>NC_081410.1:115703139-116380639 GCF_030272615.1 Cryptomeria japonica | reverse complement strand
TTCAGTTTGTTACAAACCATTTCCCAAAACGGTTTGAGAAAATAATTTTAATTGTGTCAAAAAGTGTGGGTCGTACACAGGCATGGTATGGTCCTGAAACAGACATTTTTAAAACATAGTTTTCAGAACTCCATTTAAAAAGTTATTTTTTATTATGTGGGTATTAAAATAAATTATATATTTGGAAAGTACACTCAGAGGGCTATCTTTATATTACTGACTTTTTCCAAGATTCAATCTCTAAGTGTTTCAAAATTTAAGCTCAAATGAGACAAAATCTGAAAATCAGGGAAAACACTTCCACTTTTTGGCCAAAAAGTGGACTCATCTTCTTGCACTGACCCTTAATAATATGTATTATGTTTTTCTTTAAATATTTATTTTAAAAATATTATATATTATGTAAGGTCCATCAAGAAAAAATAATGACCTACATTGAAGACCTTAGGAGAAACAACAAATATTGTTAGAAAAATCTCAAAAAAAATTATAATGCACTCCATATAGATGTCCTTGTTTCAAAGAAAAATAAATTTTTAACTTTGATTTGTATGCTAAGAGATATGTGTTACAAAATAATTATGTCTAACAAAATTGTTAGTACTAGAAAATTTATAATAAATAATATTTGATTACAAATTACCAAAAAAATATGTTCACTAGACATTGGAGTTAATAATCTAATTTTTAGAAAGTGTGGAAAGTTTTTATTTTAGTGAAGTGTGCATTATGGAATAATGTCACTCAATATAAAATAATAGGAAAAATATAAACAATGACAAAATTATAAAAATAATTTGAATGTCATAACTTGTTGATTTAAATCATTCTTAATTCTTGACTTGACACAAAGTGATAAATACTAAAAAATGTTAATTGTAAACTTCCCACTTAGCCCAAAAAATTGGGTGCACTCTTGTGAGATCATCTAGTTACTAAATGTTAGAGGTTGATCCTTATAACCATCATGGATCAACTATACTCTTATATGCTCACTACCCTCATAAAAGCATCTGCAACATTCATTATCTTATACACATTCTCAATCATAACCCTCATCCTCCACCATTTTAAAAACAAGGTGATACTAAGCATCAGTATGCTTCACTCATGCATGAAAAGCAAAATTATTCCCCAAGTTGATAGCACTTTGGTTGTTAAAATAGATCAATGTTATATCTTCAATGGGCCCAAAGTTTGAACACAATCTTCAAAGCTATATTGGTTTCTTCCAAGCTTGAGTAGTTGTCATGTACTTTATGTTTGTAGTTGAAAGAGAAATTGCAATATGTTATTTGCTTATTAATTGAGTGTACCACTAAGTAGGGTAAGCATATATCCATTAGTATATCATTTACTATCCATATCACCAACTCAATCAAAATTCATTGATTTAGATTGCAAAAATTCACAATTCTACTCAAGTAATGTCCTCCTAGGTAGAAAATAAAATAATTTGATGTGTCACTAAGATAAATAAAAGCCCTCTTCATTATAGTCCAATATTTTTTTCTAGATTGGACACACACCTTCTTCGGACTCCCTTTGTTTGGAAATGTCTAGTGTACTATAAACCATAACATGCATAAGGCTACAAATTGCAAGCTCACATAGGGAACTTGTCTAATATCATCTACCTCAACTAGTTTCAAAGGACACTTTATACTAAATATTTGTTCTCATAAGAATGAGAACACTTACTAGCTTGCAATCATGCATATTGAACCATTACAAATTAAAGTTAACATACTTCGTCTAATTGATCTAGAGTGTTTTATTAGCTCTATCTCTTTTGATTTGCATCCTTAAAATGAACTCAAATACCCACAAATCCTTCATATCAAACTATAAAAAGAGTTAATATTTTTAAACTCTAATAATCTTGTCACTATTACTAATCAACAACACATCGTCAATATAAAGAATGATAATCATAAAATGATTAATATTTACTTATAATAAATTGTCATTTGATTTATCTCTAATAAATACCAACTTCAAAATAAAAGAATAAAAAATTTGACACCACATCTCAAGGGATCATTTAAGCCCTTAGAGATATTTCTTCAACTTGCAATCCATGTCATCCATATCGTTCACCATAAAGTCTTTTGATTATGACATTTGGATCTCCTCATCCAAAAAAGTTATCTTAGCACCCATCTACTCAAACTCAACCTCAAGATAAAACTTGGTAATAATAGTGTAGACACCTAAAATTGACTAATTAATTTAATAAAATTTAAATCCTATTCTTCCAATTAATTAATTAATCCCCCTTTCTAATTTCCTCCAAATTAAATAATCTAATTCATTAATATCCCTTTTCCACCCCCTTTTGATTAATTAATTTAATTAATCAATTCCCCTTTTCTAAGTCCATGAATTAATTAATTTCATTAATTAAATTAATTCAAGTATTCTATTTGAGCGCATGGCTCCTAACTTTAACCCTCCCCCCATCTAACCTAGCCCTATCCTAGTCATCCTCCAAACCTCCTAACCAACCCTATCCTGTCCCTTCTAACCTCCCCTCATGTGTGCACATTCCAACTAATTTTCCTAATTGTTAGGAAATATCCCTTTATTTTGGGGTGGTTGCTCCACAAAGTAGACATGTGTCCCAAAGGACACATGTCATTCCTTCTTGAGCCACTTGTCCTCTTTGTGGAATCTCTTCCACAAGGCTTGACACTTTTCCTCCCTGAAGACAAGTCTCTCATCCTCACACCCCCTCTCATTCCTCGCACCTCCTATATAATCCCCCTCATTTTAGAGATCCACTTTCATGATAAAATATCATTACTCTACTAGAATTGCTACTCACATCGCATATTTCACCAAATCACCCATTACCATTTGCATCTACCATCATGGAACATAATCGAGCATCAGTTGATGTCATGAGCACACATCCAAACATGGGATAATCAAATCGAAGTTGGTAAATGAGATTTGTGTTTATTTAGTTTAAGCTTTTTGTGCTTCATTTCCTTCTTAGAATCCCTATCTTGAGGTGTTTGATTTTTATGTCTTGCTTGGTTGATTCCCTTGTTGTTTCGATCATTTATTTTTAGCATGCATATTTGCCTCACACATTTTCTGGCACGCTCGGTGGGACCCACTTCATGGGTCATTCTAACATTTTTTGTTGTTTAAGTGCATTTTTTCAACAGATTTAAAGCACTTACAGGCAAAAAAGCAAAACTATAGGCGGATTTCTGTCATGGCAAAGGTCTATTTCGTCATTCCCACAATTTTGAGAAGCAGTGGGTTCGCTACTTAAACCAGTAGGAACGAACTATCACATCCAAACGAAGGTAACATTTTTCGCTTTTGTTCTCGAGAAAATTGTAAATGCTTTTTGCTTTTCCTTCACAGTTAGCGGTTTCACAATTTAAACTAGCAAGAACAAAATCTATAGTGGTGGGATCGTTTTTAGGTTTTTTTGTGAACTTTTTATACGTTATTTTCTCAAAATTTCAATTCTGCTTTTATGGGAAATGGCGGGTTTTTTGTGTTAAGTAGCAGGTTTGTGGCTTAAAATAGCAGGTTCGCATCCAATTGTAGTGGGTTTTGCAGGTGATTATTTTAGAATAGCAGGTTTGAACTGTATTTTAGCTGGTTCGCTTAAATATCATTTACAATTATTTTCTAGAATGTTATTTTTGGACTAATCCTCTAACTTGTACATTGTTTATGGCTTTTCTAACATTTATGCAGTCAATCGAGCGATAAGAAGACCCCTACACTTTCTAAATACTAATCGTTTATTGTAGGACCGCTAAGGAAAAAGGGGTTTCATTGGAACAAATTTTCCATTTCCTTTATTGCATTTCAATTATTGTATCTTGTGTCTTTTGGTAATTAGGTACACTTCAATTGAATTAAAGAGAATGAACCCCATGTTTTTCATGTCTGGAATGTTTGTGCATATGTAGAGTGGTCCTACTGCTAACACACACTATCATCTCCCTCTGGCTCTTGTGGTCGTAGGTGCAAGAGAAAAGTGTTAGCGATGCTTGATTTTATTTTTTTAAGTAAGAGGGCTTATCCCCCCGAGTAGCCCATAAGGTCAGCTGAGGGGAGAACGACCCAAGCGATACTTGCTTTCAGTTCGCTATATAGATATTCACGATTTTGGTGAAAGTTATAAATCAACTAGTGTCTCTATGTTATACTGATGGTTTCCCTGAGTATCGCCATGCAAATACCTTTGCAGTCTTGCCGAAAGTCAAAATACCTTGGTGCTTTTGTGACAGATGCGTAAAAACATGTGTTCTATAGGCTAGGATATCTCTTAAATGAGCTAGACACCACATGTATAACCACTTGATTTACCCCGGAAGTTCCTCCACTAGGAGCCAAACTGTTTTTAGTAGCCCCAATCCTTGTATGTGTTGACTCGGGTGTTGTGATACATGCATACTAGAGATACTCCTCTTGTACCCCTAATTTGAGATAGAAAAATCACTAGGAAGTGATTACCCAAGAATTCGAAGCTTGGCATGCCTGGGAAGTGTGTATCGAGGGTGGAGCTAGTGTTGCCAGGCTTTTATCTATCTGGTTGAATGTGGTATTATGGGCTAGAAGGTTCAACACATATTGTCTTTGGCTATCCTAGGGAAGTACTTGACTGATTTCATTTTTTTATGGTCATATTGTCTTGCTTTTTGTGTTTGGCATCAAAGTCTTTTGTCGAAACATCAGTCTAGCGGTTTAGCAGACTGTGTATAGTGGGTTCATGGTCCATTTTAGCAGGTTTGATGTCTTGTCTTAGCGGGAATGTTGTCACATGTGAGCCATATTTGACATACTTAGCGTAGTCACTATCATTATATACTTCTGCAGGTTTGCATCTCAAACCACCAGGATCGCTTGATGTTTCAGCAGGTTTATTTTGTATATCTTTGTTATGCTTTGGAGTCTTCCTTTAGCGGGTTTGTGTCCTTTGTGTTGTTTAGTCATTAGTTTCATCCCATTGCGAGTTTGCAGTCAGGTCCAATGAGTTTGATGTCTATTATAGCAGGTTTGACGTCTGTTCTAGCGAGTTCGTGCCTTTAGTAGTGTTATGCTGCCAATTCTTTTTAGTTAGTTGAAACATAAGTTGACTAGTCTTGTTATAGTGCATTTTCTACATATTCTAGCGGGTTTGTCATTTTTGTCTCCTTAGGCTAACAAATTTCTATCATTTCACAAGTTTCTTGATTTCTCAGTTGTTCAAGTCTACCTTTTGTGATCTCAATTTTAGACATCGTTATGTTGCCAAAATGTTATCCACATTACGTTAGAAATCTCTCAAGTTTTTAGCAATCGGTATATGTGGTTCATTAGTTCACTCTTGATTGATATCTTTGGTCCTTTGCTTTGTGTGTCAGGTTGAGTCATAGTATCCCCATTTGCATCCAGATGCTCCTAATTTTCAATGAGATCACATTTATTTCATCTAACGGCATCAGGGTCATCATCCCTAACATCGCTTTTCTTGTGGCAATTAGGCATCTCCTTGTGTCTGTTTGGTCCAGTTGTCAAATTAGTTGTCTTATACTGCGATCAATCTTATACTGTCTTGCATACGTGCGTCATTAGGTTGTCATTCGTTATCTATGAGTTAATTTCTCATCGCATTGCTCTTTGGTCTTGTCCATCTTTTGTTCATCAATCTAGGTTTTATTGGTCTTGATTCTGATAAAGTTAGTTTGTATCTCTCCTTGGACTATATCGTGTCCCAAGGTTTCTCATCATGCATCACCTTTTGATCTTATCACCTCGAGCTAGAGGTTCGATCTATAGTGTGCTACCTTACTAGGTTTTGTTTTGGTGTATCCTCCTAAGCTATCCCAGTGTCGCATTGTTCCTCATCAGACAACATTTGGTCCTTGTCTATGTCTTCTTTATCTCTTCTACTCGATTAGATCATTTGGATAACATAGTCTCTTTTTGCTTTCATTCACAACATCTTTCTTATATTCATTCGGTTCATGCCCATCACTACTCCGCCCAAATCTAGGCAAACTATGGAGCAATCGTCTCAGTTGGGATTAGGGTTTTCAAACCCCCAACAAAACCCTGAGTCTGGTGTCAATCCTAACATGGAAGAAAATGTCTCCCTTATGTATGAGGTGTTGAACCCAATCATTTCAGATGACGCCATGGTAAATCAACCTGATGACACAGACCCCCAAATCAATCCAGTCGACCAATTTTTAGCTAACGATGATAACACCCAAATGATTGACGAGATCATTGAAGCTCCTCTTGACCTCATTTTTCCTAACATGGTCGCTAGTGGCATGACTATCACTTCACCCGATGTCCCTGTAGTCACTAGTAAGCAAGAATTACCTCAGCAAACCAAATTACCCACACCAACGTTGTCGCAAAATGACATATCCACATCATGTATGCAAGTGCCTATGGATTCCCTCGTGCGACATTATCAACCATTTTATGCTAAGTGGCAAGGGCCTACATCTATAGGGGGTGGTGTTTATAATACACTAGTTAACATGAAAGTCCACACAACTCCCCACCTCACTACCATTGGCAGCACATACACCCATGAAATCCAGTGTGATGTAAGTCACACCTTTTACCAATCTGGTCTCTTGACCCATCAATGTGTCTTTTACACAAGCACCAGTTTGGACCACAAGGATGCCAGACTATCCTTCCTCATCCACCACACAAATTGTGACTAGGGGCATGAATTACACGATGCCATCATCATCATCATCTATACCCCCGCTTGTTCAATCGATGCCACAAGTTGTTGGTGTGACTCAATACCAACCTCAAGTAACTTTCCAACTAGTTGTTTCACAATTGTGATTTAATTATTTGCAAGTGTCGCCTACATTCTATGTAGTCTTGAATGTTCATCATGTGCAAAGTGGCATAAACCAAAATCCCCCAATAGGAAATGCTCAATATGACATATATCCCAATTAGGGGAAGTTATCCACAAGGTAGTGTGCCATAGATTCAACAATTCTAGAATCTACAATATTAACAACCACTTGGTGCTCCGCAACAAAATGCAACAACCTATTCACAAATACCTCAAAACTAACAATAATTGATAGGTCAACATCAAATTTTGGTTTATCAAAACATGGCAAGTTATCAAAATACACCACACCAACAAGGCTATCATCAATCTCAATAAATGTCACATCAAGTACCACGATACCAATCGGCTACTACGTCCCCCACTACTTTTCCATTCAAATACTAAATGGGAGGAAATGAAAGCCACCCTCAAGTCATTACAGAAGAATAGCTATGAATGGGTCTTCAAATTTGAATAACTTTGTCCATACACGTTCGATAAATCTATCACAACTATGCCTTTTCCTAAACACTTTGAAATGCCAAGATTCAATAAATACAAAGGAAAAGGAGATCCATGACATCATGTCAAGGAATTATTCATGGCATCATGTCAAAGAATTATTCATGGCTTGTCAATAGGTATCATGGTGTGACAACTATCTTTTGGGGTTGTTTCCTAAGAGCATTAACGGTCCTTCATTAGAATGGTTCTCCAAATTGCCATTTGGTATCATCACCACCTTTGCGAACATTTTGTGGCTCAATATCACTATAACATAGAGAATTACATCTCCATGCTTGACTTATGTCAAGCTAAATAAAAAGGTGGTGAAAGTCTTCTTGATTATACCCAACGATGGACAGCCCTAGCTAGTCGCCTCCCATGCATAATGCCCGACACCCAATTGGTGACTATTTTCATCATCGATTTCCTCTAAACTGGGATATCACATTCAATTGAACTATGTTAGTACATTCAAAGATATCACGTCTAAAGAACCATCAGTAGAACAAGCTCTAATGGATGGAGTCATCAAGCTCTATAAAGATTATTTTGACAAGCCTAACAATGATAGGTCAAGTTATTGGAACAAGAACAAGAATGTAGTTGGCGATGGGGTCATTGATTCCAAAATAGTGCAAATGATTGTGGCTTCCAAGCTACCACCCACACAAACGTATAATAATCCCTTACCACAGGCATATGTTAATCCTCCACCACCGATGCATGTCCCTCCCCCACTAGCGCCAACATTAAATGTACATCCCAATAGGAATAACACAATCACGGTATCTCAAGCTCCCCTACGTCAATCAAGTAACAACAGTCCTCGACGCCATTTCACGCCTATGGCTAAACTATTAGATGTCATCTTTAAATGTATGGAACAACACGACATGGTTGTATGTCCTCAAATGCAACCTTTTGACAAATCTAAGCCTAAACCTGATTGATATAAGGAAAGAAAATATTGTGCCTATCATCGCGTTAAGGGTCATGAAACAAATAAGTGCATGAAGATAAAACACCTAAGTCAAGACCTCATTGATTAGGGAAAAATTGTTGTTGACTGCCATAATAAAATCACCCAATGCCAATCTACGAATGTATAAAAATGCTCTTTCCAAGCATCAAGGGGACGCAAGCACGTCTACTACAAATCAAGGTTGCACTACCAATAACATTAATTACAACAATGTGCCATTCAAATATGGACCTACCATAGGGTGGATTTATCAAGTAGATGATCATGTTAACATGATTTGTGTTAAAGGAGGTGATACCCATTGTGCGATCACCACTAGAAGATCCCACATGTCAGTCCAAGGATCTCCTGCATCTAATGTTCCTCTTACAACATCAATGTCCATGCAATACAATATCCTCGAGCACTAAGGAAAAACCCCTACATAGATCTCCATTCTTGACCTCCTAAAAGCCTCACCTACTCATTAGGAGATCCTTACACGAACTTTACAAGAAGCTCGCGTTCCCAGTGACATTGATACCACCTAGTTTCAAGATATGGTAGCCCATTTATCTTCCACCTACCTCCTCTGTTTCACACAATCTGATGCTATGGTCCCAGATCCCAATCACATTTTCTTATTGAACATTGCAGTGCTACACAAAGTGAAATGAGTCCTAATTGATAATGGTTCTTCCCTCAATCTTTGTACATTAATATTGTCACTCAAGTGAGGTACACTATGTCAAACATGCACAATCAATGCATTACTATCGAGGCCTATGACAATGCTAAGAGAAGCTTAGTAGAAATGGTCAATTTCCATATTCAGGTGGACCCAGTAACACAAAGCGCATTGTGCCATGTCATTGATCTTGATCTCCCATTCAACATACTTCTCTGTCACTCGTGGATCCATGCCATGTAAGTCATCCCTTCCACCTATCACCAATACCTCAAATTTCCATTTCAAGGATGCGAAGTCACTATTTGTGGCGACGCTCAACCCTTTGAGTATTGTCGCGCACTTGAGGCTTCATCTCCATTTTCTCATCATTTCCCTACCATCAACAATGGAGTTGCACCTACCGCCACATCATCCTCATATGTTGACACTAATACCATGCTAGTTGTTGCTAAAGAGAAGACTTATGTCTCTTCCTGCTTCTCCCAACTCAAGATCAACGATGCTGGGTGTAGTGAATACTCCTTGCAAGGTACCTTTGTGGTGGGCACTCTACCTTTGGATCCACATGCCCATGGGAAACCCACTAGAGAATAGAAGAAGAAGGAACCAATGATCCAACAATGTGACTCCACAACATTCCGAGCTCAAGGAGAGCTTAACCATGAGGTCATATAAGGAGACATAAATCAGTGGTTATATAAGGATGACCTTACAGATAATAATATTTGTCTCAAGGAATTCAAAGAGAAATACCCGACCGCTCATAAGTGGGCTACTCAAAAATGGAATTATCAAGGTGGTGGATTAGGTAAGGAAGAACAAGGAATCAGAAGACCTATTTATCTGACTCCCAATATTAATCATCAAGAGATTGGTTTTGGATGTCCCTCCCATGAAGCCTCGAGTTCAACGAGCACTTCTGGAAATAATGAAAACACCTCGCTCGATATCGAAGACATGCCTGAGGAGGTTGTCATACAAGTGTATGATGATATAGATCACTCCTCGATCTTTGGCATATCATACCTTTTTGATAAATATGTCCTTCTTATTGACCTTCCCCTTTGCCATCCTGAACTCATCGATTAGGGCCAAATTCTTGTGCACTTAGACACATTCTAAAATTACACGGCGCTCCTACAGTTTCTGGGGGCAATTGAGTGTGCACCGTATTATCATCCTAAGCATAACACAGTCTACAAGTTGGATCCTTAAGGTTATTTTGGGGAAGAAGGAATCCGTAACTGCAATAGTGAAAAAGAATCAAAAGATCAAGAGTCTTGTGGTGAAAACCTTTGCAAGGCACCTATGGACCATAAAATAGTAAAAATAAAGGATGTATCTTCTGGTGAAAACCTCTCTGAGGTGCCAGTAGATGAGGATTCTCTTCTTCCCATCATTGATGACCATACTTTTGGAAGAACATCAATCCTCATATATAAGACCACATAAATAAATTTGGGCACAACAAAAAACCCACGCATCATGCATATCACCGCTTCCCTATCTGAAGATGAGTTTCAGGTATTCTTTGACATTCTTCATAAGTGGGCTATCAACTTTGCATCATCTTATGCAAATATGTCTGGTCTCGACCCTGAGCTGGTAGTTCATCATCTAACAGTTGATCCAAATGTCAAACCAATCAAATAGAAACTACACAAGATGCATCCTAGAGTAGCACTATTAGTCAAAGCAGAATTGGAAAAGCTCCTGGAGGTTAAGTTTATCTGACCAATAGATTATTCATAATGGATTTCTAATATGGTACCTATTTCTAAGACTAGTGGTGATATTAGAGTATGTACAATCTTCAGGGACCTAAATAAAGCATGTCCCAAAGATTATTTTCCACTTCCTAACATCAACATCCTTGTCAATCAAAAAACAAGACATGAAATGCTATCCCTAATGGATGGATTATTAGGATATAACCAAATAAAGATAGCAGAAGAGGACCAACATAAAACTACCTTTACAACCCCATGGGAGACTTTATGTTATCAAGTCATGCCTTTTGGTCTTAAGAATGTTGGTGCCACATACCAACGTGCTATGACAATAATATTCCATGATCTCATGCATAAGATATTAGAAGATTATGTGGACAATATACTTGGTAAGTCAAAGATAAGAGCAAAACATCCAGCTATCCTAGAGCAAATATTTGAGGGTCTAGCTAAATACAAGTTGTGCTTGAATCCTAAGAAGTGTGTGTTTGGAGTTACATCAGGTAAACTCCTAGGATTCATAGTCTCCACATGCAGCATCGAGGTCAACCCCAAGAAGGTCAAAGCAATAATGTAGATGCCTCCCCTCAGGACACTAAGAAATATGTGTGTCCTATAGGGAAAATTGTAATATCTTAAGAGATTCATCGTACAATTAGCGGATAAATGCCAACCTTTTACAAACTTACTAAGAAAAGGTGTCGATTTTAAATGGGATACCCAGTGTTAGCAAGCTTTTGATAAGATCAAAGAATATTTGTCTCATCCACTAGTTCTAATGCCACCCATTCTGAGTTGCCCCTTGATCTTGTACATTTCAATAATGGCAATAGTCATGGGGGCATTGCTTGCCTAACATGATGATCAAGGTAAAGAAAGAGAAGTCTATTATATTAGTCGTGCCCTAGTTGACTATGAGCTTAATTACTCCTCAATGGAAAAAGCATGTCTAGCTGTCATTTTTTTATCTCAAAAGTTGCGACATTGCATGCTAAGTCATACAATGAAGCTCATTTATAAAAGTGATCCTCTTAAGTATCTACTCTCCAAGACTACCCTGACAGGATGCATGGCCAAGTGGGTTATGTTACTCAATGAATTTGATATACAATGTGTAGGTCGAAAAGCTATATCAAAGAACAAGTCATTGCTGATCAATTAGCGGAAACACCATTGGTCGATGCATATCCACTCATCACAAAATTATTTGACGAATATGTCTGCACAGTCAGTGCACAACCTCCCTAGAAATTGTACTTTGATGGTTCTCATACACAAAAGGGAGTTGGGGTAGGATTCTTATTTGTAACTCCCGAAGGAGATCTCATCCCAAAGTCATTCAAACTGTCATTCTCGTGCACCAACAATATTGTTGATTATGAAGGTTTAATCATTGGTTTAAAGACAACCATTTAGTGGAACATTTCAGACCTCTTGGTTTATGGAGATTCACAACTAGTCATCTGCAAAACTAATGATGAATATCAGACTAAGGATGATAAGCTTCTACCCTACAAAAGGATGGTCGATGATCTTAAGAGAAATTTTAAGAATATCGTATTTGATCAGGTTTTGCGAGCTCGAAAAAAAAACACCTTATGCAATGGCCACCATTGGATCCCTTGTAGATATTAGCTCAAATAGTCACAGGTATGAATTCTTAGTTGACCAACTTCTACAACTAGCCTTTGAGACATTGCACACAGAAATGATGTGCAACATTATTTGACCCCAATCACCCTAGTATCATGACATCCATGTCTATCTTAAAGATGGTACCCTCCCTCAAAACATATCCTGTAATGATCATCAAAACCTTATATGTCGTTATGCCCAATTTACCCTTATAGGAGACAATCTATATTATCATAGTTATCATGACATGCTTTCTTGGTGTTTAGATTTTAATTAAGCTAACCTTGCGATGTGAGAAGTGCACGTTTGTACCTGTGGTGCTCACACAAGTGGATACGTTCTTGCCAAATAGCTCTTACGAGTGGGATATTACTAGCCCAACATGGAACATGATTGTTGTGAATTTGTCATAAAATGTGTGCCTTGTCAGTAGCATAAAGACTTGATTCATGTTCCAACACAGGATTTGCGACCTATTGCAACACCATGGCCTTTCTTTGCATGGGGCCTTGACCTTGTTGGTAAGATCCATCCTCCCTCCTCAGATGGACACAAGTTTATCATTTCCACCACAGAATACTTCACCAAGTGGGTGGAAGCCATTCCCCTCACCCTTACTAATGGTGTCCAAGTGTCCAAGTTTATTTTGTATCATATCATTTGCTGCTATGGGATTCCCTCCACCATCATTATCAAAAATGGAACCCCCTTTAAAAACCAACACATGTGTGATCTTTGATCCACATTCCATATCCAACATTGTTGGTCTACACCATACTACCTACAAGGGAACAACCAAGTTGAGGCAGCTAACAAAATGTTGCTCCATATCCTAAAGAAAGTTGTTAATGACATCGGTCATGACTGGCATCTCAATCTTAATCCCGCCCTTTGGTCTTATCACACTAGCATTTAGACTCCCACAGGAGCCACCCCTTATTCCCTTGTATATGGTGCATAAGAAATCTTACCAATTGAGGTCGAATTGCCATCACTATGCATCTCCCTAAAAGATTTTGTTTCTGATGAAGACTATAGAGTGGCAAGACTAGCCTGGCTAGATCATCTGGAGGAACAACATCAAAAAATCCTATGATCATCTGCAAAAATATCAGATCCATCTTAAGAGACAATATCATAAAAGAGTCCACCACCATCATTTTGAAGTGGGTGATCTAGTCTTGAGAGAAAATCCAAGAAATCAACAAGCCCAAGAAAAGAAAGGAAAGTTTGAAGCTAATTTGCTTGGTCCATATGTGGTCATAGTAAAGTATGGTTCAAGAGCATATTAGTTATCCACTCCAGAAAGGGATCCACTCAATGATCCCCTCAACATCCTACACCTAAAGAAATTCTATGCATATTTTGTGACAGTGTATCTCATGTTTTAAAAATCGGAAAATACCAAAAAAATAAAAAAATACCAAAAAAATCGAAAAAGTTTCAAAAAAAAAAGAAAAAACTTGGTAAACAGGCTCCTTGGACACATACATATGATGAAAACCTGGAAACAGGCATCGTGTGTACAAGAGGGTAGTCCCATTATCTTTTTTCCCTTACTTTTTGTCTCTTCTTGGTGTAGTATTTGTAGCTACCTACCATCACCTCTCTTTTTCTTGTGCAGTATATCATGTTACATGCTCCCATCTTCATCTCCATCACACCCCTCTCTTTTCGATGCATTATCCCATGGTACCTGCATCTTTGTTCGTCGCCATCCACTTCACTTGTACATACACCTTCTACGCACTCCCTTTTCTATTCTTGGTCCTTTCTACACATTATTGGTTGTATATAGGTTGTCTTGTATATCTAGTTCCTCCTGTACATAGCTAGGATCCTTGTCCCACTTGTTGAGATCATCTTCTCTTAGTTGGTTCTTCAACAGATCTTTTGGTATCTTGATCCTCGCTTGGTTCCCAGGTCCTTTTGTTGGTCCTAGGTTTACCCATCATTATCCAGTTGTTGTGTCAAGATATATTGTTCTCACATCCACAACAATTGTTCATGTGTCTGTGTAGGATGTATCCTTCCTCTAGTCAGACATCATCGAAAATCCTCCTCCATTCATCATCCTTTTGACAAAATACATATGTGGCACCTTGTATTGGTTTTGGCTTCTTTTCGATCTTAATTTATCTTAAAAAAAACTCATCGGGTCCTACTTCCTCTTGGTCGCCATGATCTTTTATATCATGGTGCGCTGGGAATAACAAGGCTTAGGAAGTGATCTTGTTGCTTTCTATTTTGCTCGGCGTGTCTTTCAAATGTGTCCCCCTTTTTTTTTCCTCATGAGGTCTTTGTTATCTTGTGTTATATTGGGACATATCTTCTTGCTTATGGTCATTCTAGCATCATTTCTTGCAAGGTTGTTGTAATTCTATGTGATGTTGGATTGGCCTACGTGTCTGTTTATAAGTGTCAATCCATACATGGTTCTTTGTACCTTGGTTGACTCACAAACAATTCTAAATCAAAATAAGTGCTCACTACATGGCATCCAGTTTCACATGGATTCTCGCGCTCCATGATCTTCATCTCCATTGCATTTCCTTCATCTCTTTTCCCTTCCTTTGTCCTTTCTTCCTAGACTGTGTACACGTTACCCTATCTCGTTACTCCCTCACCATCCCGGTCTAGTATCCCTAAAACATATCTATCACATCGTGCATCACATATGGGTTAGCCCATAATCCATATCTATCATGTCTCATATCACGTGCATTGCATTGTCCATAGCATCCCGCATAACATATGGGTCAACACATAATCCATACATTAAATCACATCATGTGCATCCATAAATCATATCAGCCCTACATAATGTCATCACATCCTATACCATAAGTGTGTCACTCCATCGCATATAGAATAAATCATACATCCATGTATCACATCATCATATCGCATAAGTCATCCACAATATAAATCATGTCTTACATACATACATGCATCATAAAACACATATAAGTACCATACATTGAGAACAAAATGGAGTGTATATCATAATATCATCATGGTCTCAAAAGTATGTCCAATTGTATTAATGTATACATTATCTGATGTATCTGATCAAAGAATGAATCAAGTACATACAATATCTGAATAAAGGATGATCACCTCTCATGCTCATAAAAAAATGCTCAAGGTACCAAAAAATGAATATAAATAATGTATATACATCTCTATGTCTGTTGTATAGTACATAAAAAAATATAGCAATCATCTGCACTCATTTGCATCGTCTGCATCAAGCCGCTCAAAATGCTCTATGATGACTGGGCTAGTCCATGTCCTTGTCCTTGTCCCTGGGACCCCTGTGTGAATCCTGATGTCAAAGTTTTGTTGTCATGTGTCCGGGTCCTCCTACTCAATCCACCTGTGCTATGACTAGATCTCCCTAAACCTGTCCCCCCATTGGATCCTTCATTGTGCAAGGAACTATATGCCCGAGATCTAGGAGGAGGCACACACTACTCCCTTTGCTCTATCGGTACTGCCTACTCATACCAGGATCGATATCAACCTACCTAATGAGATAGGGCCTCTACCTCGACCATTAGTCTCTCCAACATCCCTACCAATATCTCCCCCCTCCTACTCCTTCAAACCCAACTTGCCTCTTGGCCTCATCCCTCTCCCTCTAGTATCAGGCCACTGTCTCCTATGTCCTTCGTCGTGCATGCTCCATGGCATCCTTGGCTGCTACTGTCGCATCTTGCTCCTGAAGGAGCTTGTCTCTCTCAGCCTACAGTTGTCCCCTTGTGCTCGCTACCGCATCCCTCTCCCTCTGTAGGTCGTCCCTCTCCATTGTGACCTCCTGTAACCTGTGCTCTGCCCTGGTCACTACATCCTAAAGTGAGCAAGTTCGTGTTGTTGGATTTGGTGGTACTGATGAGCCCTCTCCTCTCTACTCTCTCCTCACCCTCCTTGTCAGAATAGGTCTCACAAATGTCTGGTTGTATCCCTGTCCCTCCACCTCATATCCCCTTGTGGATCCCTATTTGGGTGGATCTACATCCATCGTCACCACCTCATCTCCCTGTCTCCTCCATCTCCCCCCTCTCTCCTCTCCTCCTCTCTGGCCCTGTCACCCCACAACTGATCTAGAATTAGTTTGGGTCACTACTTTTGCCACTGTCTCAGATGACCACCTAGTTGGCTAATATTGTTTGACCTTGCCTCCCTTAGCTCGAATCTGTACCCTCTTAACACTAAGGGGTGCCAATCTTGTCCTGCCAATTGGCCTCGATCTCGCCTCTACCCACCAAGTGTATAAGTTTTTGTGACTCATGCATCTGCAAGTACTCCTCATGGATCCCTCAGTACTAGAGCCAATCAAGTCCACCCATCAATAATCCTTGTGTTGTCCTGCAATGAGGGCCCGAACTCTGCTACCCTCTCTCAGGTAACCCGCCGAAATCTGTGTGGTGTGTCGAGCACATCTTGTACCTGACCAAACTGTCTCTGCACCCAATTTGGCTGATACATCTCTATCACATTCTTCCACCTGCCTATGTTTTATCATGTAGTAGTCATGCAGGGGATGTGCCTCGGATCCTTCAACCATGTTGCGATCACCATATATGGTCTCCACGCGATCTCGTCCATTGTCAATCAATCAAATGCAACTCTCCATCATTAGTGACCTCATATCTCAAGGCCCCACACTAGCCGAATACCACTGACTGTGATGCATCTCAATCCAGCCTACCCACTAGTCGTGTGACAATAATATGCTCCCACGCCCATACCTGTAGCAGTGTCATGAATCTAAAACTCTAGCCAAGATGATAAACTTTGTCATGGAGATCTCCATACAGCTTCTCTAGCACCAACGTACCCCAAGCCATCAGTTGTCTATTGTCCACTACCTCGATCACTACTAGGATCATCCCCAGTACAACTGATCTCCCTCCATGATTTAGTAGAATTTACCCTCACCAATGCGCATATAAAGAAACATATTTGCCTTGTAGGTGGTGTCTTTACCAATGCCTGCTCTAATGATAGTTGACCATTATGAGGAGGCACGTCTACACAACCTAGTCCTCTCATAGCCTCTGCCTGCTCAATCCTCTAGGCTATGCACCATGCTCCTCGTATTAGCAATCTGAAAAATCTGATACACATCCTCGGGAGTCACCGTAATCTCTCCTGTGAGCAAGTGGAAGGTGGCTGTCTTGCTCCTCCATCTCTCTACTAGGGCTATGACCATTGCCATATGTGACTAAATGTGGGGCATCCATGCCACGTACCCTGGACCAATCGCCTCAATTTTTGCCCAATCTGGGGCAGTCAGCTCTGCTCCTAGTCTCAAGACAACGAGTTGTCTCTCTTAGCTCACCAGTATATCCACGCTCCACTGCACAACAAACACTAGTAACTTGTCAGTTTATTGGCCTCTTTTCTTCCTCGTTCGCCTTTCGACGACTCACCTTGCCCCTTTTCTTCTCTTTTTTCTCTCCTCCCTACCCTTGCCTAGCGGGTTTGCAAACCTATCATTTCTTCTTAAGCGTGAATGCATTCCCGCTGCTTTATTAGTGATCCCACTACTATGGGATCACAATCCCAAGGGTCTTCAACGACAACCCTCATTTCCCCAACGGGAACACAAACCCGCTCGAGCAAGAACGCATTTTTGCCCCATTTCCAAAACCATTTCCCTTTTTGAAAATCCACCATCATGGGATCACATTCCCGCTCTTTCCTATCGCGAACCCGCCAAACACAATCCGACGGGAACACATTTCCTAGCCTAATAAATGCTCAAAACATGAACTACATATAAAAGCACAAGGACAGTTTTCGAAGCCTACCTCATGGTTTAGCACCCGATGTCACCTAATGCTATGTACCACGTCCACCCAGTTCCTCGGTCACACCCCCTCACCCATCTCATCCATGTGCGCTATGAGCTTAGAAATGCACTAAAATCATTCCAAATTTCTCGCAGAGCTCCAATTTATCACAATATACTTGCACAAATGAGCCTTCCTATAGCCATTTTTTGCCATATAAGGTATTTGTATAGCTCATTTTGATCGTCCCATGCCCTCCCAGACTGTTTTTAGCATATCATCTTCCTCAGCTCTCCTTTTTGGATGTCATTTTTGCCTTCTGCTTTTGTTTCTCGTCCCCTTCCTTTTGACTGTCAGGGCAATGTTTCTTTCAAGACATTGCCCAGGCCCCCTTTTCTCCATGCACCCTCTCAAGGGGGCACCCCTTCCCTCGTCCTCCATTCTCTACTCATTGTCAATTGGGTCTATTCTTGCAAGTGTTCTATTTCCTTTGCACCAATGTTATTTTAGCACCACCATGAAGAGGGGCAAAATGTAGACACCTAAATTTGACTAATTAATTTAATCAAATTTAAATCCTATTCTTCCAATTAATTAATCCCCTTTCCCATTTCCTCCAAATTAATTAATCTAATTAATTAATATCCCTTTTTCACCCCCTTTTGATTAATTAAATCAATTAATCAATTCCACTTTTCTAAATCCATGAATTAATTAATTTAATTCAAGTATTCTATTTGAGCACATGGCTCCTAACTTTAACCATCCCCCCATCTAACATAACCCTATCCTAGTCATCCTCCAAACATCCTAACCAACCCTATCCCATCCCTTCTAACCTCCCCCCATGTGTGTACATTGCAACTAATTTTCCTAATTGTTAGGAAATATCCCTTTATTTTGGGGTGGTTGCTCCCCAAAGTAGAAATGTGTCCCCAAGGACACTTGTCCTCCCTGAAGATAAGTGTCTCATCCTCACACCCCCTCTCATTCCTCTCACCTCCTATATAATCCCCCCATTTTAGACCAAATGATTCACTTTCATGCTAAAATATTGTTACTCTGTTAGAATTGCTACTCACATCGCATATTTCACCAAATCACCCATTACCATTTGCATCTACCATCATGGAGCATAATTGAGCATCCATTGACATCATGAGAACACATCCATACATGGCATAATCAAATTGAAGTTGGTAAATGAGGTTTGCATTTATTTAGTTTATTCTTTTTGTGCTTCATTTCCTTCTTCTTAGCATCCCTATCTTGAGATGTTTGAGTTTTATGTCTTACTTGGTTGATTTCCTTGTTGTTTCAATCGTTTATTTTTAGCACACATATTTACCTCACACAAATAGATAACAAAATGATGATAGACATAAGATTCAAAAAAAGAGAAAAGATACATCAAAATTAATTCTCTATACCTAGGAATATCCCTTAGCTACTAGCCTTTGTTTGTAAGTTTTGAGCTTACCATCTAGTATGAACTTCTTTTTGAAAAACTATTTTTAGTCAATAAGTTTTTAATCCTTAAAAATATTCACCAATTTCCATGTGTACTATTCTTATCTAATGTATCCATTATCTTCGACCATGGCCCTTTTTTTCTCAGACTTCATGTTTGTATACTTTATTGCCTCTGTGATATCAAACTCATCATCATTAATACTCAAAAGTATAAATACAATGAAAATAAAGTGGGATATATATTTTTACATTTTTCTTTTCCTAAGTGTACCCTATAGAAGTGGTGTACGAGGTTTTCCATGCTTCTCTATATCCTCCAACTCACTCACTTAACTATCATAATCAGTAGGTTCTCGATCAACTCTAACTCAAACCTCATATAAAATATCCTTAGGTTTTGGCTTCACTTGCACCATTTTTTCTTAACTTCAAATAACAATCTTGTAGGAGAAGATTTGATATCTTCGAAGAATACATTATAATTGGGTACGTTCACCAAGATGGTGGACAAAAAAGTGGTCACATGCAATAAAATATTAAAGACAACTAAGACATGTGCGTGTTTTCAATAAATTCAAATACCACATACATGTCATGGCTCAAAAATCTTACCCATAATACATACGTGTTTTTTGAATTCAAAATTAATATGTATTATTAGCATTCAAAACACATTAGTGTTTTGTTGATACTGAATTAGAAAAAAAACATGCCCATGATTATGTTTTTAGTTCCACAAAACACTTATGCTATGAATGCCCCTTAGATTTTTATCATCAAGATAGATACATAAAGTATAAGTTATATTTTACCTTTGTCTTTTACCTTTCTTATACTTTAAGTTGTATATTGTGTATATATTAGTATGATGTTTGAGAATGGTTTAAGATCTCTAGGAGTCATAATGCAAATTTTAGATTTTAGGAGATCATATAAATTTTTAGACTTAGTCAAATTTTAGCAATCAACAAGCTTGTATCATCATTATCTTGTTATCTTTCCATCTCACACGCTTTTTCTCCCCTAAGCTATAAACTTATCTATTTCCCTATCACTCTCATTTCCCCCACTCTACCTCTCTCTATCTCACTCTTTCCTCTCTCCCCAAGCTCTAGATCTTATAATTTCTCAGACAGACAAATTTCAATAATCACTAAGCTCCTATCATCATTCTCTCTCTATTTCTATTTCACTCTCTTTGTCTCCTCAATCTCTAGACCTATATTTCTCTCTATCACTCTCCCTCTCCCCCTCTCCCCCTCATCTCTCTATCTCACTCTCTCCTCTCTCCCCAAACTCTAAACCTATCTCTCTCACACTTCACTCTACTTTTTATCTCCCCTCTCTTCTCTATCTTGACACACAATCTCTCTTCTCTATCTTACATATATCCCCCTCTTTCCACCTCTCTCTCCTTCCCTCTCTCTAGCTATATATATCTCATCTCTCTCCCTCTTCCTACATGTTGGGAATTCAGGTGTCTCAACCTTATCAATTTCATATTATTTATTTATTATTATTATTTTATTTTTCCCAAGGTTATTTGGCATTTATGTTGTTAAATATTCATGCTCCATCATAAGGGATGTGGGTTTTATGAGTTGGCACTTTTGTCACATGTTTGCATCTTTAAAATCATGTTATTGGTTGTCAAAAGATGCCCATCGAGTGGAATAACATGGACAACTTATTTTTTAGGGATGTTATGACATATTCCATGACAACTGTAAGGGCTAAAAGTGGGTGGATCATTTTGGACATGAGAAACAATTATTATGACACATGTTTGAGTATCCTTATGAAAGTTATTAATAGTCTATGTTTCATGTAAGAGTGTCTCCAGATTTAGGAGGATTCTTATGACAACCTGTAAGAAGGTGTAATATCATGTAAGAGACTATGTTTGGTATGTCGGGAGCATATGGCTTTTTATAATGGCATTTTAGAACATTTCTTTGACCCATCACAATGTTGTATGGTGGTATTCCAAGCCCCCATTAGTCTATATATTGTGGGTTTGAGTTGGAGAAAAGTATAAGTTGGTTCAAGTTTTATTTTGCAGGAGTTATGCTATTGGATTGAAGATAAGATTGGAGTTTGAAAGTTGTATTGTAATTTCATTCTATTGATAATACAAGTTTTTCATCTCTTCTTTGTGTGTTTTTTCTCGAAAGGATTTCTCCACGTAATTCTAGTGTTGAGTGTTTAATATTGTGTGGTTTTATCTTTTGATATTATAGTTGATTTCTTTTATATGATATAGTGTTAAATTTGATTTACAGTTTTATTTGAAGATACATATATTACCATTCACCTCTTCTTTTCTAACATTTGGTATTAGAGATTGCTTGGTTTTGTGCCTCGGGTAGTAGAAGGGAGGTTTTTTGAGCTTTTTTTAGAGTTTCAATTTTTTGGAAATTTGTGTTGATATCATTGTTGCATCTTCATCTCATTTGGACATAGAGAAGTTCAATGGAATGGGTTATGGTTGTGAAAGTTGAAAATGGAAGATCTCCTTGAAGAACAAGATCAATGGTTGATTGTAACAAATAAACAAAAACTCGATAAACTTTATGATGAAGACTAGGAGAAGGTGGATAAAAAGGAATGAGGTATTATTAGGCTCTTTCTGATTTTGTTTTATTATGTTTGTCAAGATAAAAGACTGCATATGCTTTGTGGAACCAAATCAATGAGATCTATTAAGCCAAAAGTTTGGTAAATAAAAACTATTGAAACAAAAATTGTTTTCTCTTAAGATGAAGGAAGGTGATACAATTGTTGAGCGTTCGAATTATTTTAATTTAATTTTGAGTCAACTAGCCTCTATTGATATTTTAGTTGAAGAAGAAGATAAATGCTTTTAAGTTCTTTACTTGAATCATGGGAAAATTTCATTCTTGCTATCACTACTAACCTCGAAGATCCAAAGATGGATACACCTGTTGAAGCTTTGTTGGCATGGGAAATGAGAAGAAAGACTATGGATAGTTAAAGTGGTGCTCTCAATGTCAGGGGAAGGCCCAGAGAAATAGGGTCTAAAGGAGATAAGAATGAACCTAAATACAACTCTAAGGATAGATCTAAAACACCTAGTAAAAAGAACAAAGTGAAAGTGCTAGAACTATGGAAAGAGAGGACGTGTTAAGAAGGAATGCAAGAATCCAAAGAAACAATTTGATTCCTCTATAGAGAAATCCTCAAACTCTGGTGATGATGCTTTAATTTATTCTCTTCATGTTATAACTGAAGAACATTGCTTAACTGATTCAGGATGCTCGTACCATATGACTCCTCATAAGGAGTGGTTTTCCACACATGAGAAATATGATGGAGGATAAATCTACCTGAGAAGTAATTCTTCTTATCCTATTATCGAAAGGGGTAAGATTTAGTTGTGTTTCAATGATGGGAGAATAAAATCTCTTTCAGGTGTTGTGCACGTTCCAAAATTATAAATAAATTTAATTTCAGTTTATATATTGAATGATAAATGTGTAACATTTGACAAGTGTGGTTGCAGATTAGTAAGAGGAAACTTGGTGATAGCAAGGGGACTCTATTTAAGCTTGATGTTAGCACTGTTGTTAAATCTTCTAATGTAACCAAATCTGAAAATGCTTGTATGTTGTGGCACCATAGATTGGGCCACATTAGTGAAAATGGTTTAAAAACCATTTTGAACAAAAAGTTGTTAGACGATTTTCCTAAGTTTTTTTAGAGTTTTGAATTATGTGAACATTGTGTGCTTGGAAAACAAAATAGAAAATCATTTCCTTTAGGTAGTAATAAATCTACAAATAAATTGGAAATCATTCACTTAGATGTATTCGGTCTAGTGGATATTGAATCAAATTGGAAGATGTAGATATTTTGTCTCCTTTGTTGATGGTGTTTCTAGATATACCTGGTTATATTTTACAATACATAAATCTAAAGTTTTCACTAAGTTTAAAGATTGTAAGGCATTAATTGAAAACAAAATAGATTGTGTAATCAAGTTTTTTAAAACTAATAATGGAGGAGAATATTGTTCTAAGGATTTTGATGAATTTTGTAAGCATGCAGGAATTGTAAGACAAAAAAACAACTTTGTATACTCCACAACAGAATGGAGTGGTTGAAAGGTTAAATTGAACAATAATGGAAGGAGCCAGAAGTATGTTGAGTGTTTCACAACTTGATAGATGCTTTTGAGCAAAAGTTGTAACTATTGATTGTTACTTGTTAAATAGATCTCCTTGTAAGACACTTGATACAACACCTTATGAAGTGTGGATAGGTAAGAAACCTTTTGTTTCACATTTAAAGGTATTTCATTGTGAGGCTTATGTTCATGAAATAAAAATGAAATAAGTTGGATCCAAAAGATAAAAGGTGCATTTTCATTGGATAAGGTGATAATAAAAGGATAAAACTTATGGAATACTCTAACCAAGAAAACTTTGTTTTCTAGAGATGTTATTTTTTAAGGAACTTATTGTTATTTCTTATCGTTAATATCCAAAAGAAAAATATAAGGAAAATAGAGTGCATTTTTAAATTAAGCAAGAAAGTGCACCTCAAGGACAACAAAGAGATGGACATGAGGATGAGAAAGAGGAAGAAGAGGGTGAGGGTTTGGAAACAATTATTGATCAAACTAATGAGTAGGAAGAGGTTAAGCAAGATCAAGAACAAGAGCCCCATACTCCTATCCTCAGAAAATCCATAAGACAAAATAATCCAATTGGAAGGTGTATCCTACCACATTTATATTGTATATTTTCTTTATTAAGTACTTATGATGAACCAAAAACTTATAAGGAAGCAATTTCACTAGATTATTGTGATTCATGGCAACAATCCATGCTAGAGGAAATGATTGCATTAGAATCATGTGATATATGGGATCTTGTTCATTTTACCAAAGAAATAAAATCCATCGGTTGTAAATGGGTCTACAAAAATAAATTTGGAGCAAATTGCTCATTGGGAAAGTACAAAGCTATACTAGTACCTAAGGGCTACTCCTAGAGAGAGGAAATTGATTTTGGTGTGATTTTCTCTCCCATTGTTGAATTGTCCTTGATTCTTTGCAAAATGGACAATGTTAGACAAAATCCTGTGGTCGTATAACACACAAAAAACACAAGAAACAAAGACAAACGTTAGTGTTAATTAACCAAAAACAAGTGTAAGCAGACATACCAAGAGACACTAAAAAAAAAGTAAAGCATTTAACTATGAATATAAATGCAAGAAGACATCTCCAAATGCCTTCTACTATGCTCATAGCTCCTCCTCCCTTGTTCCTCTCATCTCGAAGTTCCAAATTAGTGTAGCTGTCAACAACTTTTTGCACTATGGATGTCTTATGGAGATTCAAGATTGAAAATGCTTATAAACTTATGCTATGCAAGTGTAAAAATAAGCTAAATATGAGATGCTATGAAATGAACTAAATTTTATTTTAGTCCAAAATGACAATATTGAAGTGATTTTATGCTAAAATGCTCTCTAAAATTGACTATATATTAAATGCATACAAGTTTTCAGGATCTGGATTATGAAGAAATGAGCTCTATTTATAGGAAAAATAGAGCAATGGATGGTTGAGATTGAGTAATCTCAACAAGGGTCGGGATTGAATGATATTCAATCCATGTGAGGGCTTTCAACCCAATCCTAGGATGACAAGTGTCAATATGAGATGGGTTGAGAGGAGAGGGAAGAAGCATTAAATGCTTGACATGACTTGAGAGTTAACTTGGGAGTTAAGGTCAAGGTTGGGTTGAGTGAATAAATTCATTATTCAAAGAATAATGCTTTTATCCAATGGATAAACTCTTGTGCAAAGGTTAAAGAGATAACCATGGTCAAAGCAATAAATGCTTGATAAGACACATGGGTCACATGAGGGTTGAGTTAGGGGTTAAAGTCCCTAACCATGGGTGCAAATGGATTTAACCATTAATGGTCATGTAAGAGCCATAAGTGGTTTGGAAGACTTTAGAGGTTAAATTGTTGAACACACAAAGCATTAAATATTTTCCAAAGACTTTGAAGTCTTTGCGAAGTGACTCCAAGTTGCTTAGGAATGTGACAAAAATTAGGGGATGGATTAGGCTAATTAGGAAGGAGTTAGAAGAATCTAGAAGGGGATTAGGATTGCAAGTGGATTTGGTGGGTGAGGAAAAATAGGATTTTAATTAAAATAAAATTAATTTATTTCAACTTGTGGTTGCAACTTGCATTTGTAAGAAAATGCAAGTGGGAGGGGATTTAATGATTTAAATAAATGTTTTTTAATTATTTATTTAAAAGAAGAAAGGGGATTAAATTAAATAAATAGGATTTATATTTAATTGATTGTGAATTTGGTTTAATAAATAAATTAAAATAAATTGAATAATTTATTTAATTAATAGGAGAATGTTTGAAGATGAATTAATTAAATATTAATTTAATTAACTGATGGCTAGTGGGTTTTTAATCAAATAAATATCAAATATTCATTTAATTAAAATGGACGGATTTATGTGACTACATTTGCCCCTCTTTGAGACGGTGCGGTTTATCGCGTCATTTCAAAAAAAGAAAACTAGGTGCAAAGAAATATGCCCCATAAATTGTTAATTTAATGGGTGGTATGCCCCCTCGAGAGATGGGCCGAAAATTTCAAAAAATCGGGCGATCTCTCGAAAAAGAATGAAAATTGGTGGGGTGATAGGAGAGAAGATTTTAGCAATACTGGTGAAAAATAGAAGAAATTGGAGAAATGGCAAGCCAGTGAATACCTTTAGGTTATGCAGGAAATACAGTGCAAATGTGGTGTGTGCTTTGGATTGATGCTATACAATTGATTAAAATTAGTTGAACAATCTGGTGCAATTGGTTTAATTGCCCCAGTCGAGTCAAAGCATGACAATTGATGTTAGTTGTTTGCTTGGACAGGATAAAGTCTAAGTAAGTGAATCAAAGTGACCTGATGGTGACTTAGACAATTGATGTAATTGCCCAATGAAGTCAAGGTATTTGAAGCAAAATACTCGTTGAGACATAGACAATTGATGTAATTATTTGTTGGATTGTGTTTGATTGGTTGATCAATTGAGAGTGTGTGCGTGTGATGGATGGTTGTGGTGAATCATAGCAGCCCCGTTGAGACTAGGTCATTATGATAAATGCTTGATGTAGTCTAGGATTACCATGATCGATTACCTGTTGAGACCCGAAGATACTTGATCAAAGTATCTGTTGATAGTCTAGGTGTGTGTGAGTCGATGTACCTGTGCAGATAGAGTAAATTGCTTGATTGGGTTGACTTAGGATGGGAAACACGGTCCGTCCTATTTTAGAGATGGATGGTGATGAACGTGGCTTGATTGGGTTGATGGGAAATGATGAAGGGATTATGATGATGACCAAGATAGGGAGAGTGAGGGGGGGATTCAGTGTTAGATAGAAGATATGGAGGACCTAGGACCAAGTCCTATGGAAGAAGATGAGTAAATAGAGTATGCATTGTTATGACTATGTATGCATGAGATGTAGCTATTATGAATGTATGGATGGATGGAATGCAATATATACAGATGAGATGGAATGACGATCCATAGTGCTTTAATTTCATCATTGAGCATGATAATATCGAACTTAGATGAGGCAGTAGGAACCAAGGATGGAGCATTGTACCTACAAACAAATAGTATAAACAAAGAATAAAGAATATGGACCCTCAATAATGGTTCATGCTCATATGGTCGAGGTATACACTGTAGTTAGCAAACCGTAGTGATCCATGACTATTTTTTCCATATGATCACATAGCTTAGTGAACTTCCCACGTAGACACCATTAGGACATGCCCCAGTACTTCATCGGAATAATTCACAGAAGACATACAAACAATGCTTAGGAACCATCTCAGCCACTCTAATCACTTGTCGATATCCCGGAGTAGCGTAGGAACCTGATATAGATGAATAAATAACCCACAAATCTAACCAAGTATTTGATAGCTTAAACAAAAATTTCTTGTCAAAGAAAAATGTTATCATGTCTTTGTTTTGGTAAGGAAGGATGCATCCTTGTGAAGATAGTTTGTGTGTCGATTGTTTGGTTGATTTTGATAAGTGATCGTTGTTTGAGTATTTCACAGTGTTTGGTATCTTCTTAGATGCGTATGTACAATGCGTTGCCATGTTTTTGTTTGTTTGATGTTTTTTGATATTTTGGATTTTGTGAGATAGTTTTCCAATATTTTTGGTATTTTGATGATTGTTTTTCAATGTTTTTGGATTTTGTGAGATAGTTTTCCAATGTTTTTTGGTATTTTGATGATTGTTTTTCAATATTTTTGGATTTTGTGAGACAGTTTTGAATGAAGAACTCAATGAATCATAAGTAATGCATAATCCACTTCCATCAAATAGGTTAAGGGCATTGCCCCCAGTTTAGACATGACTATGAAAAAGCGAGATGCGAGATGCATGAAGTACTATCCTTGATTGCAGATCAATAACAAGCCATGGTTTGGACGGATGGATGAATGGATGAAATGAATATGATCGCAACAAGTCTGAAAGACAATGGAGCCATCGCCATTATGAGTGGCACCTGTTTTCCATGATTTCACCATCGTACTTACCCAAGGTGCCACCAGAGTGATTGTTCACCGTTTGGATGCATGATTTTTCTTTAATATTTTGATTTTTTTTGTATTTTCTTCCAGACATTTATCTGAATGTTTTTGGTGTTTTTTCGGTATGTATGGGAGCCTGATGCTCTATGCAACTTATGTATAAAACCTTTTGAGGTGCATGTTGTTGATTGGATCTGCCAACGGTTCTCCTTCTGAAGTAGCCAACTGATATGCCCCAGACCCAAATACAATAGTGATAACATATGGACCTAGCCAGTTCGATTCAAACTTTCCTTGATGTTATCTATTTGGTTGGTTACAAGGATTTCCCTAAGAACAAGATCACCTACCTCAAATGTACGAGGTCCTAACTCAATGATTATAGCTTCTGCTCATGCGTCGTTGATAGGCTTTGAGGTGATTGTATGCAACTTGTCGTTTCTTATTCAGGAGCTCTAAATCTTGGAGATGTGAGACTCTGTATGCTTCATCATTTATGAGATTATGCAAGGAAACCCATAATGATGGTATCTCAACCTCAATAGGTAACATAACTTTTGCACCGTAGACTAGTGAGTAGGGAGTTGCGCCTGTGGGGGTTTGAATGCTAGTTCGGTACGCCCATAGTGTTGGATTCAATTGAACATGGCAATCACGACCGGCACCATTGACTATCTTATTGAGGATTCTCAATATGTTCTTGTTTGATGCTTTGTCCTGACCATTTCCTTGTGGGTAATAGGGAGTGGAAAAGCGGTGTTGGATGTAAAACTTCTCACAGAGTTCACGGACATCCTGATTTTTGAAAGGAAGACTGTTATCTGTGATGATGGACATGGGTACACCATACTGACAGATGATGTAATTAAGGATGAATGAGGCGATCTGCTTGCCGGTGACTTGGGTAAGTGGAACAACTTTGATCCACTTTGTGAAGTATTTTGTGGCGGTAATAATGAATTTGTGGCCGTTGGATGAAGATGGATGGATTTTACCCACAAGGTCAAGTCCCCAGACAAAAGGGCCATGGTGTTGTGATTGGTTGCAATTCCTGTGCTGGTGCATGTATTAGGTCTCCATGAACTTGGCATTTCTTGCACTTTCTGACAAAGTAATAGGAGTCTTTTTCCATGGATGGCCAATAGTATCCAGTGCGCATGAGTTTCTTGGCTAGGGACGGACCGCTTGCATGAGTTCCACAAATTCCTTCATGTACCTCTTCCAAGACCTTTTTTATCTCATCCTGTTCTAGACATCGAAGGAGAGTACCATCAAGACTGCGTCAGTATAGGGTTTCAGCAATAATGGTATATCGAGCAATTTAGCGAATGAAGGTTTTACGTTGGTTATTTGATTGGTTAGGAGGAAGTGTATGATCGTGGAGGTAGGTGTAGAACTCACCATACCATGGGGATTTGGAACCGACAAGGCGACATATCATCTTGGATTCGGGGATATCATAAGTGGGAATCCAAAGCTGCTCTACCAAGAACTCGTAGCATGTTGAATTATGTGGAAGATCTAGGAGAGATGCAATGGTAGCCATAGCGTCAGCAACTCGATTCTGATCTCTGGGTATCTTCTCAAGGTGATAGTAGTGAATGATGCCTTTAATTTGTCCACCATTTGTTTGTACAACACGAGTTTGTCATCCTTGGTCTAATATTCATTTGTGACTTGTCGGATGACCAATTGAGAATCGCCATATATTTGTAGCTCTTTTATCTTCCATTGTAGGCTAGTCGGAGTCCTGTGATCAAGGCCTCATATTCTGCTATGTTGTTTGTGCATGGAAATGTAAGCTTGCAAGACTTCGGGATGTTGTCACCTTAAGGTGTGACAAACATGATACCTACCCCCGAGCCATGCCTAGTGTATGAACCATCAAAGTATAGTTTCCAGGGTTGTATTGTTGTGATCATGAATATCTCTTCATTTGGAAAATTGGAAATGAGAGGATGATCACTTATGAGTGGTGCATCGACCAACTGATCTGCAATAACTTGACCCTTGATAGCCTTACGGTCCACATACTTGATGTCAAATTCACTTAGGATCATCACCCACTTGACCAAGCGGCCTGTCAATGCTTCTTTGCTGAGTAAGTACTTTAGTGGATCGATCTTTGTAATGAGTTGTACTTTATGTGTTAACAGATAGTGCCTCAGTTTAGAAGCTGCCAAAATTACTACTAGGCAAGCTCGCTCAATAGGTGTGTAATTGAGTTCATAGCCAACCAGTGTGCGAGAGATGTAGTAAACAACACAATCTTTTCCTTCTGCATTGTGTTGTGCCAGTAGTACACCTAATGTTGTATTTGTTGCTGAAATATAGAGTAATAAAGGCCTACTTGGATCTGTTGGGATCAACAATGGTGTATTCATGAGATAGTCTTTAAGCATCTGGAATGCTTGCTGGCATCTGGTGTCCCACTGAAAGTTGATGTTTTTGTGTAACAGGTGTGTAAAGGGGTGACACTTATCTGCCAGTTGTGCAATGAATCTTCGGATGGATTGTAGTCATCCTTGTAATATCCTTAGCTGACTGATGTTCTTTGGTGGTGGCATGTCCATGATTGCCTTGACCTTTGCTGGATCGACCTCAATGCCTTTGCTTGAGACTATGTATCTTAGAAGCTTCCCTGAGGTTACTCCAAAGATACATTTCTTTGGGTTGAGTCAAACATGATATTGTTCCAGTCTGTCAAAGATTTTCTCTAATATGTCTAGATGACCTTCTCTTATGAGTGATTTTGCTAGTAAGTCATCAACATAATCGTCCATTATAGTATGCATCATGTCATGAAAGATGGTGGTCATTGCTCTTTGATAGGTTGCTCTTGCATTCTTTAGACTGAAAGGCATTACATTCCAGCAGCATGTTCCCCATGGACATGTAAAGGTCGTCTTATGTTGATCCTCTAGTGCGATCTTTATCTGATTGTACCCTAAAAAGCCATCCATAAGTGAAAGCATGGCGTGTCCTCCTGTTAGGTCCACTATTATGTCGATGTTTGGTAGGGGAAGTAATCTTTAGGACATGCCTTGTTTAGATCTTTGAAGTCAGTACAGATACAGATGCCCCCATTTGGTTTGCTGACAGGCACAATATTGGATATCCAATCTGCATAATCAATTGGTCTAATGAAACCAACATCCATGAGTTTCTTAAGTTTTGCTTTAACAAGTACTGAAATCTAGGGATGCATCTTGTGAAGCTTCTTCTTGACAGGCTTGGCTCCTTCTGCTACAGTGAGGTGATGCATGACTAAATCAGGATCAAGCCCAGGCATGTCTGCATATGACCATGCGAACTTGATCTGACGCTTCTGGAAGAACTCTACAAACTTAGGTTGTTCCTCTGGAGTTAAAAGAGATGTCAGATGTATGTGGTGAGGAGTTTCAAGAGTCCCCACATTGTATTCTTTTGTTTCCTCGATGAGAATTGTTGATCATTCCTGCGGTTTACTAGAAGGGAGAATGTGAAACCTTTCATCCTCTGACACCTCAAAGAGGTTTTCACCATTGGATACGCTCTTTCTTTTTACTTTTGTGGGATCAAACAATGCCATGGTGTGGTTTTCACTGGAAGATCCATGTTTTATTGTTATATTTTTGCAGCTGAAAGGTTTGGCATCTGCCCCAAAGTATGTTGTGCTATTAAGTTCAATGGCGAATCCAGCTTTGTGATCCTCGCTTGGTATGTTATCCCGTAGTTCCAAAAAGTCAATGATCGCCTCATCATTTTGGAAATGGTCAAGACATGGGGGATTAGGTTGGTTCCATTCGATGAGTTCAGGATGGATAATGGGCATTACCTCATCAATTAGGTTAAGTTCGTTAGATGTGTCAGTGAGGGTTAAGACGTTGTGGTGAAGGTCATTGATGGTACTCTCCCTATTAGAATCAGGCGTAGGATGTGACGTTGGGTTTGTGGAAGAAGTTTCCAGCTCAAGAACCCAAGAGGCCTTTATCTGTGCTTCTCCATAAATAGGAATGTCTTTGTGAGGTGGAGGTAGTGATGTGTCTTCCTCATCTGAAGTATTAAGCTGTATAGAATCAAATTCCCACTCATGTGAATCAGTCTCTGAGTCGCTTTCCAATATCTGATTACTATACCATATTGGGATATCCTTTGAGTTAAACACTACAGGTGTGATCGGTTGATGTACCATTGTGGATGAAATGATCAGTGTTGCAGGAAGAATTATAGGGATCATTGAATCTGATACAGGGAGTATTAGTAGTGTTGAATCTGTTGCTTCTGCTAGAATTGCCAGTGTTGTTGATACTGCTAGGGATTCTGATATTGCTAGTGGTGTTGTTGATGCGGTTGCTGCTACTAATGGGGTTGTTGGTTTGATTTGTGGGGTGATTGGTGTTGTGTATGGTTTTGCTAGGATTTTTAGCCTCAATGGGGTAGTTGTTATGGTGTGCGGTGCTGCTAATATAATCAAAGGTGACCTCTTTAGATTTTTAGGCTAATATAGAGGTTTGTTGGGTTTTCCTTTGAATCTGAGTTTAGGAAGGATCTCCTTTTGAAAGCCTAAGCCTATGTTATCTTTGGGTTTTAATTCCAGCTGCAGTGGTTCATGTCGTCCTTGCTTGCAAGGCCCCAAAGCACTCTGACCATCATAACCCATTCTTTGCATAATTAGAAGGCCTTTTCCATACTGATCTATCGGAAGCTTAGCTTGTGGAATGTCTGTGGTGATTAGGTCTTTATAGATCCATTCTGCTAAGTCCTCATCTCTAGTTTCTTCTTCTTGACTCTTTCCAAGGATGAAAGGTATCAAAGTACATGTTGGCTTGACCAGTGGCGTTTGAAGTAACTGTTGACGTTTACCATGAGTTCTAGGAGAAGTGGGCATTTGTCCAACACAAAAGAGTTGGCTTAGATTGTACTCTTCAGGACCTTCCTCTACTATTTTCATCTCGAGCTTCTCTTGCTTGGGTATAGTGGTGTTTGAACTGGAAAGAGAGGTTGGACTTACGTATGATGTGGATGAGATGGCTTCTCTGTTGTTGGGAACAGTAATCTCTAGTTGATGACTTATATTATGACAGTATGCAAAGGGGTTTGTGTTGCCCAAGATTGTAATTTCTACACCATTATGAGGGAACTTGATACACTGATGGTAGGTGGATGGAATGGTTTGCATGACGTGTATCCAAGGTCTTCCTAACAACAAATTATATGGAAGAGGAAGGTCCATAACTTGATAGATGATGTGTTTCACCACAGGGCCTACTCGGATTGGTAGCACAACAAATCCTTTGGATGAATGTTCTACATCATCATAGGCTTTGATTGTTATCTTCTTGTGGGGATCCACTGTTTCAATTGCATATCCCAAAGTTGTGACTAATTGTAGTGTACAGATATTTAGGCCTGCTCCATTATTGATCAAGACTCGCTTGATCCTATGTTGGTTAACAAATCCTTCAATGTTGAGTGAGGCGTTATGAGGTTGTTGGAAGGATGTATTGCCACTTTCAGAGAAAGTGAGACAAGGTGATGATCTTAGGTTTCCAACCATAGCTTGGAACTGATCTGTATTTAGGTTTCCATGGACTGACGCCTCTTGGAGAGCTTGATCCAAGATTATTTTATGAGATGGAGATAGGCGCAATAGCTCTAATATAGATATCAGTGCGGGCATTTTATCTAACTGTTCCACAAGGTTATACTATTTTGGGATAGATGGGGTGCCTTGTGGGGCTACTTTTATGGTAATATTGTCGCGACATGTAACAACATTGCAAGTGGAGTTGAGATTTTTTATGGTAATAGTTGCAATTTGTTCACTGGTATCATATAGGTGATTCACAGTGTAATTATACACGGCTTGCGTATAATCAGTGGTATCTATGTTTCTCCCTGAAGTGGAAGGACCCTTTTGATCATGTGATGGAAGTGGATTTTTAAACATGAGATGATCATTGTTTGTTGTCTTTGGGTCGTGTCCTTCGATTTTGATTTCACCGCGGTCAATAAGATCTTGAATAAGATCTTTCAATCTATGACAATTGCTTGTCTTATGCCTTTTCCCTTGATGGAAATCACAATGTTCAATATCTCTCCACCATGAAGGTTTAACTTGAGGTTCGTAGTTTGATGTTTTGGGTAAGGTCACTAGATTTTGAGAAACCAACTGACGTAACACTATTTCAATAGGTTCCCCTAAGGGAGTGTATGTTCGTTTTGGTTTAAAATTTTGTTGACGTTGTCTGGGTTCCTCTTGAGATATATTGCGTCCTTGATTTGGAGGAGCAACTGTGTTATTCTTGGGTGGGGGGTTCTATCCTGCAAATCGGACCACAGGTTGTGCACTTTTGATAGTTCTTGCATCCACAACCCCGTCATTGACGACATTTTTGTTTTTGTTCCAGAAGCTAGGCTTGTCACTATTGTAGCGTGGGCGAGGGCCATCCTTTGGCTCATTATATATCTTGATAAGCCCTTTTTTTATGATAGCCCGTTCACATTTTAAACCTTTGGTGATCATGTCATTGAAAGAGTCTGTGTCTTTGACATCTAGGTGAACTTCTATTTCATCATTTAAGTTGGAAATAAATATTTCCACTAGTTCTTGTTCGGGTAACTGAAGAGAACGTCTATTAGACATTTGACGCTATCATTGCAGAAAGACTGAAAATAGCTCACCTGGTTTTTGTTTAATGATTCATAGATCAGCCATTGTGATATCATGTTCAATTGTTGTGTGAGTAATGTGCCAGGAACTTCTGGACGAGTTCTTCAAATGTCCTAATGCCACTTGGTAACCAGGAAAACCATGATGTGGTTGTTCCTCCCAAGCTTTGGGGAAAAAGTCGCATTAGGTATGTGTCCTCATATGCCACTTCGAGGCAAGCTAAATGGAATTCTCTAACATGATCGCGAGGATCTCCTTTTCCTCGGTACTTTTCAAACTTGGGTGTTTCAAACCCTCATGGAAAAGGTGGCATATGAAGATTCCTATCAAAGGGATAGGGACAAATGTCATTGAGTGAAAATTGATTGGTTTTTACACCACTATGAAGTTGTTGGGTGAGATTTTCAACTTGTTGCCGCAACATGTCTATTTCATTTGGAGGAGGAGGTGGTGGGGGATTACCTTGATGAAGGTTATATCTAGTGGAATCTTAACCTCTTTCATTCTCATTATGACTTTGGTGTTCTGATGCTTGTCTTAGTTGTGCAACATCAAAGTCAGAGGGTAGTTTAGCCCCCTCTTGAGTAAGTCTTGAAAAGTGAGCATCAACATAGCTCCTAAGTATTTCATCAAAAATTCTATTAAAGAGAGGGTTGTCTTGTGCCCTTTCTATTGTTGCAGGAGTAGGAGTACTTGGATTTTCATCATTTGGATTTCCTCCAAGAGCTTCTTGAAATTCATTGATATTTTCCTCCTCTTCTTCCTTAATTTCTTATTGTCTAGACCTTGATCTGGTTTGAGCCATTTTGTTTACAAGTTTTTGTTGAAGTTTGATGAAAATGATGATGAGTAGGTGATGGAATGAAAGATTGATGTTTGGTGTGGTGTTTTGCATACGAATCTCTAGCACTAAAGGTAGATGCTACCAAAGTTCTTTCTTGAATTGCTTGTTATGTTTGATTGACAAAGTTTGATGTGATAAGGTTTAGAGAGATCTGAGATGTGTTATAGACTCAACTACCTAGTAATGAGAGGATTCACTCATAGACTAGTTTTAACCTGCGTAGAAATGTCTCTTAGGATGAGTTTATCCTAGATGTAGAGACACTCTAAAAAGTGATGTATTGTGTTTGATTCAAGCAATATCTAAATAGAACTTAGGACAAAAACCTCTCGATGTTTTGAGAGTTGAAATGGATTTGATGATGTGTGAATGTGGAGATGGATGAGATGTGAACTTCAATAGAAACTTTGTGTTACAAAAGGAACAAACTCTTCCTCTTCTTGTTCAGGGGTTGGTGGTTCTACCCTAGCTGAGTTATATGTGATACAAATATCTAGAAAGAAGGTAGGATTGATCTTGCCTCCCTTATTTTGATGATAACTCAAAGCTCGATATTGAGTAAAAGCTTTGCAGTTCAATGACTCTTGATCAAACTCGTTTGATTTCCCTTGAAGGTATAGATGCATGTGATGCAAGAAGGTTATATGAGAGGCAAAGATTTGTCTATTAAGATAGAAGAATTTCCTCCTTTTGATAAAATCCTTTGAGCTTAATGGTTTTTTCTTCAAGTTGATGTGTTGATGAAGATTCTTCTTTGCCAAGATGTGAAGAATGGTCATATAGTTTGATACTTTTGATTGTTGCTCTTTGTTTTTGATCTTTTGTTGTTATTTGAAAATGTTTGTGTTGGATGAATACTTGTTCTGGAACTGATTTTTGATCTTTCTTTTGACAAGAAAACAAAGCAAGCACACAAACACAAGAATGTTGCCTCAAAAAGGCACAAATAGGTGTGGGTCTAGATCAACCCAATCCTTTGAACTTTTTATGACCCTTTCCTTCAAATGTATTTTTAGGTGTTTCCAAAGCCTGAAGTTGACTCAATTTGCACTGGTCTTGACTCACAATGAAAAACACTTCAAACACTCTTTATCCCTAAGGTCAAATGGTTAGTTGTGATAATTTCAGCCCACATCTTGATATTTCTTTGACTTTGGTACTACATACCTTATGAATCCCATCGTGGCAGGTAAGGATGTGATATACTAAGTCTTGCACGAGCATAACAAATAGATGACCCCTATGATGGGGGAGTCACCACTTTTATCGGGCTACAAGTAACCTTTCAAAAAGCTATGTTTCTACTCAAGGAAATATGTATGGTGAGTATCTTGGGAGCAAAACCTTCTATGCTCTTGCACTGAATTTATCACAAATATCCTCAATCAATACAATGGGTGGGCTACTACTTAAAGGTGTTAAGTAATTTTTGATGTTTTTGGACATAAGTTCATTATGCAGCGACTCACTTAAGAGCCTTGTAACTTGTGGTGGGGCCCATTTGTCCTTTCGACAAGTTACACTGTAGGAACAGCTATACCCAATGCTACAACTTTCACTCTCACCTGATTTCTATAGCAGCTCGAAGGATTTACCGCGTGAGGTCATTCCCAAGAGTGATGTGTCTCTTGCCAGACCTCTCTTAAAAAGATAAAATTTGAGTGTTACTAACAATTTTCTCTTGCACCTAGGACCACGAAAGCCAAGGGAGAGGATAGTGTGTATTAGAAGTAGGACCACTCGACCAACTCTTTTTGCACAAGTGTGCCAAACACAAAATACACTTGTTCTTTTTAACTTGTCATTGCAATGATGTTTTATCTAATTGGAGATGTTGCTCCAACAACCATGATGTTCTTTTTAACTTCAAAGGCAATATGTTTGAATAAACTAGGAATTTGAAATCCTGGTCAACTGAATTGAAACATGTATGCATGAAGTAAATCATTTTACAAAATGAGACAAGTTGATTGTTCTTTTTACTTGGACAAAAATTGAAGTGTTGATTGTGAATTTTCTTAAATTTGATGCAAGAAATGAGATTTGTTTGTCTTGTTTTAAGCACCAAATAAAAGTGAATCCTAACTTGAAAGAAATAAAGTTGTGCTGTGAATTTTAGAGCACTAAAACAAAGATTTTGATTCATTTTAAGCACCAAAATGGAGTGTTTGAGTTTTTTTTTTTAACTTGCATGAAAAACAAAAATTTGTTTTGTAAGTTTTAAAAACACCAAATAAAATTTTTGATCTTGAGTAACAAAAAGGGTTAGTTTTAAAACCTACACATGAAACGAAAAGTTAGTAAAATCCGAACATATGGTGGGCTTCCACAAGCCTAATAAAATTAATTGTATCAGTTACAAGGCCTTTTTTACAATGTTCTGTTATAATAGCACTACTCTGTGTGAAAACAGAAGCACTACTTAACACAAACGCACTAAAGTAAAAACAAAAGCGCTAAAACATAATATTTATGCAACAATACAAACGCGCTAACTAATGAACAATAGTGCTATAATATTAACAAAAACGCTAATTTTTGGACAATAACGCTATTGTAAAAACAAAAGTGCTAGAAGACAAAAAAACAATAGCGCTAAAGCGCGAACAAAAGCGTCGAAGCGCGACCTATGTGTCAAGTAAAACAGTCAAAAAGTTAGTTTGTCTAAAAAATAGTTGTTGGGATTCACATCACATTCACCAAATGATGCTCTACAAAATAGACAATGTTAGACAAAAGCTTGTGGTCGTATAACACACAAAAACACAAGAAACAAAGACAAACGTTAGTATTAATCAACCAAAAACAAGTCTAAGCAGGCATACCAAGAGAGACACTAAAAACAAAGTAAAGCATTTAACTATGAATATAAATGCAAGAAGACATCTCCAAATGCCTTCTACTATGCTCATAGCTCCTCCTCCCTTATTCCTCTCCTCTCCAAGTTCCAAATTAGTGTAGCTCTGATGCAGAGATCTTGTGCCTAGCTCTCCAATTCACCCTTTCTCACCCCAACTCCTCAGCTCACCCTTCTACTCAAGCTCCTCCAAGGTAACTTGTTAGGGTACACTCCTTAGACCTCCATGACCTAAAATATATTTTCTTTCCTCCTAGGTATATCCTCTTGAGGTTTCTTGTTGGTTTTGACCCAAATCTCTGATTTTGAGATGGTCTCCTACTAGTTTCCCAAAACTCCAGCTAGGCTCCAAAGACCTCTGCCAAGGATCTTCACTCTAACCATGTTTAAAGTTTTTGGTTATGTTTTTCAGGTATTTTCAAGGTCATTTTATTCATTATAAAGGTCTCCACCTTCCTCCCAATCCCTAGGCTTTCAACTTGCTTCTACCGGTTGCTATTAGGCCTAAATGACTAGCCCTTATGGGACTGTTTTTTGGTCTTTTCCCCAAAAATTTACTAACAACCCCTAGATATTTTTACATATTCAGATACCCATTTGGAATTTTAACAAGATCACAAATTTTCCCATATGGGTTTGTCATACAACTAGGGTAACTCAAAATGAGCTATTTTTAAGGGGTTTAGGGCTTCCAGGCAGTTTTGGAAGATGTGCTCCAAACTCTTCACCAGTCAAAATCTACAACCAGAAAAATCTTGGATAATTTTTTTACACCCATAGACCTTTCCAAAACACTATGGGTTGCTAAGGTATCAGTTCTCCATGGCTCTAAAAATGAGCAATCTCTACTGCCCCCACACACTAGCTACATGCTTGTGTGTTGTTCATCTCACCCATTCTCCTCCTTGTGGCTTGAAAAAACACAAAATGCCTACTCTAAAACTATTTATAGAGACTACCCAAGCCATCCAATGGATTGAAACTTGTGGCATTCATGGATGCTCAGGTAAAATGCATTTTTACAATCAAAACCCCAAATTTCAAGGGTTTGTGAGCAACTATTACAAAAACAGTGATAACTTTTGATTCAAAGCACTTAAAAACTTCATATTATACTTGTTGGAAAGGTAAAAAAAATTTCTAACTTCCTATTCTACTATGAACAGTGTACCATACCGTACAAGTCATACAAAATCAGAAATTCAAAGCAAAAATAGTCCAAATGTGAGAAAAAGCATAGGAAACCCTTGGCAAATGAATTGAATGCAAACCAAAAGTTGATTAACCTCATATTGGAGATTTTAGAATGTTTTATACACAATTTAAAGTTTGTTCCAACCAACTTCCAACACCATTTCCTTCATGGACAACTTTTGCCTAAAAATGCAAAAGTTGTCATGACAATTTTGACAACTTTTACCTATGAGTGCAAAAAAACACTCCAAGGCTCTCAAGGCCTTAAAAGTCACTCAAATGGAATCCTACAATGGATTTAAACCATTTCCAAACATTCTAGCAATTTTCCAGGCATCCACCTGGTACAAACCAAAAATTGACATTTTGACAATATTTCAGGATAATGACAATTTTGGATCCTGAGCACAACAAAAGTGTGGACAACCAAACTATGGCTTTAAAAAGCATCATAGGACTTATTCCACCTTATTTCAACATAAAATAACTTTAAATCACACAAAAACTCTAAAATGCAAGAAAAGACAACTTTGAGCTAGGTGCCCTACACCATACTCCCCTGGGGCAAGGAACTCAAGTCCCTTGAGTTATCAGGTCTGCTAGTAGCACTCCATGATGAATTATGTCAGCTTCTAACATCCACATAGCCTCTAAATCAGGTAGAACTTCCCACTTCACAAGATAATGTTTGTAGATGCCCTTTCTTGTCTTCTTGATCACCTTGGTATCCAAGATGCTTTCCAATTGAACCGGTTGACTAACTGGTAAATCCTTCACCCAAACTTCTTTAGATTGCAATGTGGTATCCATCTGAGAGGTCTGAGATTCTCCTTTATAGGGATACAAGTCACAAACATTGAAAATAGGAGATATGGCCAAAGAAGGAGGTAGTTCAACCTCATAGGCATTTTGGCCAAACTTATGCACAATCTTGAGTGGCCCAATCTTCTTCATCATCAACTTGGTTGGCTATCCTTTTGGAAGTCTTTCCTTTTTGAGATAAGTCAAAACTAAGTCTCCAACCTTAAATTGCAAGTTCCTCCTTGATTGATCAACTTGTTCCTTATATTTTCCTGATTTTTGTTGCAAGGATTGCCATACTTTGTCATGAATTTCCTTAATACCTTTAGCAAAACTCTCTCCTTGAGCACTCTTGTGGGTCATTGTACTAATATCACTAAGTTCTAAGACACCTCTAGGATGCATTCCATAAACAATTTCAAAAGGACTTCTACCTGTGCTCCGGTTGACTGAATCATTGTATGCATACTCTGCTTGGCCGATCACCAAGTCCCAAGTCTAACCATGCTGCTTAGTGAGACACCTTAGGAGATTACCCAAGGACCTATTGACCACCTCAGTCTGACCATCTAATTGTGAATGGTAGGCAGATGAAAATGAGAGTCTAGTACCCAACTTCTTCCATAAGGTTCTTCAAAAGTGACTCAAAAACTTAACATCCCTGTCACTCACAATGCTAACTGAAAACATTTATGAATGGTATCAGGAGTAAGGATACTAATTTCATCTTGTATATTTTGTCTCAATCCATTCATGTATCTAGCCAATTTCTCCACCTCATTCTCATGCTTCTTAGCTCTAAGGCTTAGTTTATGGAATTCCTCTGTGTAAGCATTGACATCTAGCTCCCTTTGTTTAGATTTTGCAGTCTCTTATGAATTTGAACCTCATAATCTCCTGGAAGGAATTGTGCCTTAAGTCTGATCTTTATACGCTCCCATGAAGTTATCTTCTTTTTGCCTTCTTGTATCCTTTCTTCTTGCATCATATTCCACCAAACCAATGTTGATCCTCTCATTCTTGGTTTGGCCACATTAACTTTTTCTCTTCTACTATCTCTTTGTAATCAAAGTGATTATTGAGAGCTTCTATCCAATCTATCAAATCTTCTCCATTTAAGTTTCCTCCATATGTGGGTAATCCATCCAGATTGTCCTTAGAAATGGATTTGACTGCATCTAAGAATAACTTTTGGTCTTGAGGCATAGCTACTACTGTTGGTTCCTCTCCATCTTCTACTTCTTCATCAGTCTCATCACCCTTTTCTATCTTAACCTTTCCCTTCTCCTTCTTTGCCTCTCTAGTTCCTCTGCTTCCTTCTATATCCTTCAATCCTTCTATCATCTCTGCCACAATTTGTCGAATGGCTTCTGGAGTCATTGCCTTTGGAGGCATTGAACTTGCTTCTGATTCTTAACAATCTCACATACACCAAATCTTTCAAAGAATGGCTCTGATACCACTATGATGAAGAGATCTTGTGCCTAGCTCTCCAATTCACCCTTACTCACCCCAACTCCTCAACTCACCCTTCTACTCAAGCTCCTCCAAGGTAACTTGTTAGGGTACACTCCTTAGACCTCCAAGGCCTAAAATCTATTGGCTTTCATCCTAGGTATATCCTCTTGAGGTTTCTTGTTGGTTTTGACCCAAATCTCTGATTTTGAGATGGTCTCCTACTAGTTTCCCAAAACTCCAACTAGGCTCCAAAGACCTTCGCCAAGGATCTTCACTCTAACCATGTTTAAGTTTGTGGTTATGTTTTTTAGGTATTTTCAAGGTCATTTTATTCATTATAAAGGTCTCCACCTTCCTCCCAAGCCCTAGGCTTTCAACTTGCTTCTACCAACTACTATTAGGCCTAAATGACTAGCCCTTTTGGGACTATTTTTTGGTCTTTTCCCCAAAAATTTACTAACAACCCCTAGATATTTTTACATATTTAGACACCCATTTGGAATTTTAACAAGATCACAAATTTTCCCATATGGGTTTGTCATACAACTAGGGTAAATCAAAACAAGCTATTTTTAAGGGGTTTAGGGCTTCTAGGCAGTTTTGGAAGATGTGCTCCAAACTCTTCACCAATCAAAATATACAACCAGAAAAATCTTGGATACTTTTGGTACACCCATATACCTTTCCAAAACACTATGGGTTGCTAAGGTATCAGTTCTCCATGGCTCTGAAAATGAGCAATCTCTGTTGCCCCCACACACTAGCTACACGCTTGTGTGTTGTTCATCTCACCCATTCTCCTCCTTGAGGCCTGCAAAAACAAAAAATGCCTACTCTAAAACTATTTAAAGAGCCTACCCATGCCATCCAATGTATTTCAACTTGTTTCATTCATGGATGCTCAGATAAAATGCATTTTAACTATCAAAACCCCAAATTTCAAGGGTTTGTGAGCAACTATTACAAAAACAGTGATAACTTTTGATTCAAAGCACTTTAGACCTTCATATTATACTTTTTGGAAAGATAAAAAAAAATTATAACTTCCTATGCTACTATGAGCACCGTACTAGACCGTACAGGTCATACAAAATCAGAAATTCAAAGCAAAAACAGTCCAAATGTGAGAAAAAGCATAGGAAACCCTTGGCAAATGAATTGAATGCAAACCAAAAGTTGATTAACCTCATATTGGAGATGTTTAGAAGGTTTTATACACAATTTCAAGTTGGTTCCAACCAACTTCCAACGCCATTTCCTTCATGGACAACTTTTGCCTAAAAATGCAAAAGTTGTCATGACAATTTTGACAACTTTTACCTATGAGTGCAAAAACACACTCCAAGGCTCTCAAGACCTTAAAAATCACTCAAATTGCATCCTATAATGGATTTAAACCATTTCCAAACATTCTAGCAATTTTTCAGGCATCCACCTGGTACAAACCAAAAATTGACATTTTGACAATAGTTCAAGATAATGACAATTTTGGATCCTGAGCACGACAAAAGTGTGGACAACCAAACTATGGCTTCAAAAAGCATCATAGGACGTATTCCACCTTATTACAACATAAAATAACTTGAAATCACACAAAAACTCTAAAATGCAAGAAAAGACAACTTTGAGCTAGGTGCCCTACACCAAGCTCTCAACAACTTTTTGCACTATGGATGTCTTATGGAGATTCAAGATTGAAAATGCTTATAAACTTATGCTATGCAAGTGTAAAAATAAGCTAAATATGAGATGCTATGAAATGAACTAAGATTTATTTTAGTCCAAAATGACAATATTGAAGTGATTTTATGCTAAAATGCTCTCTAAAATTGACTATAGATTAAATGCATACAAGTTTTCAGGATCTGGATTATGAAGAAATGGGCTCTATTTATAGGGAAAATGGAGCAATGGATGGTTGAGATTGAGTAATCTCAACAAGGGTCAGGATTGAATGATATTCAATCCACGTGACGGCTTTCAACCCAATCCCAAGATGACAAGTGTCAATATGAGATGGGTTGAGAGGAGAGGGAAGAAGCATTAAATGCTTGACATGACTTGAGAGTTAACTTGGGAGTTAAGGTCAAGGTTGGGTTGAGTGAATAAATTCATTATTCAAAGAATAATGCTTTTATCCAATGGATAAACTCTTGTGCAAAGGTTAAAGGGATAACAATGGTCAAAGCAATAAATGCTTGAGAAGACACATGAGCCACATGAGGGTTGAGTTAGGGGTTAAAGTCCCTAACCATGGTTGCAAGTGGATTTAACCATTAATGGTCATGTAAGAGCCATAAGTGGTTTGGAAGACTTTAGAGGTTAAATTGTTGAACAGAAAAAGCATTAAATGTTTTTCAAAGACTTTGAAGTCTTTGAGAAGTGACTCCAAGTTGCTTAGGAATGTGACAATAATTAGGGGATGGATTAGGCTAATTAGGAAGGGGTTAGAAGAATCTAGAAGGGGATTAGGATTGCAAGTGGATTTGGTGGGTAAGGAAAAATAGGATTTTAATTCAAATAAAATTAATTTATTTCAACTTGTGGTTGCAACTTGCATTTGTAGGAAAATGCAAGTGGGAGGGGATTTAATGATTTAAATAAATATTTTTTTATTATTTATTTAAAAGAAGAAAGGGGATTAAATTAAATAAATAGGATTTATTTATTTAATTGATTGTGAATTTGGTTTAATGAATTAATTAAAATAAATTGAATAATTTATTTAATTAATAGGAGAATGTTTGAAGATGAATTAATTAAATATTAATTTAATTAACTGATGGCTAGAGGGTTTTTAATTAAATAAATAGCAAATATTCATTTAATTAAAATGGACAGATTTATGTGACTACAGTCCTCTATTATATTTACTTTACCCATTGCTACAAGTAATGATTTTTTGATTGACCAAATGGATGTTAAAATTTCTTTTTTTGCATGGAGACTTGAAAGAGGAAATTGCCTAAATGATTTGAGGTAAAAAGAAAGGAACACTTGGTTTTCAGGATATGAGGATCTCTTGATGGTTTAAAATAGTCTCTCTGAATGTGGTATTAAAAATTTGACTCATTTGTCATGAAATTGGGTTTTGTTAGTAGTGAAGAAGATCGTTGTGAATATATTAAACGCATCTATAATCATATTCTAATCCTTGTCTTGTGTGTGAATGATACGCTACTTAACAATAAGTCTAAGGCAATGGTTAATATGCTAAAAGATCAACTTTCAGGGGCATTTTCTATGAAGGATTTGGGAGCTACTAGGTACATACTTGGTATGGAAATCAATAGAGATTGGGTAAACAAAAAGATTTGGTTATCTTAGAGTAAGTAATTTGGCACTATTTTGAACAGATTTAATAGGGTTATAAATCAATAAGAATTCCTTTACAAGTCGGCACTAAGATTTCATTAGATACGTGTCCTAAAAATTATTATTATTTAGAGGATATGTCTATTGTCCCTTGTGCTAGTGTTATAGGAAGTTTAATGTATGCAATGATTTGCACTAGAATAGATATTGCACAAGCAGTAGGAGTTTTAAGCAATTTTATGTCTAACCCAAGTAGAGAACACTGGAATCATGCTAATATGGTGTTTAGATATCTGCAAGGAGCTTTTGATTATTGCTTAGAATATTTTGGTACTAACAGTGGATAAGGAATTGGACTTGTAGGGATTTGTTGATGTTGGTTGGGTAGATGACTTGGATCGTTAAAGGTTCAAAAGTGGGTATGTGTTTACTTTGTTTAAATCAGCTTTAAGTTGATGAGTAAGAGGAATCCTATACTTTTTTATCCATTACTAAAATAGAGTACATGGATATTACCCACTTTCTTAAGGAAGTGGTATGGTTCCAAAGATTGTGTATAGGCATTGATTTTTATTATAGGATAATTCAAGTTAATTGTAATAGTTCTAGAGTGTAATTCATTTAGCTAAGAATCCTATGTATCATGCACGAACTAAGAACGTGGATGTACAATACCATTTTTTTCATGAGTTTATTACAAATGGACAGATTGAATTGAAGAAAGTTAATACCCAGGTGAATGTTGTAGATTATCTCACCAAATTGTGAGCACGAAATAAATTTACTTGAAGACCACATGCCTTGTTTCTTGTTTTTAGTTGATTCCATGGTAGTTTGATTCCTCTAGATCTTGCAAGGTACTCAACAAGTAGAATAATATTGGGAATTAAAGAGTAAACAATTCCAGATTATTTATTTATTATTATTTTTACATTTTCCCAAGGTAATTTCATATTTATGCTATTAAATATTTATGCTCCGTCATAAGGGGTGTGGGTTTTATTAGTTGGAACTTTTTCCACATGTTGGTGCCTTTAAAATCATGTTGTTAGTTGTTAAAAGATGCTCATCAAGTGGTCTAACATGAAAATCCTATTTTTAGGGATGTTATTATCATGATAAAAAATTAAGGTTTCTACCATTAGAAACCACTAATTTTAGGCTTAGGGACCATTACATTAAACATGGGTGAACCTAATAGATCTAGCCTCAAATAAGCAAGGTTAGGGCTAAGAAATCATGTTAGATTCATTAGGTTTTGAATCAATTCCCTTTTTTAAGTTGAATTCTGAAAATGCTGAAATTAGGGTAAATGTGTTGAAATTGAAGTAAAAACACATAAACGGTGGGCTACAGTTGTCCAATCGAGCCACGAACCTAGATCTGAGCAATGTAAGATTGTTTGGATTTGTTCCCAAAAGGAGCTCCTAAAATGTCAGGAGCAGAATGCCTGTCACTCTGATCCTCTGCACTTTTCACCATCCAAAGGGGAATCTGTTCATCTATGTGAATAAAGCCAATTCTAAAGATCGCAGTTCTATACCTATTCCCATGCACAATAGAGAAGGGAAATAGGTTGGGATTAAGGGTTTTCCTTAGGTCAAACCCCAGTTTTGGAATTAACCATGAAATAGAAATGAAATGTAATTGGATTGCAATAATGGATATGATCTCCTTTTGAGGGAGATGATCAATAATGTCTGAAAATAGTAATGATGTACCTTTTAATGGAGTTTTATTTGTCTCCATAAGGAATTAGGGTTTCATGAAGTCTTCATAGACATAGAACATGAATATTAACTCAAATTCTTGAATCTAGGCTTTAGTTCTTCTCCAATGCTTGAAAGAAGACTAATTGCTTGCTCACTTGAATTTGAATGCTTGATTGCTTGAATTGATTGCATGAATCTCTTATGTGGTTCTCAAAATGAGAGGGGTAGACCTCCTTTTATACTTGCTTATTGAGAAAAAAAAAAATTTAACATGATCCGACATGAGATCTAAGTCCCCGCCAAAATGATGTTACTGTTAAGGCACCCAAAATGGGCATTGATTGGGAGGACCATAGCACTAGCGCTCTGATCCTTAAGGACCAGGCCACCAACACCCTGGTCTTGACCAATCAGGGACCAAGAAGAGAGGGACAAGAGATGTGTATTCTAAAAAAATGAGATATTAGTATGGTGTGAGCAGAATCAGGGTTCCAATCGGGCCTCAGGACATGAATGCCAAGGTGAGGACCCAAATGAGGACAAAACTGTAAGGGAGTACAATCCATGATGCTAAATTTAGCCCCCACTTTAGCAAGAGTATGAGACTAAGCATACTCTCAGTAAAGTAAAAAGGTTTACATTGAAAACTTTCATCAAGTCATAAAAAAGGCAAGACACACCAAGTCCTCAGTGGACTTTAGGATCTTACAACTTCAATATCAAGATAAAAGAGATAGCATAGGAGAGAGAGAGAGAGAGAGAGAGAGAGAGAGAGAGAGAGAATCATGGCTCCTAGCCTAATAAGGTTCACTTACTATGAGTCATGAAAAGTAAAATACCAAAATGACAAAGAAAAAGGCTAAGTTTGTAAAGTAACTTGAGTCTTGAGGCATGTGATAGTGTGTGCAAAAAGAGAAATATTGAGCAGAGTGTATGCCCCCATGTTAAAGCGATTGCATATGACTTATTGGGAGAAATTGCATACATGCATCCAAAACATAAGTACATGTTATCATAATGACATTCCCCCAAGAAAGGACAAATCAAAGGATAATGATCACAAAATGCATAAGGGTTCTAATAACTCTGGGATCAGTATACTCTTATGATAAATAATGTATCATGAAATATATATACTTTTAATTGACCCCATCCTCCAAACGAAGTAAAACCACAATGGAAGAAGGGCACATGTGTCTTTTGAGTCAACATGGGAGAGACCAAAAGAGATCTCAATGGTTTCCATCATCCTCAAGTAGACAACACTAGGGACAACAAATAGAAGAAGTGATATCTTAACTTCAAATTACATTCTTGTAGGAGAAGATTTTATATCTTCAAAGAATACATTATAATTGGGTACGTTCACCAAGATGGTGGACAAAAAAGTGGCCACATGCAATAAAATGTTAAAGACAAATAAGACATGTGCGTGTTTTGAATAAATTCAAATACCACATACATGTTATGGCTCAAAAATCTTACCCATAATACATACGTGTTTTTTGAATTCAAAATGCATATGTATTATTAGCATTCAAAACACATTAGTGTTTTGTTGATAGTGAATTAGAAAAAAAACATGCCCATGATTATGTTTTTAGTTCCAAAAACACTTATGCTATGAATGCCCCTTACATTTTTATCATCAAGATAGATACATAAAGTATAAGTTATATTTTACCTTTTTCTTTTACCTTTCTTATACTTTAAGCTATATAGTGTGTATATATTAGTATGATGTTTGAGAATGGTTTAAGATCTCTAGGAGTCATAATGCAAATTTTAGATTTTAGGAGATCATATAAATTTTCAGACTTAGTCAAATTTTATCAATCAACAAGCTTGTATCATCATTCTCTTGTTATCTTTCCATCTCACGTGCTTTTTCTCCCCTAAGCTATAAACTTATCTTTTCCCTATCACTCTCATTTCCCCCCACTCTACCTCTCTCTATCTCACTCTTTCCTCTCTCCCCAAGCTCCGAATCTTATAATTTCTTAGATAGACAAATTTCAATAATCACTAAGCTCCTATCATCATTCTCTCTCTATTTCTATTTCACTCTCTTTTTCTCCTCAATCTCTAGACCTATATATCTCTCTATCACTCTCCCTCTCCCCCTCTCCCCTCATCTCTCTATCTCACTCTCTCCTCTCTCCCCAAACTCTAAACCTATCTCTCTCACACTTCACTCTACTTTTTATCTCCCCTCTCTTCTCTATCTTGACACACAATCTCTCCTCTCTATCTTACATCTCTCCCCCTCTTTCCACCTCTCTCTCCTTCCCTCTCTCTAGCTATCTATGTCTCATCTCTCTCCCTCTTCCAAATGCTTGAATCTTGACTTTACTTCTTCTCCAATGCTTGAAAGAAGACTAATTGCTTGCTCACTTGAATTTGAATGCTTGATTGCTTGAATTGATTGCATGAATCTCTTATGTGGTTCTCAAAATGAGAGGGGTAGACCTCCTTTTATAATTGCTTATTGAGAAAAAAAATTTATAACATGATCCGACATGAGATCTACGTCCCCACCAAAATGATGTTACTATTAAGACGCCCCAAAATGGGCATTGATTGGGAGGACCAGAGCACTGGCACTCTGGTCCTTAAGGACCAGGGCACCAACACCCTGGTCTTGACCAATCAGGGACCAAGAAGAGAGGGACAAGAGATGTGTATTCTAAAAAATATGAGATTTAGTATGGTGTGAGCAGAATCAGGGTTCCAATTAGGCCTTAAGACATGAATGCCAAGGTGAGGACCCAAATGAGGACAAAATTATAAGGGAGTATAATCCAGGATGCTAAATTTAGCCCCCACTTTAGCAAGAGTATGAGAGTATGCATACTCTTGGTGAAGTAAAAAGGTTTACATTGAAAACTTTCATCAAGTCATCAAAATGGCAAGATACACCAAGCCCTCGGTGGACTTTAGGATCTTACAACTTCAATATCAAGATAAAAGAGACATCATAGGAGAGAGAGAGAGAGAGAGAGAGAGAGAGAGAGAGAGAGAGAGAGAGAGAGAGAGATTGCTAGCCTAGTAAAGTTCGCTTACTATGAGTCATGAAAAGTAAAATACCAAAATGACAAAGAAAAAGTCTAAGTTTGTAAGTAACTTGAGTATTGAGGCATGTGATAGTGTGTGCAAAATGAGAAATATTGAGCAAAGTGTATGCCCCCACGTTAAAGCGATTGCATATGAATTATTGGGAGAAATTGCATACATGCATCCAAAACATAAGCACATGTTATCATAATGACATTCCCCCAAGAAAGGACAAATCAAAGGATAATGATCACAAAATGCATAAGGGTTCTACTAACTCTGGGATCAGTATACTCATATGATAAATAATGTGTAGTCACACAAATCTGTCCAGCTTAATTAAATAAATAATTGCTATTTATTTGATTAAAAATCCACTAGTCATCAATTAATTAAATTAATATTTAATTAATTCATCTTTAAACATTCTCCTATTAATTAAATAAATTATTCAATTTATTTTAATTAATTCATTAAACCAAATTCACAGTCAATTAAATGAATAAAATCTATTTATGTCATTTAATCCCCCTTTTTCCTCTTTTAAATAAATTAAATAAAACATTTATTTAAATCATTTATCCCCCCACTTGCATTTTCCTACAAATGCAACTTGCACACATTTATTGAAATAAAATAATTTATTTTAAATAAAAATCATATTTTCCCTCACCCACCAAATCCAATTGCATTCCTAAGCCCCCTTCTAGATTCTTCTAACCCCTTCCTAATTAGCCTAATCCATCCCCTAATTATTGTCACATTCCTAAGCAACTTTAAGTCACTTCTCAAAGACTAAGCATTTAATGCTTTGTGTGTTCAACAATTTAACCTCCAAAGTCTTCCAAAACCACTAACGGCTCTTACATGACCATTAATGGCTCTTACATAACCATTTATGGTTATTTCAACTTGCACTCATGTGTCTCCTCAAGCATTTATTGCTTTGACCATGTTTATCCCTTTTGCCTTTGCACAAGAGTTTATCCATTGGATAAAAGCTTTATTCTTTGAATAAAGAGTTTATTCATTCAACTAACCTTGACCTTAACTCCCAAGGTCATGTCAAGCATTTAATGCTTATTCCCTCTCCTCTCAACCTATCTCACATTGACACTTGTCATCCTGAGATTGGGTTGAAAACCCTCACATGGATCTCAAATCATTCAATCCTGACCCTTGTTGAGATTGCTCGATCTCAACCATCCATTGCTCCATTTTACCTATAAATAGAGCTCATTTCTTCATAACCCAGATCCTGAAAACTTGTATGCATTTAAGCTATAGGCATTTTGAGAGAGCATTTTAGTATAATCAACTCATATATTGTCATTTTAGATAAAATAAATCATTTTAGTATCAATAGCTTAGTAGTAGCTTCTTTATTTACATTTAGAACAATAATTCAATCTCAAACCTCCATAAGCATCCATAGTGCAAAAAGCTGCTGAGAGCTGCACTATTTTGGAACTTGGAGAGAAGAGAAACAAGGGAGAAGAAACCAAGAGCATGTTAGGAGGCATTTGGAGATGCCTCATCATATTTACCTTCTTAGTTAGATATTTTATCATGCTTTTGATATCTCTTTTGATATGCTTGTGTAGGAAAGTATTTTGTTTGTGATTTCTGACACTAATGGTTATCCTTTTCTTCTTGTTTGTGTCTTGATATCATTGACTAACCTTCCCTTTTTGTAGAGCATCATTTGGTGAACCCGACGTGAATTTAAACACCTTAAAAAACATTTTTTTTTACAACTAACATGTTTGATTGTTGAACTTGACACACAGGTTACGCTTTAGCGCTATTGATCATGTTGTAGCACTATTGCAACTTGTTGTTCTAGCGCTATTGTTCTTACAATAGCACTATTGTACCAAGTTTAGCGCTATTGACATTGTTTGAGCGCTTTTGACCCTGTTTTGGCGCTATTGAACATGTTTGAGCGCTTTTGACTTCTCTATCATTTTCTTCTCTTTGTGCATTTGTGTTAAACAACACTTCTGTTTAAACACAGAGTAGCGCTATTGTAACAGAACGTTGTAAAAATGACCCTGTAATCGAAAAAATAAAAATTCTTAGGCTTGTGGAAGCCCACCATAGGTTCGATTTTTACTAACTATTACTTCCTTTTGGTGTTTTAAAAATTGAACAACACAAAATTTGCTTTTTTGCAAGCTTAGGATCAAAATTTGTGTTTGGTGCTATAAAATTGAACAAAACAAACTTTTGTTTATTGCAAGTTTAGGCTTAACTTTTCATTTGGTGCTTAAAATCAACAAAAACAAATCCATTTCTAGCATCAAACTTAAGCAAAATTGTACAAGCCACACTTCAAATTTTGGTGCAATTAAAACTTACAATCCACTTGTTTCAATTTTTGCAAGCGATTTACTTCGAGCAAACATGCTTTTTATTAAGTTGACCAAGATTTTATTTTCCTAGTTACTTAAACATATTGCCTTTGAAGTTAAAAAGAATATCATGATTGTTGGAGCAACATCTCCAAATAGTTAGAACACATTGCGATGATGGGTTAAAAAGAATAAGTGTTTTTCATGCTTGGCACACTTGTACAAAGAGCTGGTCGAGTGGTCCTACTTCTAACACACACTATCCTCTCCCTTAGCTTTCGTGGTCCTAGGTGCAAGAGAAAAGTGTTAGTAACGCTCAAATTTTTATCTTTTTAAGAGAGGCCTGCCAAGAGACACATCACTCTTGGGAACGACCTCGCTCGGTAAATCCTTTGAGCCGCTATAGAAATCAGGTGAGAGCGAAAGTTGTAGCCTTGGGTATAGCTGTTCCTACAATGTAACTTGTTGAAAGGACAAATGGGCCCCACCACAAGTTACAAGGCTCTTAAGTGAGTCACTGCAGAATGAACTTATGTCCAAAGACATCGAAAATGACTAAACACCTTTAAGTAGTAGCCCACCTATTCTATCGATTGAGAATATTTGAGATATAATTCAGTGCAAGAGCATAGATGGTTTTGCTCCCAAGATACTCACCATACATATTTCCTTGAGTAGAAACATAGCTTTTTGAAAAGTCACTTGTGGCTTGATAAAAGTGGTGACTCCCCCATCATAGGGATCATCTATTTGTTATACTTGTGCAAGACTTAGTATATCACATCCTTACCTGCCATGACGGGATTCATAAGGTATGTAGTACCAAAGTCGAAGAAATATCAAGATGTGGGCTGAATTTATCACAACTGGCCATTTGACCTTAGGGATACAAAGTGTTTGAAGTATCTTCGTGTTAGTCAAGACCAAGTACAAATTGAGCTGACTTCAGGCTTTGGAAAGAAAACACCTAAAATACACTTAAAGGAAAGAGTCATACAAAGTCCAAAGATTGGGTTGATCTAGACCCATACTCATTTGTGCCTTTTTAAGGCAACATTCTTGTGTTTGTGTGCTTGCTTTGTTTTCTTGTCAAAAAAACAACAACAATCAATTCCAAAACAAGTATTCATCCAACCAAACATCTTTCAAAACAACCAAACATTTCAAAAACAAAGTGCAAACAACAAAGTATCAAACTTTATGACCATTCTTCACATCTTGCGAAAGAAGAATCGTCATCAAAACATCAACTTGAAAAGAAGACCATTGAGCTCAAAGGCTTTGATCAAAAGGAGGAAATTCTTTGTATCTCAATAGACAAATCTTTGTCTCTCATAGAATTTTTCTACGTCACATGTGTCTCTACCTTCAAGGCAAAACAAATGAATTTGATTCAGAGTCATTGAACCACAAAGCTTTTATGCAATATAGAGCTTTGAGTTATCACAAAAACCAAGGAGGCAAGATTAATCCCAACTTCTTCCCAAACATTTGTATCACATACAACATAGCTCAAGAAACGCCACCAATGCCCGAAAGGGAAGAGGTAGAATTTGTTCCATTTGTGACACAAAGATTTTATTGAAGTTAAAACATTTCATCCATCACCCCATTCATACATCATCACTTCATCATCAATCCATTCCAACTCCCAAAACATTAAGAGGTTCTTGTCCTAAGTTCTCTTTTAGATATTGCTTGAATCAAATACATCACATCACTTTTTAGATTGTTTCTACATCTAGGATAAGCTCATCCTAAGAGACACATCTACGTAGGTTAAAACTAGTTAATGAGTGAATCCTCTCATTACTAGGTAGTTAAATCTGTAACACATCTCAGATTTCTCGACACCTTATCACATCAAACCTTATCAAACAAACAAGCAATTCAACGAAGGAATTTTAGTTACATCTACCTCTAAAGTGCTAGAGATCTACATGCAACACAATTCACCGAACATCAATTTTTCATTTCATCAACAACTCATCATCATTTTCGCTCAACTTCAACAAAAACTTGTAAACAAAATGGCTCACACCCGATCACACTCAAAGCAACGAGAAGCAGAAATTGAAGAAGAAGAGGAAAATATCAATGAATTTCAAGAAGCACTTGAAGGAAATGTGAATGACGAAAACCCAAGTACTCCTACTCCTGCAACAATAGAAAGGGCCCAACATAACCCTCTCTTTAACAGGCTTTTTGATGAAATACTCAGGAGCAATGCAGATGCTCACTTTTTAAATCTCGCTCAAGAAGGAGCCAAGCTCCCCTCTGACTTTGATCTTGCCCAATTAAGACAAGCATCAGAATGACAAAGTCGCCATGAAGAAGAAAGAGGTAGAGATCCCATCAGATATAACATTCCTCAAGGTAACCCACCACCTCCTCCTCCAAATGAAATGGAGATGTTGCGGCAACAAGTTGAAAATCTTGCCCAACAACTTCATAGTGGTGTAAAAACTAACCAATTCTCACTCAATGACATTTGTCCCTATCCCTTTGATAGGAATCTTTATATGCCACCCTTTCCATGAGGATTTGAAACACCCAAATTCAAAAAATATAGAGGAAAGGGGGATCCTCACGATCATGTCAGATAATTTCATTCAGCTTGCCTCGAAGTGGCATATGAGGAGACATACCTAATGCGACTTTTTCCCCAAAGTTTGGGAGGAACAACCACATCATGGTTTTCCCAGCTACCAGGTGGCATTAGGACCTTCAAAGAACTAATTCAAAAGTTCTTGGCACATTACTCTCATAACATTGAACGCGACATCACCATGGCTGATCTGTGCAACACTAAACAAAAACCAAGTGAACTATTCTCAGTATTCCTGCAACGATGGTGCCAAATGTCTAGTAGACGTTCTCTTCAATTACCTGAACGAGAACTAGTAGAAATATTTATTTCCAACTTAAACGAAGAAATGGAATTCCACCTGGATGTCAAAGACACAGACTCCTTTAATGATATGATCACCAAGGGCTTGAAATGTGAGCGGGCCCTCATCAAGAAAGGACTTATCAAAATCTACAATGAACCAAAGGATAGTCCTCGCCCACACTTCAATAGTGACAAACCAAGTTTCTGGAACAAAAACAAGAATATCGTCAACAATGGGGTTGTGGATGCCAGAACTATCAAAAGTGCACAACCTGTGGTTCGATTTGCAGGACAGAATCCTCCACCTCAGACTAACACAAATGTTCCTTCAAATCAAGGTTGCATCACATCTCACGATGAGCCTAGACCTCATCAGCAAAAATAAAAATGAACACACACTCCCTTAGGGGAACCCATCGAAACAGTATTGCGACAACTAATTTCTCAAAATTTGGTCACTCTACCTAAAACATCAAACTATGAGCCTCAGGTCAAACCTGCATGGTGGAGAGATACTGAACATTGTGATTTCCACCAAGGGAGAGGACACAAGACAAGTAATTGTCATAGATTGAAAGATCTTATTCAGGATCTTATTGGCCAAGGTGAAATTGAAATCGAAGGACATGACCCAAAAACAACAAACAATGATCATCTGATGTTCAAAAATCCACTTCCATCACAAGATCAAAGGGGTCCTTCCACTTCTAGGAGAGGCACTGATACCACTGATTATACACAGGCTACGTATAATTATACTGTAAATCACCTGTATGATGCCAATGAACAAGTTGCAACTACAACCATCGAGAATCCCAGCTCAAATTGCAATGTTGTTACACATCGCGACAAGGTTACCATAAAGGAAGCTCCACAAGGCACCACCTCCATACCAAAGCAGTACAATCTTGTGGAACAATTAGATAAAATGCCTGTGCTTATATCCATTTTAGAGCTATTGTGCCTATCTCCATCTCATAAAACAATCTTGGATCAAGCTCTCCAAGAGGCGTCAGTCCCTGCTAACGTAAATACAGACCAATTTCAAGCCATGGTTGGAAGTCTAAAGTCATCACCTTGTCTCAATTTTTTCCGAAAGTGACAACTCTTCCTTCCAGCAACCTCATAATGCTTCGCTACACATTGAAGGCTTTATCAACCAACATAGGATCAAGCGAGTCTTGATCGATAATGGAGCAGGCCTAAATATTTGTACACTGCAGTTAGTCACGGCATTGGGATATGCCATTGAATCCGTGGATCCTCACAAGAAAATCACAATTAAGGCCTATGATGATGCAGAGCATTCCTCCAAAGGAGTAGTGGTACTGCCAATCTGAGTGGACCCTATGGTGAAACACATCATCTGTCAGGTTTTGGACCTTCCTCTACCATACAATCTATTGTTAGGAAGACCTTGGATACATGCCATGCAAGCCATTCCATCTACCTACCATCAATGTATCAAGTTCCCACATAACCGTGTAGAGATCACAATCCTGGGCGATGCAAATCCCTTTGCATATTGTCATAATATCAGCCATCAACCAGAGATTACCGTTCCTAATCATAGAGAAGCCATCCCCTCCACATCATATATAAGTCTAGCCTCTCTTGCCAGTTCGAACACCACTATACCCAAGCAAGAAAAGCTTAAGATGAAAATAGCAGAGGAAGGTCCTGGGGAATACAATTTGAGTCAACTCTTTTGTGTGGGACAAATGCCCACTTCTCCTAGAACATATGACAAACCGCAGCAATTACTCCAATATCCACTGATCACGCCAGCATGTGCTTTAACGCCTTTCATCCTTGGAAAGAGTCAAGAAGAAGAAACCCAAGATGAGGACTTAGCGGAATGGATCTATAAAGATCCCATCCCCACTGATATGCCGCAAGCTACACTTCCCACAGATCAATATGGAAAAGGCCTCCTCATTATGCAAAGGATAGGTTACGATGGTCAGAGTGCTTTGGGATCTTGCCAACAAGGAAGACATGAGCCATTGTTGCCAGAATTAAAGCCCAAAGATAATACAGGCCTAGGCTTCGAAAAGGCAATCTTTCCTAAGCTCGGATTCAAAGGAAAACCTAGGAAACTGCTATATCAACCTATTGCAAAAAGGACACCTTTCATTATCAAAGCAGCATCAAACACCATCGCAACTACCCCACCGAGGCTCAAAATCCCAACACAACCATCTACAATGCCAAACATCCCACCAAACAAACCAGTAATCCCATTAGCAGTAGCAATAACATCAAAAGCACCATTAGCAGCAGCAACTGTATTAGAACCCGCAACAACATCTACAACACCAACAGTTCCAACAAAAGCAACTGAGTCAACACTAACGATACTACCCATATTAGATTCTTTGATCCCCATCATCCTTCCTGCAGCACCGATCACACCTGCAGTATTTAACACAAAGGACATCCCAATATGGTATAGTAATCAGATACTGGAAAGTGATTCAGAGACCAACTCACATGAATGGGAATTTGATTCCATACAACTTAACACTTTAGATGAGGAAGACACATCGATACCTCCACCCCGCAAAGACATCCCTGTTTACGGAGAAGCACAGATAAAGACTTCTTGGGTTCCTGAGCTAGAAACATATTCCACAGACCCTATGTCTCATCCAATGCCTAATTCTGACAGGGAGAGTACCATCAACAACCTTCACCATAACGTCTTAACCCTCACTGATACGTCTAATGAACTTAACCTAATCGATGAAGTAACGCACATTATCCATCCTGAACTCATCGAATGGAACCAACCAAATCCCCAATGTCTTGACCTCTTCCAAAATGATGAGGCCATCATTGACTTTTTGGAATTAAGGGATAACATGCCAAGTGGGGATCACAAAGCTGGATTTGCCATTGAACTTAATAGCGCAGCATACTTCGAGGCAGATGCCAAACCTTTCAGCTGCAAAAATATAACAATAAAACATGGATCTTCCAGTGAAAACCACACCATGACACTGTTTGATTCAACAAAAGTAAAAAGAAAGAACGTATCCAATGGTGAAAACCTCTCTGAGGTGCATGAGGATGAAGGGTTTGACATTCTCCCTGCTAGTACACAACAGGAACGATCAATGATTCTCATTGAAGAAACCAAAGAATACAATGTGGGGACTCCTGAAACTCCTCACCTCATATATCTGGCATCTCTTTTAACTCCAGAGGAACAACCTAAGCTTGTAGAGTTCTTTCAAAAGTGTCAGATCAACTTTGCATGGTCATATGCAGACATGCCCGGACTTGATCCTGATTTAGTCATGCATCACCTCACCATAGCAAAAGGAGCCAAGCCTGTCAAGTAGAAGCTTCGCAAGATGCATCCTTAGATTGCAGTACTAGTCAAAATAGAACTCAAGAAACTCCTAGATGTTGGTTTCATTAGACCAATTGATTATGCAGATTGGATCTCCAACGTTGTTCCTGTCGGCAAACCAAAAGGGGGCATCTACATTTGTACTAACTTCAGAGATCTGAATAAGGCATTTCCTAAGGATGACTTCCCCCTACCAAACATCGACATCATAGTGGACCTAACAGCGGGACATGCCATGCTTTCACTCATGGATGGCTTTTCAGGATACAATCAGATAAAAATCGCACCAGAGGATCAACAAAAGATAGCCTTCACATGTCCATGGGGCACATATTGTTGGAATGTAATGCCTTTCGGTCTAAAAAATGCAGGAGCGACCTATCAACGAGCAATGACTACTATCTTCCATGACATGATGCATACTATGATGGAAGATTATGTTGATGACTTACTAGAAAAATCACTCACCAGAGAAGGTCATCTCGACATATTAGATAAAATCTTTGATAGACTGGAACAATACCATGTTCGACTCAACCCAAAGAAATGTGTCTTTGGAGTAACCTCCAGGAAGCTTCTAGGATACATTGTCTCAAGTAAAGGTATTGAGGTTGACCCAGCAAAGGTCAAAGCAATCATGGACATGCCACCACCAAAGAATATCAGTCAGCTAAGAACATTACAAGGATGGCTACAATCCATCTGAAGATTCATTGCACAACTGGCAGATAAGTCTCATCCTTTTACACACCTATTACACAAGAACATCCACTTTCAGTGGGATGCCAGATGCTAGCAAGCATTCCAAATGCTAAAAGATTATCTCATGAATATGCCATTGCTGATCCCACCAGATCCAAGTCGGCCTCTGTTACTCTATATCTCCACAACAAGTACAGCATTGGGTGTGCTATTGGCACAACATAATGCAGAAGGGAAAGAATGTGCTATTTACTACATCTCTCGTACACTGGTGGGCTATGAACTCAATTACACCCCTATTGAGCGAGCTTGCCTAGCAGTAATCTTAGAAGCAACAAAACTAAGGCACTATCCGTTAACACACAAGGTACAACTCATTGCAAAGATTGATCCACTAAAGTATTTACTCAACAAAGCAGCATTGACAGGACGCTTGGCCAAATGGGTAATGATTCTCAGTGAATTTGACATCGAGTATGTGGACTGTAAAGCTAACAAAGGTCAAGTTATTGCAGATCAGTTGGTCGATGCACCACTCATAGGCGATCTTCCTCTCATTTCCAATTTTTCAGATGAAGAGCTATTCATGACCACAACAACACAACCATGGAAACTATACTTTGATGGTTCGTATACTAGGCATGGCTCGGGGGCAGGCATTCTGTTTATCACACCTCAAGGTGACAACATCCCAAAATCTTACAGGCTCACATTTCCATGCACAAACAACATAGCAGAGTATGAGGCCTTGATCACAGGACTTAGGCTAGCCGTACAATGGAAATTACAAGAATTACAAGTATATGGCGACTCACAACTGGTCATTCGACAAGCAACAAATGAATATCAAACCAAGGATGATAAACTCATGCCATACAAGTAAATGGTGGACAGTCTAAAGGCATCATTTACTACAATTACCTTTGAGAAAATACCCAGAGATCAGAATCGAGTTGCTGACGCTATGGCTACCATAGCCTCTCTCCTAGATCTTCCGCAAAATTCAACACGCTATGAGTTCTTGGTAGAACAACTTTGGATCCCCGCTTATGATATCCCCGAATCTGAGATGATATGTTGCCTTGTCGGTTCCGAATCCCCATGGTACAGTGAGTTCTACACCTATCTCCACGATCACACCCTTCCTCCTAACCAATCGAATAACCAATGTAAAACCTTCATTCGCCAAACTACTCGATATACCATTATTGCCGAAACCCTATACCGATGTAGTCTTGATAGTACTCTCCTTCGATGTCTGCAACAAGATGAGATAACAAAGGCCTTGGAAGAGGTACATGAAGGAATTTTTGGAACTCATGCAAGCGGTCCGTCACTAGCCAAGAAACTCCTACGCAATGGATACTATTGGCCATCTATGGAAAAAGACTCCTACTACTTTGTCAGAAAGTGCAAGAAATGCCAAGTTCATGGAGACCTGATACATGCACCAGCACAAGAATTACAACCAATCACAACACCATGGCCTTTTTGTCAATGGGGCCTTGACCTTGTGGGTAAAATCCATCCATCTTCATCCAATGGCCATAAATTCATTATTACTACCACCGAATACTTCACAAAGTGGATCGAAGTTGTTCCACTTACCCAAGTTACCGGCAAGCAGATTGCCTCATTCATCCTCAATTACATCATCTGTCGGTACGGTGTACCTATGTCTATCATCACAGATAACGGTCTTCCTTTAAAAAATTAGGATGTCAATGAACTCTGTGAGAAATTTCATATCCAACACCGCTTTTCCACCCCCTATTTCCCACAAGGCAATGGTTAGGCTAAAGCATCAAATAAAAACATATTGAGAATCCTCAAGAAGACAGTCAATGATGTCGGACGTGATTGGCATGTTCAATTGAATCCAACACTATGGGCATATCGAACTAGCATTCAAACCCCTACAGGCGCAACTCCCTACTCACTGGTCTATGGTGTAGAAGCTATTTTACCTATTGAGGTTGAGATCCCATCACTACGGGTTTCCTTACACAATCTCATAGATGATGAAGCATACAGAGTATCCTGTCTTCAGGACTTAGAGCTACTTGACGAGAAACGACAAGCTGCATACAACCACCTCAAAGCCTATCAGCAGCACATGAGTAGAAGTTATAATCATCGAGTTAGCCCTCGTACATTCGAGGTAGGTGATTTTGTTCTTCGAGAAAATACTCATAATCAACCCAACTGAGAACATCAAGGAAAGTTTGAATCAAATTGGCTGGGTCCATATGTTATCACTGCTGTATTTGGGTCTGGGGCATATCAGTTGGCTACTTCAAAAGGAGAACCACTAGTAGATCTAATCAACAACATGCACCTCAAATGGTTTTACACCTAAAAAGCTGCACAGAGCATCAAGCTCCCATATATACTGGCAAAAATACCAAAAACATTTAGATAAATGACCTGAAGAACATACAAAAACATCAAAAGAGTAAAGAAAAATCATGCATCCAAACGGTGAACAACCACTCCGGTGGCACCTTGGGTAAGTACAATGGTGAAAACCTGGCAAACATGCGCCACTTGTAAAAGGCTATGGCTCCATTGTCTTTTAGACTTGTTGCACTCACATTTACTTTATACATGTACATACATCCATCTACCACCATGGCTTGTTATAAATCTGCAATTACGAAAGTACTACGTGCGTCTTGCATCCCGCTTTTTCATAGTTCTGACTAAACTGGGGGCAATGCCCTTAACCTATTGATGGAAGTGGATTCTACACTGTCTTGTGATTCATTAAAAATCTTCTTTCAAAACTATCTCACAAAATCCAAAAACATTCAAAACAAGCATCAAAATACCAAAAACATTCAAAAACAATCTCACAAAATCCAAAAACATTAGAAAACATCAAAAAATCACACAAAAACATGGCACCACCTTGTAGATACCAAACAAGCATTGAAAAATCCTCGCACAATGATCACTTCTCAATATTGGACCAAAACAATCGACATCAACAAATCACACTGTCTTCAACAAGGATGCATCCTTCCTTACCGAAACAAAGACAAAATGATGTTTTCTTTGACAAGAAAATTGTGTTAAGCTATCAAATACTTGGTTGATTTGTGAGTGATTCATTCATATGTATCAAGTTCTTACAACATTGTTTGTGTATCGTCTGCGCTTTATTCTGATGAAGTACTGGAGCATGTACTAATGGTGTCTACGTGGGAAGTTCACTAAGCTACGTGATCTTATGCAAAAATGCAGTCATAGATCATTACGGCTTGTTGACTACAACGTATACCTCGACCATATGAGCATGAACCATTACCAAGGATCCATATTCTTTAATCTTTATGTACATATTGTTTGCTTGTAGGTACGAATGCTCTTTCTTTTGTTCCTCCTACCTCATCCAAATTGGATAAAAGGTTTTATCTCTTATTAACGTATGAACTTGTCTCAGGATATGATCAATTCAAGATCAAGGAGGACGATCCAAGTCATACATGAACGGAGCTGATCTTTGTCTGTTCCGCAAGCAATACTCTGGTCGACTTGACCCTTATATCAAGTCGTTTGTATTAACTTGCTATATCAAATCCATGTAAGAAATACTCAAGTCATCTTGAAACATTATGTCAAGAGGCTTGTATTCTCTTCCAACATTTTAAAGCTCAATGATGAAAATAGAGCACTATGGATCATCATTTCATCTCATTTGTTTATATGTTGCATTCCATTGCATATCACCCATCCATTCACTCATTCATACGTTGATTTATATATGCAAATATGAACAAGATTCATATGAACAAGTTATGTGAAAATTAAGCTAGTTTTGGATACAATCGGGACCGAGTACTCTGATACATCATCAATGCATCATGCAAAGTCTAACCAAACCTTGCATTCATCCTAATCATATCATCATTACATTTAGTTGCATTAAGTACATTCATGTCATTTTAATTAAATTGCATATAGTTCATATAGTTTATTGACATTAGTCTTCATTAATCATTGGCATCATTGCATAATCATGATGATTAGATTCATTCATATGATCAAATTATCCTTGATTGTATTAACCATTTGCTATGCATTCATCTAGTGTCAGTTATCACTTATCATTTTATCATCCTTTATCATTCTTTATTATTTATCATTGCATACATTCATTTATCTATTCATTTAGTTGAAAGGTGTCTTCATTCATCCATTATTAAGTATCTTATTATGCTCATTTTAGGGTTCATTTGCATTGCATTCATTGTCCTTTTTTAAATTGCATTAAGGTGTAGTTATTAAAGCATAAGTTGCATTGTCATTCTCATTTTTACTTAATCATATTTTAAGCATTTAGAATCATAAACCCATTTGTTTCCAAAACATTGGTTCATACCATTTATATATCCATTATACATATGCATTCATTTAGACATCATCATATAAACATTTGTACTTTACATTTGTTTATCCATATTACATTCATCTAACAACATCTAGATGCATAAACATACATAACATCATTTATTCAAATATTGCATTAACATCATTTGCATATCATTATCTCATCATTATATCAAAATAGGAAACACCAAAATCATGTTGATAAATCATCATAAGCATACATCATCATCATGGCATTACATACATAAAGTATTACATCAAACAAAACGTGCACACATGTATAAACCTGCATTCATATGTCAGTATCTAACATCATAAATCATCATAAAAACATGCATATAGGAATCATCTCATAAAATGCACACATATACACGTATCCATCTAAGCATAAACCCATAAAACACCATCCTGCATAACATCCATACATCACAATATGCATATAAATCAAAAAATGGGATCTCCTCATATATATCATCTCATGTATCAAAGTACAATGAAGTCTACAAAATTGGCTACCAAGAGCCATCCAAGATACAGTCCAAAAATAAAATACATCTATGCAAAAATGCTCTCTCAGATGCCACTCTGACCATATGCTACACCACCATCGCCACCTGCTCCCCCACTGGTCCTCGTACCACCCGATCTATCTCTCTGTGGAGGCCCCATCAATCCTCCACTAGCTCCTGCACACCCTGACCTGTCTCTCCGCAGACAACCCATCTCACCCCCACTACTTTGCATCCTCTGGGATTGCTCTGATCTGGCCTGCCGCATCTGCAAATAGCTCAGTGCTCACTAACTGGATGGTACCACCTGCTCATATAGGCCCCGCCAATAATCAACCTCTCCACCTGCTCTCCGTACCTCCCTCGCCAATGCCTCCATAGATGGCCCCTATCCTTGTACTCCCTCCAAAACCCTCACTCTCTCCTGCAACTGGATCACCCTATCCATGGCCTAATCTCTCTCCTGCAGCACTACAGTTGGCTCTGACTCTCGTGCAAATAGCTGCACATCTCTAGCTGCCACCTCCGCCTCCAAATCCTCCACCCGTGTCTCAGATGCCTCAAGTCGAGACTGCAAATGTACTATCAGTCGCTCCTACACATCTCCACCTGATCCCTCTCCTGTCTCCATGGTTGCCTCACTGGTATATTCCTCTCTAGTGGCTCCCTCCCCTCTATCAATCAGTATCTCCCTCTCCATCCCTCTCCCACCCAATCTAACTCCTCCCTGCATCAATGGTCCCTGTGATATCCGCAGTGGCAATCCGCCTCTCCCTCTCTATTGGATCTGACTGCCCAACCCAACACCTCCTCCACCTCCACCACCACCTCCTCCACCACCTCCCTCATCCCCCCTCCTCCTCCATCTCCACCATCTCCTCTCCCTCATCCAGCTACCATAGGTCCTCGACCTCCTTTCCTCCTCCGTCTTTGTCCCCTCTCATCCTCAAAATCAGGCACCGGCTCTACTGGATCAGATATCTGTAGAATCAGATGAGCCACTAGGTACTGCGTGTACTCATCCGATACCCCTGCATCCACGACCCTCGGTCGTATATCCCAAGGTCTCACCTGCAGCATCCGAAACTCTGTCAGTACCTGGTCATACAGAAGTACTGGCCCCCAGGCATATCTCTCTCGTATCACCCGAGCATACTCCCCTGATCCACTAGGTAACCCCTGTCGCCGCCCAAACTGTCTCAACACTCTACTGGGCACCTGTCTCTCTATATGATGCAAGGTCCTCCCAATAAGGAATCGAGTCATAAACACATATGGCAGTACCTCAGCATCATCATCCCAGGGCTCGCACTTTAGATAGGGTCTCCATATCACTGTATCAAGATCATCCAATGCCCGCTGCCACCACTCTAACTTCCCCAGGTGGGGCTGACTCATCATACCACTATACATGAACATATACGACTAATCCACTGCTTGGAACCTGAGACTCACTAGTCGAGTCACTGGTAGGTGCTCCCACGCCCAAATATGTAGCAGCGTCACTCCCACTACTAGTGAGCCCCTCCCATGGTATACCACCTCATGCAGCTCCTGATAGAGGTGCGCCAACATGCACGATCCCTAGGTAAATCGGGTCCCCTTTGTAATCATCTACTCTATCACCTGTCCCCATCCAATGGCCAGACCATGAGAGCACCTGTTAGGACACAGTAGTCCTCCCACAATGCCTGCCACAATTGCTGGTAACAGCTCGTATAAGATCGCAATCTCCTCCCAAGCAATGGAGCCATCATCAATGAAAACATCCTCATCGAAGAACCTCTATACTGCTAGAGTCCCCCAGGTTCTGTCATATGTCACCAACTCCCCCCGAATCAGAATACGTCAGATGCGCCACACATCCTCCAAGGTCATTGTCATCTCCCCCTACGCAAGATGAAAAGTGCACATCTTGCTATGCTAGCGCTTTGCTAACGCGGTAATCAAACTGTGATTCATCCGAATCACGGGCATGTGCATCACATCATACAAACCGATAGCTGCAATGCAATCGATCTCGACCTCTCTCAGTCGATCCCGCAACCTCTGTGTCATCGGATGTCTCTCGCGTAACTGCAACACGCGTAGATCCTTTTGCACACGAACATCAATCACTCTTAATCAGTTGTTTTATTTTCATCCTTTCTTAAAGTTTAAACCTAAGACTATCAACAAATACTTTGATCAGGTATCTTCGGGTCTCAACAGGTAAGCAATCATAACTCACCTAGACTTCACCAGACATTTATCCTAAAAATGACCTAAGTCTCATCAGGTTGCTATGGTTTAAAACAACTCCCACTCCGCCTCCCTATCCATCCATCTTTGCCATCGGGAGATTTTCACACAAACTGGGGCATTCCTTATCTTGCAAACAAAAGTGCTACTTACCTACAATAGCACTGAACCCCTAACAAAAGCGCTTAACCAGCTATCCAAAAGTGCTAAAACTACAAACGCGCTACAAAAACTCTGCAATAGCATCGATTAACGACAAAAGTGCTCAATTAAGCACTCAATAGCGCTCATCCATCAAAAGCGCCTAAACTAGCCTGCAATAGTGCTAAAATTTGCAAAAGCGCTCAAACAACACCTCAATAGCGCCATTGCGGCACAATAGCTCTAGTTAATTGGACAATAGTGCCAAAACGTAGTTTCAGCGCTATTGTTCCGATTCAACTTCGACACAGCAGAAAACATGACCAAAATGCATAAAAATTCAAAATTCAAATTTGCGTACCGCTGGTCCATAGTCGTCTAGCCACTGGAACCGACGGACTCGCTCGAATCGATGCTCTGCAACTGGTACCAGCATCCTGACTGCTGCTTGCTCCTCTCAAAAGTCAATCTCAGAGCTCTGGTTTCACACTGGTCGCGGTAACAAATGATCCTATTTTCACCCCTTTCTCCCCATATAAACCCTTCGCCGTCACCATAACCTTTCCCCCGCTCACCTTCGTGGTCCCCGTGAACTTCTCGAGCCTCCCATTTCTCCATTTTACCCCCAATTTCTTCTATTTTTCACCCGTATTGCTAACTTCTTCTCTTTACCACCCTGCCAATTTTCATTCTTTTTCGAGAGATCACCCGATTTTTCAAAAATTTCCGACCCATCTCTCGAGGGGGCATACCACCCATTAAATTTATATTTTATGGGGCATTTCTTCACACCTCTTTTTCTTTCTTTGAAACGACGCGATAAACCGCACCGTCTCAAAGAGGGGCAAATGTAGTCACACAAATCTGTCCAGCTTAATTAAATAAATAATTGCTATTTATTTGATTAAAAATCCACTAGCCATCAATTAATTAAATTAATATTTAATTAATTCATTTTTAAACATTCTCCTATTAATTAAATAAATTATTCAATTTATTTTAATTAATTCATTAAACCAAATTCACAATCAATTAAATGAATAAAATCTATTTATGTCATTTAATCCCCCTTTTTCCTCTTTTAAATAAATTAAATAAAACATTTATTTAAATCATTTATCCCCCCACTTGCATTTTCCTACAAATGCAACTTGCACACATTTATTGAAATAAAATAATTTATTTTAAATAAAAATCATATTTTCCCTCACCCACCAAATCCAATTGCATTCCTAAGCCCCCTTCTAGATTCTTCTAACCCCTTCCTAATTAGCCTAATCCATCCCCTAATTATTGTCACATTCCTAAGCAACTTTAAGTCACTTCTCAAAGACTAAGCATTTAATGCTTTGTGTGTTCAACAATTTAACCTCCAAAGTCTTCCAAAACCACTAACGGCTCTTACATGACCATTAATGGCTCTTACATAACCATTTATGGTTATTTCGACTTGCACTCATGTGTCTCCTCAAGTATTTATTGCTTTGACCATGTTTATCCCTTTTGCCTTTGCACAAGAGTTTATCCATTGGATAAAAGTTTTATTCTTTGAATAAAGAGTTTATTCATTCAACTAACCTTGACCTTAACTCCCAAGGTCATGTCAAGCATTTAATGCTTATTTCCTCTCCTCTCAACCTATCTCACATTGACACTTGTCATCCTAGGATTGGGTTGAAAGCCCTCACATGGATCTCAACTCATTCAATCCTGACCCTTGTTGAGATTGCTCAATCTCAACCATCCATTGCTCCATTTTACTTATAAATAGAGTTCATTTCTTCATAATCCAGATCTTGAAAACTTGTATGCATTTAAGCTATAGGAATTTTGAGAGAGCATTTTAGCATAATCAACTCATATATTGTCATTTTGGATAAAATAAATCATTTTAGTATCAATAGCTTTGTATTAGCTTCTTTATTTACATTTAGAGCAATACTTCACTCTCAAACTTCCATAAGCATCCATACTACAAAAAGTTGTTGAGAGCTACACTATTTTGGAACTTGGAGAGGAGAGGAACAAGGGAGAAGAAACCAAGAGCATGTTAGGAGGCATTTGGAGATGCCTCATCATATTTACCTTCTTAGTTAGATATTTTATCATGCTTTTGATATACTTGTGTAGGAAAGTATTTTGTTTGTGATTTCTAACACTAACGGTTCTCCTTTTCTTCTTGTTTGTGTCTTGGTATCATTGACTAACCTTCCCTTTTTGCAGAGCATCATAATGTATATCATGAAATATATATACTTTGAATTGACCTCATCCTCCAAACGAAGTAGAACCACAATGGAAGAAGGGCACGTGTCTTTTGAGTCAACATGGGAGAGACCAAAAGAGATCTCAATGGTTTGCATCATCCTCAAGTAGACAACACTAGGGACAACAAATAGAAGAAGTGAGATACAAATAAAATAATGTCACAAGCAAGAAAGAGAGGAGAGAATCTACGACATGAATGAAGCTAATCAAGCAAATCATCCACCTCCCAATCTTGTTGAACATTATTTTGGGAAGGTGGACAATATGAAAGAGGAGCAAATTCAAGCATGGTAGATGGAACTACTTCAAGTTTCTAACAAGGACCATGCTCTAATGATGAGTCACTTTTTTTGTTACTAGGAGCTAGGATTAATGCTTTTGAAAATTGTTTAGATAAATCATTGTCAACATCAACAAGTTCATATTCATTATTTGAATCATTAGCATCAATATTGTTGGCATGAACATCATTATAATCCATTTCTTCATCAAGATTAATAAAAAGTGGGATCTTTTATATGAATAGAGCATGAACCATCATCTTTCTTAAGCATCTTTAATCTTGGAAATTTAGGCTGAACTTCCTCCCTAGGGTTAGGTGAAGGTTGGACAAATGGGATCATGTCAACATTTGGGATCTTTGGGGAGGAAATGAGTTAAGAAACAAGTTCATGAGCCTTACTACGATGTCTCTGTGAATGTTATCTCGTACAATGGTTTCATTTAGTTTTAGCCGAGGGTTGTGAAGGTTTAGGATCAATGGACATAGGTTTCTTATCTTCCTTTAAAGAATGAGAAATGAGAGAATTTCTAATAGGTTGAAAGATAAGAGATGTCATATGTTTCCCTTTGTAATATGTAGGAGGTGGGACTACAATATACAAAGGAGGAATATAATGTGTAGGAAGGAGACCAAGTCCAACATGAGGAGAGGGATACATCTAGGATATCTAGGCTTACTCAAAGATAGGATCATATCATTCTTCCACTTTTGATAAGATTGAAAAAGAGCATCACTACGAGGCTTAAGAGGCTCAAATTGCTTAGGCTAATAGTAATCAAGGTTTCATATCCACACCTCACTATTGGTACATGCTATGATTAATTGTTATCATCTTGTCATTATAAGGAAATTTTAAGAATTTATGAAAGGTAGAAGTAATCACTTTCATGGAAGAGAGCCAAGGATGTCCCAACTTCACACAAAATTGATCTGATGTAGGAATGATAGAAAAAATGATGTCTAAGCACTTAGTACCAAACTCAACAAGAAGAGTAATAGAACCAATAGTAGGACAACAAAAACCATCAAAGACCTTAACCACTATATTAGATTTATCATATGTTACTCAATGAAATTTTAAAGTATAAATATATTCTTTAGTTATCACATTCACCATATACGCTGGATCAATGAGTACCCCTCATGAGAGTTTGTCTTTGATCTTCATAGTGATATATAGTGGGCCATCAGGTGCATCAATAGTTTCACTAGGATCAAAGGTAATGCATAAGTCCTTAGGAGGTATAGGTTTATCAACAAGATTCACCACATTGTTAGACTTAAGGCCAAGGTCACTGGGAGAAAATGCAAGATTCTTATACTCAACCACATTAGTAGAATGGGAAGGCAAAGGATTAGTGAATTTTTGAATATTTGATTAGGAGGAGTGATATATTTGTTTCCTTTGTCATTCACACCAGCTACAGATATGTTATTGAACCAATAAAATCTTGATTTCTGCTCCTTAAGGAATACCAATTTTTAGTGTCATGACCGAGATGACGATGATATTGGCAAAAGGATTTGGGATCATGATAATGTGTCAAAGATTTGGAAGTATCAATTGGTTTTATGGGAGGAAGTTTCAACATGTTTTCATTTAACAATTATGTCATAATGCTATGCAAAGACTCAAAAAGAGGAATAAATTATTTTCTAAAGTATTTTGTTAAAGGAGACACACCTGTTGTCACGACTGCCACTTGGGTAGTGTTGTTGTCATTGAACTTGATATATCCCTTATTTGATTTAAACTTTGCAAAATATTGTTGAGCACTTTCATTCTTATCAATTAGAGCCATTGAAGAGGATGATTCAAATTGACTCACTCGAAGCTAATAATTATGAAGAACTGCTCACAACTATGCAAAGGAAGTAAACTAAGAAAAGAGAAGCTTATCCCTAATGTCTTTTTGTAAACTAGAAATGAAAATTGTTTGAACATCTTGATCAGGCATAGGGTAAGCAATTTGAGAATACAAATGTTTATATCTACTAATAAAATCAGTCACTTTTTCTTTAACACCTTGCTTACAATGAATCAAATCAATCAAAGTAATTTGAGGACCAATATTATTGTTAAATTGTTGAATGAAATCATTATCCAATTGTTGAAATGATGTGATAGAATAAGGAGGCAAAAAACAATACCATTGCAATGCTTTATCCCTAAAAGTTCTAGTAAACAATTTAGTCAAAAGTCTTTGATCATGAGAAAAATCACTACACGAAGTTTGAAATGTCTTCATATGAGTCAAGGGAAAGCTCCAATTGAGGGATTTCCATATGTTTAAGAGGGACAACACGAACAATGTCATTAGATAATGGGCTCGCTACATAAAATGTGGGCACATTAAACTTGGATTGGGTGATGGAAGCTAGTTGTTGTTTTAAGGATGAAATAGTTTTGGCTAGGTTGTTAATTGTAGCTTTAGTGGATGGATTGAAATTGGACATATTGTATTGAGGTGGAGGAGTGATATTGTTGTATGAAGGTGGACATTGAGTAAGGAGGTGGAACATTATGACATGTATGTATGGGAGATGATTGGATCACAAATGGAAGACTCGCAAAAGGAGGTATGAAAGAGTTTTGATTAGCAAAGTTGTCCCCTTGACAAATATGTATATAATTAACATTTTGTGTGGAGGTAGTCATGACATTAGATGTGAATGTAGGCACACTAGGCAAGGATGTAGGCATAGGAATATAATGATTAACTTGACTAGGAGATTGAGTATAACCAAAGACTTCGACACAACTTTTCATAGGCATTATATTAGTACCAACAATATAAGCAAGGCCACACAAAAAATCAAAACCAAATTTATCACTTTGAACAATTTTTTTAATCCTTCAATCAATGGGATTGCCTCACTTTCCAGGTATTTTTGACTCACCCATTATTGAAGATTTTTAAATTCATTGTCAATATTCTCCAATTGATCAACGAGAACTCTAGTTATTGATTCATCCACATCATGAGAATTATGAAAAGAATGAGGATAAATGACATCATTTGTTGGATTAGAGGAACCACCAACATTGTCATGAAATAACTTATCCAAATTAGGCTCTATATCCTTAGTAATTAAACCTTGAGAAGCCTTAATTATACAACTACTTCTCATAGGAATATTGTAGGTAGGACTAATGGTAGTAAAACTCACACACAAAGGAGGGATTTGAATTTGAAATTTAAAAAGTATTATTAAACAATGCAAGCTTTGTATAAATGATTGATTAACCAATTAATTAAGCAATTTGATTTGTGAATTTGAAAGATAAATGCATCTAGATCATAGCAAAGCATATCATCAAGATCAGATTTGAAAATGAATTTGAAAAAATATGCAACCCACAAGTAAATTTTAGAATTATAAATTAGGGTTTTTGTAAATTCAACAACTAAATTTATGTAATTCAATTTAAAAATGAGATCTAGGAGGGAAATTTTGAATTTGAAATTCAATAAGTAATCAGATTTTAAATAATTGTAGTGTCATAAAATTGCGACCCTAACAATTTTCAACTGCATTAGGGTCCTCACACATGCGAGTTCGAATCCTCTAGCCTGATCGGAGACTGAAGATTTCTCAACTTGCGGAAACAACTTCTTCCTTGGCCTCTGCATCACCTTGTTTGCACTCTACCCTGGAGAAAGGGGTAGGATAGGGGCCTAGTGCCACTATCCCCCCTTGTACAGGGACGTGGCACCCTTGTCCTCCCAAGATAGGGGCATGGTGCTCCTATCCCTGCCCTCTTTTGGGGCAGGACCATTCCTAGGGTTGCATTGTTGGTTGTGCCTCGGGCGGGAAACTCCCCCGATGTTGGCCCATGACAAAATTCAAATCCACTAACATGTATTTAAGGGGCATTCGTCCTCTCATTTGTATAAGTGAAAATTGGATAAGTCAAAGTTGAAGAGATTCAAGTTGCACAAGTGATCAAGCATTCTTTTCCAGCATTGAGCATTCTCAAGTCTTCCTTAAAGGCTAGGTGTTGTATTAAAGTCAAGGATTCAACCATTGAAGAGGAGATTTATTTCAAGATTCAATTCCACACAAGCACTTCTATCAACATTGCTATCACAACCTCCCTTGAGGTGATTTACAATTTAGTCTTTCATTTACATCTACTTGCAAGTACTTTCTTTCTTTACTTGGTTAATTCCAAAATTGAGGTTTAACCTAAAGGCAAACTCCCAATCCCAACCCATTTTCCTCTCTTTTCTGTGTGTAGGTTGCAAGTGCATAGCTGTACTTTTAGATTCAGGCTTCATTTGTAGAGGCAGAAAAACCCTTTTTGTTTCACGGGATTTTTCAGAGGATCGTGTACGTTCCCGCCACGGTCTGGGCAAATTTTCCTCAAATTCGCAGGGTGACTTCCTCTCAACATTTTTCTACCAGAACCAGGTGCACATCTTCATCCCATATTCTGATCTCAAGTTATAATCAATTCTTTGTCACTTTTGCACTATATAATTCAATCAATTTCCTTTCCATTTCAAAAAAGGAAGAGGGGATCAACTTAGCATTCCTAATTCATTCAGAATTCAATCCACCATCTTCATGTGGAGAGATTGAATCTAGTGAATTATCCTCTCCTCTTTCTAGTGTAACATGGTGAAAATTTCTTGAATGGTAATCAATAGTGAAACTCTCATCTCTCTTTGAGGGAAAGGGTAGTTTCCTTCTTGATCTATCATTCACCATTTTTCCACCATTACATTTTGGTGAACCCGACATCTTGCATGCTTTCCTTTGAAAAAAATTGCATATTTTTCATTTACAAGTTTCAACTTTCTACAAACTTAGTGGTTAAATCATTCAAAACCCTAGTTTTTAAATTTAAAATTGAACTTGTGATTTGTAAAATTTGCTTGTGGTTATCTTAGATCTGAAAGTTGTTTTGTTTGTCAAATTCAATTTCCTCTTTGTCTTGTTCAATTTGCAATTACAATTTACAAAATTAAGAGGTTACTTGTTAAAACCCTAATTTTCCACAATCATCTTGAACTTGTGCAAAAAAAATTGGATTTCCATTTAATTTTCAGATTTCTGATTGTTCTCAGATTTGTCTGTAATCCTACAATTCAAATTTTTAATTTCCCCCCATTTTTTTTTTCCTAAAATTCAAATTTCAAAATTAAGTGATTAGGTCATCAACCCCTAATTTTTAAATTAATTGGATTTTGTGTGAATTTCAAATCAATTCAGATTTCTAAACATTTTCCAAGGTGTCCCTATCCATTAGGTTTGACCCTTTTCAAAATTGCAATTCAATTCCTCTTTTTCTTCAAAACCCTAATAGGGTCCTATTTTCACATTTGCGCCTTCATTTTGTCCATCTAGAGATCGTAAAATTTGCCAATTTTTTCGGGTTAGCTTTAAAATCATCATAATATACATCCCTGAAAATTTCAAAAAAAAAGTTGTTCGGACCATGTGCGTTCCCGCCACGGTCTTTGACTTTTTTCCCAAAATTTTGGGAGATTGTTATGACTGTATTTAATAGCTTAAATCTGGAAGATTGGCTGATTTTATCAATTTTTGGTCCCTCTAGAATCGAAAATACCTTCAAAATTCAACATTTCAAATTTCAAGAAATTTTTTTAAATTAAGAGGTTAATTATAGTCTACCCTGATTTTAAAAATTTTGATTTTAAAATTAAGTGGTCTTCCCTTGGCCCTAATTTTAAAATTCCAATTTCCTTTCAGTTTTGGAAATTGTATCATCCCCTTCCCCCAACAAAGTTCAAATTGTGTAATCATTATTTTCTTAAATTTTGCATTAATCAATTTTGAAAGCTTTGTTTCACAATTCAAAATTCAAAATTCAAATTTTCCCTCTAGTGCATGAGTTTTACCACTATTAGTCCTACCTATCCTATCCCCGTTAGACAAAGCATTAGAATTAAGGCTTCCCAAGGTTTAATTACTGAGGAGACAGAGCCTAATTTGGGTGACTTCTTTAATGAGGATCATGCTAATTATTCCCATCCTAATCATGTGCCTATTCACCCCATTAATGAATCCCATGATGAAGAAGAAGCTTTAACTAGGGTTTCTTTACATCAACTTTCTACATTGGACAATCAATTTGATAGCTTTCAACAATGGATGTCCCAAGAGTACCCTAATAGTGAAGCTCTTCCATTAATTCAAGGCCTCAAGTGCATGATTCAATGTGATAAGAATAGAATTGATATATTATGTGGCATTGCACATATTTTTGATTCTAATGTCATGCCTATCAAGAGTTGTTCCAAAACCCTAGGTTATTCACAACCAGTAAAACAAGTCAATTCTTCTATTCCTTTTACTACTCCTATGACTGGTATTCCTACTTTCACATCTAACAACTTGGCCACTTCAACTCAAAATGCCATTCCTACAACCATAGTTCATGGGGGAAATCCCTCTTCTTCAATTAATCCTCCATCATTACCTATGACTTCCATGCATGTTCCTATTATTCTTCAACCAGTCAGTGTGACACAAGGGGGAAATTCCTTCAACAACTTTATTCCTCCTTTAATTGTCTTTTTTCCTACCCAATCATCACAAATGCCTACTTATCATAATGTCCCACCACCTTATTCTCAATCCATGCCTTCTTTCAATAACATCACACCACCTTCTTAATCACCTGTGTCTAACATGAATTCTTCCACCGAAGTGACAATTAACAATCTTGCTCAAACTGTGTCTTCCTTACAACAACAAATTGCTTTCATGAGTCAATCCAAGTTTAGTGTGCCCACCTTTGATGTTGCGAGCCCACTTTCTCTTGATATTGTTAAAGTCGAGCCATCTAAACATGTGGAGATCCCTCAATTGGAACTCTTTAATGGAAAAGGTGATCCTCTTACACATGTCAAAACATTTCAAACCTTGTGTACTGATTTTGCTTATGATCAATGATTGCTTGCAAAATTATTTACAAGAACACTAAGAGATAAGGCCTTACAATGATATTGCTCTCTGCCTTCTTATTCTATCACTTCCTTTCAACGACTAGCAAATTCCTAAAATCACTTTGACTGATTTAATGCATTGTAAACAAGGAGTTAAAGAAAAAGTGACTAATTTCATTGGTAGGTATAATAATTTGTGTGCTCAAATTTCTTTTCATGTACCTGATAATGATATTCAAAGAATTTTCATCTCTAATTTGCAAAAAGATATTAGGGAAAAGATTCTTTTGTTTGAGTTTACTTCCTTTCCGCAATTGTGTGCAACACCTCACAATTATCAACTGGTTGTGAGTCAAATGGAGCAATCCACTCCTATGACTCTGAGTGATAAGGAGAAGAGTGTTCAACAAGCGTTCGCAAAGTTAAAACCAACAAAAAGCTTCATCAAGTTCAATGACCCAATCAACAACAACCATGTGAATGCTACAACAAGCGTGCCTTCTATTTCTAATTTTTTCCAAAGAGAAAGACAGTTAACTCCTTTGAATGAATCTTTACATAGTATTATGTCTCAATTGTTGCACAAAAATGTTATCAAACTTCCTCCTATAAAACAAATTGATCCTTCTAAACTTGCATCCACTTATTTCGATAACAATTCTCTTTGTCAATTTTATCGTCAACCTGGTCATGATACTGAGAAATGTTTTGCATTGAAGAATAAGATTCAAGACTTGATTGATAATAATACCATAGTTGTGGCAGATGTGAATGATAAAGGGAATAAATCGGTAGCTCCTCTTAATCAAAATCTTAATATTTTCACTGATTGCTTGCCATCTCATACCTCTAACATTATTGAGATTGTGCCTAATTCTCTCTCTTCTAAAGAATTCACTTCTATGGCTCCAAACTTGGTTAATATGGTATAAACACATGATGTACCTAAGGATCCTTGTATTACATTTGACCCTAGTGAGACCATTAGAGCACCCGATGGCCCTTCATACATAGTTGCGAAGGTTAAGGATATCCCTTGCCGTGGTGCCCTGATTGATCCCTCTTGCATGGTTAATGTCATAACTGAAGAGTATCTTTTCACTTTATGATTGCATAAGCCAATATATGATGATTCTAATGTGGTTGTGAAGTTATTTGATGGCTTCTCTTGTCCTACCATTGTCTCTATCACTCTTCATGTTGAAGTTCATACTAAATCCATGGATGTTGACTTTGTTATCATACCTTCTTCTAAGCAATTTCATGTGAAGTTGGGATATCCTTGGCTATCTTCCATGAAGGCTATTACTTCTCCAATCCATAAGTGTCTCAAATTTTCTCACAATGGAGAAATCATAACCGTGAACCATAGCTTATTTTGTCCATCCAAAAGAAGCCCTGGTGTTCCTATTGATCTCTTTTAGCCTAAACAATTTCAATCTCTTCCATCAAGGAGTGATGCTCTTTTTCAATCTTATCAAAAATGGAATAACGATATAATATTATCCTTAAGTCAACCTAGATCCCCAACACTTGCCATCCCTATTATTCTTCAAAATGACGTTCTTTCGCTCACAGATAGAACTAAACTCCCTCCTAAGGAAGATTGTCCACTTACCCCTATGGATGTGACTTTACCTTCTCTTAAGGAGAACACCAATATTCTTCCTAAGGTTAGTGTTACTACTTATTATAGTTTCCATTAGTTTTATATCCAAAGTCATTCTATAGTCACACAAATCTGTCCATTTTAATTAAATAAATATTTCGTATTTATTTTATTAAAAATCCACTAGCCATCAATTAATTAAATTAATATTTAATTAATTCATCCCCAAACATTCTTCTATTAATTAAATAAATTATTCAATTTATTTTAATTAATTCATTAAATCAAATTCAAATCAATTAAATAAATAAAATCTATTTATTTAATAAAATCCCCTATTCCTCTTTTAAATAAATTAAATAAAACATTTATTTAAATCATTATCCTCCACCCCACTTGCATTTTCCTACAAATGCAACTTGCACACATTTATTGAAATAAATGAATTTTTATTTTAATAAAATCCTATTTTCCCTCACCCACCAAATCCACTTGCAAAATATAATCCCCTTCTAGATTCTTCTAACCTCTTCCTAATTAGCCTAATCCTTCCCCTAATTATTGTCACATTCCTAAGCAAAATGGAGTCACTTCTCAAAGACTCCAAAGTCTTTGAAAAGCATTTAATGCTTTGTGTGTTCAACAAATTAACCCCCAAAGTCTTCCAAGACCACTAATGGCTCTTACATGACCATTTATGTCTCTTACATAACCATTTATGGTTATTTCAAACTTGTGCCCCCAAACATTTATTGTTTTGACCATATTCATCCATTTCACATTTGCACAAGAATTTATCCATTGGATAAAAACTTTATTCTTTGAATAAAGAGTTTATTCATTCAACTAACCTTGACTTTAACTTCCAAAGTCATGTCAAGCATTTAATGCTTATTCCCTCCCCTCTCAACCTATCTCACATTGACACTTGTCATCCTGGGATTGGGTTGAAAGCCCTCACATGGATTTGAAATCATTCAATCCTGACCCTTGTTGAGATTGCTCAATCTCAACCATCCATTGCTCCATTTTTCCTATAAATAGAGCCCATTTCTTCATAATCCAGATCCTGAAAACTTGCATGCATTTAAGCTATAGGCATTTTAAGAGAGCATTTTAGCATAATCAACTAATATCTTATCATTTTAGAGAAAATAAATCATTTTAACATCAATAGTTTAGTATTAGCTTTTCATTTTCACATTTAGAGCTATACTACAATCTCAATCCTCCATAAGCATCCATAGTGCAAAAAGCTGCTGAAAGCTACACTATTTTGGAACTTGGAGAGGAGAGGAACAAGGGAGAAAGGAACCAAGACCATGCTAAGAGGCATTTGGAGATGTATCATTATCTTTGCTTCTCTAGTTAGATATATTAGCATGTTTTTAGTGTCTCTCTTGGTATGCCTTTTTAGATTAGTTTTTTATTGACTAACACTAACAGTTTTTGTGTCTTTTGTGTTATTTATCATTTGTTAACCTTGTGCCATTTAGGAGGGCATCATTTGGTGAACCTGACATGAATCGAACCACCAAAAACATATCATTTTTTTTAACTAACATGTTTGATTGTTGAAAGTGTCACACAGGTTGCGCTTTAGCGCTATTGAACACGTTCTGGCGCTATTGACACTTTTTTCTTTTAGCGCTATTGCTCTTACAATAGCGCTATTGTAAAAGTTTCAGCGCTTTTGACACTATTTTAGCGCTTTGGTCATCCTTCTAGCGCTATTGAAGATCTTTTAGTGCTTTTGACTCTCTGTCAGTTTTGTTATTTCAGCGCTTCTGTGTGAAATAGCGCTTCTGTTTAAACGCAGACTAGCACTATTGCAACAGAGTGTCGTCCAAATCGCCTTGTAACCACAAAAATGGAAATTCTTAGGCTTGTGGAAGCCCCCCTTGAACATCGATTTTACTAACATGTTTTTGTTTGTGCAGGTTAAAAACTCACCATAAAAATCACAAACTTGTCTTTTGGTGCTTAAAAATTTGAAAAACACAAAATTGTATTGCTTTCTAGTTAGGATTCATCTTTATTTTGGTGCTTAAAATCAACACACAAAGTTTCTTTTTTTGCATCAAGCTAAAACTCACAATCCACACTTCAATTTTTGGGCAAGTAAAAAGAACAAACCACTTGTTTTTTATTTTTGCAAACAAATTTTACTTCAAGCAAAAACGTGTTTTTCATTAAGTTGACCAGGATTTTCGAATTCTAGATTACAAAACACATTGCCTTTGAAGTTAAAACGAACACCATGGCTGTTGGAGCAACATCTCCAAATAGTTAGACCACATTTTGAAATGCTGGATTAAAAAGAACAAGTGTTTTACGTGTTTGGCACGCTTGTGCACAAAAGTCAGTCGAGTGGTCCTACCTCTAACACACACGATCCTCTCCCTTGGCTTTCGTGGTCTTAGGTGCAAGAGAAAAGTGTTAGTAACACTCAAAATTTTATCTTTTTAAGAGAGGCCTGCCCAGAGACACATCACTCTTGGGAACGACCTCGCACGGTAAATCCTTCGAGCCGCTATAGAAATCAGGTGAGAGCGAAAGCTGTAGCCTTGGGTATAGCTGTTCCTACAGTGTAACTGGCCAAAAGGACAAATGGGCCCCACCACTAGTTACAAGGCTCTTAAGTGAGTCACTGCAGAATGAACTTATGTCCAAAAACATCGAACATGACTAAACACCTTTAAGTAGTAGCCCACCCATTCTATTGATTGAGAATATTTGCGATATAATTTAGTGCAAGAGCATAGATGGTTTTGCTCCCAAGATACTCACCATACATATTTCCTTGAGTAGAAACATAGCTTTTTGAAAAGTCACTTGTGGCTTGATAAAAGTGGTGACTCCCCCATCATAGGGATCATCTATTTGTTCTGCTCACGCAAGACTTAGTATATCACATCCTTACCTGCCAAGGCGGGATTCAAAAGGTATGTAGTACCAAAGTCGAAGAAATATCAAGATGTGGGCTAAATTTATCACAACTGGCCATTTGACCTTATGGATAAAAAGTGTTTGAAGTGTGTTCGTTTTAAAGACCTAGTGCAAATTGAGCCGACTTCAGGCTTTGGAAATACACCTTAAAATACATCTAAAAGAAGGGTCATATACAAGTCCAAGGATTGGGTTGATCTAGACCCATACTCATTTTGTGCCTTTTAGGCAACATTCTTGTGTTTGTGTGCTTGCTTTGTTTTCTTGTCAAAGAAAAATCAAAAAGTCAATCCCAAAAACAAAGTATTCATCCAACATTTCTCAAAAACAACCAAACACATCAAAAACAAAGTGCAAACAAAGAATCAAAAACTTTATGACCATTCTTCACATCTTGCGAAAGAAGAAGTGTCATCAGAATATCAACTTGAAAAGAAGACCATTAAGCTCAAAGGCTTTGATCAAAAGAAGGAAGTTCTTCTATATCAATAGACAAATCTTTGCCTCACATAGAGTCTTTCTGCATCACATGCGTCTCTACCTTCAAGGAAAAACAAACGAATTTGATTCAGAATCATTGAACCGCAGAGCTTTTATGCAATATAGAGCTCTGAGTTATCACAAAAACCAAGGAGGAAAGATCAATCCCAACTTCTTCCCAAACGTCTGTATCACCTACAACACAGCTCAAGAAATACCTCCAACACCCGAAAGAGAAGAAGTAGAGTTTGTCCCTTTTGTAACACAAAGTTTTTATTGAAAGTGAAAACATTTTCATCCATCATCTCACTCATACATCATCATTTCATCATCAGTCTGTCCCAACTCTCAAAACATTAAGAGGTTATTGTTCCAAGTTCTCTTTTAGATATTGCTTGAAATCAAACACTTCACATCACTTTTTAGATTGTTTCTACATCTAGGATAAGCTCATCCTAAGAGACACATCTACGCAGGTTAAAACTAGTTCATGAGTGAATCCTCTCATTACTAGGTAGTCCAATCTGTAACACATCTCAGATTTCTCTACACCTTATCACATCAAAACTTATCAAACAAACAAGCAATTCAAAGAAGGAATTTCGGTTACATCCACCTTAAAAGTGCTAGAGATCCACGTGCAACACAATTCACCAATCATCAAATCTCTCATTTCATCAAAAACTCATCATCATTTTCATGCAAGTTCAACAAAGACTCATAAACAAAATGGCTCAAACCCGATCACAGTCACGACAACGAGAAATAGAAATAGAAGAATAAGAAGAAGAAAATCTCAATGAATTCCAAGAAGCACTTGGAGGAAATGCAAATGACGAAAACCCTAGTACGCCTACTCCTGCAACAATAGAAAGGGCTCAGCATAACCCTCTCTTTAACAGATTGTTTGACGAAATACTCAGGAGCAATGCGGACGCTCACTTCTTAAAACTCGCTCAAGAAGGAGCCAAACTCCCCTTAGACTTTGATCTTGCCCAATTAAGACAAGCATCAGAAAGACAAAGTCGCCATGAAGAGGAAAGAGGTAGAGACCCCATCAGATATAACATTCCTCGAGGTAACCCACCACCTCCTCCTCCAAATGAAATGGAGATGTTGCGGCAACAAGTCGAGAATCTCGCCCAACAGCTTCACAGTGGTGTCAAGACTAACCAATTCTCACTCAATGACATCTGTCCCTATCCTTTTGATAGGAATCTTTATATGCCACCCTTTCCAAGAGGATTCGAAACACCCAAATTCAAAAAATATAGGGGAAAGGGAGATCCTCATGATCATGTCAGAGAATTTCATTCCACTTGTCTTGAAGTGGCATATGAAGACACCTACCTAATGCGCCTTTTTTCCCAAAGCTTGGGAGGACCAACCACATCATGGTTTTCTCAACTATCAGGTGGCATTAGAACATTTGAGGAACTTATCCAAAAATTCCTTGCTCATTACTCTCATAACATTGAACGCGACATTACCATGGCTGATCTGTGCAACACCAAACAAAAACCAGGTGAACTATTCTCAGTATTCCTGCAACGATGGCGCCAAATGTCTAGCAGACGTTCTCTTCGGTTACCTGAACGAGAACTAGTGGAAATATTCATTTCCAACTTAAACGAAGAAATGGAATTTCACCTGGATGTCAAAGACACAGACTCTTTTAATGATATGATCACCAAGGGTTTGAAATGTGAAAGGGCACTCATCAAGAAAGGACTCATCAAAATCTTTAATGAACCAAAAGATGGTCCTCGCCCGCGCTTCAATAGCAATAAACCAAGCTTCTAGAATAAAAACAAGAATATCGTCAATGATGGGGTTGTGGATGCCCGGACTATCCAAAATGCACAACCTATGGTTCGATTTGCAGGACAAAATCCTCCACCTCAAAACAACACAAATGTTCCTTCTAATCAAGGTCGCATCACATCTCATGATGAACCTAGACCTCGTCAGCAAAAACAGAAACACACATACACTCCCTTAGGGGAACCCATTGAAACAGTATTGCGACAACTCATTTCTCAAAATTTGGTCACTCTACCTAAACTATCAAACTATGAGCCTCAGGTCAAACCGGCATGGTGGAGAGATACTGAACACTGTGAATTCCATCAAGGAAGAGAGCACAAGACAAGTAATTGTCACCGATTGAAAGATCTCATTTCAGGATCTTATTGATCAAGGAGAAATTGAAATTGAAGGACATAACCCAAAAACAACCAATAATGATCATTTGATGTTCAAAAATCCACTTCCATCACAAGATCAAAGGGGTCCTTCCACTTCCAGGCGAGGCACGGATACCACTGATTATACACAGGCTGCGTATAATTACATTGTAAATCATCTGTATGATGCCAATGAACAAGTTGCAACCATAACCTTCAAAAATCCCAACTCAAATTGCAATGTTGTTACACGTCGTGACAAAGTTACCATCAAGGTAGCTTCACAAGGCACCACCTCCATCCCAAAGCAGTACAATCTTGTGGAACAACTAGGCAAAACCCCTGCGCTTATATCCATTTTAGAGCTTTTGCGTCTATCGCCATCTCATAAAACTATCTTGGATCAAGCACTCCAAGAGGTGTCAGTCCCTGCAAATCTGAATACGAACCAATTTCAAGCCATGGTTGGAAGTCTCAAGTCATCACCTTGTCTCACTTTTTCGGAAAGTGACAACTCTTCCTTCCAACAACCACATAACGCCTCACTCCACATCGAAGGATTTATTAACCAGCTTAGGATCAAGCGAGTCTTGATCGATAATGGAGTAGGCCTAAATATTTGTACACTATAGTTGGTCACAGCATTGGGATATGCGGTAGAATCAGTGGATCCTCGTCAGAAGATCACAATCAAAGCCTATGACGATGCGGAGTGTTCATCCAAAGGAGCTGTGGTACTACCAATCCGAGTGGGTCTCGTGGTAAAGCACATCATTTGTCAGGTTCTGGACCTCCCTCTGCCCTACAATCTATTGTTAGGGAGACCTTGGATACATGCCATGCAAGCCGTTCCATCTACGTACCATCAATGTATCAATTTCCCACATAATGGTGTAGAGATCACAATCCTGGGCGATGCAAATCCATTTGCATATTGCCATAATATCAGCCATCAACCAGAGATTACCGTTCCTAATAATAGAGAAGCCATTCCTTCCACATCATATATAAGTCCCGCCTCTCTTGCCCGTTCAAACACCACTATACCCAAGCAAGAAAAGCTTAAAATGAAGATAGCAGAGGAAGGCCCTGGGGAATACAACTTGAGTCAACTCTTTTGTGTGGGACAAATGCCCACTTCTCCTAGAACGCATGGTAAACCACAGCAGGTACTCCAGCAACCACTAAACATACCAGCATGTGCTTTGACGCCTTTCGTTCTTGGAAAGAGTCAAGAGGAAGAAATACAAGATGAGGACCTGGCGGAATGGATTTATAAAGATCCCATCACCACTGATATACCGCGAGTTACACTTCCTACGGAATAGTATGGCAAAGGTCTCCTCATTATGCAAAGAATGGGGTATGATGGTCAAAGTGCTTTGGGATATTGCAAACAAGGATGGCATGAACCTCTACTACCAGAATTCAAGCCCAAAGGTAATACAGGCCTAGGCTTTGAAAAAGAGATCTTTCCTAAACTCAAGTTCAAAGGAAAACCCAGCAAACCATTATGTCAGCCTACTGCCAAAAGGCCACCTTTCATTATCAAAGCGGCATCAAGCACCATCCCGACTGCCCCACTAAGGCTCAAAACCCCAACACAACCATCACCAAACTCATCTCACCAAACGAACTCGTAATCCCATCAGCAGCACCACTAGCAGCAACAACTGTATCAGAACCTGCAGCAGCATCTATAGCACCAATAGTTCCAGTAAAAGCAACTGAGTCAATATTACCGATACTCCCCGTACCAGATCCCTTGATCCCCATCAATCTTCCTGCAGCACCGACCACTACAAAGGTACATCGACCAATCACACCTGCAGTATTTAACTCAAAGGACATCCCAGTATGGTACAGTAATCGGATGCTGGAAAGTGATTCAGAGACCGACTCACATGAGTGGGAATTTGATTCAGTACAGCTTAACACTTCAGATGAAGAAGACACATCACCACCTCCACCACGCAAAGACATCCCTGTTTACGGAGAAGCACAGATAAAGACCAATTGGGTTCCTGAACTAGAAACGTCTTCCACAGACCCTACGTCTCATCCTACGCCCGATTCTGACAGGGAGAGTACCATCAACGACCTTCGCCATAACGTCTTAACCCTCACTAATACATCTAACGAACTTAACCTCATCGATGAAGTAATGCCCATTATTCACCCTGAACTCATCAAATGGAACCAACCAAATCCCCCATGTCTTGACTTCTTCCAAAACGATAAGGCCATCATTGACTTTTTTGAATTAAGGGATAACCTACCAAGCGGGGATCACAAAGCTGGATTCGCCATTGAACTTAATAGCGCAGCATACTTCGGGGCAGATGCCAAACCTTTCAGCTGCAAAAATATAACAATAAAACATGGATCTTTCAGTGAAAACCACACTGTGGCACTGTTTGATCCAACAAAAGTAAGGATACAACCTCTCTGAGGTGCCTGAGGATGAAGGGTTTGACATCCTCCCCGCTAGTACACAACAAGAACAATCAACGATTCTCATAGAGAAAACCAAAGAATACAATGTGGGGACTCCTGAAAATCCTCATATCATACGTCTGGCATCTCTTCTCACTCCAGAGGAACAGCCTAAGTTTATAGAGTTCTTCCAGAAGCGTCAGATCAACTTTGCATGGTCATATGTAGACATGCCTGGGCTTGATCCTAATTTAGTCATGCATCACCTTACTGTAGAAGAAGGGGCCAAACCTATCAAGCAGAAGCTTCGTAAGATGCATCCTCAGATTGCAGTGCTAGTCAAAACAGAACTCAAGAAACTCCTAGATGTTGGTTTCATTAGACCAATTGATTATGCAGAATGGATCTCCAATATTGTGCATGTCGGCAAACCAAAAGGGGGCATCCGCATTTGTACTGACTTCAGAGATCTAAATAAGGCCTGTCCTAAGGATGACTTCCCCCTACCAAATATCGACATCATAGTGGATCTGACAGTGGGACATGCCATGCTTTCACTCATGGATGGCTTTTCAGGATACAATCAGATGAAGATCGCACCAGAAGATCAACATAAGACAGCCTTCACATGTCCATGGGGCACATATTGCTGGAATGTAATGCCCTTTGGTCTAAAGAATGCAGGAGCAACCTATCAAAGAGCAATGACCACCATCTTCCATGACATGATGCATACTATGATGGAAGATTATGTGGATGACTTACTAGCAAAATCACTCACCAGAGAAGGGCATCTCCACATCTTAGATAAAATCTTTGATAGACTGGAACAATATCATGTTCGACTCAACCCAAAGAAATGTGTCTTTGGAGTAACCTCCGGGAAGCTTCTAGGATACATTGTCTCAAGCAAAGGTATTGAGGTCGATCTAGCAAAGGTTAAGGCAATCATGGATATGCCACCTCCAAAGAATATCAGCTAGCTAAGGACATTACAAGGGCGACTCCAATCCATCTGAAGATTCGTTGCACAATTGGCTGATAAGTGTCACCCATTTACACATCTACTACACAAGAACATCCACTTTCAGTGGGATGCCCGATGCCAGCAAGCATTTCAGACGCTTAAAGACTATCTCATGAATCCACCATTGCTGATGCCACTAGATCCAAGTAGACCATTGTTACTCTATATCTCAGCGACAAGTACAGCCTTGGGTGTACTACTGGCACAACATAATGCAGAAGGAAAAGAGTGTGCTTTTTACTACATCTCTCGCACACTGGTGGGCTATGAACTCAATTACACACCTATTGAGCGAGCTTGCCTAGTAGTAATCATGGCAGCCACTAAACTGAGGCACTATCTGTTAACACACAAGGTACAACTCATTGCAAAGATTGATCCACTCAAGTATTTACTCAGCAAAGCAGCATTGACAGGCCGCTTGGCCAAATGGGTGATGATTCTAAGTGAATTTGACATCGAGTATGTGGACCGTAAGGCTATCAAAGGTCAAGTTATTGCAGATCAGTTGGCCGATGCACCTCTCATAGGCGATCATCCTCTTATTTCCAATTTTCCAGATGAAGAGATATTCATGATCACAACAGCATAACCATGGAAACTATATTTTGATGGTTCATACACTAGGCACGGCTCGGGGGCAGGCATTCTGTTTATCACACCTCAGGGTGATAGCATCCCGAAGTCTTACAAGCTCACATTTCCATGCACAAACAACATAGCAGAATATGAGGCCTTGATCACAGGACTCAGGTTAGTCGTACAATGGAAATTACAAGAACTACAAGTATATGGTGACTCACAACTGGTCATTCGACAAGCAACTGATGAATATCAGACAAAGGATGATAAACTCATGCCATATAAGCAAATGGTGGACACTCTAAAGACATCATTTACTACTATCACTTTTGAGCAGATACCAAGAGATCAGAATCAAGCTGCTAACGCTATGGCTACCATCGCATCTCTCCTAGATCTTCCACAAAATTCAACATGCTATGAGTTCTTGGTAGAATAGCTTTGGATCCCCGCTTATGATATCCCTTAATCTGAAATGATATGTCGCCTTGTCGGTTCCGAATCCCCATGGTATGGTGAGTTCTACACCTATCTCCGTGATCATACCCTTCCTCCCAACCAATTGAATAACCAATGAAAAACCTTCATTCGCCAAACTGCTCGATATACCATTATTGCTGAAACCCTATACCGACGCAGTCTTGATGGTACCCTCCTTCGATGTCTGGAACAAGATGAGATCACAAAGGCTTTGGAAGAGGTACATGAAGGAATTTGTGGAACCCATGCAAGTGGTCCGTCATTAGCCAAGAAACTCCTGCGCAATGGATACTATTGGCCATCTATGGAAAATGATTCCTACTACTTTGTCAGAAAATGCAAGAAATGTCAAGTTCATGGCGACCTGATACATGCACCGGCCTAGGAACTGCAACCAATCACAACACCATGGCCTTTTTGTCAATGGGGTCTTGACCTTGTGGGTAAGATTCATCCATCTTCATCCAATGGCCATAAATTCATTATTACCAACACCGAATATTTCACAAAGTGGATCAAAGCTGTTCCACTTACCAGGTCATCGGCAAGCAGATCACTTCATTCATCCTCAACTACATCATCTGCCGATATGGTGTACCCATGTCCATCATCACAGATAACGGTCTTCCTTTCAAAAATCAGGATGTCCATGAACTTTGTGAGAAATTTCATATCCAACACCGCTTTTCCACTCCCTACTACCCACAAGGCAATGGTCAGGTCGAAGCATCCAATAAAAACATATTGAGGATCCTAAAGAAGACAGTTAATGATGCCGGTCGTGATTGGCATGTTCAACTAAATCCAGCGCTATGGGCATATCGAACTAGCATTCGAACCCCTACAGGTGCAACTCCTTATTCATTGGTCTATGGTGTAGAAGCTATCTTGCCTATTGAGGTCGAGATACCATCATTACGGGTTTCCTTGCACAATCTCATCGATGATGAAGCATACAGAGTCTCACGCCTCCAAGACTTAGAATTACTTGATGAGAAGGGACAAGCTGCATACAATCATCTCAAAGCCTATCAGCAGCGCATGAGCAGAAGCTACAATCACCGAGTTAGACCTCGTACATTTGAGGTAGGTGATCTTGTTCTACGAGAGAATCCTCGCAATCAACCAAACAGAGAACATCAGGGCAAGTTTGAATCAAACTGGCTAGGCCCATATGTTGTCATTGCTGTATTCGGGTCCAGGGCATATCAGTTGGCTACATCAGAAGGAGAACCGCTTGCAGATCCCATTAACAGCATGCACCTAAAACGGTTTTATACCTAAGCTGTACAGAGCATCAGGCTCCCCTGCATACCAGAAAATACCAAAAACATTCAGAAAAATGTCCTGAAGAAAATACAACAAAAAAACATCAAAAAATAAAAAAAAATTATGCATCTAAACAGTGAACAACCACTCCGGTGGCACCTTGGGTAAGTACGATGGTGAAAACCTGGCAAACAGGCGCCACTCATAAAAGGCTATGGCTCCATTGTCTTTCAGACTTATTGCGATCACATCTACTTCATACATACATCCATCCGTCCAAAACCATGGCTTGTTATTCATCTGCAATTAAAATAGTACTCCATGCATCCTGCATCCCGCTTTTTCATCGTCATGTCTAAAACTGGGGGCAATGCCCTTAACCTATTGATGGAAGTGGATTCTACATTGTCTTATGATTCATTAAGTTCTTCATTCAAGCAATCATCAAACATACCAAAAACATTCAAAAAAACAATTCAAAATCCAAAAACATTCAAAACAATTCAAAATCCAAAAACATCAAAAATCACACAAAAACATGGCAACACCTTGTACATACTCATCCATGTAGATACCAAAACAAACATTGACAAAATACTCACACAATGACCATTTATCAATCGACCACACAATCAACATCAACACTCAAAATTGTCTCCAACAAGGATGCATCCTTCCTTACCAAAACAAAGACAAAAGTGACGTTTTCTTTGACAAGAAAATTATGTTAAGCTATCAAATACTTGGTTGGTTTGTGAGTACAATCATTCGTTTATCTGTATCAGGATCTTTCAACATTGTTTTGTATCATTTGTGCATTATTTCCGATGAAGTTTTGGGGCATGTACTAATGGTGTCTACGTGGGAAGTTCACTATGCTATGTGATCATAGGCAAAAATACAGTCATAGATCACTACGGCTTGCTGACTACAGCGTATACCTCGACCATATGAGCATGAACCATTACCAAGGATCCTTATTCTTTATTTTTTATGTATATATTATTTGTTTGCAGGAACAATGCTCTTCCTTGGGTTCCTCCTACCTCATCCAAACTAGATAAAGGTTTTTATCTCTTAGTACGGTATGCACTTGTCTCAGGATATGATCAGCCTAAGATCAAGGAGGATGATCCAAGTCATGCGTGAATAGAGATAATCCTTGTCTGTTCCGCAAGCAATACTCTGGTCAGCTTGACCCTTATATCAAGTCGTTTGTATTAACTTGCTATATAAAATCCATGAAAGGAATACTCAGGTCATCTTGAATCATTATGTCAAGATGCTTGTATTCTCTTCCAACATTTTAAAGCTCAATGATGAAAATAGAGCACTATGGATCGTCATTTCATCTCATCTGTTTATATATTGCATTCCGTTGCATATCCCCCATCCGTTCACTCATTCATATGTAGGTTTTATATGCAAACTGTGAAAATTAAGCTGGTCTTGGATACAATTACGATCGAGTACTCTGATACATCATCAATGCATCATGCAAAGTCTTACAAACCTTGCATTCCTCATGATCATATCATCCTCACATTTAGTTGCATCTTGCATTAAACATTTAGTTGCATCTTGCATTAAACTTTTAGTTGCATCTTGCCTTAAACATTTAGTTACATCTTGCATTAAACATTCATGTCATTTTTAACTTTACATATAGTTCATTTTCTTGACATTTAGTTTTCATTAATCATTTGCATCATTGCATCAATCATAAATACGTAGATTTATTCGTGGGATTAAATTGTCTTTGATTGTTTTAAATCATTTATTAGGCATTCATTTAGTGTCAATTATCCATCATCATTTTATTATCCTTTATCATTTATTATGGTATACATTCATTCATTCATTTATTTTAGTAAAAAAGTGCATTCATTCATCCATTTTAGTAAAAAAGTGCATTCATTCATCCATTAACTAAGTATCCTATTATGCTCATTTTAGGATTCATTCACATTTGCATTCATTATCATATTTTTAATTGCATTAAGGTGCAGTTATTAAACATAAGTTATAATATCATCATTTGTACTTAAATCATATTCAAAACATTTAGAATCATAAATCCACTTGTTTATTAAACATTGGTTCATACCATTTTTATATATATATTTATATCCATATTGCATTCATTTAACACATTATCATATAAAACATTTGTACTTTACATTTTGTTTATCCATATTGCATTCATTTAACAAACATCTAGATACATATTCACCCATAACATCATTCATTCGACCATTGCATTAACATCATTACATTAAAATCATCTCATCATTATATTGCAATAGGAAACATTAAAATCCTGTTCATAAATCATCATAAGCATACATCATCATCAAGGCATTACATACATTACATCAAAAATCAAACAAATCATACATATATAAACCTGCATTCATATGTCAGTATCATCATCAAAACATGCATAAAAAAAAACAACAACAACATCTCATCAATGCATACATATACACACATCCATCTAAGCAATAAACTCATCATCCTGCATAAACATCCATACATAATCAACTACACATCATCAAAATATGGGATCTCCTCATATATATCATCTCATATATCAGAGTACAATGAAGTCTACAAAATCGGCTACCAAGAGCCATCCAAGATACAGTCCAAATAAACAAATGATACAATACATATATGCATGCAAAAATGCTCTCTCAAATGCCACTCTGGCCAGATGCTGTCCCAACACCTCCCCCTGCTCCACCACTAGTGCCTGCACCACCTGATCCATCTCTCCATGGAGGCCTCATCGAACCACCACTCCCTCCTGCATCCCCTGATCTCTCCCTCCTCAAAGGACCCATCACACCCCCACTGCTCTGCATCCTCTGTGATCGCTCTGATCTCGCCCGCCGCATCTGTGAATAACTGAGAGCTCACTGACTCACTGGCACCACCTGCTCATATAACCCCCGCCAGTACTCTATCTCCGCCTGAGCTCGCCGCATCTCCCTCATCACCTCCCCTTGAGGCCCCTGTGCTCCTACTCCAACCCGGACTCTCTCCTGCAGCTCCGCCAATCTCTCCACTGCAGTATCTCTCTCCTGCAGCACTACCGTCAGCTCTGACTCCCGTGCAAATAGATGCACATCCCTAGCTGCCACCTCTACCTCCAAATCCTCTATCCGCGTCTGCAAGCGTACTATAATGTGATCTCGCAGATCTCTAGTGGCTCCCTCCCCAGTGTCCATAGCTGCCTCCCTTACACCACCCTCGCCCATAGTCCCCTCCCCTCTGTCCATTGGGATCTCCCTCTCCATCCCCCTCCCACTTAGCTGAACTCCTCTCGGTATCAGTGGTCCCTGTGAGATCTGTAGAGGCAGTCCACCTCTCCCGCTCCGTTGGCTCCGCATCCCCAATCCTCCTCCACCTCCTCCACCATCTCCTCCATCTCCTCCACCTCCACCTCCTCCTCCCCCATCTCCTCGACCTCCTGCCCTCCTCCGTCTCCGTCCCCTCTCATCCTCAAAAGCTGGGATCGGCTTTGCTGGACCCGATATCCGTAGGATCGGGTGCGCTGCCCGGTACTACGTGTACTCATCTGTCACCCCTGCATCAACGACCCTCGGTCGTAGGTCCCATGGCCTCGCCTGTAGTGTCTGAAACTCTGCCAGTTCCTGATCATAAGGTAGCACTGGACCCCATGCATACCTCTCTCGAATCACTCGAGCATACTCTCCAGATCCACTAGGCAGTCCTTGCTGCCGTTCGAACTGTCTCATCACTCGCCCAAGCACCTATCTCTCCACATGGTAGGAGGTCCTCCCAATGAGGAATCGGGTCATGAAAACATAAGGCAGTGCCTCTGCATCATCATCCCATGGCTCACACTCCAAGTATGGCCGCCATATCACTGCATCCAGGTCATCCAATGCTCGTCGCCACCACTCTAACTTCCCCAAGTGGGGTTGACTCATCATGCCAATGTACATAAACATGTATGGCTGATCCACTGCCCGGAATCTCAGACTCACCGGTCGAGTCATGTATGTAGCAGCGTCATGCCCACTGCTAAGGAACCCCTCCCCCGGTATACTACCTCATGAAGCTTCTGATACATGTGTGCCAGCACGCACGACCCCCATGCAAATCAGGTCCCCTCGGTCATCATCATCTCGATAACCTATCCCCATCCCACCGCCAATCCATGTGACCGCCTGTCTGGACACAACAGTCCTCCCACGATCCCTAACAAAACTGCTGGAAGTGGATCATACAGTGCCGCTATATCCTCCACGCAATCGAGCCATCATCAATGAACACATCCTCATCAAAAATCCGCTGCACTGCCACAGTCCCCCAGGATCTATCATATGTGACCAGCTCTCCTCGAATCAGAATCCGTAGGATGCGCCACACATCCTCCAAGGTCACGGTCATCTCCCCTTGTGCCAAATGAAAGGTGCACGTCTCACTGTGCCGCCACTTTGCCAGTGCTATGATCAATAAGTGATTCATACGAATCACGGGCATGTGCATCACCTCATAAAGACCAGTCGCTGAAATACAATCAATCTCCGCCTGGGTCAATCGGTTCTGCAACCCCTATGTCGCAGGATGGCACTCGCGTAACTGCAACACGCGTAGATCCTCCTGCACATGGACATTCATCAATCATCATCAGTTGTTTTGTTTTCAAACTTTCTTAAGTTTAAACCTAGACTATCAACAGATACTTTGATCAAGTATCTTCGGGTCTCAACAGATAAGCAATCATGGCCACCTAGACTTCAACGGGCATTTATCCTAACAAATGACCTAAGTCTCATCAGGCTGCTATGGTTCAAAACAACTCCCACTTCACCTCGCCATCCATCATTAGGCATCGGGAGATTTTCTTCATCCAAACTGGGGCATTTCTTTATTCTAAAGCAAAAGCGCTATTTAACCAACAAAAGCGCTAGTTTTCAACAATAGTGCTACAACTATAACAACAGCGCTCAATCAGTTATCCCATAGTGCTACAACTGCAAAAGCGCTAAAACCCTTATACGATAGCGTTAATTTAACACAATAGCACTCAATTAACCTAGCAATAGCGCTACTTAACCAATAGCGCTAAAACTTACATACAATAGCGCTAATACATGGCAAAAGCGCTCAAACAAGGAGACAATAGCGTCACTGCGGCACAATAGCGCTAGTTTATGGAGCAAAAGCGCCCAAACAACAGTTCCAGCGCTTTTGCTCCGACTTGACTTTGACTTAGCTAAAAACCTATCAAAAATGCATAAAACTTAAGTTTTCAAATTTGCGTACCGCTGGTCTGTAGTCATCTGGGCGCTGGAACCGTCGGACTCGCTCGAATCTGTGCTCGGTGATCGGAATCGACATCGTAGCTGCTGCTCGCTCCTCCAAACATCACTATCAGAGCTCTCATTTTCAAATGGTCGCGGTCACAAATGATCTTGTTTTCACTCATTTCACCCCATTTATACTCTTCGTGGTCACCGTAACTTCTCCCCGCTCACCGCCGTAGTCCCCGTGCACTTCCTGAGCCCCCCATTTCTCCATGTTTTCCCCGTTTTCTTCTATTTTTCACCCGTATGGCTAACTTCTTCTCTTCTACCACTCTGCCAATTTTCATTCTTTTTCGAGAGATCGCCTGATTTTTCAAAAAAATTTGGTCCATCTCTCGAGGGGGGCATACCACCCATTAAATTTGCATTTTATGAGGCATTTCTTCACACCTATTTTTCTTTCTTTGAAACAACGCGATAAACCGCACTGTCTCAAAGAGGGGCAAATGTAGTCACACAAATCTGTCCATTTTAATTAAATGAATATTTCGTATTTATTTGATTAAAAATCCACTAGCCATCAATTAATTAAATTAATATTTAATTAATTCATCCCCAAACATTCTTCTATTAATTAAATAAATTATTCAATTTATTTTAATTAATTCATTAAATCAAATTCAAATCAATTAAATAAATAAAATCTATTTATTTAATAAAATCCCCTATTCCTCTTTTAAATAAATTAAATAAAACATTTATTTAAATCATTATCTCCCACCCCACTTGCATTTTCCTACAAATGCAACTTGCACACATTTATTGAAATAAATGAATTTTTATTTTAATAAAATTCTATTTTCCCTCACCCACCAAATCCACTTGCAAAATATAATCCCCTTCTAGATTCTTCTAACCTCTTCCTAATTAGCCTAATCCATCCCCTAATTATTGTCACATTCCTAAGCAAAATGGAGTCACTTCTCAAAGACTCCAAAGTCTTTGAAAAGCATTTAATGCTTTGTGTGTTCAACAAATTAACCCCCAAAGTCTTCCAAGACCACTAATGGCTCTTACATGACCATTTATGTCTCTTACATAACCATTTATGGTTATTTCAAACTTGTGCCCCCAAACATTTATTGTTTTGACCATATTCATCCATTTCACATTTGCACAAGAATTTATCCATTGAATAAAAACTTTATTATTTGAATAAAGAGTTTATTCATTCAACTAACCTTGACTTTAACTTCCAAAGTCATGTTAAGTATTTAATGCTTATTCCCTCCCCTCTCAACCTATCTCACATTGACACTTGTCATCCTGGGATTGGGTTGAAAGTCCTCACATGGATTTGAAATCATTCAATCCTGACCCTTGTTGAGATTGTTCAATCTCAACCATCTATTGCTCCATTTTTCCTATAAATAGAGCCCATTTCTTCATAATCCAGATCCTGAAAATTTGCATGCATTTAAGCTATAGGCATTTTAAGAGAGCATTTTAGCATAATCAACTAATATCTTATCATTTTGGATAAAATAAATCATTTTAGCATCAATAGTTTAGTATTAGCTTTTCATTTTCACATTTAGAGCTATACTACAATCTCAATCCTCCATAAGCATCCATAGTGCAAAAAGATGCTGAGAGCTACATTATTTTGGAACTTGGAGAGGAGAGGAACAAAGGAGAAAGGAACCAAGACCATGCTAAGAGGCATTTGGAGATGTCTCATTATCTTTGCTTCTTTAGTTAGATATATTAGCATGTTTTTAGTGTCTCTCTTGGTATGCCTTTTTAGATTAGTTTTTTATTGACTAACACTAACAGTTTTTGTGTCTTTTGTGTTATTTATCATTTGCTAACCTTGTGCCATTTAGGAGGGCATCACATTCTATATACTCTAGTTTGTTACTACTACCGAAACATTCGGTCGGTATGCATAGAACAGTCGGTTATAGAAGAAAGTAGTCACGGAGCCCAATATTCACCGAGTTGTCTACCGAGTAACATTCCATGTCTATCGAGTAGAAATAATGATACACCGAGTTGATATACACCAAGTGAAACATGTTACCAGATTCATTGAATCTAGACACACATGGGAAAATGTGTTTCAAGATCGAGGAACATAGAACCGTTATCACATTGGAAATTGCACTTAAAGATTGTGTATGATTTTGAGGTCATCTAACCAATGAAATATTTTGTATAGTTATTCTTTCGATAAATCATGTTTGTAAGATCGAAGCAATGAACCTGATCACCGACATAAGAGATCTATTTATACAGCATGGATTGAGATCAGATAGAGATACATAGAGGTGTATGAAGCAAGACATGTGTGATACATAAGAAACCACTAAATGTTATGACTATTATAGAGACATAGAGGTCACCAAGAAGGATTTCAGAGAATGGTCAAAGAACAAAGTAAACAGAAGGGTTTACCGAGTTATTCTATGGGTTACCAAGGTATGCTATAAGCAAGGTAATCTCATTTTCAGCACATAGAATCTACTATAACATTCCAGATGTAAAGTTGCAGATATTTGTAAAGATTTTATTGTAATATTTTGAAGTTGTAAGAGAAACCTTTAACAGGGTAAAAGACTCTAACAAAGTCTATAAATTGTAAAGCCTTTAACCAAGTGCAGCATTTAGTTTAAGTGTTGTAAAATCCTTTAGCAAGGTAGATCTAATGATCTTGATACTCCTAACAGGGTAAGCTATCAAAAATAGCTGAACATGTAGCTCTAACCGAGCAACCTTTATTATTGCAGTAGTGAAGTTGTGGGTGCCATCCCCACCGCAGTTTTTCTCTCTAACCAAGAGTTTCTGCATAACCAAAATATATGTGTTATGGAGTGAATCATGTATGATTGTTATTTATTTGTTTTCGCTTTATGTTATGTTACAACAGTTTGTGGTTTATGCATAACAGTAAAGATATTGTTGATAAAAAGATTTGAAGTACTGATTCACCCCTCCCCTCTCAGTACATTAGCTTTCCATATTGGGCCTAACAATTGGTATCAGAGCTTGAATCTAAGAAAAAGGTTTAACAACCTAAAGAGAAAGATCTTATCAATGGAAGGCTATAAACAATCTCAGAGAATTGTGTATCTGCAAGAAGAGTTGGATCATGCTAATCAAGTGATTGCGGACATGCAAAGACAAATGCAAAAATCATTGAAAGTTAGAAGGAGATTATCTGATGATTTGCAAGACTCTCAAGAGTTAGTGGAACAAATTGAAACATCATCTGAGAACAGTATATCTGAAGAGACTGAAGAGATGATTGAAGAACTAAAGGAGAAGAACAAAGCACTGACTGATTAGCTAAAAGCAATGAAAAAAGGACATGAATATTTCAGCACACAGATGACTTAGAATCTTGATGCATTAAGGATACCTGAGGATAAAGTAAGAGATCTACAAAGAGAAAAACAATAGCTTGAAGCATTAGTATCTGAAAAGAATGATGAAATCACAAGGTTGACTGGGATTCAACAAAATCTGTCAAATCAATTGGGCTATGCACATCATGAAGCAAATCTGAAAGATGATGAGAATCAAGCAGTGAAACTTGAAGTATCAAGGTTGACCAATGAACTTGAAATAGAAAAGAAATCTAAGGAAACACTGAAAAAGAGTTATGAAGCATCAAAGATGTTGGATGAGCAACTGAATACAAGACCCAAAGAAGCAGGACTCGGTTACAAAGGAAAAGACTCTACCGAGAAGGGAATTCATACAACCGAGAGAGGAGAATCATCAAAGCAAGCTGGAAATAAGAAGAATATCAAAGGAAAGAAGCCTGTTTGCAACTACTGTGGAAAACAAGGTCACACTGCTAACATATGCCAAATCAGAAAAGGTAAGCAACCGAATGTCACTAGGTATAATGGTTATTGTCACAATTGCAACAAATATGGTCACACATCTAACCAATGTAGGACAAAGTCTACTAGCAATTATAAGAAGGCAAAATTCAAAGGGTTTTGTAAAAACTGCAATAGATATGGACATAGTACCGAGGAGTGTTGGTTTAAGCAGAAAAACTATATGTGGTCTACACACCGAGCAAATACTAGAGACTATCGAACTCACACAGATCCTTACCAACAATATTCTGCAGTACCATGGGATTACAATACAAGGCTATGGTGTGAATGTTGTGGAAGATATGGACATATAAGTGCCAACTGCTTTATAAGGTTTAGAATGAACAACCGAAGATCATGGAAAAATCCTGGTATGGCATGTTTTCATTGTCACAAAGTTGGACACTTGGCTAGAGATTGCAGAGATCAACCTACAAGAGACACTGAGGAAATAAAAGGCAAATTACAGATGATTTGGAAAAAGAAGGAAATTGTGTCAAATGAAGAAAGCACCTTACCTACTGATTTAGGTGCACCTATTCCAAATTAATCGGTAAAGGTATGAAGGGACTGCATTATCTCAAAGGTCAAATCTTAACAGTTCCTATTTTTTCTTGTACTTAATTCAAAATCTACATAATTAAACATGCATTAGAAAATTTGAAATTTTATCAAAGTCTTTTGGAAGCCTGTCAAGTCGGTAAATGCAGGAAGTCTGGCTACTCGGTAAAAGCACAAAAAAAAGGGAAGTAGTGGTACCGAGTGCATTTAATGTTTTCTGACCTAACTACACAAAGCCTGATGAGGTATAATGGATACTTAAAGCTATTGCACGGTCATTTTTCACTCACCAAATTTTCAAGAAAGCAGAGCAAAGTGAATCAAAGGCAATCAAACCTCCTTCGAAGCAAATTCAAAGGTATTTACATCAATCACAACGCATTATCAAGATAGTTTACCGATCATATCAAGTTGTTATTATTTTCTAAGTAGAAAGCATCTGCCATTTGAAAGTCTTCAAACCCTAAGGATCTTTTGTTAGTATTTGTCTAAAATCTGCAATGGCACCTAAGATCCAGAATCCCGTTGTTGTTGAGAACATCAAAAAGCCCTCACTAAAATGCTCTTTAACTCCCAAAATTGCATCTAAACTGGACGACAAAACTGCATTTTCACTCATTTTGGATAGAGTTTTATTAGTCGAGGATGTGAGATTCTTTACTAAATGTCAAGTTGAAGAACTAGGTCATGTTGAGATCAAAGACACATATGATGAATTGTGTACCGATGGTAAAATGGATAGCAAATATGAACACATCAAAATCAAGGGATTGACCGAAGCCCTAACCTATCCCCGTGTCTTCAAACCCCAATGGGTCAAGTTTGTTGTGAGCAAAGTTCATGATGACTTCATGTTTCTAGAAGAGCAACCGTTTAAGATCACCAAGGAAATCATTCATTTGATCACCGGTTACCCTATTTATGATCATGCCTGAGCTCAGAAAATGATATCACAGAAGGAATTGATCAGTTTAACCAGAGTAGAATCTGATTGCAGGGGACTGAAATTGAACAATGTCACTGATGCAGAACTAAAGTTTTCCATTAGAGTAATAGGTTATTGTTTCTTCCAATCAGCAAAGGAAAACAGTGTACCCTATGCAGTAGTTGACTTAGCATATAAAATTGTGAAGAAAGGCATGAAAATTGATTCATGTGAGGTATTGTTGAAAAACCTGTTTGAGAATCTCAATACCATAAGGAAGCCAAAGAAGAACAATTCGACTAATACACTATAATTTGGATCACTTCTAGTATGCATGTTTTTCTATTTTTGAAAAAAAAATTCCATCAGTCGGTAAAGTTGTTTGGGAACTACACCGACCAATCACCCATCAAATCAATGACTTCATCAAGAAGCTAGGTGATAATTTTAATGATATTATGGATGATTATTTCAGCAAGTTTTAGGAGAAGATGCATAACAGATATAGAATTTCACCCAAGTTAGTGAAAAAATACAAGGATGACATATGTTTTGAAGTGGACACTGATTACTGCTATGTTAATGTTGTGGAACCGAAAACTCAATCTTTGCCACCTATGGGTTATGAGATTGATTTTGACATCACACAACAACAGATAGATGTTTTTCTTACATTACCAAGGTATGCTACCGAGCTGAGGTATGGAACCTATGAAGAAGTGAAGGAAAAAGTAAAAATGAGCATTGTAGTACCCAAAGCTACAAGGAAGGCAACAAAAATGATCAAGGCATTAGCAGAGAAATTTGGAGAAGGTTCTTCCTCCACACCTGTCAAGAGCACTATAGCCATTACCAAAGAGGAATCTAAAGCCCAAGAGGCAGCTATAACACTGAGCACCGAATTGCCTAAAGGGAAAGTTTTGAAAAGAAATAAACATGATACATCCAAAGTATCACCGACTCGTCCAGCAAAGCGACCTAACACAAGAGCATTTGCAGCATCACCGAGTAAGAAACCAAATAATGTTGTTGCACCCAAGGTAACAAAAACTTACAAGAAATCTAATCGGAGACTCATTTTGACTAAAGAGTCTAGTGATACTGAATCTGAAGACAAAAACAAATTTCAAATTGTCAAGAGTACAAAGGCAAATGTACATAGTGTTGAAAATTTTTGTGCTAATCTAAAGCAATATGGTGGATTTGGATCATTCAGATATGTAAAATATGAATCCAGGTTTGATGATGAAAAGAGACAAATAGAAGAAGTTGTCATCTGCACACTATTGAAATTCCGATTGGTCCCATTGGAAGTATGTAAATCTCTTCCAAATGAATTATATTTGCATATTGACAATAGGTGGAAGTATGCAATGGACTTAGAGAAACAGATGAGAGAAAGAAGTCTGGTACATTTTTTCCCATACATGTTGGTAGATGAGATCACCGAACATCTGAAAAACTGCCACACAAAATTCCTAGTCAAGCAAAGAGCCTTGAAATTGATGAATGGCCTTTACTTGGATGTAGAGAATGAGACCAAAGAAAAATGGCAGGAAATATTTCAAATCAAGAATGTTGGTGAGCAAGCTGAAGTTGAAATAGTTGATATCACTGAGCAAGATCTTGATATCACCGAGCAAGACCCTGCTGACACCATACAAGTAGATGAAGATATCATGGATACCGAGGCACCTGAACAAGAAATGATAGAACGGAATGCTTATGCCCAACTTGTATCCAGTGAATCAATTTTGGAACAAGTCCAACCCTATCCTTCGATTAATCAACCTATTTCAATCTAGGTCCCTCAAGATACGGAACAAGGCACCGAAGGTCACAAGTCAACAGCAGGAGAAGGTACCTCTCAAGAATAGACCTCTCAAGCTCCCTCTAGCACTAAAAATGTTACAACCGAGACACCAAGCTCAGAGACACCAAAGGACACTACAGAGGCTAAAGAAACTGACCAAAGTGTTGCCTCTACTGAGCAACCTACCGAGGGTCAACAAGCCCCACAAGCCATTGTTTTAGTCCAACCAATGAAAGGTAAAGAAAAGAAAATGAAAAAGCATAGTTTCAAATTAGATTTGTCAAAACCAATAGTGTTGCCCAATGTTGATATATCCAAATTAAAGGGGCAAGCACTCATTGAATTCGGTGAACTATGCAAAGCCAAAGCTGAACAAGAGAAACAAATGGCTATTCAAAGGAAAAATAAAGTACTTCAGAAGGTGAAATCACTCTTAACTGATATGCTACCTGAAGCAACCATGACAAAAGATATCGCCATCCACATTCAACTGGATGAACTCCTAACCAAGATAGAGACATCTAGAGTAGATGCATCTGAATATTTGAGCAAGTTAAAGGACAAGGAGCTCACTGCTAAAATGATTGAAGAGGTACAGAAAGCTATTGCTATTGGCAAATTTAAACTTGTCAAATTTATTGCTAAGTTGACCCCTCAACTCAAGCACATTCTTTATTTATTTCAGAAACTCTGTACATTTTCTTTATTCATTAAAGATATCAAGAATAAAACTGAAGTGATTGAGAAAGAGATCACCGATCTCTCAAATAAGTTGACCACTGAGCCAAATTCCATTCAGAATTTTTTATACAAAGTTACAAAAGTTCATGGCTCAACAATTGGAACTCAGGAATGAAGAGCACAAGATAAGGATGGACATAATGACACTTCAAACATTATTCATTCCTCATCTTTCCTCCGTGCAAGAACAGATCAACAAAGCTACCTCCCTATCCACTCAACAAGAGGGAAGCACCTTAGATGGACTCATTTCACTGTTAGTTGACATTACAACTTAGAATTCACTCATGGATAGTGTTAAGGATGCCCTCTCTGCCGCTCTCACTGATGCCCGAACAAAGTACAAATCCATTTTTGACCAGTTGCCACCACCAAATGGTAACTAAGTTTTGATGTTTGTCAAAAAGGGGGAGTGAGTATCGCATCAAAGTCTACAAGGGGAGTATACCGAGCAAAACAGAGCATATGCACAGTTAATTTTGACAAGAAGAGCAATGAACCGACCAGTACACCAAGCAGTGATCATCAAACAGAACCAAGTACAGAATATTGATCACTGAGCATGCAAACTCAGAGTTTTGTATAGTATATTGATAAGGGGAGTATATCTAAATATACTATTTCATTGACAAAAGTATATGTTGTCAGTTTTGTCAAAATTTTGTAAGTATATAGATTTTTGAGTTATGATTTTGAAAGTAGTTTTGTCAAACATCTCAACTAATGTCAAAAGGGGAGATTGTTACTACTTATTATAGTTTTCATTAGTTTTATATCCAAAGTCATTCTATATACTCTAGTCGGTTACTACTACCGAAACATTCAGTCAGTATGCATAGAATAGTCGGTTATAGAAGAAAGTAGTCACAGAGCCCAGCATTCACCGAGTTGTCTACTGAGTAACATTCCATGTCTACCAAGTAGAAATAATGATACACCGAGTTGATATACACCGAGTGAAATGTGTTACCAAATTCATTGAATCTAGACACACATGGGAAAACGTGTTACAAGATTGAGGAACATATAACCATTATCACATTGGAAATTGCACTTAAAGATTGTGTATGATTTTGAGGTCATCTAACCAATGAAATATTTTGTATAGTTATTCATTCGATAAATCATGTTTGTAAGATCGAAGCAATGAACTTGATCACTGGCATAAGAGATCTATTTATACAGCATGGATTGAGATCAGATAGAGATACATAGAGGTGTATGAAGCAAAACATGTGTGATACATAAGAAAGCACTAAATGTTATGACTGTTACAGAGACACAGAGGTCACCGAGAAGGATTTTAGAGAACAGTCAAAGGATAGGGTAAAAAGAAGGGTTTATCGAGTTATTCTATGGGTTATCGAGGTATGCTATAAGCAAGGTAATCTCATTTTTAGCACATAGAATCTGCTATAACATTCCAGATGTAAAGTTGTAGATATTTGTAAAGATTTTATTGTAATATTTTGAAGTTGTAAGAGAAACCTTTAACAGGGTAAAAGACTCTAACAAAGTCTATAAATTGTAAAGCCTTTAACCAGGTGCAACGTTTAGTTTAAGTGTTGTAAAATCCTTTAGCAAGGTAGATCTAACGATCTTGATACTCCTAACAGGGTAAGCTATCAGAAATAGCTGAACATGTAGCTCTAACCGAGCAATCTTTATTATTGCAGTAGTGAAGTTGTGGGTGCCATCCCCACCATAGTTTTTCTCTCTAACCAAGAGTTTTTGCGTAACCAAAATATATGTGTTATAGAGTGAATCATATATGATTGTTATTTATTTGTTTTAGCTTTATGTTATGTTACAATAGTTTGTGGTTTATGCATAACAATAAAGATATTGTTGATAAAAGGATTTGAAGTACTGATTCACCCCTCCCCTCTCAGTACATTAGCTTTCCATATTGGGCCTAATAGTTAGACCTATACCTCCTCCTCATGATGGACTTGGTCTCCTTCCTACACCTAATATTCCTCCTTTTTATGGCACAGTTCCACCTCCTTCCTCTTATCAAGAGAAGAGGCTTGCTTCTCCTCCTGGTCAACCAAAAATACCTCAACCTAAACCTTCAACTATCAAGGAGAGAAATATTCCTACTTTTTCAAGTGTTCCTCCTCCTTCTTAGCCTTCCACTAAGACTCGACTGAATCATTGTGCGAGAGAACGTCGACAAAGACGTCATGTTCAAGCTCGTGAAGCTATCTCTCAAAATACTCAATCTCCTCAGACTCTGACAATTGACATTATTCCCTTTTCTCCTAAGCAAGATGTTCAACCAACATCTCCAAATCATAAGTTGCATAAAACATGTGATGGTTTTACTCCTATTCGCGGTCTTGCTCCTCTTTCTCTAAACTTTGATGAAGAAATGGGTGAAAATGTTATTCATAATGGCAATATAACTCCTAATGCTTCTGATAGTGAGTATGAGTATGTTGATGTGGATAAGCATTTATTAGATGACTTTTCACAAACCCTAATCCTAGCTCCTAGAATCAAACAAAGTGACTTACAGCATGAGCATAGTCCTTGTTTGGATTTTGTGATAGCTCCATTTGTTGTGCTCGATGTCGCTCCTCTGGCATGTTGCTCGCCTTCCTGAAATAATGATCAGCAAGTTCGGGAGGCGGATGTTGTGCTAGATTAGCAATATTATCAATGCAGATCTTTCTCCCTCTCCTTTCTTTCTCTTTTGTGACCATTGTTCTATATGTATCCCTATTCTTCTATTGTTCCCTTAATGTCTACTTAGGGACAATGCAAAGCATTGAGATATTTTCTTGGTCTCTTTCATGTTGACTTAGAAGACATCCTCTCTTTCCTTTCTTCTACGGTAGTGTCCTTCTTTGGGGAATGATGATTATTATATGCATATACATACATGATATACATGAGTTATCATACAACATACTGACCCCGAGGAAAGCGACACTACCTCATATTTTGTGTTCACTATCCTTGGGTTTATTCCTCGATTGGGGGCTAAAACCTTGTGATAATGTGCTCCCTCCCTTCTCTTTCTCTTGGGTGTATCCTACCTTAAATCAATCACTCTTGATAAGGCACATGCAATTTCTTTAACATGGGGGCATACACTCCGGTCATATTTTCCTTCTTGATACTTAGAATTACTTAGTGAACTTTTTTTTGCTTTGTAATCTTTGGTGTCCTTGCTTTCATGACTCATAGTGAAGGGAACTTTGCTACTTGCAGTCATGGTTCTCCCCTTCTCGATCTTCCCTTTTACTTTGTCAATCGAAGTCATAAGATCCTAAGTCCACTGGGGGCTTGGCGAAACTTGCCTCCTTGATGTGGTAAAAGTCTTTCAATCTTGTTTCCTTGTACTTTACCAACAGTATTGGCGTAAGCTCATACTCCTACTAAAGTTGGGGGCTAAATTTAGTGTCATAAAACTGTGACCCTATCAATTTTTTACTACATTAGGGTCTTCACGCATGCGAGTACGAATCCTCTAGCCTAATCGGAGACCGAAGATTGCTCAGCTTGCGGAAACAACTTCTTCCTTGGCCTCTGCATCGCCCCATCCGCACTTTGCCCTAGAGAAAGGGGTAGGACAGTGGCGTGGTGCCACTATCCCCCCTTGTACAGGGGCGTTGCACCCTTGTCCTCCTAGGACAGGATCATGGCACCCCTGTCCCTTCCCTCTTTTAGGGCAAGACCCTTCCTAGGGTTGCATTGTTGGTTGTGCCTCGGACGGGAAACTCCCCTGATGTCGGCCCATGATGAAATTCAAATCCACTAACATGTATTTAAGGGGCATTCATCCTCTCATTTTCATAAGTGGAAATGAAATAATTTGGATAAGTCGGAGTTGGAGAGATTCAAGTTGCACAAGTGATCAAGCATTCTTTTCCAACATTGAGCATTCTCAAGTCTCCCTTTTGTTACTACTTATCAATTTTCCATTAGTTTTATGTTCAAAGTTATTTTATATACTCTAGTTGGTTACTACTACCAAAATATTTAGTCGGTATGCACAGTCCAGTCGGTTATAGAAGAAAGTAGTCTCAGAGTTTAGTATACACCGAGTTGTCTACCGAGTATCATTCCATGTCTACCGAGCAGCAAAGATCACACACCAAGTTGATATACATTGAGTGAAACATGTTACCGGATTCATTGAACTTGGACATACATATGAAAATGTGTTACAAGATCGAGGCACATAGAACCATTATCACATTGGAAATTGCACTTAAAGATTGTGTATGATTTTGAGGTCATCTAACCAATGAAATATTTTGCATGGTTATTCATTCGATAAAATATATTTGTAAGATCGAAGCAATGAATGGATCACCGACATAAGAGATCTATTTATACAACATGGATTAAGATCAGATATATACATGTAGCATGATAGAAAGGAAGATATAGAAATATACAAAGCAAGACATGTGAAAGCACTAAGTGTTATGAGTGTTACAGAGACATAGAGGTCACCGAGAAGGATTTCAGAGAATAGTCAAAGAACAGAGTAAACAGAAGGGTTTACCGAGTTACTATATGGGTTACCGAGGTATGCTATAAGCAAGGCAATCTTATTCTGAGCACATAGAATCTGCTATAACATTCCAGATGTAAAGTTGTAGATATTTGTAATGATTTTATTGTAATATTTTGAAGTTGTAAGAGAAAACCTTTAACAGGGTAAAAGACTCTAATCAAGTCTATAAATTGTAAAGCCTCTAACCAGGTGCAACATTTAGATTAAATGTTGTAAAATCCTTTAGCAAGGTAGATCTAACAGATCTTGATACTCCTAACAGGGTAAGCTATCAGAAATAGCTAAACATGTAGCTCTAACCGAGCAATCTTTATTATTGCAGTATTGAAGTTGTGGGTGCCATCCCCACTGCAATTTTTCTCTCTAACCAAGAGTTTCTGCGTAACCAAAATATATGTGTTATGGAGTGAATCATGTATGATTGTTATCTATTTGTTTTAGCTTTATATTATGTTACTGCACAATTTGGTTTATGCATAACAATAAAGTTATTATTGAAGAAATGTTTTGAAGTACTGATTCACCCCTCCCCTCTCAGTACATTAGCTTTCCATATTGGGCCTAACACCTTCAAGGCTAGGTGGTGCATTAAATTCAAGGATTCAACCATTGAAGAGAAGATTGATTTCAACATTCAATTCCACACAAGCACTTCTATCAAAATTGCTATCACAACCTCCCTTGAGGTGATTTACAATTTAGTCTTTCATTTACATCTACTTGCAAGTACTTTCTTTCATTACTTGGTTAATTCCAAAACTAGGGTTTGACCTAAAGGCAAATCCCCAATCCCAACCCATTTTCCTCTCTTTTATTTATGTAGGTTGTAGGTGCGCACCTCTACTTTCGGATTTGGGCTTCATTTGCAGAGGCAGAAAAACCCTTTTTATTTTGCAGATTTTTCGGAGGACAGTGGACGTTCCCGCCACGGTCTGGGCAACTTTTCCTCAAATTCACAGCGAGACTTTGTCTCGACATTTTACTACCAAATCCAGGTGCACAACTTCATCCCATATTCCAATCTCAAGGTATAATCAATTCTTTGTCACTTTTGCACTACATAATTCAATAAATTTCCTTTCCATTTTAAACAAGGAAGAGGGGATCAACTTAGCATTCCCAATTCATTCAGAATTCAATCCACCATCTTCATGTGGAGAGATTTAATCTAGTGAATTATCCTCTCCTCTTTCTAATGTAACATGGTGAAAAGTGCTTGAATGGTAATCAATAGTGAAACTCTAATCTCTCTTTGAGGAAAAGGGTAGTTTCCTTCTTGATCTATCATTCACCATTTTTCCACCATTACAAGAATTAATCCAAATTAGACAACCTACAAGTTCAATTGTAGAATTTAAAATTGGGGTTTTTGTGAATTTAACCTCTAAATTTTTTGAAATTCAATTGAAAATTAAACTTGTAAATGTAAATTTGAATATGAAATGAATAAACACTTAGATCTGAGAACATAAATCAAAAAATGAAAGTGTAAGATGTTAGGTTCACAAAAATATGATGGTGAAAAATTAGGGTCTCCACCATTAGATGTAGTAGAAACCACTAATTTTAGGCATAAGGACCATTGCATTAAAGAGGGGTGAACATAATAGATCTAGCCTCAAGTCAGCAAAGATAGGGCTAAGAAACCCTATTAGGTTCACTGGGTTTTGAATCGATTCCCTCTTTTAAGTTGAATTATGAAAATGTTGAAATTAGGATAAAAAAGTTGAAATTGAAATAAAAATGCATAAATAGTGAGGTACAATCATCAAATTGAGGCACAAACCTGGATCTAAGCAATGTAAGAGTGTTCAGATCTATTCCTAGAGGGAGCTCCTAAAATATTAGGACTAGAATGCTCGTCGCTCTGGTCCTCCACACTTTTGGTAGTCCAAAGGGGAATTTGTTCATCTCTATGAACAAAGCCAATTTTGAAGATCACGGCTCCGTACCTATTACTACACATAGTGGAGAAGGGAAATAGGTTGGGATTAGGGGTTTGCCTTAGGTCAAACCCCTATTTTGGAATTAACCATGAAATAGAAATGAAATATAATTGAATTGCAGTAATGGAAATGATGTCCTTTTGAGGGAGATGATAAATAATGTCTAAAAACACTAATGATGTACCTTTTAATGGAGTTTTGTTTGTCTCCACAAGGAATTAGGATTTCATGAAGTCTTCATCAACATAGAACATGAATGTCAACTCCAATGCTTGAATCTTGACTTTACTTCTTCTCCAATGCTTGAAAGAAGACTTATTGCTTGCTCGCTTGAATTTGAATGCTTGATTGCTTGAATTGATTGCATGAATCTCTTATGCAGTTCTCAAAATGAGAGGGATAGACCTCCTTTTATAATTGCTTGTTGAAAAATAATTTAATTTAAAACATGAGCCAACACGGGATCTAGGTCCCCACCAAAATGATGTTAGCATTAAGGGGCCCAAAATGAGCCCTAGTTGGGAGGACCAAAATGTTGGGCGCTTTTGTCCCTAAGGACCATGACAACCAATCATGGACCAAGAAAAGAGGGGCAAGAGATGTGCATTCTAAAAAATTATGAGATATTTGCATGGTGTGAGAAGAATCAGGGATCCAATCAAGCCTCGGGGCATGAACGCCAAGGTGAGGGCCAAAATGAGAATAATATTGTAAGGGTGTACAATTTAGGACACTACAGTTATGATAGATTCTATGACAATTGTAAGGGATAAAATTGCGGTGGATCATTTTTTACATGAGAATCAATTATTATGACACATGTATGAGTATCATTAGATAACTTATTGATAGTCTATGATGCATGTAAGAGTATATCCTATTTTGAGGGGATTCTTATGACAACCTATAAGAAGGTGTAATATTGTGTAAGAGACTATGTTTTGCATGTAGGGGTTGTATGGATTTTTACCATGGTATTTAGGAAACTTATTTTGAGTCATGGTAATGTGGTATGGTGGTATTTTGAGCCCCAATGAGTCTACATATTGCGGGGTTGAAATGGAGACAAGTATGAGTTGGTTCAATTTTTGTTTTGTGGGGGTTATGTTGTTGAATTGAAGACAAGATTGGAGTTTGAGCTTTATATTGTAATTTCATAATCCTGATAATACAAGTCTTTCATCTCTTCTTGGTGGAGTTTTTTCTCGAAATGGTTTCTCCATGTAATTTGGGTGTTAAATGTTTAATATTATGTGGTTTTCTTTTTGATATTATAGTTGATTTCTTTTATATGATAAACACTGTTAATATGATTTTTCAGTTTGGTTTGAAGCTACATATATTATTGTTCGCCTCTTCTTTTCTAACACTACATACCTCCTCTCACTCCCTCCCTACCTCTTTTTCTATACATACTCATCCCTCTCTCCCTCCCTTTCTCTCCATCCCACCCTCCCATTCTCCCTCTCCACTTATCTATCTCTCACCATTTCCCTCTATACTTATCTCTATCTCCCTATCTCTACATACCTCTACCTCCCTCCCCCCTCCCTCCCTACCTCTATTTATCTACATAAATCTCCCTGTCTCCATCTCTCTCGCTCCCTCTCTCCCTCCATCCCTCTCTATCTCTTTTTACCTCACTCTCTTTGTATCCCCAAATATTTACACCTATCCATCTCCCTCTCTCTCTCTCTCTCTCTCTCTCTCTCTCTCTCTCTCTCTCTATCTCACTTTCTCTTCTCTCCCTCCAGATCTACAATTCTCTCTCTCTCTCTCTCTCTCTCTCTCTCTCTCTCTCTCTCTCTCTCTCTCTCTCTCTCTCTCTCTCTCTCTCTCTCTCTCTCTCTCTCTCTCTCTCTCTCTCTCTCTCTCTCTCTCTCTCTCTCTCTCTCTCTCTCTCTCTCTCTCTCTCTCTCTCTCTCTCTCTCTCTCTCTCTCTCTCTCTCTCTCTCTCTCTCTCTCTCTCTCTCTCTCTCTATCTATCTCACTTTCTCTTCTCTCCCTCCAGATCTACAATTCTCTCTCTCTCTCTCTCTCTCTCTCTCTCTCTCTCTCTCTCTCTCTCTCTCTCTCTCTCTCTCTAGATACCTCTTTTTCCCTCCCCTCTCTTCCCTTCTATCTATTGTAGCTATGGTGACAATGCATTGTCATTGATGTTCACCTATGTTTGTATGTTGAGAAGAAGAGTTGTAATGTTAGTTTATGATGTTCATGGTTGGATGTCAAAATGTGTTGTTTTCAAGTTCACGGTTGGGCGTCAAAATATAGTCCATGGTTGAATGTCAAATGTGTTGTTCTAAAGTTCATGGTGACATGATGAAAGACTGGAAATGATGCTTAATAATTTATGCCACCTGTTCTCTCTTTTCACCTTATCTTTTAAAGTTTATATTCGCAAGTAGTTTTAGGATATCTGATAATGACCAAGGTGGGAAAGGAATCACACGGGTCCTGAAGAATGTACCGCATTTCTCTACATTTGGAGATATGGCTTTGTAGTTTGGAAATAAGACAGAGGAAGATGTGAAGTATGAATTTATCTCTCAAAAGGTCCAAAGTTAAGAGATAAGCTTTAGGAGCTTGCAAACTAAAGTTAGTATTGTTGCCTTACATGAATGAATCAAAATATTGCTCCACACTTCTCTAAATTTTAATATTTGTTCTTTCACTTTGGGGGACTTGTTTACATTCATTTTATACTATCTCATTGCAAGTTCTGGGTGTTTAGGCATAAATGTAATTTATTGTATCCCGAGACTATATTGTTTGGTTTGCAAGCAATGATGGGTTTCAAATCTGTTTCCTTGTGCCAACTAAATTAAATGTGACAATGTTAAAGAAGGGTATAGGAATTATTTTGAAATTCATATGATGCTTATATGTGCTTCACATAGTGGTTGTTTATCTTTCTAGTATTGTTTGTTGACTAGAGTATTTGGATGAAAGTTTAAAAGTGTTTTCTAGGTCGACCTAGGATATTTGTGTCAGTGCTTTAATGGTTGTGCATGCATGGAGATGTGTGTCGGGGTTTTTTTAATCATTCTTATCTCTTTCCTCATTTCACAATTATTTCCCTTCCTTCATAGAAGTTTTTGGGGCCAACCTATTTGGGTGATACATGTTTCGTCTTGGTTGACCTAGAGAGAGTTTGTTGATGCTTGCAGAGGATATGAATGAAAGATCAAATTATTATCAAGTGTGGTGAGCAAATGAAGTTGTGAATAAGTGCTCAATTTATACCAGAGGCATTGAGTCAAAGGTAACTACATTTGAATGAGCCAAGTAGCGTGTTTGAGGCAATGAGCTGAAAGTAAATAATATTACTAAATAGAAGTGTCGTGTTGAAAATTTATCTATTGTTCATATTATTCTGAAGTTTTAGACTCCTTTTGAAGTGTTATAATTCTTAGGGAGTACTGAACTTCCTTTGGTTGTAGTCATAAAATGTCATGCAATCTTGTTTTAATTTGGGAGGTTGAATTTGGATAGTAGCTCCAAGCATCTTGTCCATCATGGTTTTTCCTTTGTTGGGTTTCCCATGTAAATCAGGTGTCTACTTGTGTAATTGTGTCATTCTATTTCATTATGGCTATTTTGTTTCAAGTGGCTTGGGTTTATTTATGTTGAAGGGTTTGAACTATATTTGAATATTGATTCACCTCCCCTCAGCATTCTGATGTGTTTAACACCATATCTACTTATATCTATATGCCCTCTCCCTCTATCTATACATGCCTCTCGCTACTTCCCTACCTACCTTTATTTATCTATATTCATCTTCCTCCCTCCCCCCTTCCCTCCCTCTACCTCTATATATATACATCTATCTCTACTCTCCATATCCTCTCTCCCTTTTCTCTTTATATGTTCTCTCTATCTATCCATCTATCTCCCCTCTTCCTCTCTCCACCTACCTCTCCTTCCATCCCTCTCTAATTTTATCCCCCTTCACTCTCTACCTACTTCCCTCCATACTACTCTTTGTTTCACCTCACTCTCTCTCTCCATACGTCTACATCCCTTTCTCTCCCTCCTTCCCTCTCCATACTACTCTCTATATTTCCTCCCTCTATATCTCAATCTCTCAACCTACCTTTCTCTCCCTCCCTATCCCTCTTTATCACTCTCCTTCCCTCACTAATCATGTCTATCAAATATCCTTCATCTCTTTGCATTCCTCTCCTTCCCTAGCTCAATCTAACTCTCCCTCTCCACTTCTATCTATCTCTCTCCTTCCCTCCCCTCCTCTCTCTATCTCTCTCCCCCCTCTCAACTTATCTTTGTATCTCCTCTCCCTCTCTCTTTCTCTGCATATCTCTCTCTCCCTATGAAACCTTTATTTCTCTCTCTCCCTCTATCTCTAGAGCCTTCCCTTGCCACTTATATCAATCTCACCTCTCTCTATCCACTCTTCCTTCCTACCTCCCCCTCTCTACCTCTCTTTCAACCTACATCTCTCTCTCCCTCCCTAACTATTCCTCTTCCTCTATCCCTTTCCTTTTCCATCTACTCATCTCTATCTACCTAATCTCCCTCACTCCCCCCATCCTCTATTTATTTACATACCTCTCCCTCCCTTCTTCCATATTTAATTGTCTTTATCTCTCTTTCTATCCTTAACTCTCTACTTATCGATGGAGAGGGATCATAGAGGGAGAGAGTTAGAGAGGTGAGATATATAGAGGATGGTGAGAAATTGTGTAATGAGATAGGGAGAGAGAGAGGTAGAGAGGTAAAGAGGTGGGGAGGGAGATAAACGGAGAAAAGATATGGAGGGGGAAAATAAGGATCAATAGAGAGGGGTGGAGGGAGAGAGGTAGAGAGATAGAGACGTGCATACAAATATAGGTAGGAAGTGAGAGGGAGGTATGTACAGAAATAGAGGTAGGGAGGAAGTGAGAGAGAGAGGTATGGATCAAAATAGATGTATGAAGGAAGTGAGAGGGACATATGTAGAGAGAGTGATCTATAGATATCAGGGGAGAGAGAAATGAGATAGAGAGAGAGAAGGGTGAAAGAGAGGTATAAAGATAGGTCTAGATCTTGGGGGAGAGAGAATAGAGTGAGATAGAGAGAGAGTGGAGAGAGGAGAAGGGGGAGAGTGATAGGGAGAGAGATAGGTATAAATCTCAAGGGAGACAAAGAGAGCGAGATAGAGAAAAATAAAGAGGGAAGGAGGAAGGGAGGGAGTGAGAGAGAGGAAGAGATGAATATTTGTATAAATAAATAGATGTAGGGAGGGAGGGAGATAGAGGTATGTAGAGAGAGTGAGAGGTGGGATAGAGATAAATAAAGAAGGGAAAGGTGAGAGAGATAAGTGGAGAGGGGGCATGGGAGTTAGAGAGGGAGAGGTGTGTAGATAAATATATATATATATATATATATATATAGAGAGAGAGAGAGAGAGAGAGAGAGAGAGAGAGAGAGAGAGAGAGAGAGAGAGATGGGTGTGAGGTAGGTAGAGAAGAGAAGGGAGATATATAGTAGAGTGAAAATTAAGAGAGGTTTATAATGTGGGGAGAGAGGGGAGAGTGATATATAGAGGGGGAAATAGGGGGTAATATATCTATATACCTAGGGAGGCAAAGAGAGTTAAATAGAGATAGAGAGAGAATGATGATAGGAGGTTGGTGATTATAAAATGTTGACTAATTCTGAGAATTTTGAGATATATATATTGGCAGAGAGAGGAAAGAGTGAAATAGAGAAGCAGAGAGGGGGAATAAGGAGAGTGATAGGAAAATAGATAGGTCTACTGCTTGGGGGGGACCAAGAGTGTGAGATAGAGGGATAGAAATAGAATTATGTTAGCAACCTGTTGATTACTTAAATTTAATTAAGTTTGAAAAATTATAAGATCTTCTAAATTCTAGAATCTGCATTATGACTCCCAGAGATCTGTTCAACCATTATCAAACATCTTACTAGTATATACATAAAATACAACTTAAATATTTAAATGTTGTATGTTATGTATACATCATAGTGAAAAAATCTGTGAGGAAGATAATGGGTCAAGGCTAACAAAATTACTTTACATCAATAAAACACGTACGTAATTTTGTCAATACAAAAGCACATACATGTTTTCCTTATTAAGAAAAAAACATGTGTTTTTGGTATGTGTTTTCCTTAGTAGAAAAAATACATATGTGTTTTTTATTGTTTTTTTCTTATTATATGTATGTGTTTTTTGAACAAATAAATATACATTTTTTCCTTATTTTAAAAAAAATGTTCACATTTTGGCTTTTATTTGGGCTTAGATGACAAGCCTTAGGCTTGTAAGCTTTAATTGCCTCATTTTGATGTATTTTTTCTTTCATTATCATTTATCAACTTAATTGTCATCATTTTACACATCAGATATTAGGTCTTAGTAAACTTACCACCATATTTTTACACATCTTCAGAGCTTTCTAACAATATAATTTTTTTAATATTTGAACTACATTAACATATATTATTTTAATTTCTTTCACAAGCATTTCCATAGTTACGAAAGACATATGTGTTGCATTTTCCAAATAACTTTGACCTACTTGTCCAATTTTTTTTAAAAATATACATTATTGTTCTACACTTCATTCTTGACACGTTGAAAACAAATTGCATTTTTTATTATTTTGGTAAAAGTTATGTGACCTGCACATTCAGTGATCTAATTTTTAGAATGCATCCACTTTGAAAAATCATAAAAAAAAAAATTAAAAAAATACACAGCTTTAAATACTCACTCTTAACTATATTTATACTAATGCATTTTCATAATACTAAATGCAACTATAAAATTTTAACCCACACACTATACACTATGCTATGTTTTTTTGAAAAAAAAAAATGAACAGTTTTGTGTGTGGGAAGCATTTGACCCTCTTAATCTTATCCATTATTTAAAAACTTTAGTATTTTAAAAACTAGATTTAGAGTACTACAATTCTTGTTGTTTTGGTATCTTCAAATTTTGAGTGCACGAGTCTCAAATTACTCCATGTTCAATTTTAGTTGATTTTAGAAAAACAAAAAAGTGGCCACTTTTGACCCCCTTGTTGTTCACCATCTTGGTGCACATACCCACGTGTACATTGTCCTTTCAATTTTAGGATACCAAATCTTGCATCCTTTCACACTCTCACTATACCTAATCAAGGTACACTTCTTTGTAACATGTAAACTAAGAAGATCTATTCCTTAGATTAACTAATAAATATATCCAAACAATGTTAATATCACAAACACACTATAAATTGTACTTAATCCAATTCACGATAGATGAGATACAATTTCACCACGTGTTATATACCAAACAAAGTTATTAAACATAAATAATAAAGAAAAAAAGTAAAAAAAAACACATTCAAAATACGGAAACTCAACATGTTCATCTAGAGAAAACCCACTCCAAATAAAAATATCAAAAATAGGAATTAAAGATGCCCCATTCCACTATGAAAACGAGAAATATATAGTTTACAATGACCATTTAAGTCTTTGACAAGAACCAACATGAATAAAAGAGATCTAAACCACATCAACAAGCACTCCCATACTCACACAACTTTCACATGGGTCTATTTACCTCATAAGAACAAGCATCTTGAGGTTATCAAATAGACCCCTATGTACCTCACCAAGACCTTACACTCCACAACATCTTTCACAAGCTACACTACACTCTTCCTAAACCCGCAAGTATAATATTGAAAACTTTTTACTTGCATTTGATTCAACTAATTTTATTATATTACTCTTTTTTCTTTATAACAAGCCCTTTAAATTCACCCTTTAAATTCATCCCACTTAAAAATTGGTGCCACTTTTTTAGATTTCTAAAGAGTGTACACATGAATCTAATTCCATGTGAAAGCATGCTCTAACAATGTGAATCTAATACCATGTGAATGCTCTAACAATGTTAAAAATTTTGGCTTTAAAGGCAGTTGTTTTTTATGATTAATGAATGTGTTACCTCTCCTATGTGCTCAATGTTTGTTAATGACTCTCCAAAAGGCTATTTTTCTTGTGGTAGAGGGCTTCATCAAGGTGATCCTATTTCACCTTACTTGTTTATTATTGTTGTTGAAGTCTTGGGGAGAAATATTCAGAGATATAGAGATCAAAATTGGCTCAAGGGTATTAAATTTGCCTCCCATATGACTCCTATTACCCATCAACAGTTTGTGAATGACACTATAATCTTTGGAGAGGTTTATGTCTCTGAAGCTAAAGGATGGCAGGATATACTGGATAATTATGCTTGGCTATCTAGTCAAAATATTAACTATAACAAAAGTAAAATATATTTCTTCAATGTTCTACCTTCCCTTCAAACCAAAATCACCAGGATTCTTGGATGTAGTGTTGCTTCCTTCCCAAATTCTTATTTGGGTATCCCCCAATTTTGAAAAATTCCTCCCAACAACTAATAGAATACCTTAATTGAGAGATTTTAAAAAAATATTACAGGGTGGAAAGGAAAAATATTAAGTCTTACTGGTAAAGTGAAACTTGTTAAATCTGGCTTGCATAATATCCCAGTTTATTATCTCTTTGTTCAAAATTTCTAGTGTTGTTGCAGAAAAAATTGAAAAAATTCAGAGAAGCTTTCTCTAGTCTAGAACTGAAGAAAAGGATCGCATAGCCCTAGTGGCATGGGATAAAGTTTGTAAGCCTAAAATGTTTGGTGGGCTTGGAAGAAGAAAAATCAAACCTTTTAATCAAGCTCTTTTATCCAAAATTGGGTGGTGCATTATTGAAGGAGATAAAGATTGGGTCAAAATTATTCTTGCCGAATATCTCAATAATTCCCCTTGTGATAATATGCTATATGACACTAGCTTTCCTTTAGGTTCTTATATTTGGAATAATATCTTGAAAATTAGGAATGTTCTTAAAAATGGGGGGTAAAAATATTGTTGGAGATGGGAGTAGTACTAGATTGGATGACTTGTGGTTCAAAAAATGACCCTATCCGCTACTAATTGTTTTAATTTAATTAAAGATTTCCTTATCCAAAAAAGTAGAACTATGTTGCAGGGTTATCTTTATTGGGAGGGTTGTCATGGGCGATGGAATAATTTTAGGAACCAACTAGGGGATATAAAAGGTATTCTTGATTCTGATCTTAAGAAGTTGGAAGATGAGGCTACTCTGTTGCAATCTTACGTTGGGACTAGATCCTTTTTTTCTTCAAATAGGAAGGACATTTGGATTTGGAGATACCAGTCCTTTGGGGCATTCTCAGTCAAATCTACCTATAGGGCCATGGAGGACTTGACAAGGGAGAATTTCAGCTAGAATGATATTTGGTTGACTAACCTAATCCCCAAAATTAATTGCTTTTGGTGGGTAACTACTCACAATAATATTTTGACCATAGGTAATAATAAAAGGGGATTTTTATTTGTTAATAGATGTTCCCTCTACTACAAGGATTCAAAAGACATTAACCATATTCTGTTAGACAGTTCAAATAACCGAAAGACAACTGAGAGGGGGGTGAATCAGTTGTCACCAGATTATCGGAACCTTAAGAAATTAAAACTTTAATACAGGAACACATAAGATCAATACTGGAATACATAAACCAATTATCGAAATAGCAGATATACCAATTAAGCACAAGCAACAATTAGAGAATAGATACCATCCACATGACACCAAGATTTGTATGTGGAAAATCCGGTAAAGGGAAAAACCATGATGGGAAGCCTATCCACAGTCAGATAATACTTTTGTAGTAAGTATGTGATTAGAAATTGAGAGGCCTACACTTGCAGGTTGGCCAACAGCCTAGAGCATACTGCTCATTACAAAAGGAGTCTCACTAACTACATAAAAATCCAGACTACAATCCAGGAGAAAGAATGAACTGCAATGATAGCATCTCCTATGCCTGAGTATAGTTCTGGTTAAGCTCAATATTGGAGGACTTAATCCTCTTACATAAACCCAACTCGATCATCAATGATCGACCAAATCCTCTGCATGAATGATTATTACATTATTCGCTCCTATACCATTCCTACATATAATCTAAAATGAGATCTTACATCATATATATACATACCCTCAACCATAAACAATAAGGTTGGCCACCAAATAATAAAGCAATTACATAATTACAAAACGTGTCGGTCTGAGACCAAACAAATAAATCCAACCCATAAGACATCCTGGAAACACAACGAGAAGACCAACAACATGTTACATTAAGCAGATCCAAAACCTAGATAGTACCGGACCCAATTTAGGTCCCTACACGCTAAAACAATGATCCCAATCAGCCAAGTCTCAAACATGATCACCATCAACATCCTGAATCTCTACTAGAAGCCACACCAACACCACTTATGCATAACATCAAAAGATCTTCAACAAAGCTCTGCTAGTGAAACCCTCACCGGATCAACAAACCAAGCTTACCAACATATAAGATAGCATCCGATCACCAAATCAAAACCAAGTGACTGAACATGAATCTGAGTAGCATGAATAGAATATCTAAGCCAATTCCATAAGCCAAAGTATATCAGAGTATACCGGATCATCATGATCTAATCCAACTAGAAACCATACAACCTACCAGGACCAGAAGGATACTGGTAAAGTAGCCAAAGCAATTAGTGTTGACATCAATGGCAAAACATCAATGCAACACATAATCAATTTCTCCAAATGGCCAACATTTTCTTTCATTGTCAATATGCTATAGATGTGTGGTTTGAGGTTCTTGTTGCTCTATTGATCTCTTGGCCCTTTCTTAAATATATGAGAAGTCTAATGGAGTAGTGGTGTCACTACCCTTTTAATCATCCTATTATTTGTAATCTATGGTCTTGAATTCCTCCCTTTGTGGTTTAAAATATATGGAGGAGCTAAACAATAGAATCTTTAGGGAAGTGGAAAGAAACAACTATACATTATTCCACACTATCAAACAAAAAAATAAGGAAAATGTGAATGCTTCTTCCTATGGGTTGTCGAAGACCATGCCAAGTCTTCAATGGCTTAGAGTTAAACAGATTTGGGGAATTAATCACAACCTGGTGAAGATTAGCTGGAATAAGTTGATCCTAAGAAAAGAGTGCAAATGGTCTCCTCCGAAGGAAGGATGGGTAAAATGTAATTTTTATGGTTGCTCCAAAGGAAATCTGAGGACCTCTGGTGCTGGAGGTGTCCTTGGAGATAGCAGGGGAAGTTTTATTGAAGGATATTGCATTAACCTAGGCAAGGATTCAAACAACCAAGTGGAAGCTTTTGCTTCTTGGCATTGTCTCAAAAGATTTAAACAAATGAATTATCAAAAAATTATCCTCGAAGGGGATTCCAAACTGATAGTGGACTGCTTAAATAGTAACTCTGGTTGTCCTTGGGAAATCAAGAGTGTTATGGAAAAAAGTAAAGATTTGATTAGGAGCTTCCCTCATTCTAAGGTTCAGCATGTCTTTCAACAAGGTAATAGGGCAACCAATGATTTGGCCAATTATAGCTTTAGTTATACTGATTGGACCTTCCTCAATTTCTCTCTAGAGAGGAATCATTATTATATAAGAGATTCTATTCCTTTGTTAATAAATCTTACAATTATGTTTAAAATGAGTTTAAATCAAAGGGGGGGGAAAGGATCTATTAATTTTCAAATTCAAATTTAGCTGATGAGTTCGATACTGATGTGGTTTCTTGGATATGGGCTTGGTTGGGTGATATTAATGACTCCCCTTGGCACGAGGGAATTGAATGATGTTAAAGAGTTGAATGTTATGAACAAGATTTGTTGTTATTTGACTATCATTGTCATGTATGATGATATTATTAGCAGAAGTGGCAATTCCTTATAATTGTTTCTCCATAAGAAAGGTCATTTAGGGAAGGGTCACTTCACATGTGTGAGATTGATAGATTTTATAGATATTCTTAACCTTAATTACCTTTGTTATTATTCTTGCAGTGTCTTTAGCAAGCTTTGTGGGCCTAATTTGCTTTGTCTTTGTTTGCTTTTTTTTATGACTGTCGAGCTAGATTGTGCTATGGGGGGTGCTCTAAAATGGTTAGAACTTAAAGACTACAATGAGCTATAACAAAATGATGATGTGTGGGATCTTTTTGACAAGGCAGCAATGAACCCTTACTTTTTTGTCATGAAAGGTTATAATAGGGCTTTGTCGACAAATTTTTGTAATTCATGGTAGAATGGGGCAGTCTTTATTGGTAACATTACCTTTATTGTCACTTTAGAGCTCATTATGGAGGTTATTAATCTGAAAAATGAAAGAAATAAAGTGGAGAAGAAGATTTCAAGGGATTATAAGTGTTATCTCAAAAAAAAATTGAGAAGGGAGAAGGATGAAGGTTTTAAAAAATCGTTGCAACTGCTCTATCCTTCATACATTGTATGATATGGCATGTTTCTACATGATGAAATATTTTAGTTTAGAAGGTCGTTATTCCACTATTCATGGGTATCATTTCTCGATTTTAAACTATATTTGGCTTGGGGAAAAAATGATTTGCCTTATTATATTTTTACCTCTTTATTTGCTAGTATCTCTAAAGGGGCATCTCCTCTGCTTCACCAAGGATTAATTTATGCCCTGTATCAGTTTTCTTTTGACTATTTCCCTCACCATATCTGTCTATCAACTCTTTTTGGAAACCCCTGTGTCCTAGAGGAAGCTCCCTGTAGCTATTGAATTGATTGAGTCCAATCCATTGCCTCCTGAGGGGAGCAAATTTGTGCCCAATACTAAAGGAAAAAAGGTGAAAAATGAACCAATTATGAAAGCCCTTGAGGTGGCACTTGTGAAAACTCCTCTAGATAAAAGAAAAGTTGCTACTCCTAATAATAGCCCTTCAAAAGGCAGGAAAATTGGAAAAGAAACCCAGAGAAAAAAAACTGCTTTGATTTCGATGAGCAGGGGTCTAGAGATGAGGAAGAAGCAAAGCAAGATCGTGACAAACAAGATGGTAGCTCAGGAGAGAGACGCTCTGCCTACCTCATTGCTAAAGACAAAAAAGGCAAAATGGAAGTCTAAGAGGTCACTCTTGATCCTACAGAAGTATTCATGCCCGAAGATGATGTGGACTCCTCTACTGATGACTCAAAGGATGAGAACTTTGATGAGATTGAAGAGGAACAAGAGGAAGAGAGAGAAAATAACTTGAAGGACACCAATGAGCCTAAGGAGGATAGTAAAAAATTTGCTCAAAGATCCCCATCCCCTACAAATTATGAAGATGATGATGTGGAGCCCTTTTCTCAATATTCTCCCATGGAGAAGCAAAATGATAGCACTTCCAAATTAAGGAGCCAAATTATAGACCTTATAGTTAGGGTTATCAACCTTGAAACCAAAGAAAAGGAATGCCACAAAAATAAAAGAAAGATGAGAGAGGCTTTGATCACTAGTTGTGCAATTACTGATGGCATCATGTGTAAGGAAACAATGGGGTTTATCTCTGGTCAAAGAAAAAAATAAAAAGGCCAAGAAACAACTAGAAAAGGGCAATTCACAGGAGATGGATCAGAATGAGAAAGAGTCAAATCATGAGGCCTGGCAGGAACAAATGAGAAGACTCACTAGGAATTGGGACATCCTCAACAACAAATAATGCTACTATTTGTGATGGTGTGTTGGAATTGGTGCCTTTTTTACCATTCTTTTAATGATTATTGTTATTGACAATGTTAATAGTGCTAGGAGCCTATTAGGTGCATGGTTAGCTACCTATAATATCTCTATGTGTATTTCCTTGAACAATATGGTTAATGAGGCATGCATGCCCCCTCAGACTAATCTTAATTTTGATATAGTGATAAATAATAGTGCTTTTATTTAATTTAATCAATTTTTTAGTATGTCTGGTTGTGGTATTATTAAGTTTATTTGATTGGATAGCCTTGGTGCCATGGTAATGGTTGGGTATTATGTTTTTGGTTACTTACTGATGAGCTAGCTTCATGATTTTTGTCTAGCTCCTGGTTGTGTGATGTTAGTTGTTGTTTTGTTGCTACTCAGTTTTGCTATTTGGTGTCTATTTTTGTGAGGTTTCAGAGCCCCTTCCCTGCTTAAGTAATAATAAACAATCTCAAGCTAGTCACATGTTAATGGGGATGAAGGTTCTAAGACACTCAAAGCCAGAAAAAATGCATTATGATTAGCACCACGAGAAGCTTGGTACACATAGAACTTTAGTGGGGTGGAAAGAGGCAATCCAAGTACATATAGATCCAACTGTGTGATTAGAGATTGGAAGAGTTTAACAAGAGGTGACATTTCATGCCCTTTGGTGAAGGGGATGAATAATGAAGTTGAATTCCAAGCCCTAATATTAGGTTCGAATCTAGGGATAAAAATGATGATTTCCAAGCTTGAAATTGAAGGAGATTCATTGGTAGTTTTTAATGTTATATGTTCATATCGATTACGTTGCTAAAGGTTGAAAGCCATGTTGAAATTCGCTAATGGATTATTGAATTCTTTACAAGAAATAACCATTAATCACAATATAGGAAGTCTAAGAAAGAAGTTGATTTTTTGCCCAACAAGTGGCTGATGAAGACAATTTCTTTCAAATTTATGAAATTGATAAGGGGAATACCCAACTTGCACATGATGATGAATAAGAACTCCAAAATACCTTTGATGTGTTTCATAAGTGATTAGATGGGGATGACATAACAATGCTTATGCTTCAAAAACAACATTTAATGCAAGATATTGGGAGGATTTAGATAATAATAATAATGAGGACATCCAAGTGGGCATATCTCTAATCATTTAGCCAGATCATACATTTTGGTGCACTAAGAGGAGAGAATTATTCTCCTTGTATGACGATGATTCTTGTATATGGTGAAATTGGGAATTCAAATATTGTTTTTAAACTAAATAAGGTTCAACCACATAAAACCCTAGTTATACGAAGAAATCCACCATACATCAATGAAGAACCTAAAACCATGGAAATAACAACTATAGAAATGTTATACCTTCATATGCTCATAGGGTTTGATCTCCATTGATATTTCTTGATATTGATTATGGTTGTTCTCAAATTTTGTGTGAATGAGAGCTCAATAAAGAACGGATTGTGGCTGTGTAATTTGGTAGAGTGTAGATGCTTGATCAATTGATTCCTATATGGATGGATATGGAAAGGATCCTCTTTTATAGAGATCGCCCTATAAATGGAGGGCTAGGACTAAGAGGTGGAAGGATAAATGGTCGACTCAAATTAGAGGGTAGGTATAGGAAATGGAAAAATATTAGAGAGATAGTTACAGGCAAATTAAGAGATAAATGATAAGTGTCATTGAGGGAAAAGGCTAATGAATTAATTAAATAAATAAAGATTTATTTAATTAATAGAAGAGGTGGGACCAATTAAATGAATGAAATGTTTATTTAATTTATGGAAAAGGGTATTTCAATAATTAAAAAATATTTATTTAAATTAAGAAAATGCTTGAAAGGGGCTTGGTGAATTAATTAAATAAATAAAGATTTATTTAATTAATAGAAGGCTTATGATAAAATAATTAATTAAATAAAATATTATTTAATTGGGCTAGGACAATTTTAGGTGTCTACATTTTGCCCCTCTTTGAGACAATGCAGCTTGTCATGTTGTTTCAAAGAAAAATAAAGCATAGGTATGATAAGTTGCCCTTAGTAAGGAAGATGACCTACCCCCTCCAGAGATTGGGTGAAAAAAATTCAAAAAATTTGGACAATCTCTCGAAAATAAAATGGCTATAAAAGGCTAAGAAGGATGAAAAGGCAGGAAAAAAAGGTTGAAGATGGGCAAAAAAAAGAGTCTCGGAGGATCATGGTGACCATGGAGACACACCACGAGCAACTAGGGTTAGCACCCTTATAAATAGGAGCTTGAAAGAGGGACCACCTCATTTGCATACATCACTTTCATTATTCACGATGTAGAGCAAAGTAGAGGTTAACAGAACAACAATAGGACTATGGCAGAGAGATTCCATAGATTTGAGCACGTCCGACGAAATGGGTGGCCTAAGGAGTATGAAGGGATGGTATGTACCCTATTGTACCTTTGATTTCACGCATTTTAATGCATCATAAATGAGGCTAGATTGCATTTTTCCAAAAAAGTGGTAACCATGTATACGCTCATTCTTAACACATATAGGTTGCATGATAGCGCATCTATGTTGTTAGCACGTATAGGGTCTGAGAAAATGAGTTTGTGATCAAGAAAACTACGTTTATGGTGAAAACGCATTTAGGGTCAATGTTGGCGTGTCTATGATAAATAGTAGTGTGTTTGCAGTAAAAGTGTGTTTATGGCATGGATAAATGCGTCTATGATTTCTTGGTGCATATGTGATAAACATAAGCGCGTACACGATAGAAGTGTGTTTTTGCATTGTAAATCTGTGTGTAGGGGTTCTTCGCACATTTATGGTCCCAATAAAAGAAAAATAAGCTTTCGCCATGATAAACAAGAATGACCAATAAGATAAGTTATCGAATTGATGAAATCGGACAAGTGCCCTAGCAAGATAGGTTGCAAAGCGACTGATGAAGTTGATGAAGTCACAAGGTAGAGTTGATAAAGGTCGGGTAAAATTGACAAGATCTTGATGATAACGCAATTGCATTTGTGATTATAGGATAATTTAACCCCTTTGGACTCACACAAGAGATTCTCACATATGTAGAGGTTGAGACCACAACTTACAGAGAGTGATCACATGACCCTAGGAGTTTTGGGATTATATGGCACACCACTTTCATGTTGGAGATTTGGATGAATCTTGGGTTACTATCTGCATTGGCTAGGCGGTGGTACAACAAGCACTGCACCTTCCACCTACCTGCTAGAGAGATGTCTGTCACCTTGGAGGATGTCTACCGAATATTGTGCATCCCCATCCACGGAGAGATGGTGGTGTATGATTGAGAGGGTGGGGATATTGATTCTCTGCACCATGTATTTGATTGGATTAAAAGGTTAGCGATAATCATATTAGCTGGGATGAGATGTATGAGGTGGGATTAGTCAAATCAGCTTGGGCATCAATCATTGGCAGGGTTATCAACAAATACATATGTTTGGACTGCATGATGCACATGATGTCTATTGGTTGGGAGCAATCCATGGAGATGATGCTCTCACATGGGACTCTGTTTTCTTGGGGGTCATGCATTTTGGCTCGCTTATACCATGATCTACATTAGTTTGTCTACCTCAGCAACTATGGTATATCTACGAGTGTCACATTGCTTCAGAAATGTGTCTTCGAGCACATGGTAGTGACGAGGTCAGTGTGCTACAAAACATGCAGAGCAGGACAACCCTATGTACATATGTATAGCATGATCGTCTCTCAATCATAGCTCAAGAAGATGGAGTATTGGAGGTGAGTTATAGATGACATTGATACAGTCATCTTGAGGTTGTACATAGCTTGTGAGCCTTGGGAGGAGGATGATGATGAGATCCTGTATTGCTTTTAAAATAGATGTTTTATCAGGAGGACATCGTATATTATAGAGGGACACCTCCCTGATAGGGTATCCAAATAGTTTGGCAGGATATAGGGACAACCTCTAGGATCTACAAAGTTTGCATAGAGAAAATGAGAGATACCTCGATGGGGACTATTCTTATCATATGAGGTTGTCGTTACAGAGTTCTAGGCTTTTACTCTTGTGTCATGGGATTTGAGGCTTGATGTATCGGATGTAGGGATGATGGAGAGCACATCATTTTTTGTGCTTGACAAGTGTTGGAGAGTCAAAGCCCTGAGGATGACACAGACGGTGAGAGACCATCCCACCAATGGAGGAGGAGAGGGAGAGTCAGTAGGTCAAAGGGGGACGATGAGGGAAATAGACAGAGGGGTGGATGACCACCTAGGCCACCACAAGGGAGAGGAGGGAGGATGCATATCCCAAGTGTACAAGTGCCACATGTACAGTTACAGAGATAAGATATACAGGGACAAATGTTGTCGCACAGATACATGATGCACCTCTCTAGGTCGAGGGAGAGGCAGGACACGTTGCAAGTTAGGGATGGGGTTGGGAGGGTCGTTATGAGTAGCCTAGGGGAGGAGATGGTTGGGGTTGGGATGATTTAGACATTATGGGGCCATGAGAGACCGATTATAAATTTTTGAGGACCAGGTAGGGCAGATCGCATCACTCAAATAGTGAATCAGGATAGTCACAGATGAGAGGGATGCAACAATTGAGAGATACGAAAAGGCAAAGGCAGCCATAGAGAGTGCTCTAGCCATGAGTCAAGGAAATGTTTCCTCCAACATGGATTATGTTTATAGGGTCGCATAGGAGATAGCATACTATCGAAACCTATATGAGTTTGTTGTGCCAGCCAGCCAAAGAGCATACAATTTTGTGATGATGTCTTAGGTAAGGAGATGAGAATGACAATAGAGGTCAGACAGTGTAGGAGTTATGGGGCCTCATAGAGTGGGTACAATGATAAACTCACAAGGGCAGATCCTTTAGGAGCTCAACATCCACATAGACCATCAAGGTCAAAGGGTGAGTTCATCAACTTCGTGCAGATCCATTTTAGTACTAGTACTTTATTTTTGTAGCCATTTTGACATATTGACATCATTGTATCATGACACTTATTATTTTTGATATATATGAGATTAGACCTATTCCTAGTAGCCATATGTTGATGTGATGATGCATGATGTTTACGATGCATACTTATGATGTACATGTTTATGATTATGCATGATGCTTATGATGTTCTAACATGATGATGCAGTTATTCTATGTGATGGCCCATATGCTCTATATGATCACGTTTTATGCACTTTCTATGATAAGATTATTTCTATGATGCATGCGTATAGATGCATGATGTCTTATGACCTATGTGATGATGTTTATGTGATGCACTTATTAATGACATGATAATTTATACACCCCTAGCTTGATTATGATGCATGACATATGCCATGGTGCCATGATGTTATTATGTGATGGATGGATGTATTTACGATGCTTATGTACCAACCTAATGAATGTAGGATGTATGTGTATGATAATGAAATTATGATCATATGTAGGACTAACTATGTGGTGATTCAAGATGTATGCATGATTTATTTTTGGTGTGTCATTATACTCAATACTACATGGGATAAAGGGAGATGAAAGGATCGAGCGATGAAAGGTAGCATCATTGAGCTTATTATGGCAAATGTGTTGTGACCATCCAAATATAGGTTTGACCTATATAGTCATTGTATTATTTGCATGGAGATCAAACAGTCACAAATAAGGAATGCCCCTATTCACCCTAGACTCACAGTACCCTCATATCCTTGGACAAGCCATAGTGTTACTAAGAGACAATCCACAAGCAACAAAATAGGTGATCATGCCCCATCTTGACCAATCTAGTCCATAGACATCCTTGAGAAACATAGGAAACATGACACCACCAAAGATCAAATAAAAAAAGAAATCAAAGACTTGGCACTAACAAAAACTGAAATCTTCTAGTCACAAATGTTTCTTGCCATATATGTTAACATATTTGATATGGTTACAATGTTGTCATCCTGATAAAGGAGAAATAGCACTAAAGAACCTGTTGTAGTCAAAGTCTACCAAAAAAATGATTTGTTGAAAGCCCGATAATGTTTGTCTCTCATATGAAATTGACTTTTCATGAAACCATTACTTTATTGCGGATTGGCGATGCAAGTGATCTTTTTATTGTAGATTGTGCACGGAAAGATGGAAGGAATGACAAGACAATGCTCCTCACAATATGCCATGTCGAGGATCCACTTGCATCACTAGGCTTAGGATATGCTCCCAATTATAAATAGGACTTGATTTATTATGGGTGAAGGGAAAAGTGGAGAGGATTTATTATGGATGAAAAACCAATCTTAGGTATATCAATAACAAGCCACAATGGGAATGAACAAGTTTATTATGGAATGATTGGATGTGAGTGTGTGTAAAGTGAAGAGGATGATATTGATTCATGAAGGAGAGAGGAGAAAAAGTTCCTACAACTCAGTTTCAACATAGTACTTGCCCATGAGCACCACCGAAGTGGTTTTCATCGTTGGACGAGTTTATTTCTCTTTACTTTTTTTCAATTTTTCATTTTTTGAGTCATAAGGTGCCTATTAGCCAAGTTTTCACTAGAGTAACAATTTTTATTTTTTTTATGAATTTTTCTTTAGGATTCCTTGAAAAACTGTGTAGAACCTATGAAGGTGCATACTATTAATAGGATCATCTAGTGAACTCCTTCTAGCTTTGACAACCTGTATGCACTTGAGCCATAAACTATTGTGATGACATAAGGCCCAAGTCAATTTGGTTCAAACTTGCCCATTTTCACTTTGTCTTGTTGATTTTTTAAGTTTTCTCTTAGGACCAAGTCACCTACCTCAAATGTATTAGGATTCACCTTGCAAGTTTAACCTCAACACATGCATTGTTGATATTCTTCTAGGTGATTGAATGCATTTTGTCGACTCTCATCTAACAAATCCTGCAAGCGAGAGACTTTGTAGTCTTCATCACTGATAAGATCACATAAGGAGACCCGTAAAGATGGTAACTCGACTTCAATGGGAAATATGGCTTCAACCCCATGACAAGTGAACAAGAGATAGCTCCAGTAGGGGTGTGAATACTTGTGCGAAAGGCCCAAAGTGAGAGATTGAGTTGGATGTGCCAATTGCAGCCAATGTCATTGATTGTCTTAATAAGGATTCTGAGAATGGTTTTGTTTGATGCCTCAGCTTGACCATTACCTTGGGGGTAATATGGAGTGGAAAATCGATGGTGGATATGGAATCATTGACAAAGTTCACGAACATCTTGATTTTTGAAGGAATGCCCATTGTCCCTAACAATAGATAGGCGAACACTATAAAATGATGTAATTGAGGATAAAATTGGCAATATTCTTACTAGTGATTAGGATAAGAGGGATGATTGCAATCCATTTTGTGAAATACTCAATAGTTGCGATAATGAATTTATGGCCATAGGAGGATGGGGGGTGAATCTTGCCCATGAGATCGAGTCCCCAATGACAAAAGGGTCATCGTGTGGCAATCAATTAAAGTTCTTATGTTGGTGCATGTATTAGGTCTCCATGAATCTAACACTGGTTGCATTTCTTAACAGACTGATATGCATCCTTTTTCCATCGTGGGATAGTAGTAACCAGTCCTCATAAGTTTCTTGGCTTAGGTTGGACTACTAGAGTGAGTGTCGCATATACCTTCCTGGACTTCACGTAATGCAATTTTAGATTCCTTACTCTCTAAACATCTAAAAGTGTACCATCAAGACACCGTCGATAAAGAGTGTCGGCAATGATAACATAGCGGGAGGTTTGTCGGATGAAGGTACAATGTTGGTTGTTGGAAAGGTTGGGTGGAAGGGTGTTATCACTAAGGTAGGTGAAAATGTCGCCATACCAAGGTGAATTGGGACCAATAACACATGTTAATTCAGATGGAGTGATCTCGTATACATGGACAAAAATATTATCCACCAAGAACTAATAATGGGTCGTATTCTATGGCATATCAATCAAGGAGGCAATGGTAGAAAAGGCATTTGCAACTCGATTGCTTTCTCACGATATCTACTCAAAGACTATCTCTGTGAAGTACATCTTGAAGTCATCCATCATTTTGTTGTAAGGCATTATTTTCTCATCTTTGGTTTGGTAATCAAAATTTATTTGATGAATCACAAGTTGAGAGTCACAAAAAATGTGAAGTTCTTGGATATTCCATTGAACTACAATTTGTAGACCTACAGTTAATGCCTCATATCTAAAATGTTGTTTGTACAAGGGAAGGATAACCAATATGACTTAGGAATTGAATCCCCTCGAGGTGTGGTGAAGAGTATGCCTACTCCTACTCCATGTTGTGTAAAGGATCCATCAAAATATAGTTATCACGATTTTGACTTTGTCACTATGAAGATGGATTCATTCAAAAATTATGATACAAAAGGAGAATCATTGACTATTGGTGCATCTACGAGTTGATCTACAATGACTTTTCCTTTGATAAATTTCCTATCTACATACTCAATGTCAAATTCACTTAACATCATTACCCACTTAGCCAACCTGCCTGTGAGAGTTTCCTTGTTGAGTAGATACTTGAGTTGATCAATTCTTGCAATGGGCTTTATTTTATGAGTTAGCATGTAATGATGTAATTTTTGCAAAGCAAAAACTATTGCAAGACATGCATGCTCAATTGGCATGTAATTAACCTCATATCCTACCAATGTATGATTGATAGAGTATATGGCTCGTTCTTTTCCTTCATGGTCCTGTTGTGCCAATAGTACCCCCAATGTTGTTGTCGTTGTTGATATGTAAAGTAACAATGGTTTTCCTTGAATTGGTGGCATGAGCATTGGTAGATTCATGAGATGGTATTTAAGCAATTGAAAATCTTTTTGGCACTTGTCATCCCACTTGAACTCAATATTCTTGTGAAGCAAATATTGAAATAAATGACATTTATCCACGAGTTGTGTTATGGATCTACGAAATGATTAGATCTTTCCTTGCAATGATCTTAGTTGACTGATATTCTTAGGAGGAGGCATTTCTAAAATTACTCTAACTTTGGTTGGATCTACTTCAATGCCTCATTATAATACTATGTATCCTAGAAGTTTCCTGAAGGTCACTCCAAAGACACATTTCTTAGGATTAAATCTGACTTTGTACTTTTCCAAGCAATCAAATACCACAACTAGAACATCCAAATCTCCTTTCCTTGTAATTGATTTGCCTAAAAGGTCATCAACGTAGTCCTCCATAGTGATGTACATGATGTCGTGAAATATTATTGTCATGGCTCTTTGATACGTGGCACCTACATTTTTCAATCCAAAGGGAATGGTGTTCCAATAAAAGGTACCCCAAGGACAAGTGAATGTTGTCTTGTGTTGATCTTCAAGTTCTATTCTAATTTGATCATATCTAGAGAATCCATCAACAAGTGACAACATAGCATGGCCTGTTGTGAGATTGACGATCAAATCAATGTTTGGTAATGGAAAGTCATTTTTGGGACAAGCCTTATTTATGTCTTTGAAATTGGTACATATCCCAATTCTGTCATTTGGTTTGACAACAAGCACAAGATTGGAGATCCATTTAGGATAGTCAATCGGTTTGATGAAGCCAACATCTAATAACTTTTCAAGCTCAACTTTTACTAATAATGTCACCTATGGATGCATCTTCCACAACTTCTATTTCACTAGCTTGGTGCTTGGAGTTGCAAGTAAATGATGCATAACCAAATTGGGATCTAATCTAGTCATATCTACATATGGCCATGCAAAATATATCTCTCTTTGAAGACCGTTGTAAACTTAGGTCGCTCTATTTTTGTCAATGATTGAGCGATGAAGATGTTATGCAGTACTTATTTAGTCCTAATGTTTGCTTTTATGGTTTCTTCAATCAACATAGATGAATTCTCCTGATAAGATGTCATGGGGGGGTGTCAAACCTTCCATCCACTGGAAACTCAAATAAGTTTTCACCATTAGATGCATCCTTTCTTTTTACTTTTTGGGGGTCAGAAAGCACCACAGTGCAGTTTTTTTCACTAAGAGACCCATCATTTGTTTTTATTTTAATATTTTTGTGATTGGACGGTTTGGCACTATCTCCAAAGTATGCCATGCTATTGAGTTCAATGATGTATCTTGCTTTCTGGTCCCTGAGAGGGAGATCATCTCTTATGCCAAGGTAATCAATGAAGGACTCACCATTTTGAAATGTGTCAAATTGTGGAGGTCCTTGTTGGTCCCAGTCAATGAGTTGAGGGTGGACAAGGAGAAGGCCATCGGTATGTTCAAAGTGGGTAAAGACACAAGAGTCTTTGGGTATGTTGATGAATTCATCGGGGTCATCGTTGGTACTCTCCACATCAATTTCGATCATAAGAGAATCTAAATCAATATCACTAGAAGGACACTCACCAATAGGAGTTCTCAGTTTTTGTGGTTTTCTGCTAGAGCCTTGAGATGTAGAGGTTTTGGGATCCCAAAAATTCTTTATCCCCGCTTCACCGTGCTATCTTTCTTATCTCGAGGTGTAGAATCTAATGATGCTTGACGAAATTTGAATAATTCTTTAAATTTTTCTGCCTCAGTAGGTTCGCCAAGCTCTCTAAAGGTTTCTTCAAGCTCATAGTCACTAGATGATTTATCGAAACCCCATTCCCATTCATTTGAATCTGTTGAACAACAATTGTCTTCTTGTTTATGTAAAGCGGAAAAAATCAAACCCTAGTCGTTCTCCCCTCCCCAACTCCAAGGAGAGAGAAGGGAGAGTCACTAGGGTTGATGGTTTTCACTTAGGGGAGACTTTACATTCAAAAGAGGGGTTGAAACCCAAAAGATCCAATCCCACGCAATGCAAGATTGGATTCTATATGAGTTTCAAGGGTTAAGACATCAAGGATACCCTCTTTTGTAAAGAATGTAGATAGAAAGATTGAACTAGAAATGCATGTAAAGTAGGAAAGATTCGCTTATAAACAGAGATAGGGATATGGGATGAAGCTGCGGACCTGGAATTAGTAGTAAAATGTCGAGACGGTGCTCTTCTGCAAATTTGAGCAAAGTTGACGGGACGATGGCGCCCGGCGTGCACACGGTCCTCCGAAAAATCTGCGAAACAAAGGGGGATCTGTTCGTCTCTGCACAAGGATTCCATATCTTCAATTACAGCCGCGTACCTGCAACCTACACACAGAAAAGAGAGGACGATTGGGGGGTTAGGGATGAGGGGTTTGCCTTTAGGTCAAACCCCGGTTTTGGAATTAACCAAGAAATGAGAATGCTGTAAATGTAAATGTTTGTGATGTAAACAAGTACTGATACCTTGTTGTAAGAATGTTTGTATTCTTACATGCGAAGGTGTAATGTATGTAGTATGTTGTATGTTGTATGTGATCTCCTCTTCAATGGTTGAATCCTTGTCTTGAATGCAACATTTAGCCTTGAATGGAGATTTAGAATGCTCAATTTCTTGAAGGAATGCTTGAATGCTTGAATGTTTGAATATCGCTTTCGCGTCTTGTTCTTGCTTATTTCCTCTTTTCGACCTCCTCAAATGGGAGAGGAAATGTAGTTTATATACTTGTCAATTAGGGTTGATAGACTGATTTTCCTGACCTTAAGTCGACCAGGAAACATTATTTTCTAATTTGCAAACTTAAAGACCCGAAGCCCCATAAGAGACTGGGCCCAAAATAGGGCCAGGGACCAGGGCGCTGGGCGCCATGGTCCCACCTCCAGGGACAGCAGGGTGCAAGGAGGATCAGGCCAGGGTGCTGAAAAATGCAGTTTTTGATGTCATGAACAAGTTTCGGGGTCTCCATTCAGGTTCCGTGTTGCATCGCCATCGTGAAGACCCAAATGCAGTTGAAATTGCAAGTGTCACAATTTTAGGACGCTACAGTTTATCATTGTTAGAAGTGGGAGAAGTGATTTGTAATGTTTCTTAAGAGTCAAGAACACAAAGACTTAATGGTGCAAAACCAAGTCCCTTAGTTCTTTGTTTCTTTGGCACTAACTCACGGTTCCATGTAATGCCTTTCTTTTGTAGTCCAAGGGGAAATTTTCCATCATATACCATATTATGCTACAACTTAAAGCCTTTTCCATAATTTTCAATTGGTATTTTCATGTGGTCTTGATTAGGTTGTTCTTCTGGTTCTTTGTAGAGCGTCTTGTAAATGTCTTATTCCAGTTCACCCTATCTTTTGAAAGTGGTGGGATCCCATTTTATGATTATTATTGATATTTTCTTTGAGCGATGCGGTCTACCATAGATCTTAGGAGATTCTATTAATTTCCTAAGGTACATGGTTTCATTTAGATTATATTCTCTCATGTTGTTGTCCTTGAACTTTCCTTTGAGCTTTGATTACTTTGAAGTGGCAGCTTTTAGCGATTCGGGATCAATATATGTTGAAGATGGATTAGCTTCTCTATTTATAAGGACTATTGTCTTAGGTCTTGGTCGAATTTTATTGCGATACATGTATGGGTTTGGATGACCTTTAATTGTGATTTAGGTTTCACTATGCAGGAATTTGATGCATTGATGGTAGGTTGAAGGCACTACTTTCATTGCATGTATCCATGGTCATTGCAAAAGTATGTTGTATGTGAGATCAACATCAAGGACTTGGCATACCACATCCCTCGTTACTCGCCCAATTCGAAGAGGTAGAGTGACTATTCCTTTGAAGGAGCGTTCTTCATCATCATATGCCTTTATAGTGATCTTTGTTTTAGAATCCACTGTGTTTCAAGAGAATCCCAATGCTAAGACAACTTTCAAAGTAAAAATATTGAGACCTGCTCCTCCATCTATTAGGACTTGTTTGATGCAGTGTTTATGGAAGAAAGCTTCAATATGAAGTGGTGCATTGAATGTTTGTTGCAGAGATGTGTCATCTACTTTAATGAATGTAACACATTGAGGGGTAGAAAGGTGTCCCACCATGGCTTGAAACTAGTCCATGTTTAGAACAATAGAAATAGATGTCTCTTGAAAGATTTTGTCCACAATGGCTTTGTGTGAAGGTGAAATATGCATGAGTTCAGGGATCGAAATGAGAGCAGGTGTCTTTCCCAATCGGTCTACAAGGTCATATTAGTTGTTGGATGACGAAGTTGTTTTGGATGTATCACCTTGTAAATTAACTTTACCTCATCGAGAAGTGATGTTACATTTGGGGGCTTTGCCTTTTATGGTTATGGTAGACACACGGTTGACCAATTTAGTGATATGGATAATGGTGTAATCATAGGTTGCATTAGTGTAATTGGCATTATTATCTATTTTAGGAGATTTTCCCTTATCATGTTTTGGAAATGGATCCTTAAACATCATGTGTTCTTCATTGGAAGAGTGGCCCTTAACTTCAATTGTGTCATTTTCAATAAGATCTTGAATGAGATTCTTCAATTTATGGCAATTCTAGTCTTATGGCCCTTGCTCTTGTGATATTCACGAAATTCATTGCAATTGCACCATTAAGGTTTTACCCTTGGCTCAAATGGTCTATTATCTAGTAATATAATGAGCTTATTGGCAACCAATTTCTTTAGTGCACTTTCAATTGGCTCTCTCAAAGGTGTGCACTTCCTTGGAGGTCTTGGTGTTTTTTGAGTATTTACTTGATTATTAGATAAACTAGCACCGAGAAAACTTATAATTGGTTTGACCATATTGACATCCAAAACCTCGTCATTAATGATATTCTTGTTCTTCTTTCAAAATTGGGGCTTGTCTTTCCCATTTCCTTCATCTTTGTTTTGTTTGAATATCTTGATAGTGCCTTGCTCAATGAGGACCTTCTCAATAGAGTGATATTTTTCAATAACTTCTTGAAATATAGACAAACATGCTTTAGGAAGGTCATATCCAATGTCTTTATTCACATTTTGGGTAAACATCTCAACCATCTACTTTTGTGGAATGTGGCAAGGGCATCGACTAGCCAAGCCTCTCCATCTTGGTAAGAATGATGAGAAAGATTCACCATTTCATTGCTTACTGTTGCACAATATTGTCACTGAAACTTCACACTCAATGTTGTATGAGAAATGTTGTATAAAGGCCTTCGCCAATTCACCCCATGATTTGATTCTAGGTGGTAAGTGTCAAAACCATTCAATTTCTTGTCCACCTAAACTTTGTGGAAAAAATATCATCAAATAAGAGTCCTCTCTAGCAATTTCTATGCAAGTTGTGAATTTTTTTATGATGTGTTCCTTTGTATTTCCTTTTCCTTTGTACTTATAAAATTTAGGTACCACAAAGTGAGGAGGAAAAAGTGGCATAAGTATGCTTTTGTCATCAAGATAAGGACAAATGTCCTCAATTGTATAATTCTTTACGGGCACTTGCATACTTGCCATTTGTTGTTGTAATTCTTTAATTTGTTGTTGCAAATCATTACTAGGTGGTGCTTTGTCTCTTTGAGCTATACCTATGCTTGAGCCACTGAGAGGAGGAGGAGGGACATATTGAATGTAAGGATGATATTAGTCATATATGTATTCAAGTGGTGGAGGGATGTAATTGCTATATGAGCCATTTGGTATGTTGTTGTGATGAGGTGCACTAGGCCTTGGGAGATTGAATGTGTCATGACCATGTGTATAATTTGTATTGTAAGCATGATCTTAGGTATGGTCACCAAATCAGATACACTGTCTTCTATTATAAGAATCATCATGAGTATCTTATTTTTGGGTATAGGCTTTTGTATTCCTTCGATCTTGAAAAGTGTGTGCACGGGGTTGTTCATAGGTTTGTCTAGCATAATTGTTATGAGTATGAGCATTAGGCACTTAGCATTTTTGAAAGAGGGACGAGGGTGACTCAGGCGTAGTATGCTCATGTCTATGTACACCATCATTACCATTAGCTTGATTGGATCTTCTTCCAAGATTTGCCTCACATCAAAATCATGGGGTAATCTTGCACCATCTTGAATTAACATGTGGAAAAATATTTGACAATCTCTTCTAAAAATTGTCTCAAGCAACTTATTGAAAATTGCATTGGACATGTAATCTTGATTTTTTGTGGTTGTAAATGACTCATTTTCAAAATCTTGTGTACTACTACGATTTTCAAAGGATCCCATGTTGTAAAATTCTTTTTCATCAAACTCATATGTAGTCATGTTTAGAGATCTTTGAGCTTCTTCAACTTGTCTTTCTAGACCTTTGGGATCATGTTTCAACCATGAAAGACCTTGGATAAAATGGGTATGTGGAAGAATGAATGACAAGATGAGATTATGAAAGGTAAAGTAGTTGTGGAAATGGATAAAGAATCTAGGATTGTCTTGCAATGTCCCAAAATGTTATTCCAAAGTTGATAAGATGATCTAAGCAAGGTGTGGCTTCCTAGCAGATGAAAAATTCCTATAGGTAAGTTGACCTTAACTTGAGATGTCAAAATGGTACCCAAGATGATAAATCATATGCGGGAACCACTTAGATAGGGGTATGATGTGTTTGAAAAATAAGATAAGGACTACTAAACAACCTTTTGACTCTAGTTGAAAAGTGTAAATGAAAATTTGAAAGTGATGTCTGAAAATGTCTAAAAGTAGATGGAAATCTATGAAAAGATAATGGTTGACTAAGTGGAATCCTATGGAATTAGCCTTAGAAGCTCTTTGAATCTCAAAACCATAGACATGGTATGAATCCACAAACGTGCCAGAATATCTTAGATACGCAGTTTAAGAATCCAAAAATGTAGTTTCACAGTCATAGTGTAAATCTCAGTTTTGTCAAAATACACAATATGAGTTCTAAAAAATGTGTCAGGATGCCACAAAAATGCATTTTCTTAGTCTGTAGTGTTGTTTTCAATTTTATCTGTAGATGCGCCATGAAATTTCACAAACACAACAGAAATATCCAAAAACGCACTGGAAGTGAACATAGACGCGACTGGAATGATCGTATATGTGCTGGGAGATACCACATACACTTTTTTGATAAAAAGAAAATCTATTTTCTCAAGTTTGTACAAAATTTTAAAGTGTGACCAGATCTTAATGTTGATGTTTTGTGGCAAGAAGACACAATATCTGAAAGTGTTTTTGTCCATGTATGAGTGCAATGTGTATGTTTTATAGGTCGAAACAACCCAATTTCCATGGGTCTTTAACATAAACGAATACACTTCAAACACTTCTCAGCCGTAAGGTCAAGGTCTCATGGCGATAAATCTAGCCCACATCTTGGAATCTTCGTTGACTCGAGTGTTGTCACACCTAAATTGACATGCACGCTTTTTTGTCTTTTCAAGAGAGGATAGGTAAGGGCCTCTAGGATTAGAAGGATGACCCAATCACCCTCTCCTAGGAAAGATACAAGTATATTATGCTAAGTCAAGGATTTTTGTCTCATCTCAAGGGAGCCATATGGTGAGTATCTTGAGGTAAAAACCAGCTATGCCCTTACACTGAATCTATCACGATGTTTGGTCAAAAATAGGGTGGACCACTACTAAATTTTCTAGTCACCAACACCCCGCATGCATCAAAATCAACCTTACTTTAATTATAAAACCCCTTTTAGATTGAAGAATACAACATAAGCTAATACTAGTTGGGCTATGAATTTCATTGCACTCTTTTTTATATAGAGGACCAGAGGAAAATACCGCTTTGGTCATTCCCTCTCACAACGAAAGACAAGCCTTCTTAGAAAAAAAGAGATGCTCAATGATTTCTCTTAAACCCAAGATCCACGAAGGCGAGGGCAGAGGATAATTTCATTAAACAACTAGGGTTCTATAACATATTGGGAAAGCACCCCAAACACTTCAAAAAATTGTTCTTTTTAGTGTACCAATGGAAGTGTTTTCTAATCTAATAAAAAAAAAGCAGGCACTCTCCTAAATTACCCCTACAAGCATAAGTATGTTAGTAGTTTTGAAAATTACCCCAACCTGCAACTAAAAGGATTGGATCATAAATGAAATCAAAGGAGCCTTCTACAAATAATTTTAGAAGCTTCAATCTTCGACCAACCTGCAAGACATAGACACAACAGAACAAAGCACAAAATCATTAAGAGTTAGAAAAAAGCAGAAATAATCTAAACCCTAGACATGGCATCACAAGCGATAGATGCTACAGGAACTGACAAGAACTGATAAGAATGCACCAAAAAACTGCAAATAAAAAAACTATTAGAACTAGAAACATTATAGGAGTGACCATAGATGCAACAAAATAGGGAAAAAATTACAACAAGATAGGTCGTATACATAATAAGATCCAATGATGCAAATTGATCAAAAAATTTGATGAACCATAAATGCGATAGGAAAGCACGAAAACACATCAAGATCTGGCAAAAAATGCATTAAGAATGGCTAGAAACGTGAATCAGGACCTGCACAAACCTTAAAACCTGCAAAACCAAAAAGGTAATAGAAAACCACATACGTGATAGGGACTTGCAAAAATGCGTTAGAAAACTGAGAACTCTTACAAAAAACATAGACACAACAAAAAATACCACAAATGCGCTAGAAACTAAAATCGTCACAAATTTTGGAGTTGTGAGCTTACAAACACTACAACACTAAAATGTTAGAAAATAAGGACTAGAGTCCCACCAAGTGTGCCAAAATGTATATGGTGAAATTGGGAATTCAAATATTGTTGTAAAACTAAATAATATCCAACCACATAAAACCCTAGTTCTACAAAGAAATCCACCACACACCAATGAAGAACCTAAAACCATGCAAACAACAAATATAGAAATATTATACCTTGACATGCTCACAGGGTTTGATCTCCATTGTTTCCTATCTCCATTGATCTTTCTTGATATTAATTATGGTTCCTCTCATATTTTGTGTGCATAAGAGCTCAATAAAGAACAGATTGTGGTCGTGTAATTCAATAGAGTGTAGATGCTTGATCAATTGATTCCTATATGGAGGGATAGGTAAAGGATCCTCTTTTATAGAGATCACCCTATAAATGAAGGGCTAGGATTAAGAGGTGGAAGGATAAATGGTCGATTCAGATTAGAGGGTAGGTATAGGAATGGGAAAATATTAGAGAGGTGGTTAAAGGTAAATCAAGAGATAAATGACAAGTGTCGTGGAGGGAAAAGCTAATAAATTAATTAAATAAATAAAGGTTTATTTAATTAATAGAAGGCTTATGATAAAATAATTAAATAAATGAAATATTTGTTTAATTTAGGGAGATGGCTGTTTAAATAAATATAAATATTTATTTAAATTAGGAGAAGGCAAGAAAAGGGCTTGGTGAATTAATTAAATAAATAAAGATTTATTTAATTAATAGAAGGCTTAGGATAAAATAAGTAAATAAATAAAACATTTATTTAATTAGGCTAGGACAATTTTAGGTGTCTACACTTCTAATTCTCACAAGAATAATTAATACAATTTCATGGGATATCTTTTCAAAATTACTTAGCATTAGTGACAAGGTTTATAGGGAAGGTTGGTTCAAAATGAGAGTGTCAAAAGTTGAATTGTTAAATGTGTGGACCTATGGATTCCTTCTCCAATTTTCTAAATTAGAGGTGAGCTAGTGTGTTGGGAACTATCATTTAGAACATGGATACACTTGTGTGGCTCAACTATAAATGGAGACATGTGTCCTTATTGGTTGAGATAAAGGACAAGAGATTGAAGATTATTTTCAGGCCACACCAATATTTGTTGTTTCATGCCATAAAAGAGGTTTTGTGTGAGCCATTTTTAAAATAGACCATCACCATTGCCTTAACGCAGACATATCTTCTATGTTCTTGGAAGCATTGGTGGACATTAGAGAACCAATAGTTATGGTGAAGATTATGTGTAGGAAACTCACAAGGAAATAATATTTAGGGGAGTTGGATGATGTGTTGGAGATGGTTGGAGAGGGTGGAGGCACCTAACTACCTCGAGACTTCTACATTATCGGAATTCATGGCAAACTAGTGAAGAAATATCAATTAATTTTGACTAGCAAGCACTTGGCTTTGCCACTCATAGGTTGTATGTTAGTATGTGTGCTCTTTTCTTGAAATGGTCCTTGGCATCATGTCAATGAAGGGGCTAGAGTGGTTGAGGGACCTCTTCAAGAGCGAAAACCAAAATGATAAGAATGAAAGAAGGATGGTGATAATGGTGGCTCGGGATAATTTTAGAGTCTTCTTTTGACATTTTTTATCTTTTTCTCCTTTTTGCTATCAAAAGCTTGCATAGTAATAGTCTTTAAGCCTTTTGGATGTTTGGTTGGATTTTATTGGATCTATAAGTGTCATTTGGGTAGTAAGGTGGGCATGTTCTGGTAATAGGATATTTTGCTCCTTTTCATTCTTAAGGATCCAATAGGCTAAGGTGTTCATATCTTTCTTGCACCAAATTTTTATTGTCTTGGGTAGAAAAATCTATAAAAGATATAAATTTTGTGATATTATAATATAAATAAAGCAGGCCCCAATCCTGTAATTTACATATCAAAAAAAAAAAAAGTCAACCTAATGAAATAAATTTATTGATTTGGACACATTTTGTGAAGGTTGAACTAAGCTTCCATTTTTGGGAACCATTGATTAAGATTCTTTACACTAATTTCACAACAAAACCTAATTAAATATCTATTTTTCCATTTATCCTAGAGAATCTCATAGACGATGAATCTTTTTTCTCGTGATCACTCTTCCAAACCTCACATTCTTCTAAATTATCATTTGGAGTCCCCATCTTCCCTATCAAGGTTATCATCATACTATCAATCCTATCAATCTTCTCTTCGACATGGGTAATCCTACAAACATTACACGATGAAGCAATTGTAGGGAAGGTAAATACTAAATTTTATTTCTCTGCATTTGAAGATATGGACTTGTAGTTCAAAAACTAGCTTGTATGTATTGTGGATGATGAATCTTTCTTATTTTAGGACACATAAGTTTCCGTAAATGTTTCTAGTAATTGTAGTTTGTAGATTGTTTGGTTGTCTGTCAAGACCAATTCGACAAATGTTCTACATTTATCTGCATTATCTGTGTTTGCTACTACAACTCAATGGACGTGCTTATATTGTTTGTGCAATGTCTCAGTTTAGGTTTTAGGTGTTGAAATGTATTGCAAGTATGAATATCAACGTTCTATCTCAAGACTATGTTTTCAAGGTTACTTGAAATGAAGTGTTTTAATTTCTTGCTTGCACCAACTTAATTTGACACGATAATATGAAAGGAGTGTATGGAAACATTTTTGAACATTCATGGAACATCTCTATCTGGTTCGCACATCAGATTTTATGAGATTTTTTTATTATTTTGACTATAGGGCTTGACTTCTCATGTGCGCCATGTTTCTGAGTGTTTGTACTAGCTTTGGAAGATGTGGAAAGATTTTTTTGGGTCAGGCTAAGTCTTTATATGAATCGCCATGTGTAATTTATCTTTGCATATTTGTTTTTGGGCAGATTGGTAAAGAGCTACGCGTTACCTAATTGTTGACTTGGAGTGATTTGCATCAATGCTTGGATGGATGCACCTACTTGGAAATGAGTGTCAAATATGCTTTTGGTCCTATTTATCTTCTAGATAGGAATGTAATGGGTTTATTTTCTCCATGGAAGTGTTTTGGGCCAACCTAATGCATGTTTCATGTTTTCATCATTAGCTAACTTGGAGAAGGATTATTGAAGGTTGTAGAGCATATTTATTGAAGATCATTTGTTGCAGAGTTGAGAGTATGCAGAAATTGTAGGTGAAATATTAGTAACGTGATGGAGGTAGTGAGCCAGAGGGTGCAATATTCACATTAGTGACTTTAGTTTGTTGGAGGTAGTGAGCCAAAGTGTGCAATATTTGCATAAGTGACTTTAGTTTGTTGGAGGCAGTGAGCCAAAGGTAGCTAAAGTGGTGAAAATGTTTTGGAGGTAATAAACCAAAGGTAGAAGTGATTCAAGTTGTTTTCTTCATTGTTTTTTTCTCTAAGGTAGTGAACCTCTTCAACGAGTCTTCATAACTCTGGTGGACTTCAGGGAACAATGTGCTTCCTTTGGGCTCATTCCTTAAAGCCAAAGTTGTAATCTTTGTTTCTATTTGTGAGGCTAGTTTTGGAAAGTAGATCCAAGTAGCTTTTTTCACCATAGTTTTATATCCAGTGTTCTCCTGTGCACTTGTGTTGATTGCTTTATCTTTATTTGTGTCGATTATCTTAAAGATTTGAATTAAAAGTTGGTGCTATAAAGTTTAAGTTTAAAGGGATGTTGATTCACCCTCACCGTCCCCCCCTCTCAATATCCAATGTGTTTAACATTTACAATTCATCTAATTATAATAATAGGTTTAGTTTGAGCTCAAGGAATCTAAATTATGTTTGTGCTAGGCCTCGATTAGGCTTTCTATTCACTAAAGCTTAATCTTTAGAAGAAAGAGCGCGTTGGAAGCATTGCTAGTGACATCCTCCTCTTGCACTAAAATATCCTCTTGAGTAAGACACATTTTGGGAGAGGGATGAGTATTATTTATCAATACTTCACATCTATAAGAGATCCCATCAAAGTGAATAGAAGGTGAAGTTTCATTAAGGGAAGTCTTAATGGTATCATTCTCTTCCACTAAAATATCCTCATGGATAGTACCAATTTTAGTAGAGGGACAAGCATGATTTGTCAATGATTCATGTCTATTAGGGAGAGCATTAAGAAATGTGTTATCATAATCATAATCTTGATCCAAAATATTTTTATGGATAGAAGAATCTTTAGGAGATGGATGTAGTGTCATAAGAAGAGCTAATAAACTGCCACATCGATGAAATGGTTCATTGTGAAAATAATGTAACCAACTAATTAAGCATGCAATGAGATATTTAAAGAATCAAAATTGCTTTCTAATGAAGTGAATTAACCAATTGAGTAATATGAAATAAAAATGATGCAATTAATTAACCAATACAAAAAAATAAATGCAAGCATGAACTGATTAAATGAATGTAAATTAGATTTAAAAATAAAAATCAGAAGTCATGCAAGCATAATAAATATTGGATTCACTAAAGTAATATGGTGGGAAATGAGATCCTAGCCTAGGAACGTAAAATAAGATCTCACCATGGCATATCATTAGAATCATAAGTAGGTCTAACTATAGTCTTAATAAAAGAGATGAACATTAGTGGTTTATGACACCTTTATTGCAATGGAATTGAAATTGTTAAGTGTGTGTGAATGAACTAGGTTAAATGACGGGTTAATGCCAACTTTTAACATAAATAATAAAATATAGAATAAAAAACCAACACAGTAGCTAAGATATGGAAACAAGATACAAAGAGAAACTTGTAAATGAAATTTAAAGTTTAAAGTGTCAAACATAGTTGGAGGGTGCCCTAGTCCTAAAGGTGTCCAAACCGACACAAAGGTTTAGAAACACAGTCAGGAGGTGTCACAAGATTGCTTCCTAGAATCTTAGGAAAGCAACATCAAATTTGGTTGGAGAGTGCCTTGGTATAGGTGTTTTTGCCTATTCAAAATATATCTAACTATCCATCTCACTTTGCTCTGCACTCATGTAATCTCCTTTATTTTTGGATCTAAACTTGCACACATGAAAATAGGGGAAAATGGTTACATTGTATAAGGGTTTGCCTAATCAAACATTCTGTTGGTGCTTCTACCTCCACAACAACAACTATGACAATGTAAAAGGAGTGCCTATAAAAATAAAAAATTTGAAATAAAATGATTATACCTAATCTATGCAACCTTCTTATGGAGTTTCACATAAACATGGTTAATCCGCACACTTTATACAATTCCTTCAAGTGTTGGTGCAATAACACGATCACAAAACATAAATCATAAACATGAAATCATACATGCATGTAGAGTGTTGTATCTTGTTGCTCAATGTGCTCAAATTTTCCCTTGAATGGATTGAATAAGAATCCTTGATCTTAAAACTTAACTTTATGAATGATAAAAGATTCCTTTATTAGGGTTCACAAGAGATATTTTTGAGTTTAGGATGACATAAAATGGCCAAGTACAAAAAACAAGACAAATTCAAATTGTGAAGGTTTTGATTAAGTAAAAGAAGGTATTTGAAAGGTACCCGAACCTTTTACAAGCTAGGAAAATAGAAAAGCTAAAAAAAGTGCCTGATCACTTTCAAAAAGACAAAATGAACCCACCACAAGGGAACATCTTAATACATCATTACATTAAAATTTCAGAAGCAAAAGGAAAGCACAAGGACAACAAAGAGACAGAACCAAGGACAACAACTGGAACTAAATACTATTCAGAATTTCCTCAGCTTGAAAAACCATTTGTTTCATGTTGTTCGCTGAGGTCTTCATATCCTCTAGCTCACGACCATCGATGTCAACATTATTCTTTGTGTTGGCTCTGGTCCTCCTTTCATGACCCTTCTTGTTCACCTACTCTTTATCACCATCCTTCTCTGCATTATTCTTGAACCTGTTGATAAAGATGGTCATGTTGTTCACCGAAGATTTGAGGATTTGGAAATTTTGATCAGCAATCTGCTTGACGTTGTGCTCCAGCCTGTCGATTCTGCTGCCAAAATCTTTCAGTTTATTTTCCATTTCCTTTCTGTCTCCCATCTCATTGACCTTTTTTTCAGTTGCTAAGATTTTACCAACCATACATTCAATAGCTTCCACATTATACAGAACGGCCACTAACTCTTTAACATGCTCCGCCAAGGGCTTGTCACCAACTATAATTCTTGCCATGGCCTGTGTATCAGTTTTCAAACTATTAATATCCTTCACCAAAGTAGCAATGGTCTCACAAAAAGCCTTAATAGTATCTTTGTCACCACTATCATTTTGACCCCATTTTTCCTCATTATGCAGACTAGTGGTGTTCACGGTCTCCAAATTATCCTTAATCGGGTTACCCTCCCCTTCTTTGTCTTGACTATCAATCCTCTTATTTTCTTCATCCTCCTCCTCAGATTCAACCAGAACATAATTGAAATCAAAATTGCTACCCTTTTTAGTGTTCTTTTTCCGAGCCTTCTTTCCAGAGGCTTTCCCTTTCCTCTTTTTAACAGGTTTTTCCTCAAGGGATTCAGTTTCAGAATCTGACATTTCAAATTCCACAATAATCCTTCTCTTCTTGGCCCTAATCCTCCCTTTTTTTCTAGTTTCTTCCGACTCTCCCTCGGTCTCTGAATCAAAGTTGAAACCCACTATCCTTACTTTTCATAGTCTCATCTCTGGCATTTTTGCCTTTAATAGGCTTTTCAATGCATTTCCCCTTTAGCATTTTATAAACCAGGACCATAAGCCCCTGGTGGAGGGCATGATCACCTTTAGGGTCCTTCTGGATCTCCTTTATAGTATGATCCATTGAACAGGCAAGGTAATAGGGAAGGCTAACCCTTTCACCATGACGGAAATGGTTGAGAAGGACGAAGCGATGCCCATATGCCCTGTAAACCTACCATCTAAGGTAATATATTCAATAGAAGCAAATAAGACAAACCTCCATGGCCTACAAATTCTCTTCAGGGAGTGGTAGGATTTGTCAATTTTGATCATCTTTCTTCTCTCACCATCTGTAATAGGAAACTTGTCTGCAGCTTTATCTAATATCCCTATATCCCTGTAAAATTTCATACCCTCGGTAGTCATCCCCATGGCCTCAGCGATAACCTCTTCATCTACATTCATCATATGTGATCCAATCAAAAATTTTCCATTTTTCCAGTTCTTGATGAAAGAGCTAGTGATTGTGGGGTCCTTCCCATTTAGTCGTTCCATGAAAACATTGAGACCCCCCTGCTGAAGGATACCCCAGACTTCTTCGTTCTTTCTCCATTCAGAGTAGGACGCAGGTTCAAATCTTTTCTTGTTACTTCCCATTTTTCCAACACCTTCCTTGCAATGCCTTCTCTCGTTTTGATAACTTTTCCTCTGGTTTCTGTGGTTGTTCTGTAAGAGCACCCATAATCCATGCCAAATAATAATGATATGACACCTATTTAATAGCTCATTATCTTCAAGCAAGCCCTGCATCGAAAAAGGTGGAAAGGTCATTAGAAATAATGATTAAAAGTACCATGTTGCCTTGTATAGCTTCGGTCCTGATTGAGCAAGGATTTCATTTCACTTGCAGTCTCCATTTCACCATAACTGTCAGGAAGTTAAGTAGCGGAAACAACTTCCTACACTAACCTTGAGAGGAGGGTAATGCAAAACTTTTTCAGATCATTACAACAGTTACAGAAAATAGAAATAGATATAATAGCAATCATACCACAACACAATGATTTACGTGGGGAAAACCCTTTCGGGAGAAAAACCCCACCCTCCAAAAGCAGCTCAATATTTTATTCAGCAATCAAAACCAGATTACAACATACTTGCAGAGCAAGCTCTTCGCAGGAGTACCACTAATCAGAGATTCAGAGGCAACTCAATAGCCATAAGACTCTTACACACAACCTCTATCTCACACACCTCATAAATAGGAGATACAATACAGGAAACCGTCAAACGGTATTACAAAACCATGGGCTAAAACCACCCAATAAGGTGTAGCCGACCTTATCTCCCTTCTAGATGCCCTATGACATGTTAAAGAACACATCAACACGTGTCGCTCCCTTTTACAGCTCATTTATGTATCCGATACAAATTATTTTTCCTATTTCAGGAGTACAAACTTCCGGAGGCCATAACTTGAGAACTGGGTGTCCGATTGACGAACCGTTTGAAGCGTCGGAAAGCTCGCGAAGTGCTCTATCACCTCGTAACCCGCTTCACCAGTTACGGCCACTTTTTAGGGTGTTTTGGAGCCTCTAAAGTCCCCAAAATTAAGTTTAAATATTTTATTGCACCCCTCCAAGACGAAAACATTAATATCTTCAAAACTAGCTGTGACCTTGCGACGCAACTTTACCGGAATGCTTATCTAGCCAACCAGAAGCTTCAGGGAGAGTTTCGCACCATTTCGTGCTCAAATGAAAACTTACTATAAATAGTAACCTCGCATAAATGCAAGGTTGAGACACCATTTTTCTCAACAAATCTCCCACTTGTCGAACACCTTGCAGGAGCGGAAGGGAATGTCAACACAATGAATCAATTGCTAGGGGCCATAAGGCCCATAGACTCTGAACACCATCTGAACTTCTCTGTGCTCACAGCCTTAGTTAAAGCATCTACAACATTCATCAAAGTTTCCACCTTAACCAACTTCACCCTACCATCTTCGACCATATCTCTAACAAAATGATACTGAACATCAATATGTTTGGTCCGGGCATGAAATGTTGGGTTCTTAGCTAGGCTAATTGCACTCTGACTGTCACAGTAAACTGTCACTGTACCTTGTTTTATTCCAATATCCGAACACAGTCTCTTAAGCCAAATGGCCTCTTTACAAGCATGAGTAGCTGCCATATACTCTGCTTCAGTAGTGGATAAAGCAACCACAACCTGTCGCTTACTCATCCAACTAATTGCACCACCAAACAAAGTAAACACATAAGCACTAGTGGATCTTCTGCTATCAATATCACCTGCCCAATCTGAATCCACATAACCATGGATATCAAGGGAAGTCATGTCTCCAACTGAATTACCATGATAACACAAAGAATACTCTGAAGTACCCTTCAAATATCTGAAGACTCTTTTGACTGCATCCCAATGAACTCTACCAGGATTAGACATATATCTAGAAAGTACTCCCACTGCTTGGGCAATGTCTGGTCTAGTACAGACCATAGCATACATCAAGCTTCCAACCGCACTCTGGTAAGGCACTCTGCTCATGTCTTCCATCTCCAATGGGGATGTAGGACAATCTGAAACAGATAGTTTCGTTCCAACTATAAAAGGAACACTCAATGGTCTACAATTCTGCATGTTGAACCTCTGTAACACTGAATTCATATACTTACTCTGGCCTAGCCATAGCTTTCTGTTTACCCTATCTCTTCTAATTTCCATCCCAAGAATGTGCTTTGCTGCACCAAGATCTTTCATTTCAAATTTAGCAGTGAGCTGAGACTTCAGTTCTGAAATCATACCTTTCCCTTTACCAATGAATAACATATCATCAACATACAATGCAATGAATAAGAAATGATCACCATCAGATTTATAATAAACACAGTGATCTGATTTAGAACGTTCAAATCCCAAACTCAACACATATGTATCAAATTTCTGGTACCACATCCTAGGACTTTGTTTGAGGCCATACAAAGATTTCTTCAACTTACAGACCAAATTACTTTTGCCTTTCACCACATAGTGCTCCGGTTGTGTCATATAAATATCTTCCTCCAAATCATCATGAAGGAAAGCAGTTTTCACATCCATTTTCTCAACCTCTAAATCATAAGCAGTAGCAATAGAAAGCAAAAATCTAATGGACGTCATTTTTGCAACAGGAGAAAATATCTCACCGTAATCAACACCCTCAACCTGAGAGTAGCCTTTTGCAACCAACCTTGCTTTATACTTCTCAATGCTTCCATCTGAACCAATCTTTTTCTTGAACACCCATTTACAACCAACAGGTTTTCGTCCTTCAGGCAATGGTACAAGATCCCATGTATCATTCTTTTTCAAAGCTGCCATTTCTTCCTCCATAGCAATCTTCCAGGATTCTGCATCATTCATACCTAATGCCTCTTCTACAGATTTTGGTTCATCCACACTAGTATTCAGAGCAAAAATACATCTCCAATCATTAGGTGAATACCTTTCAGGTGGTTGTCTATGTCTTGTAGACCTTCGAACAAGTTGAGTTGGAGGTTCTTCCTCCTCTTCTGAAGATTCGGAGCTAGACGAGCTCTCTTCTTGCCTATCTAGGGGTCTCGATTCAACTCTTTCAGGTGTAGAAGGAAGTTGAATCACATCTTCTTTTTTAGTCTGTTCTGGCTGCAATGTAACAGAAGGAGACTTAATTTCTCTAAAAATAACACTTCTACTGTGAATTACCTTTTGTGCAATAGGGTCCCAAAGCTTGTATCCTTTCACACCATAACTATACCCGATGAAGATACATTTCACAGCCTTGTTCTCCAACTTTGTTCGCTTCTCCTTTGGCACATGTGCATATGCCTCGCAACCAAAAACTCTAAGATGTCTCAATGAAGGCTTGTGACCTGACCATGCTTCCATAGGCATTTTATCAACAAGAGCTGATGTAGGAGACCTGTTAATCAGGTAGCAAGCAGTGGCAACAGCTTCAGCCCAAAACTTTTGTTCGAGACCAGCACCACTCAACATACTCCTAGCCTTCTCCATCAGTGTCCTGTTCATTCTTTCTGCAACTCCATTCTGCTGTGGAGAATACGGAGTTGTCTTCTGCCTGTTAATTCCACAGTCTTTACAAAATCTATCAAAATCATTAGAGCAAAACTCACCGCCATTATCAGTTCTCAAACATTTTATTTTCTTTCCAGTCTGCAACTCAACCATTGCTTTAAATTCTTTAAAACGACTAAAAACTTCAGATTTGCTCTTTAGAAAATAAACCCATGTCCTTCTACTAAAATCATCAATAAATGAAACATAATATGTGGATTTTCCAATCGAAGAGACATCTACTGGATCAAACACATCAAAATGGATAAGATCCAAAACACCACAAGTTTTATGAGAACTCGAGTAAAACTGAACGCGGTTTTGTTTTCCATAAATGCAATGCTCACAGAAATCAAAGTCAAGGTTACAGTCATTCAAACCTTCAACAAGGTTTTTATTTTTCAAGGTCCTTAGACCCTTTTCTCCAATGTGGCCAAGTCTCTGGTGCCATAACATAGTCTTCTCTGCAGGTAACTTTGCTTCAGACGAAAGAGCACCCTTAGGTACCCAAAAACCATTTCCATCTGCTGAAGGTGAAACCTTCAAATCTTCCAGTGAAGTATCCGCAGATTTACTTTTTACAGAAGTGCTATTACACTCAATAGTGTATGCTTCAAGCTTATACAAAGTGCCAAACCTGACACCTCTAGCAACTACCATAGCACCCTTAATCATCTTACATCCTGCTTCAGAAAAGACTACCTGCACACCTGCATCTATCAGTTTGCTCACAGATAACAGGTTTCATTTTAATCCAGGGATATGCAGCACACCATTAATCCTTTTTATTCTACCATCAGAAAACCTGATTCTAACTTTACCTCGACCAACAATGTCTAGAGGTGAATCATCACCCAAGTACACCTTACCTCCATTAAATCCTTCATATTCAGAAAACCAATCTCTATTGGAAGTCATATGAAAAGATGCACCTGAGTCAATTAGCCAGGCATCATTACCTGCATGAGTCGCCAAAGCTGCAATAAATGCATCGCCATCTTCCTTGTCGGACTCAGAATCAGAATCGAACTTTTTCTTTTTCTTCTTCTTCTTTTCTTCTTTGCAGTCCTTACGGATGTGACCCGGTTTACCGCAGTTCCAGCAAATGACTTTGGACTTTCCAGGAGATTTTGATCTCCCTTTGGATTTGGACTTGTCGCGCTTCTCATTCTTCTTGCCTTTCTCCTTAGGTCTTCCACGAACGGTTAGGGCTTCCTTTGAACTGATGGATACCTTCCTTCACATCTCTTCACCGAGTAGGGCACCCACCACGTCTTCAGATTTCAAAACAACATAAGTACTACCGATAGCCATAACAAGAGAATCCCACGAATCAAGCAAAGAACAAAGCAAGATCTGACATTTCTCCTCCTCGTCCATCTTAACACCGACGGATACTAATTGAGCCACCAACATATTGAATGCTTCCAAGTGGTCTGCAATTCGTCCACCCTCTTCCATCTTCAAGGAATACAATTTCTTTCTTAAGAAAATTTGATTTAATAAAGATTTCACTTGATACATCTCACCAAGCTTAGTCCATAGCTTCTTTGCAGAGTTTTCTTCATGGACATTGATTAGAACAGAGTCTGCCAGGCACAGTCTGATTAGACCCTTGGCTTTTCGGTCCATAACATCATACTGAGCTGCCGCAGTAGGATCTGAGGGCCTTTGGACATTCGCATCAACAGCATCCCAAAGATCTCGATCTATTAGCAGATCTTCCATCTTCAGCTTCCACATCTCAAAATTACTTCCATTAAATTTCTCCACCTCTATTCTCCCTGACAAATTCGCCATCTGAATATTCCTGCAACAAGATCAAAAAGTGTCTTCTGCACAAGCTCCCACTCAAATCTGGATTAGTTCAAAAAACCCAACTGCCCACAATTGAAACCAAAGGTGATCAGGCTTTGATACCACTTGTCAGGAAGTTAAGTAGCGGAAACAACTTCCTACACTAACCTTGAGAGGAGGGTAATGCAAAACTTTTTCAGATCATTACAACAGTTACAGAAAATAGAAATAGATATAATAGCAATCATACCACAACACAATGATTTACGTGGGGAAAACCCTTTCGGGAGAAAAACCCCACCCTCCAAAAGCAGCTCAATATTTTATTCAGCAATCAAAAACAGATTACAACATACTTGCAGAGCAAGCTCTTCGCAGGAGTACCACTAATCAGAGATTTAGAGGCAACTCAATAGCCATAAGACTCTTACACACAACCTCTATCTCACACACCTCATAAATAGGAGATACAATACAGGAAACCGTCAAACGGTATTACAAAACCATGGGCTAAAACCACCCAATAAGGTGTAGCCGACCCTATCTCCCTTCTAGATGCCCTATGACATGTTAAAGCACACATCAACACGTGTCGCTCCCTTTTACAGCTCATTTATGTATCCGATACAAATTATTTTTCCTATTTCAGGAGTACAAACTTCCGGAGGCCATAACTTGAGAACTGGGTGTCCGATTGACAAACCGTTTGAAGCACCGGAAAGCTCGCGAAGTGCTCTATCACCTCATAACCCGCTTCGCTGGTTACAGCCACTTTTCAGAGCGTTTCGGAGCCTCTAAAGTCCCCAAAATTAAGTTTAAATATTTTATTGCACCCCTCCAAGACGAAAACATTAATATCTTCAAAACTAGCTGTGACCTTGCGACGCAACTTTACCGGAATGCTTATCTAGCCAACCAGAAGCTTCAGGGAGAGTTTCGCACCATTTCGTGCTCAAATGAAAACTTACTATAAATAGTAACCTCGCATAAATGCAAGGTTGAGACACCATTTTTCCCAACAATAACTAGTAATGATGTCTCCTGATTGGCAAGCCAGGTTGGTTGCCCAATCAGCGCAAGAGTTAGCCTCCCTGTAAACATGTGTAAAACACACACATTTCAAACTCTTCACCGATTTTTCTAATAGCTTTAATAGCATTACTAATCGACCATGACGACGAGAATTTCATATTTAAACAATTGATAATGTTTAAGGAGTCTCCTTCACACCAAACTTTAGTGCAATTAGCTTCTTTGGCAAGGATAATCCCATGATAAGCCGCCATGGCTTTGGCAACATGATTGGTCTGATTTCCTATAGGAATACATTTTATGCTTTTACATATTCCCCATTCATCCCTTAGGACCACTCCACATCCTGCAACCCCTAGGTTTCCCTTAGAGGCCCCATCAAAATTGATTTTCATCCATCCCCTAGGCAGACTGATCCATATCACTCCCTCTCTAGGATTACTCTGGATGCTCTATTGAGCTTTTAATCTCCATTTTTTATAGACAAATTGATCCTCCTTAGTGTTAGGATTATCAATACCACCTATAATATTCATGTTTTCCACTATACTTCTTATTTTTTCAAACACAATGTTAGCCTTAGTATTCTTCTCTCTGAAAATTCTATCATTTCTCTCTTTCCATATACCCCAGCATATGTGAGGTAAAGCAATTCTCCATAATAAGGTAGTGGTTCTGTTTTTTGAAGGATGATGCCATGACTTGAAAATATCCTGAATCGAGTTGGGGAAGCTCCAACTGATATTGAATTGATCCAGACAACTTCCCCAAACATCAGCTGAGAAGGGGCAATGAAAGAGCATATGACTTATTGTCTCCTCATTCTGCTTACAAAGAGTACATAAGCTTGGCATGTTGATACCTCTTTTTCTGATATTCTCTGTAGTAATAATTTTGTCTTGAAGGGCTATCCAAAAGAAAATGTTGATCTTGGGGGTAAGACCTTTCATCCAAGCTTTAGCCCAGCAAGGACTTTCCATGTTATTGTACTGTTGATGATAAAGAGATGCCACAGTAAAAGTACCACTAGCTATGAGTTTCCAAATTAATTGGTCTTCTTCTTCAATCCTCACCATTGAGTTCATGACTTTGTTCAAACTACCCAAAGACTAATCCACTTGAGATAAGTCTTTCCACTGTCCATCTTTCCAATATTCCTCCACCTTGGCTCCAAATCTTTCCTTGCATTGGTTTTGATATTTGTTCCACTTAGGGTTTTCATTTAAAGGGAGCTCCAAAAGCCAAGGGTCCTCCCAGAACTAAATAAGATTCCCTTTCCCCAACTTCCATTTTGTGCCTTTGATAATTAAGTCTCTAGTCCTAGAGACATTTTTCCAAATATTGGATCCAATTGGGATAATCTCCGCTTTGAGGAAACTTTGAAGATTCGGACATTGGCTTTTATATTTGTTGTCCCATATTTTTTTCCACTCTCTTTGATTTATATCCTCTCCAAATCTGCTTGGCCATAAGGTATTCATTTATGTCTCTTATTCTTCTAAGGCCCAGACCGCCTCTATTCATAGGCTTGCAGACCTTCTCCCAAGCAATTAAGTTCATTCTCTTCTTCTCCTCAACCCCTATCCATAAAAAGGATCTCTGAATTTTTTCAATGGCCTCAACATACTTAGTAGGAATCCTAAACAGACTGATGGCATAGAGAGGGATACTTTGAAGAGTGGTTTTTAGCAATTGAACCTTACCAGCTTGACTAAGTAGAGCTCCCTTCCATCCAAACATCTTTTTATGAAATTTATCCACCAAGGCTCCCCAAAAGGTATCCAAAGGATCTTGACCTAAGGGGAGCCCCAAATAGGAAGTAGGCAAGCTACCAATTTGGCCACCCAGAATGTTACTAATTTTAATCCTCCTTCTCTCCGGGGTATTGATAAAATAATGGTTGACACTAATAATGGTTGTAATTTTGGGGAATTTTTGAGGGACGAGTTTTTTTGGGCACCCTGGTCCCACAAAAATAGAACATCCAAAAGGGAGTCAAGAGTGTCAAGGTTTGTGATGTTATATCAAGTGCTAATTTGAGCATTTGACAATAGTTAATTTTTGGGATTGATGATTAAATTATAAGGTACGATATGACCCAAATAGGATTAAAATAATCTATTAAATGGAACCTATAGTAGGGACCCAAATAGAGTGTGAAATTTTAAAGGGATGAAATTTACTATACCACACCACCAAAACTTACAATGTATACAAATCTATTTTTGGCCCATTTAAATAAACATCACATATATATATTTTTCTAGGATCAAAACATCATCAAACTACATCTTATTTCTCTTTTATTCTATTGGTCACATTTTCTAATTAGGAGATCTCACACAACAATTGAAATATGCTCCATTGTTTATGTCACAATAGATATATAGCCATGTTATTGGTGATATTCTTATTGATCTTATAAATCAATAATCAATATAACATATGCATACATGATTTCTTCATTTCAATGAATTTGAAATGTAATTTGTACAATCAAATTGGAGTTTCTTTTAAGTAAAAAAATGGACTCTTGATTCATACATTAGGTATACTATACTATTGCAAGAGTTAGACCGAAGCAAGTGCAAGTATCATGCCACGATATTCCTTCTTTTAGTAGATTATCTATGCCATAGAGATATTTTGGTGGGATCAATACATCGTCTAGCAACATCTTGTTATTCTCCTATTCTATTGATCATATTTTTTAATTAGGAGATCACACACAATAATCAATATGCTCCATTTTTTTATGTGAAAAATAGACTCTTTATCATACATTAGTCGTACTATGATATTATCGTATGCTTAAAATCATCATTGCTTAACTAGAAATAATAAAGAATTCACGAATCCTTATTCTAGCTAAAGAATTCAAACAACATCAACATAATAACACAATCAAAGCAATAGGGATGCAAAATATAAATTAAGACTCCCTATTCCATGACTGCATATGGCTTCCATTGTTCTTTTCTTCTTTGTGGTATGATGGCTCTTAGATATTACGCTGACAACCTGTAATTGACACAAAGATTCAAAGTTCGTGATTGTTGGAAATGAGGATTGAATTATGAATTTATAGATTATTGGAGAGGATTGATTGAGAGGCGGAACAGACTGATCAAGAAGTGGAGCTCAAGTGAGCTCATGTGTTGATTTGGAGGTGGAACTCAATAGATTTAATAGATAAATGAGTTAACTGATAGAGAAAAAAACTGATTGAAAGATGAAAAAGAAAGATTGGAGAAGAATTGAAGAATGATGCAATTAATCAATTAATTGAAATAAGCAATTAAAATAGATGGAATAGTTAATTGATTGAAAGTTTTTTGAAAAAAAAGCAAAATGGAAGATAGAAATAGAGATTGGAAAGATAATGATTTAATTAATTAATTAATTTAGCATGTGCTTGAACTTTGACTTTGATTTTCAATTGCATGAGATTTAATTCAAATATTGAATTTATTTTAAATCAATTTGTTACTTGAATATATTTAGAACTTAACTTTGATTTTTGAAATCATGCACATGTATTTGAAATTAGATGAAATTGGTTGAAATTGGAATTTGGGGAAATTCAATTTGAATTGGAGGAATATTGAAATTAGACGAAATTAGAATTTGGGGAAATTCGAATTTGAATTTGAATTAGAAAAAAATTAAAATAAGATGAAATTAGAATTTGGGGATTTGGAATTTGAATTTGAATCAGAAGAATATTGAAATAAAATGAAATTAGAATTTGGGGATTTGGAATTTAAATATGAATTAGAAGAATAAATTAGTTAATTAAATAATGAAAAAAACTATTTAATTATTTAGAAATTGAATTATAATTAAATAATAAAGATTATTCAATTAATGGAATTAAATCACAATTCATTAAATAATTAATATTTATAAAAGGGTTAAATGATTAATTGATTAAAAATAGAAATTGAAATAATTAGTAAGGTGATAAAAGAAATATGAATTTAGAAGAATGAGATTATTAAATTATTTAATCAATTAGATGAATAATTAGTACATGATTAATGAGACATTTTTAGGTGTCTACATTTGCCCCTCTTTGAGACTGTTGGAATGACGTCATTTCAAAGAAACCGAAAAATTTATGCCCCAGTGACGCTTAGGGTGTAAATACGCCCCCTCAGAAAAAGTGGTCGAAAAATTCTAAAATTGAGACCATTTTTAACGATAATGTTAGTAAGTTGAAGAAATGGTAGTAAATATGAGAATAAAAGATTTGAGAGAATTTATGAAAGAACATGTTAGATGATTGAATGATGAAATTGATTTGAGAAAAGATGTTTGATGAGAGAATGATCTTGAGATAGAGTTAGCAAAACAAGATGAGAAAATGAAATGGAAAAATTGATGATGGATACACAAACTTTTGTGCCTTTATTCATAGCGCAATATATATTCATCACTAAGCCTTATTATGTAACAATGGAGCTTTGCACATCATGGTATAAGGAAACAAGACGTAAAGATATCTCATTGAAGAAACAAACACGTAGAAGACAAGGAGTGAACCCTCCATTCTGGGAATAATGCCAAGGGTCGAGGTATGTGGGGTAGTCACAAGCATAGTTATCCTTCGTGAAATACTTGCTGAATGAACGTACCAATCACAGACACCCATTGAAACTATTGCCTCAAAACTTCATTGGTCCACACCACAAACAACAAACAAAGAAAAAGATCATGCCCATCACAACTACTCTAGTCACTTGTGGACATGTTTGAGTAGCATAGGAACATGATCTGTCGCCAAATGATAAAAGATAAAGATTGACTAGGATAAAATTCAGCAGCTATACTGATCCGTGCTTTCGTTCTTGATTACTTGATGTGATGGTTGATAATGTTTGATCTTAGAAAGTGTGGACCGCATTTAAGACTAACCTATCTGATTTCGAGTGTATCCTCTTTTGTTTAGGACAAGATAATGATCACTTGATATGTATATTTTATATGATTGATTAGACAACTTGATCGGTTGTTTGCACATTGTTGCTTAGATAGTTGTATCCTTTGTTAACTTCACACGAAGCATTTAATGGATATCTGCTAGGGTGTTTGATTCTTGCGAGACATTTTATTGCAAGTTTTTTAATTGTTTTTTTGGATTTTGTGGATCAATATATGAATGTTTTTGGATTGATTTTTTCACCTGGATCATATTTGAATGTTTTTGGGGATTGATTTTTTAAGGATCGTATTTGAATGTTTTTGAATTTTTGTGTTATTCAATGTTTTTGGATTTTGTGTTTCTTAATGTTTTTGGATTTTTCAGGACTTTATATGATTTTTATGATTTTTTCAGCTATGCCCCCAATATGCAGACCCATATGACATGATGATTTGCAAAATGCATGTGGAGACAATGAATTTTTGACATGACCTACGTTAATGCAATATGCATGATGAAGATGCATTTCCTATTCGAACAAGGATGACTGTGTTTATTTAGCATTTTGTAATACACCAATTGAATCGGAGGTACAAAACATTTCATAGATAAGTGGTCAATGGATCCTTAAGGTCCCTTGGAACATACAAATTAACATAATTAGTGACTAGGATTTACAAATGGAGACGCGGAAAAACTTCCCCATTGATTCTTGAAACTTTGATCTTATTTTGCCCGTGTGTGTGCAAATGAGTTAATTCCCTCTCTTGTGCTCACTAAAGATCCTTAGCATCCTATATGACTATCTACGTGGATTATTCTAACTTCAAAAGCATCCTGGATGGAGCCTCATTGCCATCAAGATTTTAGAGCTCCGACGAGGTTATACATTGTAATCTCTCAAATATTGCTCCATTGCTAGCTGACGTTCATAGCCCTGATGGAGTCATTCACATGTTCCCATAGTCAAGTTTTTTGTCGCACTTGCATGCGTGATATTTCAGTTATATATCATTGCTCCTTTGCCTTGAGATGAATACTTGGCATAATACTTTTTCTTTTTTTATTTTCTTGCCTTGACTTGTAAGTAATGAAACCTACATGGGTGTGACAATTACAATAATGTTGAAGTAGAATGTTAGATTTTTCACTAATCATATGATCAACCAGGTGTCTAGAATGAAATAGAGATTTTGTTAATGTGTTTGAGATACAACAATTGATAGATTTTGGGTTAAAAAGTCTCAAATAGTGAAATCACTACCCAACCAAAGGTAAATCGTCGTCACAGGGTAATGTTGAAAATGAACGACCTTAGGATTTCAAATACTTCATGTCCAAATATCTAAGAAAGGAGACAACCCTTGTTTCTCTTGAATGCAAACAGATGGTAAACTTGGACAGTTGCTTTGTATTATTGATGTCGCTATATGTAAATGTATAAACTATATGTTATGAAAATTATGAATACGATGTGCTTGAAAAGAAACTATATGCAATGCAATACTTTTTAAGAAAATGATATGCAATGCGGAAAGTAAAACCTAAAATAACATAGCCCTTAGATGTAGTATCATTTAAGGTGCATGTTGTTCATGGGGTTAGGGAGTGGATCTCCCTCCATGGTAGCCAAGTTATATGCTTCATTTCCTATGACCCTTGTTATGATGAAAGAACCTAGCTGGTTAGGTTCAAACTTCCCTGACTTTTCATGCTCTGTTAGGTTCCTTTGGTTCTCCTTGAGAACTAGATCTCCTACTTAAAAATTTATTGGTCGTACTCGTTTATTGTAACTCCTTCTTGGTCTTTTCTGATAGCCTTGTGAGTGATTTAAAGTAGTTTATCACTTTTCATCGAGCATTTCAAGCTCTTGCAATCTTGCAACACGATAGTCTTCCTCTGATATGATGTGTTTTAAGGAGACTCTTAAAGATGGTAGTTCTATTTCAATAGGCAATATTGCTTCTATACCATAGTCCAATGAATAGGGTGTTGATCTTTTAGGTGTGCGTACCCCCATTTTGTAAGCCCATAGAGCGAGATTTACTGGAGATGTCAGTCTCATCCTACATCAACAACAACTTTCTTCAGGATCTTCAATATTGTCTTGTTTGTTGCCTCTACTTGTCCATTACTTTGCGGATAATAGGGCATTACAAATCTCTATTGTATGTAGAATTGTTCACACATTTCTCTCATTTCTTGATTCTTGAATGGACATGCATTGTCTATCACTATACACATTAGAATCTCGTACCGACATATGATATAGTTAAGCATGAATTTTGCCAGTGGTGTATGTTAGAGGAATTGCCTCGACCCATTTGGTAAAATATTTTGTAGTTGTTAAGATGAATTTGTGCCCATTGGATGATGTAGGATTAATTTTACCAACAAGATCTAACCCCCATTGTGAAAATGGCCAGGCTGATGTGATAGGTTGGAGATCCTGCACTGGTGCATGAATGAGGTCCCCAGGCACTTGACATTGTCTACACTTTTGTACATATTGTAGGCAACATTTTCCATAGTAGGCCAATAGTATCCAATTCTTAGTAACTTATTTAATAGTGCAGGGCCACTTGGATGTGCACCACAAATTCCATCATGTACCTCTTTCAAGGCAAGTTGCACTTCAAAATTAAGACATCGAAGAAGTGTCCCATCTAAGCTCTTTCTATACAATGTGTCAGCAATAATGGTATGCCTGGATGCTTGACGAATAAGAATCTTATTTTGATTTCTTGACAGATCAGGAGACATATACTGATTATGTAAGTATGTGTATATATCATTATACCATGGGGATTCAGGACCCACAATGACACATACATATTGTGATGAGGGTCGGTACCATCAATTGTTCTACAATGAACTCGAACTGAGTTTCATTATTAGGAATGTCTAGGAGAGACCCTACTATAGCCATGGAATCTGTTACCTTGTTCTGCATTCTTGGAATCTACTCAAAAGTGATGTTACTAAAATGTTTTGTGTAATCTTCTACCATTTGTTTATAAGGCATCATTTTATCATCTTTTGTGTTATAGTCATCATTGTCTTGATTGATAATCAGTTGTGAGTCACCATACACTTGTAATTATTTTATCCTCCATTGTATAGCGGTATGAAGTCCTATGGTGAGAGCTTCATATTCAGCTATATTGTTTGTACAGGGAAATTGATTCTGAATGACTTTGAGATAGAATCACCTTGAGGGGTGATGAAAAGAATCCTGGCTCCTGCCTCATGATTTGTGTAAGATCCATCAAAGTATAATTTCCAAGTGGTGGATGTTGTCAATGTAAACACAAATTCATTAGGAAAATCCACTAGTAGTGGGTGATTGTCTTGCAAGGGAGCTTTTGCTAATTGATTTGCTATAATTTGTCCTTTGATTGCATTTTTGTCCACATAATCTATGTCAAACTCACTTAAAATCATGACCCACTTGGCCAATCTTCCAGTTCTATGCTCAACAGATATTTGAGTGGATCAAATCGTGCTATGAGTTGAACTTTGTGACTTAGCATATAGTGTCTTAGCTTTTGCAATGCAAAGATTACTGCTAGACATGCTCGTTCTATGGGAGTATAATTAAGCTCGTATCTAATTAGGGTTCTACTTATATAGTAGATTGCTCTTTCCTTTTCTTGATCATCATGTTGTGCCAAAAGGTCTCCCAAAGATGAGTTTGTTGCTAATATATATAGTAATAAACACTTGCCTTGAGTAGGTGGAACTAACACTAGAGTCTTCAGAAGATAATATTTTAAAGCTTGAAAAGCTTCTTGGCACCGTTTTGTCCATTTGAAGGTAACTCCTTTTCCAAGTAAATGTTGAAATGGGTGACATTTATTTGCTAGTTGTGCTATGAACCTTCTTATAGACTGTAATCTTCCTTGTAATCCCCTTAGCTGCTTGAGAGTTGATGGTGGTTGCATATCAAGGATTGCTTTGACCTTTGTTGGATCTACCTCAGTGCCTCTGTTAGAAACAATAAATCCTAGAAGTTTGCCAGCTGTGACACTAAACACACACTTCTTTGGATATAATCTGATGTTGTATTGTTATAATCGATCAAATATCTTAGCAAGGACTTCCAAGTGACCTTCTCTTGTTTTCTATTTAGCTAGTAGATCATCAACATAATATTTCATGATATTGTGGATCATGTCATGAAATAATATCATCATAGCCCTTTGATATGTTGCCCCAACATTTTTAAGACCAAATGGCACGAAGTTCCAGCAGTATGATCCCCATGGACAGGTAAATGTCGTCTTGTGTTGATCTTCTGGTGCAATCCTGATCTGATTGTATCTTGAGAAACCGTCCATTAGCGAAAGCATTTCATTCCCAATAGTTAGATCAACTATCATGTTTATGTTAGGTAATGAGAAATGATCCTTAAGACATGCCTTGTTTAAATCTCATAAGTTTGTGCATATTATTATTCCCCTAGTGGGATTAGTCATAGGTACTAGATTGGATATCCACTCTGCATAGTCAATAGGTCTAATGAAGCCCGCATCCAGAAGTTTTTGTAGTTCCACTTTTACCAGTAATGCAATCTGTGGATGCATCTTTTTGAGCTTTTGTTTGTACGGTTTGATTCTTGGTAACAATGATAAGTGATGCAATACCGATTCTGAAACTAAACCTAGCATATTTGCATATGACCAAGCAAAATTTATCAGGCCTTGTTTGAACAACAGTATGAACTTGTCCTTTTCTTCCCGATTTAATGATTCTGCTAAGTGGATATTATGTATAATTTCTCCTTCTACTATATTGACTTCTTCAGTCTTTTCCATGACTAATGATGAATTCTATTGTTCAATAGGGAGGTTACCTAACTTGCTCTTGCCATTGTTATTACTTACATTTGTATCTTTTGACATAGAGGAACTCGCCTCTCTAAAGTATGTTGTTCTATCCAAGTCTATAGCATATCCTGCCTTATGATCACCATGAGGAAACCCTTCTCTGACACCGAGTAATTCTGCAACAGCTTCATCATTCTCAAACTAGTTGAGAGTTGGTGACTCTTCTCACCCCCAGTAAATTAAATGTGAATGTATAAGGGGTTAGTCATTGCTTTCTTCTGCTGAAAAAGTCTCTAACTACATGCATACTTGGTTCTTTTAAACAAGTTTTACTGAATTTGGATGACGTGGTATATCTTCATAGGCAATGTCATTATCAACAGGTAGTTGGTTGCCATATGTCATGTCTATTGCTTGTGGGCTACTATCATGGTTAGATAAAAATTCATAGTCATGAGAATCTGTCACACTTTTTATGTATGTTCTACTATCTGACGCTGTGTCACTTATCTCATCTTGTTCTGGTAACTGAATTTGTTCCTGACTTGTAGATCTCCTTTGTGTGTTGGAGACCCTTCTCAATCCTGGTATAAGACGTTGCAACCTTTCATCATCTGACTCGTTTGGTAGAGCTAGGTTTGTTTCCCTTGGTAAAATTATTGACATAATCCAAGGATTAGGCTCATTTGTAGTTGCTAAGCCAATTTTTGTTACCTCATTTGCTTGTGAAGATTTATTAGGTACTATATTGTTAGATGATTCTGCATTAGTTTCTTATAGAAGACTGAACAAACTGAGACAATGATGACAAGGAACAAATTGAGACAGAACACATGTCTGATATCTGAATTTGGACCAAGAATAGTGAAAGAGGCATTTAACAGTGAAGATTGGATAAATGCTATGACAGAAGAGATTGATCAAATCAAGAAGAATGACAAATGGACACTGGTCCCAAGACCGAAGGACAAAAATGTAATAGGTACAAAGTGGATTTTCATAAACAAGCTGAATGAAAAAGGTAAGGTCATTCGAAATAAAGCAAGATTAGTTTGCAAAGGTTATGCCCAAGAAGAAGGAATTGATTATGGTGAGACTTTTGCACCTGTGGCAAGACTTGAAGGAGTAAGAACATTGTTGGCATATGCTTCTTACAAGAATTTCAAGTAAGAACATTGTTGGCATATGCTTCTTACAAGAATTTCAAGGTATATCAAATGGATGTCAAATCTACATATCTGAATGGTATATTAGAAGAAGAAGTTTTTATTGAACAACCTGAAGGATTTATTGAAGACAAGAATAAAGATCAGGTATGTAAATTGAACAAAGCTTTATATGGTCTGAAATAAGCACCTAGAGCATGGTATGAGAGATTACACTCTTATTTGATCAAGATTGGTTTTATAAGGACAAGTGAAAACAACAATATGTACTTGAAGAATGATGAAAATGGAATACTGATCTCAGCCATATTTGTTGATGATATTATCTTTTGTGGAAATGACTCTTTATGTGAGAACTTTGGAAATGAAATGAGCAAAGAATTCGAGATGTCATTAATCGGTGAGATAAAGTATTTTATAGGTTTACATATACTACAAATGAAAGATGAGATTTTCATTACTCAATCCGAGTACATAAAGGAAATCTTGAAGAAATTTGGAATGGAGGATTCAAAACCAGTAAGTACTCCTATGACTACCAACTGTAAATTATCAAAGAATGATGAATCTGCATCTGTTGATAAGACACTTTACCGATCCATGATTGGAAAGCTACAATATGTTGTTCACAGTAGGCCAGATATAGCACATGCAGTAGGTATAGTTGCAAGATTCTCTGTAGATCCCAAGGAAACACACATGACAGCAATCAAGAGAATTTTTAGATACTTGAAAGGCACTGAGGATTATGGCTTAGTATATCAGAAAAGAAATGACTTTGATTTAAAAGTTTATACTGATGCTGATTGGGCAAACAACATTGATGACAAGAAAAGCACAAGTGGAGGAGCTTTCTTTTTAGGAGAAAGACTAGTGAGTTGGCTTAGCAATAAACAAGGATGTGTTTCACAGTCAACAATAGAAGCTGAATATGTTGTTGCATCATTGAATTGTACCAATATAACATGGATCCAACAACTGTTAGAAGGTATAAATGAGAAAGTTACCGAGCCAATAACTATATTCTGTGACAATACTGGTGCCATAAACATTTCAAAGAATCATGTTATGCACTCTAAGACAAAGCACATCTATATCAAATATCATTATCTTAGAGAAGAAGTTCAAGAGAAGAAAGTGGTGTTGGAGTATGTTAGCACAAAGGAACAAATAGCATATATCTTCACCAAGCCACTACCAATGGACACTTTTGAGTATCTCAAAAGTAAGTTAGGGGTCCTACCCCTATCTTCCATTCACTGACCGAGTTTGGTGAAAGAATCAATTCGACGACTCTACAAAATATCTTTTAGGAGTTGATGCTGATTTACACACTTTAGGATGTTTTCTAAAGGTGTGCAGGAAACAATAACAGGGAATAGGAATTGAAGTCAAAATGCTCTGATTGCGACTAAGTTGACACATAACAGCAGGAAATCACTTCATACAGGAAGAAATTATGTTTTAGTTCTTTACTTTTTGGCATTGTTGTCAAAGGGGGAGAAGACTGAAGAAAAGGGGAGAAGACTAATGACAAGGGGAGATCATTTCAACATTTTAGCAATCTGAATCCGAATCAATTAGGTCAAATCAATTGGTTTTTCCATCAATGCCAAAGGGGGAGATTGTTGGCATTATAACAGACAAAGGGAGATTGTTGGTATTCCAATTACAATGAGAGATTGTTGGCATTTCAATTAGGATATTGAGAAGGTTGTTGATGATTATGAATATAACTGCTAAAGGATGTTTATTGTCTTAATATTATTATTTTGTCATTGATGTCAAGAAATTGATTTTCTAATTCAGTATGATGTTGCCATATCTTAAGAAGTATGATTTGGTGAGTATAAACATGTCAGTAAAAGACACAGAAAGAATATGATGAATAAGGGGAGAAATAAGTTATTCAATGGGCAACTATTATTGAGTTAGACAATGATGAGATCATGATGTTTAGATTGTTTTGATATCCTACATATGTTGTTGATTGTAAGGTTAATACTATACTATGTTACTGAGCAAAGAACCTAGTCGGTAAACCCTAAGGTTATCGCTATCGGTTAATGAAGGCGGTATGTCTACCAAGTGAAGTTTAGTATTTACCGAGTTGCAACCGAGTAATAACAGAATGCATTGAATGAATAAAAGCATTATTTAATGAAGGAAGTTGATGAGCTGGTTATGATTAAATGATTGTTACAACGTGTATAGAGGTTGTTAAGGATCTATGGCAAAGGAAGATCGACAGGAAGATCTACAACTCAGATTGAACCACAATACCCTAGCACAAGTTCCAAGAAATGTATGCAAGTTCCAAGGCGGGGTAAAATGTTTTTAGATCGAAGGATACATTGAACCTGGTCAATTTTGAAGATTTGATGGCTATGATTGATCATGGAATATGTGATCAAGGAGATTAAGCGGTTGACAAATTGTTTATAAATAAGGAATTGTTGATAAACAATGCATGCGGGCAAGTGTAAGCACAGGGATGCTACATAGTGAATACCGAACACAAAAGCTTGAAGACCTATTTGAATAACAGAGTATAGAGCCCAACAGATGGACAAGATAAGTCCTATGACTAGATTGTCTTGAGCAAATAAGAATTTGCTTTAGCATTTTAGATGCGAAGTTGCAGATAGATTTTTATTACTGTTATTTTGTAAAGTGACAGAAAATCTCTTAATCAAGTGGACTTAACAATCTTATTTGTAAAACCCTCTAGCAAGGTGACATTCTGATTGAGTGTTTGAAATTCTTTAACAAGGTCACTTCTAACAAGGTGAAGATCCTAACAGATCTGAGGGAAATCCCTTAACTGGGTCACATCTAGCAATGTGTTTGTAATCTTTAACAGGATTTGCTTTTAACCGAGCATACTCTAGAAGAGTATATTTCTTAGTGGGTCCAAAATCCCACAGCGGTTTTTCCCTATTTGGGTTTCCATGTTAAATCTGGTGTTATGAGTGTTATGATGTTTATATGCTTATGAGTTTGCATGTTTACCAGTTTTGGTTATATTACTGAAGTATATGTTACCAAGGTTGAATCTGTTGTTTTTATGGAAGATTAAGCTTGTATGATTCACCCCCCCCCCCTCTCATCTTATTAGCTTGGCATCTGTATTAGAACTATCAACAGTAGCGAGTATATTATCTCTTGTGAGGGACATTTCTTCAACATAGGATGTGCTATCAAGGTTTATTTCATATCCCATCTTATAGTCATTATGTGAAAGTTTGACATCCATGATTTTTTCTATAATATCATCTTCAAACCATCCTAAATAAGGTGGTTCTACATGCCCCTAGTCCATGAGACATAGATTCTCGTCTTTATCATAGCTTGGTGCTTTTGACATCATGAAAACTTGGTTATCATAGTTATCAATCCATTGAGTTTGCTCATCATTATCAAGTTCTTATTTTGGATCAACATTTATTGCATCCCTTGAGCTAATAGCATGAATGGTATAGTCATATGAGACCTTCGTATATTTAGCAGTGTTGTTTTGTGTTCCTGATGTTGATGCCTTACCTTTGTCATGTTTGACAAAAGGGTCTTTAAATATGGTGCGATTTGTGTTTGTCGAAGTTTTGTTGGTGTCAACTATGATATCACCTTGATCTATTAGATCCTGAATTAGGTTCTTCAACTTATAGCAACTTGTAGTCTTATGACCTTTTGTACGATGATAGTCACTGAAATCATTATCATTCCACCAAGTTGGTTTGAAAGGATCTGGTTCATACACCCAAACCTCTGGAAAAGTGATCATATTTGTCTATATTAATTTCTTTAACGTTGATTCAATTGGGTCATCCAGTGGTGTGTAGTTCCTTCTTGGAGCATTCATTCTTGGTAATCTTGTATTTGTAGCTTGTGTAGCGTTTGCATTTGTTGACACTGTGTTATTTTCTATATACAGATTTTTATTTTGACTAGATTACTGAATTGGTCCTTGTAGAGATACAATCGGTTGAGCTCTATTCATTGTACGAATGCCTACAACACCATCATTGGTCACATTCTTGTTTCTTCACTAGAACTTGGATTCATCATTATTTGTGTTGTTTGTAGAAGTTTCATATTTTATGATACCTTGTTCTACAAGTCCCTTCTCACATTTTAAATCCTTTTCAGTGATTTGTTTAATTGAGGTCAACCATTGTATTTGTATCGGATACTTAATCTTTGGGATTAAGTTCTTTGAAAATATGTCAACTTGCTCAGTTTCGGGAATAATAGTCATGCATCTTCGGTAGAGAGATCTCCATCTTTGTAAGAAGGATGTGAATGTTTCATTCTCATGTTGTTTTGTAGCACACAGATCCTCAATGTAACTAGGGTATCAATGTTATGTGAGAAGTTTGCAATGAATTGTTTCGCTAGTTTACCCCATGATGTGATCGTTGGTGGGAGATGTGAAAACCACTTCAAAGCAGGGCCTCCAAGACTTTTTGGAAACAATCTCATTAGATAGGTGTCCTCTTGTGCAACCTATATACATGTAGTGAAAAAAAATCTAATGGGATCTCTAGGATCACCTTTCCCTCAGTATCTATCAAATTTCGGTGTTTCAAAATGTGGACGGAAAGAATGCATGTATATTGTATGATCAAAGGGATAAGGACGTAAGTCCTACATCATATAGCTCTTTTTGTCATCACCAGTTTGCATAATTTTCACCTATTGTTGTAGATTTTGTACTTGTTGGGCTAGAATTTCTATTTGAGTCAATGGTACATTTTGCGCGTGTATGTTTCCCACAAAAGGATTTGTGGTAGTATAAATAGGAGGTTGTTGAAATGTACCATAACTATAATTTGTGTGTTGTGGCTTCCATTGGGTATTGTAAAATAAGCGAATTATGAACCCATGTTTGATTGGGTTGCACTCATTATATTAGCAAAACTTGGGTTTATGTTCTAATGACTATGCGTAGTACCTATTGAGTAGGAAACCGGAGATTGAGTAGCATTTGTCGTATGAGAAACATGTGAGGCTTGTGTTTGACTTGGTGATGAAGCACTTGACATTACTGGTGTAGTTTGAGAAGCTATGATAGCCTGCGTTTGTGCACTAACATTCATTGTCAAGGACGATGCACTTGCTTGAGAACTTGTATTTGACACCAAAGTTGCTTGAGTTGACGTTGTTGATACATTTTGGGAGGAACTTGAAGTCATAGCTCATGTTGGTGTTACATTTGGTACTTGACTGCTATTTTGACCTAAGGTAATTCCTGGTGGTAAGATCATTGTGAAATCAAAACCTTGAGGTAAATTGGCACCATTTTATAATAACAAAGAAAGATATCTATATTTGTCATTGTTTATAAGAGAATTTACAATCATAAGGACATGTGGCTCCTATTGAGCTGACTCAATTTATTCACGTGTTAAGTTTTGTTGTAGCTTGTGTATTATTGGCATGACATAAGGATTTGACTGTTGAGAGTTTTGACTGCTTGACATATCCATGTTCCAAGTAGGATTAATTGACGAGTTGTTGTTTGAGTCCATTTTACTCTTTGCCTTTTGTTACCTTGTGATGGGCATTTAAGACTGCTATACGAGGACACTAAGACCTAATGAAAGACAATTATAGACCTTGGGTATGGATGCAAGACTCTAGACCAAAAAGTGAGGTATGCAACACTAGACCTAACTCTCCATTGGGGATTAGGATGTGAAACTTGTTGAGTACTTTGAGATTTTTGTAACGTAAGTTTTTCAAGTTCTTGTCTAAAAAGTTCTGTTGTAATTTCTCTATCAATTATGCAGGCAACCTTATACTCTTTATCTAGCTCAAACTTGATTCCTATGTACTGAGGTGCACTTGTCTTTAATTGCCAAGCCAAGTTATCTAAGTTGTCAATGATTTCTTGTTGACCGTCGTTTGGCACTGGATTAGGTTGCTCGAAGGGGAGAAAACCATCACCTAGTAGACCCATTAGGACACATGCTATGACTTTCTAGGATTATTATGCAAATGAAGACGGACTGAGACAAATGTATATGGAGTCTAAACAAGGACTAATATGAAGATTATAACTTCACTAAAATGAACTAGGAGGTTAATGGAACACAAATAATGACTTTCTAAGAACTATGTAAAACTTGCACATGGAATTTTGCGAAGATTGTGATGACATATATGGAAACTTTATGAGGATGATAATGAGGATGATACAAGGACTTATGCAAATCCCAAGGACATAAATGAGGACTATAATGAGGATGACACAAGGACTTATGCAAAGTAAGGACATAAATGAGGACTATAATGAGGATGATAATGAGGACTATGCAAAGCTTAAGGACTCTAAGAAAACCTATAGTCACAAGTATGTAAAATTTTGGATTTTATTGGATTGCCAAATGTTTCAAGGTAGACTCTGTTTCAAAGAACTTTGTTTGTAGAACAAGTATTTTTAAATTCTGAGAACACCGTCTGAAAATAAGTATAGCTGGATGAACTGTGTTTTGACAAACTCTGAGAATTCAAAGCTACGCAAGGTAGGGCCTAAAATAGCCCAAATGTTGACTCAATACTGGTCTAGCACAATGATACACACAAGAACACAAAAGACAATCTTAGGCTGGAAATTAGAAACTGTTTGATGGGGCCCCTATAACAAAATACCAAAACAAGATGAATAGATAAAGAGTCTAGCAGTACTGGCTCCACTCCATGAGACACACTTCTCGAGCATGCCAGTCTCTCTTACCCCAAAGATTCAGAGATCTTATCACTGAGGATTTTCTGTCTCATCATGTAAGGTATATGGAGGGTATCTATGGGGTACGATCCACACACCCGAAACCAATAAAAGTGGAATCTGGGCTACTAAGTTGGTTCTTATCGTAAATTTTGAGTGATCCTGATCCAATGATGGATTCTCAGAGCAAGCCACTTAAGGCTTTAGTTAAGCTTATCGGTGCAGGGAAGGCCTCCACATACGTTGAATGTACTCAATACTCTAGCCGCTTGACCAATGTGTTTATATAGCGACTCGAAAAACCCACTCGAAAGTACACTAGGAGGGATGATATCCCCAACGCATCCTAATTCGAAGTACCTCTATGGGGTGATGACATCCCTAGTCAAAGATACCCCTCACTACTAAAAAATAAAAGTGGGTGTTGTTATCACCTTTCCCTCTCTCCCAAGACCCCGAAGGCATGTGGAAAGGTACTTAATGCAACAATAGGTCCACCCAAGACACAAAATAGTTATTTTTCCCTTAAATATCGCAATGTGTGATTTATTCTATTCATAAGCCAGATTCACATTAATTTTAGAGCCCAAACTGAGGTGTGAGATAAACACGTGCATGTCTATTTTAAACACCAAAGTGAAGTGTGAGAGCATGCATGTCAATTTTAAACCCAGATTTATTCTAAGCACCAAGCTAAAGTGTGAGATCATGCATGTCAATTTTAATCCCAAGATCAATTTTAAGCACCAAGCTGAAGTGTTAGATCGTGCATGCCAATTTTAAACCCAAAATCCAAAAGTGATTTAACCCTAAAGGATCATGCAATCAAATAGTTAGTGGTTTCCAAAATAATATGGGATGATCAAACCTTCTCTGTAATTTCACCACACCCTGCAAACAGGGAATCAGTAACCAGAAAACACAAAAAAAAAAAGAAAACCAAACTACCTATTAAACGAATGTGTGATCCTAATAGACCGAATGTGTAATAATATCTAACCGATTGTGTAATGATTAATGGACGAATGCATTAAACTGACAAGGTGAATGCATTGACCTAACACGACGAATGCGTGACAGATGAACAAATAATAAAAAACAAAATCTACAAAAAGCTCAAACTTCACCATAAACCTACAAAACACACTATGAGGCCCTAGTCAGATCTCTCATCAACCATTCTATATTAAGAAATTCATATTTCACTATGTATGATAGAACTAGGTTGTTGTATTTGTCAATAGCTAGTTGGTCCTTTGGGTCTTGTATTCTCTTTTTTGCCTTTAGGATTTATTGGTAATTTCTGGCTTGCCTCCTTTGTTTTGTTGTTCTTCGAGCACCTGAAATCTTAAACTTTACCTTATGTGCCATGAGATGTTATATTGAAAGCATCATATAAGGATAAAAAATCTTCAGATTTACAGAAATTGATGCAGAACTTAGTCAGGATAGATAATTAAAAAACAAGAAAACGAAACAAACACAATGCCTAAATATGAATGACGAATGCATAATTCTATCTGAGTGAATGCGTGAAGGTATAAACACGAATGTGTGATCTCATCTGATCGAATGCGTAATTATGTCTATGTGATTGCGTGATGATGTTTGCACGATTTCATGATGCTTAAATCCGCCTTTGAAATTCGTACAAAACCTACAAAAATATCTGAAACTCTGTATGATCCTACAAAATCACACAAAAAACACAAAGGGTTAATTAGTTGTTGTTCATGTCGGGTTCACCAAAATGTCATATGCTTAAAATCATCATTGCTTAACTAGAAATAATAAGGAAATCATGAATCCTTGTTCTAGCTAAAGAATTCAAACAACAACAATAGAATAACACAATCAAAGCAATAAGGATGTAAAATATTAATTAAGACTCCCTATTCCATGACTACATATAACTTCCATTGTTCTTTTCTTCTTCGTGTTATGATGGCTCTCAGATATTATGCTGGAAACCTGCAATTGACACAAAGATTCAAAGTTTGTGATTGTTGAAAATGAGGATTGAATATTGAATTTATAGATTATTGGAGAGGATTGATTGAGAGGTGGAACAAATTGATCAAAAGGTGGAACTCGGGAGAGCTCACATGTTGATTGATAGTTGAACTGTTGATTTGGAGGTGGAATTCAATAGATTGAATAGATAAATGAGTTAATTGATTGAGAAAAAAGTTGATTGAAAGATGAAAAAGAATGATTGGAGAAGAACCGAAGAATGATGTAATTAATCAATTAAAATAGATGGAATAGTTAACTGATTGAATTCTTTTTGGAAAAAAAGGAAAGTGGAAGATAGAAATAGAGATTGGAAAGATAATGATTTAATTAATTAATTAATTGAATTAAATTTAACATGTGCTTGAACTTTGAGATTTTCAATTTAATCTTTGCATGAGATTTAATTCAAATATTGAATTTATTTTAAATTCAATTTGTTATTTGAATATATTTAGAACTTGACTTTGATTTTTGAAATCATGCACATGTATTTGAAATTAGACAAAATTGGTTGAAATTGGAATTTGGGGAAATTCAATTTGAATTAGAGGAATATTGAAATTAGATGAAATTAGAATTTGAATTAGAAGAATATTGAAATCAGATGAAATTAGAATTTGGGGATTTGAAATTTAAATTTGAATTAGAAGAATAAATAAATTAATTAAATAATTTAAAGAAGCTATTTAATTATTTAGAAATTGAATTATTATAATTAAATAATAAAGGTTATTCAATTAAAGGAATTAAAATCATAATTCATTAAATAATTAATATTTAGAAAAGGGTTAAATGATTAATTGATTAGAAATAAAAATTGAAATAATAAGTAAGATGATAAAAGAAATATGAATTTAGAAGAATAAGATTAACTAAATTAATTAAATAATTAAATAATTATTTAATCAATTAAACGAATAATTAGTACATGATTAATGAGACATTTTTAGGTGTCTATAGATATTATTATAATTGTACCAAAACATTTACAAATATTATGCCATGATATTCCTTCTTTTGATATATTTTCTATGCTATTTAGTAAACCTTATATTGAACACTTCAAATTGGTACCTTTGGTTGTATGTCAATGTATATAATATATTCATGATGGGAAAGTTGTCACCATTTTACATATTTCATGTAAACCTATTATCGAGACAAGTCAATTCACATTAGATACTTACTATAGACACCTAAAATTGTCCTAGCCTAATTAAATAAATATTTTATTTATTTAATTATTTTATCCCAAGTGTTTTTGTTTGGGTAATGGGTCGAGGCCGATATTTTATTAATTAAAAAATATAATATTTCCAACCCAATTCGGTGTGGGCACCAGTAGGAAAGAATCGGGTTAAGAAAACCTTCGGTCTTGCCCAAGGAATTTTCATTCCTGACTCAGAGAAAAACAATAAAGTTACATCATTGGCTTAATGCCATTATCTTCAACGAAGTCCTAAACAAGGCTTCCAACTCTATTTGATGAAAGTCACAAAATGCCCTATCCCAGGTTTCATCCTTTCTGTGCACTTTCTCAATATTCTTTGAATGTGTTGATTTAACACCGTTGGCATCTACCACCAATTTTCTTGCATTATATCAGATGCATGGCATTGAACCTATCTACAATGCTTCAAGAAACATTTACATCTCGAGAAATTGTTAGCTTTGTTAGAACGAAAATCCAACCATAGGAGATATTCAAGACTGGATAACACCATATCGCATCATAAACATAACTGCTATGAACCAATATTAACAATTTAAGGCAGCCAAAAAACCAACAAAAAAGGACCAATGACTAAATAACATAATAATTTTGAGACTAGACTGATATAAGCTTAATTATGAGTGTACTTTATCCCAAACCTTCTATTAATTAAATAGATATTTATTTATTTAATTAATTCATCAAGCCATTTCTAGCCTTTCCTTATTTAAATAATTTTATTTATTTAATTTACCCCACCTCTTCTATTAATTAAATAATCTTTATTTATTTAATTAATTCATTAGCTTTTTCCCCTCCATGGCAAGTGTCATCCATCTCTTAATTTACCTTTAACCACCTCTTTAATATTTTCCTATTTTCTATACCTACCATTTAATACGAGCCGACCATTTATCCTTCCACTTCTTAATCCTAGCCATCGATTTCTAGGGTATTCTCTATAAAAGAGGATTCTTTCTCTATCCCTCCATATATGAATCAATCAATCAAGCAAAGTTCCTACACATTATCAAATTGCAACCATAATCTGTTTCTATTGAGCTCTTGCGCACACATAAAATCTGAGAGCAAACATAATCAATATCAAACAAGATCAATAGAGATAAGAAACAATGGAGATGAAACCCTCTGAGCATGTCAAGGTATAACATTTCATATTTTTTGTTTGCATGATTTTAGGTTCTTCATTGGTGTATAGTGGATTGATTGTAGAACTAGGTTTTTATGTGGTTGAATCTTATTTAGTTTTACAATAATTTGGTTTCCAATTCCATCATATACACTTACATACCAACTCCAAAGGAACCTCCATATGAAGTTGAAATAGGTCTTGATGAGGTGTTTAAAAAGGGTTATCTCTGCCAAAAGAACAACAATGGTAAATTGATTAAGAAAGAGAAGTACCATAATTTATCCTATCAAACACAAATAAAAAATCAACAATATTAAATACAATATTTCCATCCAAAAATAATGTTACATGTTTCCTAAGACAAGTGTTATGATACAAAATCTTCCAACATAATCACCTCCAAAAATTCACGATAAGAAAAAAAACACTAAGTATGCCATATCTCGACAATATGTTTACAAAAAATGTGAAATATCATCAAGATGCTCCAAATGTGTTATTGAGAATCAAGAATACGTAAATATTATTTACGACGAGTTAAATACAATGAAATGCATTCCAATTCCTATATATATGCTTATTGAGGCAATTCTCAGTATGACCTATATTTGCTCATTTCATGTTTATCATACCTATGCTTATATCTCATGAGCCTTATCTCATTTTGATACCTTATCATGTACTTTCATTCCTATATCTTACTTATTTATGTTCATGCACTTATCTTTTGATTTGATTATATTATCATTGCACCTATATGATCTTTATTTTATTGTTAGGGCCATCCCCACTGGGTGACTTACCTATATCAAAGGATTTTTTTTCATGGTAATCATATTTTGTCCACATGCTTATGTACTTATCTTACACTACATATTTATATGCTCTACACACCTACATGATTATCATTCAATAGTCATTATTTGCTCATCACATGAAGCTACGCGTGACATTTTCTACATGCTTTTACATATATCATTTACATCGTCATACCTTTATTTTTACATTATCTACTAATTTTGTATTAGATCTAATTAAATCAAATTATTATTTGTGATTATTTCACATAAGCTATACAGTGCATGTCTTTTCTCTACTTTCTAGATTCCTATGGAGTGTTTGTGCCAAGGAGAAGACACAAATATTTCAAGAATGGTCCATTATTTTAAATATACCAAATATCCTTTTTATAAGCATTTGAATATTTACTTTTCATGCACAAATAAGAATATTCGTATTGTATATGGTGAAAAAATGATGATGATAAATTATTGCAAAACCACAAAGATCCAACCACAAGAAAAAACCCTAGTTCTACAACAAAAGCATTCACCATACACTAATGAAGAAACCTAAGAACATGCAAATCAACAAATGGAAACAATAGTACCATTCACATGCCAAGTTGGGTTTGATCTCCATTGTCTCCTATCTCTATTGATCTTGTTTAATATATTTTCTCTCCGATTTTTGTATTATGCACAAGAGCTCAACAAAGAATGGATTGTGGTTGTAAAGTCGCTTGATTGCATAAAGATTGTTGGATTAGATTAGGATTGATAAGGATGAGGGAATCCTCTTATATAGAGAACACCTTAGAAAATGGAGGGATAGGATTAATAGGTGAAAAGATAAATGGTTGGCTAGAATTAAAAGGTAGGTAAAATCAATAATAAAATAATAAAGGGGGTAGGTAGAGGAAAATTAAGAGATAAATGACATGTGTCATGAAGAGAAAAAGCTAACGAATTAATTAAATAAGTAAAAATTCATTTAATTAATAGAGGAAGTGGGACCAATTAAACAAATTAAATATTAATTTAATTTAGGGAAAAAATAATTTAAAAAAATAAAAATATTTATTTAAACAAGGAAAGGCTAGAAGAGGATTAATGAATTAATCAAATAAATACAAAATCTATTTAATTAATAGAAGGCTTATGATAAAATAATTAAATAAATAAAATATTTATTTAATAAAGCTAGGACAATTTTAGGTGCCTACACATATGATTGAAATGCACACTAGTATTGGATTCACATGCATCTCAAAGCGGGGGCACCATGTAATGGTGAAATTAGCACACTTAGACACCAATTTTCATCTAGTTTTAGGCCCATTTTGATGGAATGACTCCATATAGCTACATATTAACAAGTGGCCCACTCTTGTGTTAATAGTGGCTCACAACATAATACCATTCCTTGTTGATTTTAAATTCATTTACACTTATTTTTATGCATTTTACCTTACTCCATTATTATTTGCACTCATTCAAACACATTCACCATTATTAGCCATCTATGACACCCATCTTTGCACCCATTTACATACATGCAATCTTTATCTTGAAATTTCCACTCCTTTATGCTAAATCTGATAAACTTATAAGGCACTGAGAGGGGGGGGTGAATCAATAAGCAAAACCTTAATAGATCTGATTACACCTTTTATCAACTTGAAAATCAATAAGCATGCAAGAAATATAACCACATAAACAAATACCAAATGAAGCATGCAAACCATAACATAATGATTTTCATGTGGAAACCCAAATGGGAAAAACCATAGTGGGAATTAGTATCGACAAAGATCAACTATCTGCAATATAGAGATCTGACCGGTTAAGGTCATACAATACCCTGTTAGGGGCACACTCGGTTAAGAGTGTCTCAGCTCGGTTAAGAGCTATTACAATGAGGGTTGTTAGGACCTAGCCCTGTTGGGAGCTACCTTGCTAGAGGATTTACAAAACACAAGCTAATGTGTCACCTGGTTAGAGGATTTAACCTTCGGACCTGCTAGGATCCTACTGCACCTTGTTAGGAGTGACCTTGTGAGAGGATTTTCTTTTTGCAACTGTTAGGGAATAACAAGTTTGATTGATCTGCTGTTAGCACCTCTGTGCCTGATTAGATCCGCTTCAGATCTGCTTCTACCATCGACTAAACATCAAAACCTAACTCCTTCCACCGTATGATCTAATTCTCATTCTAGATCTCATAAAATCATTCAATGTTCATCTCCTTAAAACAACACTGTTAAGTCTATTAAGAACCTTGGAATAATTCCCTAGGTTCAATTCCCTAGATTCAATGAACCTAGTCATCTTGCACAACACGCTTTCCTTATGTCGGCAAAACATAACATAGCTAAAAAATATAACAAAAACTCTATCGGTGATCGATCAAACTGTCTTTGCTTTACCGATTTTGTGTTCTTCATGACTGTCACTGTTCTACCGATCATAACTTGCTCAATACTCTGAATCTGCTGATGCGGTTGCAATCATAGACACATGCCAATGTCATGAACATACGTTCCAAACCGCAACACTTAATTCTTCACCAATCGTCCGTACCGGTTTGATGATCAATGCTCTGTTTTTGTTTACCGGTTCAATTTACCTTGCAATCAACCGGTTCCACTACCGGTTAGGCTTTATCGATGAGTCTAAATGACTTAGATGACTAAAAAAACATGGTTTCCATCAATGACAACACAAATAAAGTCATCACTCAACCTATTACAATAAAATCATTATCATCGAGCCAACAATCTCCCTGTTTGGCATTGATGGCAACACTTCAAATTTTTTTTGTCTAAGTGTCGAATGACAAAAATGACTCAACTCAAAATACATAGCCAAGTCTCAACCCAAACTCCCCCTTGACAATTACATGCTATTACAAAAATTATACTACTCCCCTTTACAAAATTTTAACCTTATACTACTCCCCCTTTGACAACAATGACAAAGGTAAGCAAATACATGAAAAATATGAATACAATATACATCATAATTTGCATATATATATATATATATACCACTCCCCCTTTGACAACAATGACAAAGGTAAGCAAATACATGAAAAATATGAATACAATATACATCATAATTTGCATATATATATATATATATAGGAGTTCAACAATTTTTACAATGTCATCTTAAGAAGTACATCTGCAAAATTAGACTTCAAAAGTTTCAAATCATTATCCCAAGTCTCCAAAAGTGTCCCTGTGATCTCAATATGTGTCCTAATTTGATAGGCAAGCTCCTCCATTGCATCAAGTGTGCTCATCTCCTGTGTAGCCAAAATTGCCTCTGTCTCTTTATAACCTCTACAAAATTTGTAGCTCGGGGACTAAATGAGTTTGTAACTCCTGCAATGATGATGTCCTCTTTACCTGTTCAGCCTCATATGCTTTAAGCTTCTGCTGTATACATATAACTGATCTACCCAAAATAGTTGTTGAATCATTTAGAGGATCAAATGATTCACTCAAAACTTCTAGCTCTTGCTGCTCTACCTCTCTCTTCTTATTAATATCACCAAGGAATAAGGAGAAGTTGCAAATAGTAGAAAGAATTTTACCTCCGGTTGTCAAGGCTTCTCTAATTAGGTCTATGTTTACAATAAGACCTACTCTGTCTTTATCAATATCTTTCTTCAATTGTTCAATTCTCCTCTTTTCATATTCCTTTTCCAAATTCTTGACAACAACCTCTTCAAGACTCTTCATCTGTTCTCTTGCTGATGTGACCAAGTGGTCTAGTTTCTCAATATGAGTTGCAAGACTGTCAGTGTCAGTCTCCGGTAGTAGACTGGAAAATATTTCAACCACTAAATTGTTTGTGCTTCTTTCCTCCAAGCTTTCATAATTTTCTTTTATGCTTTGTATTGCATAGCAGATGCAATCTCCATCAACTCAGTAGGACTCATCATATCCATATTAATAGGTCCTTGAATGCTCACAATGTCATCATCTTTATCATCATCAACAAAATCAATCTTTAATGGCTTGGGTTCAATCTTGTGTAGTGTCAAATTGATCTCAAATATAAATTATAAATCAAAATTTGAACTTTCCCACCCCTTTTTACTAGCTATTGTGAATTGAATTGACACATGTTTGTACAACTAGTTATTATGTTTTTCTACTTAAATAAATTCATTTGTGCAATTAATTCATAAGGGATTCCTAGGAGTAAAATCAAGAGAACATGTAGAACAAAGAACAATCATTCTAAGACCTTTTTTAATTTGTTGCTTGAAAAGAATCACTATCTACATCAAAATCACATACGTTATTGACAAGGTTGCACAGGTTTGTAATCATTTGCTTAGAGTTGCTAAGTTAGTTTGAAAAGGGGGTTGATCTAGAAGAACTCAATTATAGGGTTCTAATAATTTCCTCAAAGACATTTTAAAATACCACCATCCTTATGATTGTTCAAATCTCAAAGATTGGTAAAGTAATTTTTATGAGTCTATATTTTTTCATGTTAATCTTGCAAGTTATAGCCCAATTTTGTATAATAAATCTTCCTCACATGTTTAGATTTGATTTGAAACAACTTAATTTTGATCTTAAAAAATTCTAAAACTATTCAAAACCTAAAACATCAAATAATAACAACATTCATTCCTTTACCTTAACAACTAAATTTAATACTATATTAATAACAATTTTTATTATTATTTTTAAAACTAAACATCTTATCTATTACATTTGCCTTTTAAAAATAACATTTCAATTTATCCAATTTAAGTTCCCTAGTAAATAGAGTTGTGGATTTTCCATACAAAACAACACCTAATAAAAAACATAAAATCTGGAAATCACAATAGATTTTTATACAATTTCTAGGGGTTCAATTTTTTCAATACTATAAAAATGCAAAGAACCCATTGAAAAATAATTGTGTTATGCAAATTTATATTTTTAATATGATACTATTTTATATGGAAAATAACAATTACCCTATTAAACAGCCTGATTATGACTTGGGTTTATTTTATTACCCTGGATTGATGTAAAAGGTTTCTTACTTGTTACACTATTTCAGCATCTGAGGAGAAGAAACTTTCGTTTCCATTTTATATATTTTCTTATTTTAAAAGAACACAATATATATAATTCAATTAATAGAAATAGCAAAACCCTTTAAACCCTAGGAACTAAGGATGGCGCTATGACCGTCCGCAGTCAGCAGAAGGTATAACTAATACTAACAAAAATATATGGGAAAACATATCCACGGACAGGAGTTTTGAAGACATTCTCTTCCTTCTAGCTTCACTGTAATCTAAGTGTAATTCTGAGTCTTTTTTGTTCTGTCCGTTAGGAGATTTAATACTTGAAGAAAGATGGGAATATTTGAACCCTTCAGAGCTCTGGGATATATCACGGATGGTACTCCTTTTGCTGTTCAAAGGCGTGGAATGGAGACTTTTGTCACTCTCAGCACTGGAAAAGCTTGGCAAATTTATAATGTGAGAATTAGTTTTTGTAAGATTTTTTTTTGGCCAAGCTTCGTGTTTCAGGTTATGCGTTTAATGCATGTCATGTGTATTTAAATTTGATCGTGGATACAATGGGTATATATTTGAATGTATATATGTTTTGTTGGAAACTTAAGCAAAATAATTTTTAAAAGTTAGTGTATTAAGAATAACTGTTTTCTTGTTTTGGAATTTGGGGAGCTGCCCCTGACTATTTCTGCTTTGCTTTTGCAGTGCGCCAAGCTGAATCTTGTACTATCAGGTAGTAATTCCTTGCGTCCTTTTTCAAATTCAGTATATATATTTTTAATTTTTTGCTACTCGCCTAAAACACAACTTACATAGTGTGGACAATTGCGGGGTTACAATTCAGTCTTGTATATAAACAAATTATTCTTATTTGCAAGCTGGATTTTGTACTGGCAGGTAAGAGTTTTTTGTATCCTTTTCAAATTAGTATATTCGTTTTTATTTTTGTTACTTGCCCAAAATACACCTTACAGTTTGGACACTTATGCGGGTACAATTCAAACTTGCATATGAACAAAATACCCTTACGTACGAATTCTTTGTATCTTTAAAAATTGGTTGATGAAGGGCTGGGGTTAACAACAGCTCCTTTGCCATAATTAGTGACTCTCAAGTAAACAAGAAAGGCCCCCTTACCTGACACTGCCTATTTCTCCTTAAGTAGAGTCTTTCTCGCTTCTCATTTCACCAGCGAGTTGTTACCCTCTCTTGAATTGCAGCCAACAAAACACTAGCAAGGGTGAAGAAGCAGCAAACCGAGTAACTATGGTTTGAGAAGATATGAGTGCTGGGACAAAAATAGTCACTCCTTCGTTTGATCATCCACTTAGGCCTTAGTTAGATTCTCTATTCCTAAAATGCTTGGTATCAGAGGTTGGGAACAACCTTCATCAATAGCCAAGAGTCCTTTAATTGGCACTCAAATCCTATAAAAGACACATATGGAATAACAGTAATCCTAATGTAATTTATCTATTTTCAACTAATTTTGAAAATAATAATTGATTTCTGTTTCAACTAATTTTGTAGGACCCCTGCACCCTGTTCTAGAGCCTCATGTATGGTACTCAATTCAATGATGTTGAAAAATGTTGGTAAAATGGAAGGCTGCAAGCCACTATTCTATATGTCTTTGTAGTTGCTGGGTGCATTTGTTAAAATGCTCCAAGTATTAGTTAGAAATCTAGTTGCGTACAAATACAGCAATGCATGCAGGTAATGAACTGCATTTGCTAAGGCATTTTGTCTATCACTTAATGTGCCTTATACAAAAATATTTAAATCATCAAAACTGGCACTAATTTGCAAAGGATGATGCTCCTGGCCATTATACCTGCCAATATGATTTGCTTGAAAATTAGTTGATGCGCAACAATTGAAGTAGTTCTCATCCATGAAAGATTGTAGGCCAGGAGACCAAAATTGACTTGCCTGTTTACATCCTATCAAAATATGCATTTGCTTATTTAATTATTTTTTATGGACCTCTGATCTAATGCTACTAATTTTTAACAAGAATTCCTTCATTCTGATGAACCTCTGTTCCAATGTTACCAAATTTTAACAAGAATTTATTCATTTTGATGGACCTCTGATCCGTTGCTACTCTTCTTTTACAAGAATCCATTCATCTCGATGGGCCTCTGATCCAATGCTATCAATGTTTTTTTGCAAGAATTCACTACTTTACTAGGAAACTGCACCCATATGGTAACTAGCTCAGTGGCTAAATTCCTAAATTTTACCAAGTTTTTTGAGCATTCTGAGTGTGTCCTTTGATTGAGTGTTCTATCTTATACTTGCCATAATCAGTAAATTCGAGTATTGACAATTTGAGACCCAGTAAACAGCATATCTTTCTTGCTTCTCAATGGCTAAAATCCTAAATTTTACCAAATTTTTTGAGCATTCTGAGTGTGGCATTTGATTGAGTGTTCTATCTTATACTTGCCATAGTCAGTAAATTTGAGTATTGACAATTTGAGTCTCAGTAAACAGTATATTTTTTCCTGCTTAGTCAATCTATTAATATGCCTTTCAGCAATTGCCACAGTGGATACTGACCATATTTTCAATATCCGTGAATATGTATATACTTAGTACGAGTATGCCAAGCACTGAGTAGGCCAAGTCACCTGCCTCTAACAAATATAACATTCCAATTTCGCAGCAAGCCTTACAAAGTATGCTTACTTTGCTCTATGCATTATTTCTTCTAGCTGTAAGTTCTGGATTCCTATCGACAGTATTTTAGTGACTATTATATATGCAAAAAATAGCAGCAGAATGTGATACATTCTCGCCATTTGTCAACTTTTTATTTCCCTTAAAAAGTTCATCTACATTATCCAAATGAGTCTGGATACCTGTTGAATATGTTAAAATCGAAGTTAGTTATCCACAATGCAATATGAATCAAAGTTTCCAAAAAAGTTAAGAATGTCCAGGCAATGTCTAAATATAATTTCCTCAAATTATTTGGATGATTAGATTTGGTTCTAATTAAATGGTTGTTATTCTGTACCTCGCTCAAGTAAAAGTGCATTTTGTTCATATTCCACTTGATTAAACACGAACTCTTCATGGAAGGATAAAATATGCTACGTTGATAATGTTTCAAGAATTTTATTCCAGTCAACTGCTTATGGGTAAAGCTAATAGATGTTCAAATTTTTATTGCCTGATAGATATTTGGCATTAGATGTCTACATTATAGTATTTTCCAACATACTTTTCCTTGTAATACAAGTTTTTATATTTTTAGAGGGTGCAATGCACAAGTATACGTTTTTTAAATCAAATTTGGCAAATGGTCTGATTGTATATTGCTTTGTTATGATGCAGGACCTGAATTGGGGAAAAAGATTAGAGCACTAGCATCTTGGCGTGATTTTACATTTGCTGCTACTGGACATGACATCGTGGTTTTTAAGCGAGCCCATCAGGTAGGAGGAAAGTGAGGATTATGATTTTGACTATGTTGAGTGCAGTTTCCTATTTAAGTTAAATTTACTTGATGTTAATTTAGAAGGAAAGTGAAAATTAATTATTAGACTTTAAAATAAGAATACAGATTATGCATTATTTGTTGCTCTTTAGTTGGTGGTGTGTTGCTTCTCTTGAAATAGCTTTTGCATATCACTCGTGAACTTGGTTTGTCAGTATAGAAATAACAAAAGGAAAAACTTTGCTTGTCTTGCATCTATTAGGAAGTTGTCTTAGATTCATATTCACATATCATTGCACTTGTGCAGACTTAAAGCTAGGCTCGTTTTGCTTTAGTTTGCTTTCACACAAAATACCATGTGATCCTTGGTAGTTAAAAACTTAAAGGGTATCCTCTTCAATAGCACAAGAAATGATAATGGCTCATGATAAGAAGGAATGAGCTTTTGGGTCATATAGTTTGAGTTGGGTTGATTATAAATTTAGACAAGATATAATATATAGTTCAAAATTTAAACTTTCTCGAACATGGGTATTATGAATTCCTTGGCCATATGAAGAACTTTGCACAAATGTCTTACCACCCGCTTCTTGGTTAGTGAGGGAATGTTCTTCACTTGGAAAGAGGAGCAACATAATACCTTTCAATATTTCAAAAAAGGCTAACCAATGGACCTATAATGGCCTACATGGATTGGATCAAAGTGTTTGTAATGTCCCCTACTGGGAGGCTGTCAATTCCCAATGGTTAACATACATCACAATGCAATATTATGTCTTAAATCAGATTATTAAAACTAAGGAACAATTATGATTCATAATACATTTGACAGTTACTATACTTAAGCCCCAATCCCTACCTCTAACCTAATCTTCAACCCTACAAGGATGGGGAATAACTATGTTAGGGCACTAGAAACTATCCTTCACAAATAGTGCCTTTGTATGATGTAACACATGCCTATTCCACTGCAGGTCTTATCTATTGCCCTTGTATGATGTAGCATTGCCCATTCCACCGTAGGACTTACCTCTTGTGAAGTATTAATACTGCCTCTCCCTAACATTCCCACATTCAATCCTTCTTAGGGGTAATAGGAAAGATTAAAGATTAGGCTACCATATAACAATTCTTAATGTATAAGAATGTAAATGTTATATATATATATATAGAATGAATTCACAATGAATGCAGTTTGCTATATTATTCTCATTATTAATGCTTAAATAAGTTACAGGACACCCTGTTGGCTGATATTATATATATATATATATATATATATAGAATGAATTCATAATGAATGCAGTTTGCTATATTATTCTCATTATTAATGCTTAAATAAGTTACAGGACACCCTGTTGGCTGCCACACAATATTTATCAGTAAAATATCATTTGTCTCCTTGCTGAGCACCAGGTATGTATATGCCCTTATGATCTCTTCCAGCTCTCATCGATCATGGATCGGGAGATTGTGAATACCTTCTTATACCATGCGTTTAGGAATGAGGAGTCATGTCTTATACCTTTTGGTGATAATACTTACTAATCGCAGCAATTAGTTGTTGATTTGACTTTGTATGTCTAATCGGATTATTCTTATGATAATCGCATCCCTATCACGTTAAAACATTACACACTTTCATTAATATTAATATCCAAATCAATGGTAGGTTAATAACTGTATCCTTTGTTAATGACTGGATATCAATGAAAGGCAGATTATTGTTTGTTTATCATATATCGAGGTGCTTGAGATGACTTGTATCCTTGACGGATATTGGCATTATGTAAAATATTTGATCAATCATCTTAACCTGATTGATCTCTTCATCATTTGATCATTCGGGAATGATACTCATGGTTACATGGCAATGACGACTGTTGTCCGATCTGGTTATTATACTAAAGTCTTATTACAGAACCCTTGACGTGTCCATCAAATCTGTTATTATGGATAAAGAATGGATATTTCCTAAGCCACATTAGTGAGATCAATCCAACTTATGGTGTCCTCCTTGATACTGCATGAATAGATACACGTATATGTGCACCATCCTTGTATTTAGTGTCTCAATATCTAATTTTCCCTGTTGTCTTGGTGCTGATATTGGAATGGCTTCTTGTATATATCAGATTATGTATCTAACACTGGTTATGTTGACCGTATGTGATCAATGTAATCAATGTTAGAGTCATGATCATGTGTGTCTTAGTCAACTGGTTACTAACCTATGATCAGTATTGATATTCAACGAATAATATTGCGGGCTTTAATGTTGTTATCATTTATAAAGATAATACAAGGAGCTTTCTCAAGACCATTGCCACATATCAGAAATACTGAAGACATACCTTATTTTACTAATCTATCTAATCATTTATTATGAAATTATATTTCAGAGAGGGGACATTTGAGTGTTTTATGCAAGATAGGACTTGATTGGGACCTTTGTTGTTGTGTCATGAGAGGTTATCTAGGTTACCGATTTGGGTACGGGTACAGATTCTCGGGTACGACAATTTTTTTTCCTCGAGTACAAGTACGGGTATGTCCGTACACACATATATTCAAAATAAATTAAAAATTCATAAAAATAAAATAATATCATAATAAACTTGAATATATTATAATAAATTCAAAAACATTATAATAAAAATATGTTTAAAATTTTAATTTAAATATTTTAATAAATTAAAAAATACTATAATAAAAATATGTTTAAAATTTTAATTTAAATATTATTCATATAAAAATAATAAATTAAAAAATATTATAGTAAAAATAGGTTTAAAATTTCAATTTAAATATTATTCATATAAAAACATAAATATATTATAATTAAAAATCTAATTCTAATATATTGAATAAAAACCAAATCATAAATGTTTAAAAAATAAAATATTGAGATATTAAATTTTATTTAAAAAACTAAAAACACGATTGAGGGCAATTGAGGTCCTGTTCCTCCAAAAAGCGTTGCTAAAATCTGGTGGGCGTTGAAATTTCGTCAGCAAATGAAGTCTGCAGTTTTGTCGATGAGCTGTGCCAGATGTGGTGCTTAGGCTGGACTCGGTGCAAATCCAGGTACGAACCCGGACCGTACCGGAATCCAAATCAGACCCGTCTCCAATTCTGCACCTTAGAGTACATACCCCGGTATCTTAGGAGGTTATTAAAGAAGTTGAGGAATCTGTTGATGGATATGTAGGAGACCACATGGTATTATATGATCATGATGCAACTAGGAAGGTACTATTGCTAGGGCTTTGGTTGGTGACATTGTTCAAGGTTGAAAACGATGGGTGGTGGTTTGTAATACATGCCAAAAGATCGATGCAACATGTAATTTGTTAAAGAGGAAACTCATGACCTTTTTGAGAGATGTGGTTATACTTTGTAGAGATGTAAGTATGTAGTTGAAGCAACAAAATAACTAATAAAGTGGGTAGAAGGTAGAGCCCTACTCAACAACTTTGTGGTGTGTGAGACTCAGTTTTAATGCAAGCGAATTATCACAAGGTTTTGCATAGCTCTTCAATTATACTACTAACTAAGGGGGCTATTTTGTAAAAGAGAGCATTTAATATTGAACCATGTATATAATATAATTGTGAAGTCCTTACTATTCACAAGTAAATGCATAACAAGATGCTACCAATAAATCCATGTTTTATTGAAATAAAAAAATTAAAAGGAAAGATTTCCAACATTAATATGGGTTTTACATAACATCCTATAAAATGAGGTTTGATGACCTTTCTTTTCACTTGATGCATGACTCTGCAGTTTTGGTTCCAATGGAGTTTTTGATACCAAGTTTGTAGATATCCATAGAGAATTAAGTTTGAGAATCACCAAAGATAACACACATGCCGAGCACATTTTACTAAGTTATATGGCAAGAGATTATTTATCTCTTAATGTTTAGGTGATGTAGTGCAAATACAAAGAAATCACTAGCATGCTAGGATCCTCCTTTGGAGGAAGATATTCAATTTTATATGTTTATTGAAGGAGGGACTTGAAATCAAGCTAGAAAAGCTCAATCTATAATAGCTTTGTCTCTTAATGTTAATAAGGTGAAGGGCATTGTTGATGTATGCTAGAGATATTGGACAATTTTTTTTTCAAAATCTATTATAACTACCCAAGACAAAAGTTTATAATTATACAATATAATTTTTGTTTGTTCAAAACTTCAAGGTGTCATTCATTGATGAGGGATGATGGCTTGGTAAAGCCATTCGATCAGTCTTTAGGGCATTGTATGCCATGCCATTTTGATGGACACAAGGAAAGCAAAGGACTTATGATAAAACTGGAAATTGTTGAGTTTGTTAGAAAGTGAAACAAAAGACTTAGGATAAAGGGTTGGGCAAAATACACATTAAAGATATTAAATAGCTGTATCTAGAAATAGAGGTTTTACGAGAATGCCTAAATAGGAGGAAAATCAATTTCTAACTAAGATTATTTGATTTGGGAAAAATAAATTATGGAGCCAAACTATTTCAAGTCCATAGGGTTGTAGTTTTTCATGTCTAGAAGAAGCTTTAAAGGAAGCAAAGGTCATTTAGAAAACCACAATTAAGCTAAAGAGCAAATCAACCATTTGAGAAGCATCAAAATCAGAGATTTGACAAAAGCTTCGAGATTAGGGTTCTATGTTAGGAATTTTGGTAGTCCTCTATAAAATTTGGCATGCCATATTTAAAATATCAACTTAAAAAGGATATTTTTTTAATCAGATATAGGTTGGTCTCCTCTCATAAGGCTGTTGGAGTCTTAATTGTGTATTTGGAGCCTACAATAGGTTTTTCAGCTTCTAAATGGGGCATACAAGGCCCTTTGACAAAAGAGTGCCATATGAGAAGCTGCAGACAGGCAGTTTGGGGGAGATCAAGCTGTTTGAGCAAGGAAGGCAGTTTGGCACACAAAGCATCTCTTTTTTTCAAGAGATTAGGTTGTTCAAGAGCAAATTGGTATTATCTGGAGTAGAGACTGATTGTCTTGAAAAAGGGGAGAGTTGTTTGGGGCATGAGATACTTTCAACCTACATCTAAGTGTAGTTCCTCATTGTTAGGGTTGTCTCTTACCTCACCAAGTCGCTACTTGAGAGTAGTTCCTTTTTTTTAGGACTTTTAAGGATTGGTCTCTAGCCGTCTAGGATTTTATCTGTCTCAAACTGCCACTTTGTTGGCTTGGTCATTCATAGAAGTTTGTGTTCTCAAAATCAATCTAAAGCTTTTTGGAGAATGAGGAAAGGCTATTTTTATTGTACTAATCAAAGAAATGATTGTAATTAATAGTTTCTTCAAAATTCTAGAATTTCCTGATTCATGAGGCTAGCAAATTTTGTATATGTGCCTAAGGAGGTACTTTGGGTTTGGAATCTTATACTTAGCAGCTTGATAGGTTAGATAAGGGGCTTTGATTTGTCCACATGGCTTGTGTCATGCATGGACTACTTGAGGGTGAATTTAGGATTGGATTGAGTCTATTTAGAAGAAACTCTCAAGACCTTTGTTATAAAGTGCTTCTTGGATTTTACATAGATTTGTTTTACAATGTTTTGGTTGTAATAGGGATAAATCTTCTAGGAGATCATTTGCATGCTTTTGATGAAAACTGAATGATGTTTACATGGGAATACTTATGAATGGATGAACATTGTTGAGAGGGTGGTGGTTACTATTGTTCACCCATCTATGATAATAGAACACCCTGTTTTCATCCATGCCTTGATAGCGGATGCTGCTGGATAACAAATGTACTTGTCAAACAACATTTGCATTTCAGCTCTCTGTGCGAGTGAAGATTTGTACAACAACTAACCATGATGATGCTCCCTTGCTTGTCATTGTTGCACTCATTGCAATTTATGTGGTGATTCCCTGTGGAATTTCTTGGCTTGTTTGTGTCAAGAATTAAGGTTTTGTTGATTTGACTGGTCCCCATAGTTTTGCTTAAAAAAAGGTGTTGGGCAATCAAATTTAGTAGCACTAACAACTGAACTTTTCTTTGTGTTTGAGTCTTTCTTCCTCCACCGCACGTTGACTTTGTTTCCTGCATATCCATCTTCCCCACAAATTTTTTAAACACATGTTGTAGGTTGCCAAAGAAAACAAACCCTAAGCAAAATGATTTCTTCTAAAAATGATATCAAATGTACTAAAAAAATAGCAAATGCAATCATATTTTAAATCTATTCCTTGCACCACTAATCCCTTGTCTTTGTAAATTGTTTCTCCTTGGCTTCAAATTTCTTATCTATTGTTCTTTCCTCACTTTTCTTTTTCATGCAGATAGAATACAATGACAGAAGTTAGGATTTGGGGGTGTAGTAGGGTAGGGCCTCGAGCCTTTTTGATGTTTTGTGTATCTTTAACATATTTATAGGACATCAGAAATACTGTGGCATCTTTGAGATTGTTTAGGGACATTACAAACATTCCTGGGGTGTCCTTACAGGTCCCATGTAGCTGAAGGATGCCCTCAAAATTAGAATTAAAAAATGGGACATCCTTGGAATATTTCCATGAGGGGCTAAAATGTCCCAGGGATGGGTAGGAGAGAAAAATGGGAGGGGCATTCTATTAGGGGGATGTTTCTTCTCTGTCCCTGTGTGCTGAAACTGCATGGGAAGACATTCCTTGTGCTTATTTATGTCCAGGGATGTGTCATCGTGGAACACTGCTGATAATATCATAATCATTGATATAGATAAAAAAAGGCTCGTTAGGTTTTGTATGCCACTCTAGGTTTTGCCTTGCCTTTGACTTCTTTGCACTTGTTGTAGTGTTTTCTTGTTACCAATTTGTTATGATTGACAAGCAGATTCTGGTTTACAGTTCTGGGAAGCATTTCTGTATCCACATTCATTGACAAATGCAAAGCTTGGATGCTGTTGATTTCTCCATCCGGACTTTGGCAGCTGAGGAAGGACACTAGCAATTGAAACATTTTTGCTTGTCTCTCCTTTGCCATTGATTTTGTGTAATTTTGCGATGTTAATAGTTTAACAAAACATAAGAAGATGCTATTTTGAAATATGAAAGTTGAATATAGATGTGCACATTTAATATTAAGGGTGGTGAATGTGCTTGAAAGAATTCTCAATGCAAGCGTGTCATTCTCAATAAGAAGATTTTTGATAGCTGCAATTCACTTTATGCATGAGTATTTGGTTACTCTATTGCCTCTTGAGCTTGAAATAGTATCTGACTTTTACATCAACAGATAACTTGCATGCTTAGAAAAAGTAATCTCTCAATCGTTCTACTCAAGGAATGCTATATCTCTCAAAATAAATATGTTGAGTTAATGTGTTTAAGTGTATTCTTTTAATTTTTTTTGGGATTTCTTGATTTAAATATTTGGAACATGGCATTTATTAATTGAATTGATTTTGGCACTTCTTTGACCAGGTGACTACATGGAGTGGACATAAGGCAAAAGTTGCATTCTTACTTCTATTTGGAAAACATGTTTTAAGTCTTGATTTACAAGGTAGCCTTTTAATTTGGACTGCTGTTGAACTCGATCCAAACAAAGCATTAGTTGGACAAATACAACTAGGAGAAAAATTCTATCCGAGTTGCATTATGCATCCAGACACTTACCTAAACAAGGTAGGTGGTTATATGCCTTAATTCTTTTATCCAAACCATTAGGTTTTTAGTCAGCTCTGATAGATATCAGTATTTTAATATTACTATTTATGTATGGATTTTGGGTCATTAGATTTTATCATTGTTTGGTTTGCAGGAAAAATGAATTCCTTTTTACTAATTGAAGAATATTACAAATGTAGGTCATTATTGGGAGTGAAGAAGGGACTTTACAATTATGGAATATTAATACTCAGAAAAAACTTTATGAGTTTAAGGGATGGGGATCCTCCATTCGATGCTGTGTCTCATCTCCAGCTTTAGATGTGGTTGGAATTGGTTGTGCAGATGGCAAAATTCATGTCCATAATTTGCGATTTGATGAAGAGGTTGTGACATTTACACATACAACTAGAGGAGCAGTTACTGCATTGGCCTTTAGGACAGGTATTGTATTTAAAAAATTAATTTAATAAAAATATCTTATTTATAAAATCGCATACCATTGATTTCTTAGGTGCATAGATGAGATCGTGCCTGTTTGAATTAGCAAATCAATTATTTTATATGGTGCATAATTGAGGGTGTGCATGCGAGAACACAACTTTTCTATAAGGTAATTTATGTTGGTTGGAACTACATATCTTTCTTGTAAAGTAGAAATAGAACTGCCTTAACTTTAATGCTATTATTTTAACTGGGATTTGTTTCCATGACTGAATTTCAATAAATTAATTTATGAATGGCCTCGACTGATCATATAGTCTTCTCTTCTCCTTCCTTATTGTTTGGGAACTCTGCTAACTTACCAAGTTCCTTGATCATTTTCAGCTTATGTCAGGTTAGTTTCGTCCACTTCTCTTGTTTTTGGGTATCTCTATCAACCTACAAGCTCCCAGGTCTTTTTCAGATTTCCTTTTTGGGTGGAGCTAGTCAATCAATACCAGTTTCAAGTTATAAGCATTAATATCTCCATTCAAAGAAGATGGGAAATCCATCAGATTTTGAGATTCCAAGATGACCAATTTCTGATCAAGTATCTGCGATTTTTTCTACATGAATAAGATTTCAGCCCATTGGGAGGATAAGATTAGTTATGTCAAATTTGCGTTCAGCTCTACCAAGTAGTTCTTCAAGCACTTCCATCTACCTACTTTCCCTGTCCCCCTTTCTGATTTGAGTGATTGTCCAAATCACCCTAGTTGAACACAATTTTCTATCATGCAGCGTGGATGCTAATTTCCAATTTCCTTTGGTGTTGTGGTGTAATATTTGTTAAAAGTAAAGTTGTTGAAGGCCTTAAAGTCATAAATATGAAAAAGTTCAGCAATTCATTGGCTGTGAAAGCTGCCTGGCATCTACAAAGCAATCCCATTACATATGTTCATAGGTAAGTGCCTGCTGTCTTCTTCTACTATAGTTATCAATGTTGATTGGAAGCCTCAAATTTCTGGATCTGCTGCGTTTCAGAAACAAGGTCTGGAACTTTTGTGGAGCTCTTTCACCGAGTCCGTGGGCAATGACTCTTCCCTTCTATTTGAGAAAGATGGGAAGTTCTCATTACATTTTTTGCAACTCCATGCACTCAAAGATCTCCTCCAAAGGCGGGGTTACACTTGGCTAATGAATACTGCACCACTAGCACCATTAGTGCAAAGTAGGGCTAGAATTAGTACTTGATAACCCAATTTGGTGGGCAGCTGACTATCGAAATTCAGCATTTGTGTAATGAATTGATCTCCTTGTCAATTTTTCTATTAATAATTCAGATCAGCTCATTTGGCTTCAAACCTTGCATGGGGATTTTATTGTGGCTTCTGCATATGCTACTCTTACGCCTGTTGACATCTAGAATAGAAAGAAATGGAAATCAGTTCAGTCTCGGGGCCTAAGATAATTAATTTTTGCTGGCTCTTTTATAGAAGCAAAGCGTTGATTCTTAACCATGGACAATTCACAAAACTGAAGATGGATTGGTTCCTCTGGCACCCAAATTTTTACGTAATCAGGGAACCAATTCATCGTCTATTTACCAGTTTCTTGTTTGCTCAAAAAATCTGGAAGGCTTTAGCAAAACAATTCAATAACATACTCCTTACATATCTCTTGATTCAGAAAATTACTAACATATGCCTCCCTCTAAGTCTGAAATTTGGATTATCAAAATTCTTCATCATCTTACCTTAGGGTTTGTCATGTGGAACTTTTGGCAGGAATGGAACAGCCACATTTTTGAAAATATAACCCAGCCTGATTGGGGATTACTCATGGTAGTACACAAACTGCTTCCCTTTCTTTATAATCTGTTCTACTTCATCATATGCACTAAACAAACTTGGAATCATCCGCCCAAAGGCCTATCAAAGCTTAATTTTGGTGGCACTTCTAAGAATAATATGGGAACGTCTGGAATTGGGGTTATTTTTCAGAACTCTAAGACTTGTCGGGCACACTTATCTTTGTTTATCTTAGAATATAGGAACTCAAACCAACAAGTTTACCGAGCTTTGGCCCTTCACAGAGGTGTTCAACTTGCCATTGATGATGGAGCTACTTGTCTGCATATTGAAGAAGAGGCCAAAACTGTAATCAACATGACTGAAAAGGTTTACCGATCAAACTGATTCCACTTAGATAGAACAGAGTTACACCCAAACTATTCCACTTTTATCTGAAGTATGCAAAGAGTCATTTTAGTCCCCTAGGAGACAGACTTGCAAATTGAGCAATTCAGACAGTTAACACTGTTGCTAATACATTGTAATAAAAATGACGGATTGACATTTTAAGATGCCTTTCTATTTAACAACACATTAGACACCTTGCTACATGTATAAAGGCTTTCCCAGTTCAATTAAAAAAGTCAAAGAAGGGCAGAAAATATAAGGTTTATGTTCCAGATCTACTTTGTATAGCAATATATTTTCATAATTTATGTTTAATGCCATATCTCTTTGCTACTTCCTATCCCATATAGGGTCATTTCCTTCCCTTTAACATCCACTTATCCACTTTTACCTTTGTTTTATCTCTTTATCTCACTTTGTTCTTGTCTAGTGTAACCTCATGACTACCTTCTATCACTCTTTTCATTTTTCAGATGATTATATGTCTTTATGCTTTCTGTTTCAATTTCGGACTCTTGCTCCCTTTGTCCCTTCTAATCTGACTTTGCCATACATTATACCCTCCTTTCAAACATTATAGTCATTGTAAATTCCTTTATGCTGTTCTATGTGATCAAACATTGTGAACCTTGATGTCTTTTTCCTCTTAGTGTTTTTTCAATGTCTTCTATCCCCACAGTAACTTTGTTAAGCACTCCTTGATGCCTTGTCTAGTTAATTGCGATGGTCATTCTAGCCTCAACAAGAGTGAGCAAATGGAAATATCCTTCCATCCTCCTCTTAGACCAGTTGATCTAGTTCTATGGCAGAATCTAGTCAAGGAATCTCTAGACTGTGAAGCCCTTCTCTCCCAACTCCTAGTGGATCCACCTTCCACTTTCTGGTCTTCACCAATCCAGTAGCTCCTTAATGCCCCATATTGTCATGTCTCCCTCACCTAAGGCCTACAATCTCACTATTTTTATTAATAAAAGTGTTTTTTTTAACATTACCGCTATAATATAATAATTATATATTAATAAATTCAAATTTAATAATACTATTTTGGGGGGCCAACCTGTGTTTATTGGTTTTTACCGTTTTTCAAAAAATATATGTAGATTCATACATATACAATTATTCAATCTTTGATGCTTTGAATGGGTCATAATAGTCATCCCATATTTGTGATCTGGTATGAAGTACCAATGCTGTAATGAATTTCTATTTTTTTGATAGGAAGGGAACCATCTTGGTTATAAGCTGTGTTATGAAGCTAGCATTTTTTATTGGATGGAAAGAAACTTGAGTTAAACTGTCAAAAATAGGACTCTGCATCATTAGTGACATGTTTTAAAGTGCGCCATTGACAAAAATTATGATACATTGCTACAATCTACAACAAATAAGTTACTGTGTGACAAACACTTTGGAATTAAAGAATGAGGTGTATTTTAGGTTCATCCATATACCACTAAAGCTATAATGCATCATCGAAACAGGAAACAATCCAGAAGTGGGGTTATTGCAATAGGATAAATGGCTCATCCTTTTGTTTCTATTGATTGCTACTCGTGAAGGGCATTTAAGATTTGTTGTTCTAAACTGCCATTATCAGACATAACTTTGTAGAGAGCTGTACATCAACTAAAATACACAATTTAGGATCACAATGGAACATGATATTTTAACAAAGAGAGTTGTTGAGTTTGTAAATCTTTTGGCAGGTTAACGTAGCCCTTGGACATTCTAATTCTCTGGACTTCTTATTGGTGCTTGTGATTATTGCCTTTTAAATTTCATGAATATCATATAGCTAGAAAGCAAAAGCAAAAGATGGGGAAAACATAATTCGACAATTAATTGACACATTGGCTTATATTTGCTTAAAAGTTATATGGATCAAAGCGGACAACATTCTTGTGAGTTTGTTCCCTAGCTATTTAAGTTCAAAAGCTAATTTCTACAAGGATATTACTGCTTTTACTATTATCTTAGAATTCCTTTCCTTAGAACAAAAACTGACTAATTTGGTTCTCTTAGATGCTTCAAGGAATGAAATCTTGTTTTCTGTTTGTGTCTTAAGAAGTTCCTACAAATGTCATTGTTGCTGCATTAATTTTTGAATGGTGATAATTTATGAACTCTGTGCCTATTTACACCTTTGTCAATATGCGTCTTTTGGAAAAGTTACATAACATGATAGGCACTGTTCCTGATTTTTTTTGTGCAAATTAGGATCTCATTAGAGCTTTTTGTTATTTATATGGTATGTTCGACTCATCACTTATAAGTTATATATGGAAATGCTCATTGACATTATCTGTTTCCTAATCAATTTCTTCATTTATTGACTTGTACTGCTTTATAATATGATGGATTATGCTGGTTTAGTCTCTTCTCCAAACATTTTTTTTTATAAGTAGTTTCTTTCAGCAGCTGGAGTTTGTTTTATAGGTGACATTTATGCTTGTTTAGTTTTCTTCTCTAATCAATTTTTTCTGTCATGGATTAAGTTTTTATTTTCATATAGTTTAGAATCCTCTTTCAATATCACTAATAATTAGTCTGTTTTTAGATGGGCAGCCACTTTTAGCAGCTGGAGGTTCTTCGGGTGTAATAAGTGTATGGAATCTTGAAAAGAAAAGGTTGCAGTCAGTAATAAAGGATGCTCATTATTCATCCATTTGCTCTCTTTACTTTTTTGCAAATGAGCCTGTACTGATGAGTTCTTCAACTGATAACTCTATCAAGGTGAAAATATATTTTAATATTGTATATTTGCCTTTTGAGAATACCTGTTCAGCAATAGGATGTGGCATTTATTTTCTTTTTGAGAATTGATGATGTTTATTTACACAAGTACCTTCTATGTACTCTGTTTCTGACAACCATTGCTGCTGCTCTGTACTCTTCCTAAGACCACTACCATCTTCCTCACATCCTGCATCTACACAAACCAGATCAGATCTGTTTTAGATTGATCTGAGTGTTACAAATCTGGCTTTGCTATGGCTTCCTTATTAGCGCCATTCTCTCTGATCAGTCCAAATTGTAGAAGTCATCTTCAATGAATCTGCCACATAAATCAAATCAGATTTTGAAAATGTCTTGCACAACATGTCCATAGAATCATTATTACACCTCATTGACCCATAAGGAACAGGATAATAAAACGTCAACAGTAAGTTGAATTTGGGAACAGACAGACACAGAAACAGGATGGCAGAAACAAATAAAAATCCAGAATGAACAGGGAAGTTTCCAGACTTTTGGGGCAAATCAACATCGGGAAATGATTAAGATAAATCTGCACCTGTGCAATTGATCTCTGACTGTTGAAAATTTACAATCAAATGATATCTTTGCCACTTCTCGCTTGTAGAGAATTCTTCTAGGGCCCAGAGGGAATGCTCTAGCATTACCAACAACTATAAAGAGAGGAGAGTGTGTGTTTTGGCTTGATAGGATTGATTTGAATGTTGTATTCAGGAGATTTAGAGAAAATCTACTGTATATTGTTTGTAATAGAGATTTGAAATTTGTATTATATTGTTTGTAATAGAGATTTGAAATTTGTATTATATTGTTTGTAATAGAGATTTGAAATTTGTATTTGTATATTGTTATCTGTAAGTAAAAGTTTGTAAGGAAAAGGAAAGAAATCATGTTTCATGTTGAGCTTGTTTGCACCTCTGGAATGGAGGTTGAAGAAAGGAATCTAAAGGTGAACATGGGGTTGGAGTTGTGTTGATGACTCATAAAGATACAAACTCTTTGTTGAGTCATTTCTCTGATGAATAGAGCTATACATCTTTGATCGTCATAATGAATAAAATCTTGTAGAGATCAATGATTTTCTTTGAAGAGGCAGTAAAGCCCTAAAACCAAAATGCTCTGCTGATGCTGGTGATTTACAATTTTCAGTTCTTACTCTTCTTGGCACAGTTTCTCAGTCTTTTTGGCTTCTCTATGAATGATAATATTACTTAATGTCCTATGGGGATGTTTGTAAAGCATTCTTAGTAGCTCATATGCATTGTTGAGGGCTTTAGTTGGCGATGCTAGTTGAATTCTTGAGTGTTTTGGGACAGTCATAGCAGCAGCAGTAGGGAAAGTGATTTGAGAGTTCTTGGAGGTTGTTTCAGAGCTGACGCAGAGATGTAGGAGTTTTGTATAGCAAACCTAGGGGCTGAGATCTCTTTGTAATGCCATATTTGGTGTACTAAGTGAGATTGTGCTCACCTTTTCACTGGAGTTTTCACACAAATAAGGGTTCTTCACTCTCAAATTGTCTTTATGTATGGTGTTTTGCTCTCTGTTATGTTTCGTTTCCTTGTTTAATCAGTCTTGTTACTAAAAAATCTATTATTGAAAGTGTGAGGAATATCCTCCCTGTTTATAGATCAAGTGGAATCAAAGCAGTTTAATTCCTTTTGGGAAGTCATTTGTTGTGAGTATTTTGTAGGTTCATGCTCAGAACAAAGTCATGTGGAAAAGAAGTATTACCTTTACAAAGAGATATTGAATCCCATAAGTGGAGAATTGAATTGAGAAGCATGGCAAGAGGTGAAGAATTTGATGCTGAAGCAAGATTCCTCATTATGGAGATGACATTGCAAGCCTATCTCAAACTGTGAAAAAGAGTTTTTCAAACAAGCCTTTGTTCGAAGCAATGGTTAAGATTGACAAGCTTGATCATTGGTTGACATAGTTAGAGGTATACTTTAGCATGCTTCTCTACCTTTATATCAAATAAAGGAAAATTACTGTTTGACTTGGTTTGAGAATCCCTTGTATTCCAGGGCATTAAAGAAACAAGCTTGTATAAGTTCTTGGAACAATTTAAAAATTCAATCAAGAAACATTTTTCTATTTGTCATAGAGAAGAAAAGTATATGGAATGACAATTCTTAAAACAAAGATGGTTAATTGTACAATAATATACTAGTGAATTCTATAAAAGAGTTGTACAATTGGAAAAGATGTACAAGATGAAGTCTTATTGAAATATATAGGAGGGCTTCATGGTCATCTTCATAGACATATTTTGGCTTCCAAACCAAAGGAAACAGATGAAGCATGTGCTAATGCTCATTTCGTTGAGGTAGATATTCCTCCATTCTTGCCTAATAATAAGGGATCCCAAACCAAGGATGAGAATGTAAATTTTACTAGTACCAAGTAGAAACCCATGCTTCCTTCTGACCATTGTGGTAAGGATGGTCATGTAGAGTGCCCTTGTTGGAAGTTTCCTATGGTAAAGAATCCTCACAAGAAGGTTAGAAGGGTAAAAGGAACTCTAATGTTTTTGGTGAAAATGGTAAAAACTTAAGGCAATTGATTGTATTTTGTAAGTGGGTTCTTAACTTTGTCAAGCTACTAGGAAAGCTGTATTTTTGGCAAAAAGAAGCATTATTTTACATCAAGATTAATGTTATGGTTACGAGGTTGATGAAATATTTAGTTCATGTTCTTAAACTAACTTGGTTTCTTAAGATTTGGTTAATAGACTAGGCCTTAAAACTATTCAATTACAAGCTGGGTTGTTTCAAAGGGGGTACTGGTGCTAGCTAGTAAGAATGCAAGTTGAGGTTTTCAGCTAGGACTGGGTTGATGAAACAGTGCTTAGTGTTGCTCCTCTAGATGTGTGTGGTGTTATCTTGGACAATTCATACATGTATGACATAAAAGTAATGTTCAATAGGACTAACAAATGCTGTTGCATCAAAAATAAAATCTTTAATGTTGTATGCTTATTAGGGTAGAGAGCAGCATGAGGAGGTCTTGAATTTATAAGGAAAATGAACGGCAACACAAAGAATTATGCCTTTGGAGAGAACCTAAGTTGAACAAGTTCCTCCATGTTCAAGTAATGTACTTTCTTTATAATACAAACAATTGGAGACAGAGGTGTAGTGAAATTTGGTTTTTGTATATATTGTGGTGTATTCTTTGCTCATTTATTTGTAGTGGCCTTTATTTCATGCATGGCTAAAAATGGGTGGCTCTCTACCACAGTTTTAAGAATGTTAAGAGATGGTTAAACATGCGACCTCTTTGAATGAGATCCTCTCATTGCCTAATGATAACTTGTTTTAAGGGCAATTGCTTCTTTTACTTGCTCGTGCTCTCTAATACGATCATACACTCTGGATGTTGGCATAGTTGATCCTTCTTGCATGGGGGAGATTTGATGCCCATGCCAGCAATACTGTACAAATGGGATTCAACCCAATTGTATGAGCTTGTGTATTGGCATTAAATCCACCGCAAATTCAAACATATCCTCCATGACTCAGAATCTACTATATCATGTCAACTTACTTCCACAATGGTGAATTTGTGTTAATTTTGAAGCAAGGTTAAACCACAGAGCTAGAACTGGTTGCCAATCTAATTCCCCATGGCAGCAAGTTTGGAAACCAATAAATTCCAAACAAATGAAAACAAAAAAATATCTGTGTTCCACAAGGATGCATCCTCAATCTCCAAACCCCCATCCTTGTTCCCATTGGCATTTTGGGTATGGTAGGAGGGAAGGGGACATCTACAAATATTTGCAAATCTTCAAAACATTTTAGAAATACGTATCAGTGAAAGGAATTTTGCAAGGACATTTGGCCATCTCCAAGTTGGCTATGGATGTCTGAGATGTCTCGGGAGTGGCTAGATGTCTCTGACAACAAGGCAACATTTTATAAAGCTAAAAAAGGGCCCAACTATTTGGGGAGGCACTTCCCAAAAAATTCTGTCAAGACTTCGAAAATTAAAGTTTTTAAAGTGGACTAGGTGTCCCACAAGCTCTCTCATGCCCCTTATTCAACCCTAAAATGACAATAGCAGCTTCATTTGGTCATCTTACATTTTTATTATGAAGTTGCTGTTGTTGTTCCTTTGCATGCTTGCCACTAGTTTCATATGTGCTGCCATTTCAGAGTCTTGCAGCCAACTTTAAGAGAGGTGCTGCAACTACTAGAGAGCTGCATTTTTTGATTTTCAGCCATTAAGGTGAGATACTATGCCGTCCATTTTTATTTCTTTTTTTTCTTTAACTTTATACATAATAGTTAGGGAGTAAGTTAGGAATTTTTATTATTAGTTTTTTTTTTTCAGTTTACTCTCAAATAGAAACTTCAAAGTTCAAAACCACAACACTACCAACCTCTAAAGATTGGAACATCTTTGACATTAAAAAAGACCACTAGTGTGTTGGGAAAATGGTGTTTCAATTTTGCATTTACATAAGGTTACTGTTTATATTAAGTTTTCGTTTGGGCACGAATTGGTTCAAAATTTTTCCCAGAGCTTCAAATTGGCTAGATAAGTATGTCGGTAAATTTTCGTTGCAAGATCATAATAGATTGGAAGATATTAAAGTTTCCGTTTTTGAAGGTTGCGATGAAAGGTTTAAATTTAATTTTGAGAACTTTAGTGGCTGTGAAACGTCCTGAAAAGTGGGTGTAAGCCGGTTATGAGGTGATAGATCACATCGCGAACTTTCTAACGCTTCAAACGGTTTGTCATTTAGACATCCGGTTCACAAGTTATGGCCTCCAGATGTTTGGTCTCCTGAAATAGGAAATATAAAAATGCATCAGACACATAAATGAGCTGTAAAAGGGAGGAACACGTGTTGATGTGTGTTTTAACACGTTATAGGGCATCTAGATTGGAGATAAGGTTGGTTCTACTTTATTGGGTGGTTTTAGCCCATGGTTTTGTAATACCGTTTGACAGTTTTATGGATTGTATCTCCAATATATGAGGTGCGTGAGATAGAGGTTGTGTGTAAGAGTCTTATGGCTATTGAGTTACCTCTGAATCTTTGGTTGGTGGTACTCCTGTGAAAAGCTTGCTCTTCAAGTATATTGTAATCTGTTATTGATTTTTGAATAATATATTGGGCAACTTTTGGGGTGGGGTTTTTCTCCCGAAATGGCCCAGGTAAATCATTGTGTTGTGGTATGCATGCTATTATGTCTATTTGTGTTAAGTTTCTGTAATTGTTGTACTGATTTGTAAAATTTTTTGCATTATCCTCCTCTCAAGGTTAGTGTGGGAAGCTGTTCCGCTACTTAACCTCCTTAAATAGTGGTAGTGATGACAATGAGATGGGCAGTGAAAAAGAAACAAAAGGGATGCTGATGTGGAAATGAGTGTTGAAGATTTTCATTCTTATGGAAATCCAAACACAAGTTTTGTTAGAACACCACAAGACTGTTTTGCATGCCCTTCATCCTCTTTTCAGCACTTTGCAAAAGGCCCTTCAACCCCCAAAAGTCCTTGCTGCAATTTGTCACCATATTAAGCCCGATAAGGTAAAAAATTAAAATAGAGGGAAACAAGCATTGGTTGTGCCATGTTTGCAGAACTGATTAGAATGTGATCTATAGTAGGGTTGTACCCCCATTATTGAGTAAAAATGGACACAAGCTTAAAGTTTGTGATGATATATTCGTTGGAGTAAGGGGTTGAAATGGCAAAGGTGGTTGGGGAGAGAGGAAAATCACTAGAACTACTGAGAAACATCCATCAACACCATTGCCATCTATTGGCAAGTATTCTAATAAATCAATTTAGGAGGGTTATAGCAGAGGGAAGAGGAAGGCCACTTCTATTGTAGGTGATAAAAATATAGCATTGGGGTTTTTGAATTTGCAATAACGTGAGCAAGTTGATGATTTAGTGGCAAACTTTTTTTTATGCCCATGCTATCCCATTTCATTTGGCAAGGTCCTCTTATTTCAAGGGGATTTTGAGCGATGTAATGGAAGGTGGACCCTCTTATGTTCCCATTGGAGAACATTGATTGCATACCTTCCTTCTCGACAAACAACATCCAAAGTGAACATATTGGTGGAGATGATAAAGACATGGATTAGGAGTGGTTGTTTTGATTTAATGGATGGGTAGATGGATATTTTACATCAACCACTCATTAATATTATAGTTACACGTCATATTGGAACATACTTTCTTAGATCTATTGATTGCTTTAGAAAATGTATGGATGTTGATTACCAATGTTGTGCAAGTTGTTCCAGATTTAACTTTTGTTTGTTAGTTTGCTGGTTCGATGGATGAGACCACTTACGAACATATTGTATTGACTCCATGTTATGTACATTCTTTGAAGACATCTGAAAAAGAGATTGTGTGAAGACAATAGTGGTCGAAGCTAGAGACATACAAATGTTTGTATGGAACCATCACACTTCGCTTGCACTATTTTGATCATATTTGAAGAAAGAATATCTTATTTTATTGAAGAGGATGTTGGAGGTACAAGATGATTTTATTTTAGTGAAGAAGATGTTGGAGGCGTAGGATGCTCTATACAATCCATGGTGCTTTGTGGAGAGTGGAAAAATTGGGCTGAATCAAAGACAATTGAAAGGAAGAAGGTGAGATAAAGGGTGCTTGATGATGCTTGGTAGTCCAAGATTAGGTAAGAAATTTTTATTTAATATGTTTGCACTTTGTTTTTAATTTTTAATTTAGATCTTTAATATTGTTAATTTCTTAAATGTTGCTTGTAGATATATTTGCAATCATATCACCTATTGTTGGGGTAATTAGCTATGTGGTTACAAATTCCCCTAGTGTTGGAGAGATTTATTAGACTTCTGATAGCTTGCTTGATCAAATGAGGCAAGCATTTTGTAACAAGGATTTTGGATTACAAGTTGATGAGGAGCATATTAGGTTTATTGTCACAAAGAGGTGGAACATGAAAACCTCTCATTACATGGTTGCCTATGCTTGTAATCCCAAGTAGTACAAACCAAAACTTGGCCACGTTCTTCCTTCAAAGGATGCAACCTTACTTCAGAATCAGTGGCTTCGATTTTTTGATCTTCAATGTCTTACACTTAACAAACCAAAGGCTAGGGCAAATAGGGCCACTATTGAACAAAAATCCCTATTGAATGGTGTAAATTTTATGTGAAGAACACATTGGAGTTGAAACAACTTCTTGTTCATCTATTCTCACAGATTCTTGGTTACTATGTTGCATGAATTGCGCCACCTGTGGCTTCATCCACCTGATTAAAAGGAGGAAAAGGCTTCTCTCTAGATGAGCAAAGAAGTTGGTCCTAGTTTTTAGTGCTTGGAGACTTTAGGATTGGCAAACTACTGAACATTGACAAACTCTAGCAACATGTTGGGATGTTGATCGTGAAGATGTTAGGTGGATTGATAAGGAGGTGGTGCCTTGAGATTGTTTGGGCCTCCATTGGATGACCTAGCTTTACCGGAGTGTGACACAGATAGCTCTTTCGATGTTGATAGCCCAGATGAGGCATAGTTGTATTTAATAGTTATTAGTACTAGAACTATATTCTTTTATGCTGCTGTCTACGAATTTTTAGGCTGTTACTGTTAACTGTTATATAACTTATATCATTTGACATGAATTTGAATCATGGTATATTTATTGCTGTTATACTACTGTTGATGCTGTCACTGCAGTCATGATTAATTTTTGTCATTATTGCTGTTATACTGCTGTCATGCTATTTTTATTGCTGTTTTTAGAATTCTGTCATGTTATATTGCTGGTGTTAATGTGAAGAAATTTGATTGTGTGTGTGTATGTATTGCTACCGTCCTGCTGTCCTTGTAAAATGTCCTTCTGCCTGCTGTCCTTCTGCCTGCTGTCCACCCCCAAAACACTGCGGAACATAGAAAGATATATATCGTAACTCATTTAAAAGTAGAAGAATGAAAAACAAAGCAAGAGTGCTTGTTTGTTTAAGGAAAACCCAGACAATACTTAACTGCAATCCAAGAATCTTCCTCTCTGATCCCTTTAGCAGTGGATGAGCTCTTCCATGTGTAGGAACAGCAATCCAATCTGTTTGGAACCTTCAATGATCAATGCTCAGCTCTACAGCTGTGATGACAAGTAAGAATGAGTTATGTTTGTTCATTTCTGTGTTTCTAGTTGTTTTGAGGTGAAATTTAGGGGTTACGGTTGCTTTTAGGCAACTGATCATTTCGTGAGGCCAAAAAAGTTAAAAAATGAAAAAAAAGTAAAAGAAAATGAAAGGGGTGCCCAGCTCTGCTCAGTTATGTCACAGGTTATACTTGTACGAACCCAGGTGTGCATTTCAGCACCCCTCATCCACAGCAGACCAATACTTGTATTGATGTACCCTATCAGGGAGGAGATCTGAACAAACTTGTAACATACTCTTTATATGATGTTTACTTATTGCTTCACAGTTGTTTAACTGTAATATCCTCCCGGGTTGATTTCTAGGTTCTACATACATTTGTTCTCTGCTTTTTCCATTAGCCTTCTTGTTTTATTATATTCCTCTTCTGAACTCTTTTGTAATTTTGTTTCCTTAGGCCCCTTTCTATGTTTCTCTTCTCATATAGTCAGTACAAAATTTACTGCATATTCCTTTCCTGATTTCTTTTGTAATTTTCTTTCCTTATTCCCTCTCTATGTATTTTTTCTTCTAATATTCTCCTTCCTTACTTGAAAATGAACATATGCATTGTAATTTTAGTTTGTCTTGGATATTTCTAACCATCTTTAATATTTTGAAAAGATAATTTAACCTCACACTCTTATTCATAGATGTGGATATTTGACACCAGTGATGGAGAAGCACGCCTATTGAGATTTAGAAGTGGTCACAGTGCCCCTCCTACATGTATAAGGTAATTCACTTTGTTGGACTGAATTTGTGAGACTATTGTTTTTTTAATTATATTTCAGTTATTTGCATGTAATCCCTTGTTGGAATGTTTAAGAGCTATATTTGTATGCTTTTTCAATGTTCTTGTAGTTTTAATAATTTTCCCTAACCATATGGTAATTATTTTGTGTTTTATTGCTTTATCTAATGTATTTTCTATATGCACCTTGCTATGTGATGGTCACTGATGGACTATTTGACTTGAATTTTATTTATTTCATGGCTAATAACATGAATAGGATCTGGAAAAAAATCTCTTATTTATTACTAATTTCTACAAGGGATATCTCATTCAAATGGTGGAGAACTTGTACTCTTGATAGAGAGGTTACAAGTTCAAATCCTGCAGGGGGTAATGTATGTACACCTCATTTATAGCACAGTTAGGTGCCTCCTGCATGGAGTACAGGGCAGTCCCATATATTTTAAGCTATCTGTAGACCCCAAAACATTGTTTGATATCATGGACTATAAAAGGATCCATTTCCATTTCCATTTTTCATTGGTTGGATCCTTTTTACCTCAGTATTTTTCTATTATAATTGAATGTAATTATTGGGTCCCATTGACCTACTTAGGTTACTTAAGGACATTAATCATTAATGCAGTTTCTCTCTTTCAATGGTGAGTATGTCTAATCATTTACATCGTCCAGTTTGCTTTTGTTTTCAGTTTCAGATTAAAACTCCCTTCTATATGTTTTGTACCAGGATTTTAGGGAAGTTAATTAAATGCCTGGAGGATTTGGATGATAACCATTAAGCCTCATGGCAAAGGACTGGTCAAGGACTAAGGACTCTTTGCTTTCTGCTGCTGTATTATATATGTTCTCTCCATGTATCTGTGTTATACCCATAGGGGACACTCCATTTCTTTTTCTGTGCGGAGGCACTGTACCTTACAATTTTTAATCCAACCTTTTGTAATACCTATCATTATGTCTCCAGTGTTAGTGTAGTTCCTTTAAAAAACGTTGTATTATGAAAGTTCCTTTTTATGTCCACTATTATTCATTTGTAAATTATTGTGAGTCAAATTGCAATTCTAAATGGAATGGAAGTTTGTTTAAAACAGTAATTCTTTTTCCCACTTTTCACCCTTGCTATTCGTATGAAAATTCTCTTTTCCTTGTACTTTCTTTAGTAGCTTTAAGTGTAATCAGTAATTCTGAATCTAATAGAGCTGCTAATAAAACAGAAGTCTTTTTCAAATGGCTATGCTTCTTGTACTCTTGTAAATTGTTCTTGTAATCTAATGTGTGTCGTATGTAATCTGAAGTGTGTAATAAAAAAATGAATCTTCTTTTGCTACAGGTATTATGGTAAAGGGAGGCATATTTTATCTGCTGGGCAAGATCGTGCTTTTCGATTTTTCTCTGTTATACAGGTTTAATTTTTTTTTTTTCATTTAATTGTTTGGCTGCATTGTGCTGTTCTTTCATTCTATTTGAAGTCTCTCCTTTACCATTTCTTGTTTAATTTGCTACTACTGAGTATTTACTTTACCATCAATATGTCTGAATTTTTTTATTTGTGGAAATGAATAGTAATGTACAATCATTCGAGTACTTAAGGGTGTTATATTTCCATTTTTATGAGGTAAATGCTGCATTGGTTAAAAGAAATTCTCCTGATATAATAGTTTCATACCATGCCTGACAGGATCAACAAAGTAAAGAGCTTTCTCAGGGTCATGTTGCAAAACGAGCCAAGAAACTAAAACTAAAGGTAGTTCTATTGTACAATTTCCTTCATGCAGTTTTCAAAGCGATGCTTAAATGCGGATTCCACTACCAAATGCATAATATTCTGAAGTTAATCAGGATAGGTCATATTCATGTAGTGGAGTGCTTTTTCATTCCACCTTTCTCATTTTTAATTCATTGAAATTCTAATGTTTGTTGAAATTGGTAGAACAAAAAAAATAGATCAACCCATAAATGTAGATACTATAAAAATGCTATATGTTATTATTATTCATTGGGATTGGGTTGCATTGTAATACATTGGCTCTATAAAAACTTCTTCTCATCAAACCATGTGAACTCCCTCTTGAGAAATTCTTGCACACAACTAACCCAGGCTACCGCCTTTGCTAATATAATACTATATTATTCAACTCTTCATTATTTACTAACACAGCAATTTTATATTTACTAATCTACTAACCATTCTATATATGTAATATAATTCCCAGCATTCCCCCGTCTGAACAGAGTGGCTCCAAATGGAAATCTGATGAAGTGGCTCCACCAAATCTCAACTGGGATAAAACATACCATATTTGATCACATTAGTGGTTGATCTGAGTGTTGAACAAGTAATTATGCAAATCCTCTTTACCACATAAGAGAACAAATTCCAATCTCCATGCACAATGAGTAAACAACTCTACTTTGAGGGTCCACTCTCCTTTGAGATTGTCCAAATCACTTATCGATTGCTCGCACAATGAGAAAACAACTTTCCTTTGAGAGTCCACCCTCAGAAAGTGTCAAAATCTCTTATCTAGTGCCAAAAGGGAACACATCTCTCCTCCAATGTACAACATGAACAAAACCAATAAATCTAGATACACTAACAACACTTCTTCTAGTGATATTACACCATCCAAAAATACTACCAAGAATTACCTAGATCCTCTTTGCTCCATCTTATGCAATTAACCATTTTTGAGTGAACCTATCTTGAGATGGGAAAATACTTTCAACCGCCTCTTTCCTCTATCCACTTGATGTCACACGTGTCGCATTAGAGAACATGAAACTATTGCAATTATCAAATATGATGTCATCTGTGCCTATGTATAAAAGGAGGGCGTTGGTTTCAATTGATAATGCACCTACTATAATGAACTTTACCAAAAATGTCTTTAGAAACAATGCACAAATGCCTATCTCTACTTTAAAAACTCTATTACATAGAGTTTGTATATATAAAATGATTTGATTAAAAAACTTTCAAAATTTCAGATTTGAGACCTCCCTTGTTATCATTAATGTCTTTAAGACTCTTATATCAACCATGCTATGCTTATACTATGTTGCAAAGTTTGACAAAACCTTTGTTGTACTTATATGTATTTGTTTTGGGCTAGTTTGGGTAGGAGTTTGTCTAGGGACCACCCCAAGTTCCTAGTGCAAATTGTGAAGGATCCATAGGGAACATAGGGTGCTCGGGGCAGATTGTGAAGGACCCCACAAGGTGCTTAAGAAAAAAAAGATGGATTTTTTTAACACTTTATTTTGCTATGAAGTGAGGGCTCATAACCTCTTTTACTTTATTTCACAAACACAAGTGATTAAAACAACATTTTTGGCTCCAAGCTGCCATTGCTGATTTTTTAAGGTTCCCATATTTTTCTTTGGAGGTGAAGGCTACATTACAGAAAGATCTACGCTATTATGGTCCTTATCACTTGTTGGTTGTATAGTTGAATGAAAACTCATTAGTTCAATATTACTGATTTAAAAATAAAAATTTGTCTAGGGCCGAACAAAAAAGGTTGCCAAAGCAACAAATGATGAGATATATCATAGAACAGGAGGTTGTTGACATGGTAAGTAACAAATTGAAGGAAAGTGTATGCATTTTTTCGAAGAAAGGATTGCAAAAACCTATTGCTGGCTTTACACAACTAGCTGGCTGACATCCTTTCATGCCACCATCATATTTATGAGAAGAGAATAACCTTGTTCTTTCTTGTAAAAGAGGCCCATTGGAAAAGGTCTTCAAGAGTGAGGCAAGAAAGGCTGCACATGAGAGCATTGCTTGTTGCATTCATAGTGCATCCATCCAACCTTGTTATATCACCATGCTAGCTGGATATGGTGATAGCAATTGTTAATGCACTTGTTGATTATATTAGTCCTAGGGATGAAAAGATGTACACCACCTAATTGGCTAAGGAAAGAGTTTCTATAGAGGCATTTGAGAGCAATCAAGGATGCATGGCGTAAAACAAAAGTGTTCATTTTTTATGGATGGAAGATTGTTAAAATAGACCATTAATTAATGTCATTTCAACATTCTGGAAAGGGTTGATGTTTTTGAAGCTAGTTGATTGTGAGGGGCAAGCGAAGGATGCAACCTTCATTGCCAATATCCTCATACAAGCCATTGAGATGTTGGGCCTTGGAAGCTTTGTGCAAGTCATAATTGTAGTGTCGCAAATTGCATACCCCTTTGTAATTCGACGTACATCTTTTGTAACCACTTTGGTGGCCATTCCCCTAGCACTTGAGTAGTTTCACTTCAGCCCTTGCATCAGCCTTTTCCCTCTCGAGATGCTCAAGAGACCCTTCCTAGCAGCTCCCTCGTGGCGTCAGTCTGGTTAGCCGCGTGTCTCCCTTGTCTCCTGCCGTTTTCGAGTGTGATTCATTTGGACACTAGTGCGCCGCACGGACGTCTGCGCGCCACACATTAGTCCGACGACATCTCAACGTTCGAATGTTGGTTCTAAGCACATCTTTCCACTTGTCATCTGCGTATGTCGGTGGAAACGGCTCAGAATCTTCTAGACAGCTTGCGACCCTCTCTTTCCCTCCTCTTCTCTCATTTTAAATCCATCTTTCACTTCAGTCAAGCTCCTCTTGGTTATTCAACCTCTCTTAGACTCTCTCTCTCTCTGGGCTCTCACAGTTTGCTCTCGCTCTCTCACTCACTTGCTACAACATTCTCTAGTTTGCCACAACACTCTCAAGCTCTCACGATATCTCTTGCAACTCTCTTGGCTTTTGTCAAGCCAATTCGGTAATATCTATCTATTTATCCTATCTTTGAGCATCTTGGGGTTTATCACATCCCTCTTCTATCATTTATTTTATCTTGCATCTATCTTTTACACTATCAATCTATCTGGGTTGTCTGTGGAGGTGGAAACACCAAAATGGGGGTCTGACTGATGTAGACTCCACAACACAACCCCCAACATTTTCTTTTCTAGCTTGTGTGCAGGTTGCATTAGGGAAGATTCATCTGGTTGGAGGCTTCACAGCGTGGACCTATTGTTTGTTTACTTTCTTTCCTTTTTCTCCTTCCATTTTATCTTGGTTATTTCGTATATCACATTTACTAGTTTAGCTTCATTACTTTTTGTGTTTTATTGCATTATAATCGCACCTGGAACTCCTTGTACGAATTTTGTACCTCATCTGTGCAGTATGATAGCGCGCCGCGCTAGTGTCCTAGACCCGCGCGCTCGTCCTTTGGACAGAGGCTTGACAGAGACACCCGAGAGCCTTAGATTGCGATTAACTACTTAACTTTGTCATTTTTATCCCTTGGCTCACCTTAGCACCGGTTTGAGTGAGGTAGCGGCGGATCGATTTGTCCTCTAAGATTCATCATCTTGGAGGTGACAAATCCCTTCCTCTACAATAATGAACAATGCTAAAAATTGCAGGTCAATTGGTTCAATAATGGAGGTGGAGTATACCATTTTCTGTCCAATCTCTTACTTGATATTGCAAAAGATTGGCACACAGATTGAGTGGGTTAAAGAAATCTACATGGAGGCCGAGGAGGTTCAAATGTTTGTCATAGACCGTCGTGTCACAATCCATCTTCAAAACTTTACCCAACTTGGAGGAGTTGAAGGTAATTTTGTTTTTTAGTATATTTTGTGTGTGTGCGCATGTGTGTGATTGTGTGCACGTGTGTGTATGTATGTATCAATTTGTTTATGTGTGTGTGTGTGTGACTCTTGACAAGTTTGGGAGACTCGCTATACTCATTGATTTTAGGCAAGTCCAGCAGGCAAGTACACAGTTTCAATGCTTGTTCAGTTTATGACATGCCCATCTAGGATTTACAAGAAAATATGAAAATGGTGTGCACCATGAAGGTTAGTGGATTTGGGATGCCCCTTGAACCTGCTGGGGTGTTGCCCCTTAACCCCCGTAGAGGATGTTGCCCCTCAACCCCATTAGGGTGCCCCCAAATCCTCATCAAACTATAATTCTAAGCAAGTAATAGGCCAATGATGAATCGTGATCATAAAATCTACAAAATGCATATCACTTGTTGCAAATCTTGCATCTTCATAGTCAAAGCCACAATCAAGGATTATCTTGTTTCATACATTGGACAACTAGTTTAGTATACAAGGAATGCCATAGGCGAATTTGGCATGCTATAGTGATTGCAATATTTAATAGACGTTAACTCATAGTTGCAAAGAAATGACATTTTCATATTGCAATAATGTATCAATCATGCCTTGCACAAACAAGTCAGAAAAATCCCATCTATTAGTGTCCTAGCTAAGGTCAAACTAGAATATAGTTATTTATCTATTTACTTAACTGTTCTTTTTGTTAATGAGCCTAACAACAAAACATGCGATCTTGCAGGCTTCAAGAAAAATTTAATAATAAATTCCTCAGTCTTTTCTTCGCCATCTCCTTCTATCAGTAGGGCCCGAGAACATTGCCTTCTCGTCGGGAAGAAGGCCTCAAATACCGGCCCGAGTATTGCCGGGCCACTCGAGTCTTTCATTAGCAGGCATGGCTACATCATCATCTAGGAGCTATCTTAGATGCCATCGCATGACTTGCCATGATGTTGGGATGACTAATGTAGGCTCCTTTGAGCCATACACTTATGTTTTTTAGTTTTTATTTTGATGCCATGGATTTCATACTACATGAGTTTTTTACACATTTGACAATATTTATATATCAAAATGTGCTATTTCCTTCAGTTAAAATTTGTGTTTACACTTGTGTGATCAATGTAGCTTCTGTTTGATGAGGTTTATTTATTAAAGGGTGCATGAAAACAAGTCTTAAATCATTCAAAATCTCTAAATTTCTTAGGTTTTTAAGCTTGCTGAGCTTTTGCCGAGTTTGCACCAAGTCCGAGCCTGAGTCAAAAATCAGCTTGCTGAGTCTGACAGTGCCCAAACACACCACCATCTCTAGTGTAAGATTTGACATCTTCAACAAACACATATAGTCATTCATTGGAGAGAATAACCTTGCTTGCAGATTTGATGGTGGTAATTGCAAATGGAGTTGTCAATTGATGGAGCCAAAATCCATAGGTGCTCTAATACAATTTTGAAATTGGTAGTTCAAAAAACATAGATCAATCCATCGTTGGTAGAAGTGGATGATACAACCATAGGAGCCAAGAATCATCTGTAAGCAAAACACTTGTCACACAAAAGAGATCAAGCAAAGATAACAACCTGAGAATTTTGTATTATAACACGCACAATATTGGAGATACAATGAATGCAGGTTTGCTTTATAGAAAGCAAGAGATGCCCTAATCCTAAAACTAGGAGAACTAAAGAAAAAGCATGAGGAGCTAAATTAAGCTCAACTACGACTAAAGTACCACTAAGTGAACTAAAGCTAGAAAATCATAACTCTAGATAAAAGAACCTAAGTTTAGCTTAAGTGAAAAAGTAATTAAAGGACCTAATAAATTAAATAATTAGATAAAGTGTCCTAATTACTCCAACAACTATAAATATAATGCTATATGATATTATTATTCGTTGGGAACATTGTAAGGCATTAGATTTATAAAACCCTCTTGTTAACCACTCAAACTACCTTATGTAATGTCCTCTTCTTAGGAGTGAGCGTTTAGTGAAGACCCTTAGACTATTTTGATTCTTGTAGGCTAATTGGGAATTCATTGAAGGAATATTTAATTATTTATTTTAATAAAGTTGAGCATTTTATTATAAACTGACTTATTTTGGGATCCAAAAGTTATTTAAAAATTAAAAGTCACTTTGTTGGAGAAATAAAATATAGTTTCTTGAATTATTCGAAGACTGTATAAAAGGGAATGGTAAATGAGAAATTGACATCTTTTGGCAAATTCAACTTTTATTGTGAAGTTTGGAGTCTGGACAATTTGTTCAAGTTGAAACCCTAGGATGAAAACCCTAAGGGAAATTGGTTTCTCCCTAGCCAATGCAGAGTGGATTTTTTTAAAGTTCATGAGTGTGTAGTGTAATTTTATACCCTAGGTATGTTAATCAGATTTATATAATTGATTATGCCCTAGATTGTAATCAGATTTGCAGTATTTTAATAAGCCAACATTCAGTAAAATCAGAAATAAAAACAGTAGACAAACAAGCAAACCTCCAAGGAGGAAAAACTTAGCATGAAAGACCCACAGGTTAGATTATATATTCTTCTCTAAATCATAAGTACAATACTTAGCTTGAATTTGATCTTCACATATCAGATCTGTCCCTTTGCATGCTTCAAAACTGCATCAAAATACACTATGTCCTCTTGGACAATTTCGCACAAGTCTGGATAAGTTCGCACCCTTCCTTAAAAATTCACACCTTAGCAGCAGAGCTAAATTCGCTTTTGCTTGAGATTGAATTGATGATTTTGACTTGAGAAATGTCCTTTATTTATATGCGTTTTTAACCTTTATTTCAAGTCAGCCTCCTTTAGGTTTTGGTGCCAAATTTATAATGGCGTGAGTGTTTTAGGATAGCTTGAGAGATAGGGCTGGGCCTAGACTTGGGGTCACGTTACCCTTTAGGGCCCAGACCTAAAAGGGTTCGGATGTTGCCTTAAGGCAATCCGAACCCTATAAAGCCCTAGTTATAAACAACACTCCCTCTTAACTAGGGAAGAGGAGAATACATAATCTGAACCTTTAGAGTTCCATCTAGCACACAAGCATAGAATGGATCTAGCACACAAACATAGAATTACATCTTCCACCTAGCACACAAGCATAGGATGGTTCTAGCACACAAGCATAGAAAGTGTAGTACACAAGTGGGTCTTTACATAATTACAATCATCCATCTAGCACACAAGCATAGATTGGACATAATTCACTCTTGCACACAAGCAAAGGATGATTCATAGTGCTGCAGATAGAGTCACTGAGATTGCAGCTCCCTCTCAATCAGGGTCTCGTTTTTCACAACACCAAGCCTGTCTCTGAAGTATTCGAACTTCACTCTGGATAAAGGTTTGGTAAGGATGTCCGCAATCTGTTCATCTGTGCTAATGTACTTTACACCTCTTTGCACCATGTCCCAAATAAAATGATAGTGTGTTTCCACATGTTTGGACCGATCATGGAATACAGGATTTACTGACATCTTTATACAACTTTGATTATCACAATGAATGGTGGTAGGATTACTAGCTTGACCAAATAATCCAACAAGGAGCTTACGAAGCCACACTGCTTCTCTGGATGCAACAGATGCGGCAATGTACTCAGCTTCTGCAGTGCTTAATGCTACCGAAGATTTCTTTCTACATGCCCAAGAGATCATTGCAGAGCCCAAGTTGAAGCAGATACCTGAAGTACTTTTCCTGTCCTTGACACTTTCTACCCAATCTGAATCTGAGTAGCCTTCCAAGAGGATTGAGGTATTAAGTGAATACTTCAGCCCATAACCAATCGTGCCACGCAGGTATCTTAGAATGTGCTTGGCAGCAACCAGGTGAACAAGTTTAGGTAAGCTCACGAAATGACTGAGAGCATTCACAACATAGCAGATATCTGGCCTAGTATTGACTAGGTACATCAGGGAGCCAATCAACTGCCTATACTCAGAGGGATCTGCAAAATCAGAGTTAGCTGCCGGAACACATAACTTCTTTAAGTTAGATTCCATAGGGGTATGCATACGTTTACAATCTAACATTCTAAACCTTTTCAAAATATCAATAGTATATTTTCCTTGACTTAAAAAAATTTCATTAGCTCTTTGCCATACTTCTAACCCTAGGAAGTAATGCATTAGACCTAAGTCCTTCATTTCAAATTCTGAGGCTAATTCCTTTTTACATCTTATGATTAATTTACTTTCACTAGTGAGAAATAATTCATCCACATACAAAACTAAAATAAGCATCTCATCATTATAAACTTTCAAGTAAATGTTAGCATCAGCATCATTCTTGGAAAATCCTAAACTTAGTAAGTACTTATCAATTCTTTCATACCAAGCACGAGGAGCCTGTTTGAGCCCATATAAGGCTTTCTTCAACCTGCAAACATGAGAATCTCTTTTATGGATTACATAACCTTCTGGTTGCTCAATATAGACTTCCTCCTCAATGACACCATTAAGGAAGGCTGTCTTAACGTCCATTTGATGCAGCTCCCAACCTTTGGCTGCAGCAATAGCTATTATAGACCTAATAGAAGTATATCTAGCAACAGGGGCAAAGGTTTCTTCATAATCTATTCCTTCCTTTTGAGAAAAACCACGTGCTACAAACCTAGCTTTATATTTTTCCATACTACCATCAACATTATGTTTAATTTTAAACAACCATTTAGAGGAAACAACAGACTTACCTTTGGGTTTGGGTACAATGTCCCAGACATCATTCTTGATGATAGACCTATACTCTTCATCCATGGCTAATTTCCAAGCATGATGGGACATAGCTTCTTCGATATTGTGAGGTTCAGACTCAATTATATTGCACATCATAGAAATGTAGTTGGCGTGATTTTGGAAACTCTTGCTATTTCTAAAGGTTCCTCTGGGAGCAGCAAACCCTTCAGCATCTTGAATCGTGTTTCTAACCCAAAGTGGTCTCTTCTTGCAGACTACAATATCCCGAGGTATATCGGTAGAGTGCATGGGTTCTGATGGGTCATTCTGAACTTCTTGATTTGGAAGGTCAGTAGACTCCTCCTGTAACTCAGGGTTAGCATCAACTATTGAATCTTGATTTTCAATCACCATATCATTATCGTTGGTTAATGAACCTTTAGATCTTTTGAAAGCAATATCTTCTTCAAAAGTTACATCTCTACTTACCTCAACATACCTTTGACCTGGAATGTAGATCCTGAAGGCTTTGGAAGATTCACCGTATCCTACTAGGATGCCTTTCTTTCCAGATGGATCCAACTTGGTTCGTTTTTCTTTAGGCACATGAACATACACAGGGCTTCCGAATATCATTAGGTGACTGATGTCAGGTTTGATTCCTGAAAAGGCTTCTTCAGGTGTCACATCCTTTAGGACGCGATGAGGACATCTATTCTGAATATAAACTGCGGTTTTGGATGCTTCCGCCCATAGAAAAGGTTGCAAGTCTTGATCATGGATCATGGCTCTTGTAGCTTCAACAATGGTCCTGTTCTTTCTTTCAACAACTCCATTTTGCTGAGGATTGTAGGGAACACATAACTCCCTCTTAATTCCTACGTTAACACAAAAGTCATAGAAACTACCTGAGGTGTATTCACCTCCATTGTTAGACCTCAAACATTTAATTTGATTTCCTGTAGTATTTTCAACTAAGGCTTTGAATTCTTTAAATCTGTTTAGGACTTATTCAGACTCTTTAGATTTAAGAAAATAGATCCATGTTTTCCTAGAGAAATCATCTATGAAGATAACATAATATAGAAAACCACTAGGAGATGCTACAGACATAGGACCACATAAATTTGAATGAATAAGCTCTAACCTTTGCTTTTATGAAAAGGATTTTTTACATTCTTACCCATTGCACAACCTTTACAAGCATCATCATGAGATAAACTGAGTTTAGACATACCTTTGACCATTTTACCGAGAGTGGGAAGAGCTTGAAAGTGAAGATGACCCAATCTTCTATGCCATAGCTCACATGATTCAGGGGTCTCATGAATGAGAGCTTGAATTGGATTAGTTGCAAGCTTATATAAACTATCACATCTATTTCCAATAATACGAGCAGATTTGAAATTAGATTTCTTAGGCGAAGCGAGTACTTTCCCTTCATAAAATGCTATTTGCAAACCCTTATCTTCTAAGGCAGAAATGGAAATAAGATTTCTTTTAATACCAGGTACAAAGAGAATATCACAGAGTTGCAAGGAAATACCAGAATCTAGTTTTAAAGAGGTAGTGCCAGAACCTTTTACCGAGTATCGAGCATCATCACCGATTACTACATGAAGATTGGTGTCTTTTTCAATCAGATCTGAGAGATGCTCGTGAAATCCTGAGATGTGTCTGGAGGCACCACTGTCAAGTATCCACGTATTGCTGTCCGTAGGAACATTGTTGGATAGAGCAGAGATAAGAAGGTAATCTTCACTTTGTTCGGCAACTTCATTTAAATTGGCTTCCCTTTCCTTTGGGTCATTCTGACAATCTCTGGCATAGCGACCATACTTATCACATCTGAAGCAACGAATGTGAGAGGAATCTCTTGACTTTTTCCTTGGATCATAGGAGGAGGATCTAAAATCTTTGCTTCTCTTCTCTTTCTTCCAATGACCACCTTTCCTAGATTTAGTTAAGAGAACATGATTATCTTTGAGAGAGTTCTTGAGTTTTCCTCTTACCTCAATTCGAGATTCCTCTTCGATACAATCAGATTGAAGATGCTCAAAGTTGGGATGATCGGCTCTTCCACCAATGCTACGAATGAATGGTTCCCATTCATCAGGTAGACCATTTAATGCAATCATAGCAAGATCTTTATCTGAGATTTGGCAATCAAGAGTGCTTAGCTTGTCCTTTAGTTCATTGATCTTCATGAAGTAGGCTATGATTGAGTCTTCTTCTTTCATTTTCATGTGAAGAAGCTGCTGTCTTAGAGCAAGGGCCCTGCTGAGATTGTTGACTTCATACATCCCTTCCAAGTGTTTGATCATTTCTCTGGCAGATACAAACTTTGATATGACAGTGACAAGATGATTCTTGACGGACTCAATTATGATCCTTCTAGCCTCGAGGGAATCTTTCTTGAACAGTTTCAGCTCTTCAGCATATTCTGGAGGAGACAGCCTTTCTTCTTCTACAAATTTCAGTAGATCATTCTCTTCAAGGATCAATAGAATACGAACTTTCCAAGCAGCAAAATCAATGGCTCCCTCAAGTCTATCTTCAGCCTTCAAACCTGACATTTTTTTAATCTGAAAACAAACAACAGCTATATGCAACAATTGATTTGCTAAAATCAGAAGTTAGTGACACCTTAGCTCTGATACCATGTAATTTTATACCCTAGGTATGTTAATCAGATTTATATAATTGATTATGCCCTAGATTGTAATCAGATTTGCAGTATTTTAATAAGCCAACATTCAGTAAAATCAGAAATAAAAACAGTAGACAAACAAGCAAACCTCCAAGGAGGAAAAACTCAGCATGAAAGACCCACAGGTCAGATTATATATTCTCCTCTAAATCATAAGTACAATACTTAGCTTGAATCTGATCTTCACATATCAGATCTGTCCCTTTGCATGCTTCAAAACTGTATCAAAATACACTATGTCCTCTTGGACAATTTCGCACAAGTCTGGATAAGTTCACACCCTTCCTTGAAAATTCACACCTTAGCAGCAGAGCTAAATTCGCTTTTGATTGAGATTGAATTGATGATTTTGACTTGAGAAATGTCCTTTATTTATATGCGCTTTTAACCTTTATTTCAAGTCGGCCTCCTTTAGGTTTTGGTGCCAAATTTATAATGGCGTGAGTGTTTTAGGATAGCGTGAGAGATAGGGCTGGGCCTAGACTTGGGGTCACGTTACCCTTTAGGGCCCAGACCTAAAAGGGTTCGGATGCGATGTTGCCTTAAGGCAATCCGAACCCTATAAAGCCCTAGTTATAAACAACATGTAGAAAGATTTGATGATTTAAAAATTGTAATTGAAGATTTCGATTTTCAGAGTTTTTTTGGTGGTTTAGTTTAAGGGATGGTGGAATGGCAAATGCAGGTTCCTGGATATAATAAGGTGAGTGAAATAATTCATAAAAGTCTTTGGCTATAACATATAGCTGGTTGAATTAATTTGGAGTGTTGGTCGTGCTAAAAATAAACCATAAACTTAAGTAGATAAGGGTGTGGTGATTAATAGCAAATATCTGTTGAAAGAAATTTGTGACTATTAAATATTGTCTATAAATCTTATGCTGGGCACGTGGAGGGGAAATTCTCAGTTGTGTTTGAGGAATCACAGTCATTTGTTACCAGAAAGGGAGCCGTGCAGGTTCTAAATTGTGGAGAATGGTAACAGGGTTGGGTCTGGAAAGCTGCTTACGTTGTTGAAAGGGAAATGAACATCATGACAGGTAGAGGAGTGGATTTTTCGAGGTTGAATCAAGTTTGAGGAATCACAGTCATTTGTTACCAGAAAGGGAGCCGTGCAGGTTCTAAATTGTGGAGAATGGTAACAGGGTTGGGTCTGGAAAGCTGCTTACGTTGTTGAAAGGGAAATGAACATCATGACAGGTAGAGGAGTGGATTTTTCGAGGTTGAATCAAGGAAAAAATTAGCAAAAATTGTCTAATGCCACACACTGCTGTCATCCTACTCTGATTCCTATTATTTAATATCTGGTCGCTGCATTTCTGTGGTATTCTAAGTCTCAGCAGAGACATGGGACTGAACAGTGGTTAAAAGAGGTCACTTCTGTTGGTTAAGAGCTTTGAAGTGTTCTTTAAGCATTGGGAAGATCAGAATTCATTCAGCAGTGAGGGAATACACCTGAGAAAGAGACCAAACCAGTCAGTAGAGGGATGAGAATTGTGCATGAATTGACCAATGAGAGGCCAGAAATCAGTTTTTTTTGTTTTTGCTGACCTGGGATGTCCCTGCGACCCAACCTGCGGCTCCTTTGGGGTGAGTTGAGGCAAGACTAATCTATGAGGATGGTGGCAGCAGCTTGTAAGTTGCCACCATCGGGTGATCCGAGGTGGGAGTTGACCTCGAAACGTCATGGACCTAGACCAGATGCCCTCAACCAACCGTGCTACCCCTCTGGGCTCAGAAATCTGTTTGTTATTGAGCAATTGTAATGGAATACTTTTAATGCTAAATGTGCAAATTTATGTTTGCTGAAGTTCAAGTAAACTGTATATTTGTTATTACTGCAATTATTTCATCATACATTTGTCAAACATTACACTTCCACCCAAGAAAACTAGAACTTTTTGGTCTGACTCTGCATCAAACTTTTATATTGAACCAAGCAAATATATTCCAGCTCATTACACTTTTTGTGAAATTCCCACACAACTAACCCTAACTACCACACCCAATAATATAATACTAATATTATTTAACATTTTATTATTTCTAAGTTTACTAAAAATTTACTTATTAAACTACTAACTATACAATAGGTGTAATATAATTCCCAACAATGTCGATAACAACTAATTATGCCAACTTTTAATTCTTAAAATCTAGTTGGTATGAAGAGATGATATTTGATTGATGCCATTTCTTCTTAAGTTAATTATTGTGCATAGAAAGGTCCAAATTGCCCTAAAAGATCTTGCACAATTTCATTTCCTATGAGAGATAGATAACAGATGAATAATTTTATAGAATGTTAAATTTTACAATGTTTCATGAATTAATGCTAATGAAAACTGATTTACTTGTAGGAAGAAGAAATAAAGCTACCTCCAGTTATCGCCTTTGATGCAGGTAAGCATTGCCATCCATCCATTTATTTATTGAGTAAATAGTCAATGGTAATGCCCGTTTTATAGTTTGTTTTTTAACCCAAAATTCTGTTTACAATATCACTTTTAGTTTACAATGCCAGTATATTATATTCCATAGAGGAGGTCCACACTTTAATGCAGAACGGAGTGGGAATGTACATTGTTGAAGCACATGAGAGATTAATGGAAAAGAATCCACTTATGGACTCTACAAGGGGGGTTTCATCCACAACCATTGGTGACTTGCTTGGCAGTGACCTGAAGAACTACATTTATCATTACCTTTATTTTTGAAATATCATAAAATAAGGTTAACTTGTCATAGAATATCTCACTGGAAGTATAAGGTCCACATGTCACAAGAAATTTAGGACAATTTAGGAAAATTTTGTCCATTTTCACAATTCATGCCAACACAAACCTCCTAAAAACTTACACCCGAGGCTAAAATTATTCTTTAGTGAGTTTCATATCAATGTGATCTTGGTCTAGATCATTTAGAAGGCATAGTTGGACTTGCACTTGTCATCTTTTTTGTGTCATTTCTTCCTTGGAAAGTGCACTAGCTAGAGGATAAATTCTCATTAGAACCAGCATTTTGAAGGATCTATATAGCAAATGTGTCCGAGACCATTTAGAAATTATCTTAACATCTATACTGCTTGCACTCAACATGTTGAGGACAAAGATGATCTGGCATATTTGTTAGGTATATCCTTTAATCCTGCTGTTACAGCTGCTAACAATTTGAGACACACTCAATTATATCAGTAGCATGCAAGAATGTTCTGGCACTGAAACATACATTACTTTATGAGAAACTAAGGTCAACATGTAGGATCAGACATATGCATGCATAGAACCTTTTGAAGCCTATAAATCCCATTTTACCATTAATCTATCCTGTATAGCTACTAGAACTTTAGGTGTACTCCATGGTATGCCATCAATTGAGGTTTACCATAGAGCTGAAGTGTTATTCATTATGCATTGGCAATTAAGGTTCTTGATGGATACAATCTACAAATAGTTAATGTTTGTGAGAAGGTACGTTTTTTCACTGCATGGGCTGTAGTTGAGAAGTTCTCTATAGAATATATATTACTTATTTATATGATTTCTATGGATGGCTAATTGCGACAATTTGTTGGGGTCCAAAATAATGAGCTTGATTCCTAATAGGTAATGGCAATGAATGTGAGGAGTTGCCTATCCATAATGAATTTTTCAATGGCCATTCCTTGCAGGCCTGCTATAAATCCCTATTGAATGTGTTCCAGATATTGCTGTTTAGTTATTTATCCATACAGACATACGTGGAATACAAGCTGCAAGGAATGCTTTTTTATTTTAGTAGAAGTAAAAGTTGACCTTTCACAGTAGAAAACATTGTTTATTACCGATGAAGAAATTGTGTTGGAGACAAATGCTCTCATTGTTACTCTGTAGGTTATATTTTTAAAACAGCTTAGTTGATTGTCTTAAGTGGGTTGTTGCTTTTATGACAGTTTAACTTCATTGATAGTTGCCATTCATTCTAAGCTACTTTTGTTTTTGTTGTACAGAGAGATTGACTCATTATCTGCTCCATCCCAACTTTATCTTACTTCATATAAGGAACACAGTAAACATCACTTGCACTTTGCCTTCCATAGGGCCTATGTCTTACAAGTTGATGGGTGCTCATGACGAAAGCTGCTTTTTCGTCACTTTTGTTTTATGTGGGTTAACGATTGAAGTTGGCATGATGGATCTGCTGGTGTTATAATAATTAGTACAAGTGATTTTATTTTCTAGTATTGTGTTAATGGTTATGAAGATCGTTGATAGGTGTTGCCTTATTGCTTTTCCCATCATTGTCTATATTCATTTGATGGGACCACAGGGGGATCATCATGTTCATTTATTAATGTTTGTTGAATGGAAATTTTGATGCTGAATATCTGTAGAAATAAAGTAGAAGCAAATTGTTATCTATTAAGGTTTATTTCTACATATTACTAAAATGTTTCCTCTCTGTTTCACCATTGATTGAACAGTGTTCTACTTTTCAAGTTTTCAGCGATGTCATGTAAAGTGTTAAAAAGGATTTTTAGTATGACTTGAGCATGAGTACATTATTCTACATTCTTTTTTGACATGAATTAGCGCATAAGTACTTTTTTTCTAGATACTTACTTTCAGGGCTTACTTATCTGTACTGTGATCACACGTTATCTGTAACTTTCGATAATTTACTGTTGTTTTATGCATGTCATTGAAATATGTAGCTGAAATTCGTGAAAGAGATTGGTGCAATGTTGTTACCTGCCATTTGGATGATTCTTGTGCCTATACATGGCGTCTTCAGAACTTTGTAATTGGTGAACATATTTTGAGGCCATCGTGTGAGGTGCCAATGGCAGTAAAGGTATATTTTGTGCTTTCCTTTTGTTTTTAAGTTTTTAGTTCCTTTGAAATGGGTCAGAATTTTAATGCTTCAGCAGATGACTCAATTTGATCAGATAGGGACTTCTAGATGAGAATCTAGGCTTATATTTTTTATTTAATAACTATTATCGCAGGCTTGCAGTATTAGTACGTGTGGCAATTTTGCTGTGATTGGTACAGAGGGAGGGTGGATAGAGCGATTTAATCTCCAATCAGGTTTCAGTCGAGGCACCTATATTGATATTGGGGAGGAGGAACCTTGTGGACATCATGGAGCAGTAGTGGGTCTTGCCTGTGAAGCTACAAACTCCCTTTTGATAAGTGGAGGTTACAACGGAGATATTAAGGTCTCATTCAGTCTTCATCTTTTCTGTGATGTTGTAATGGTGGCTCATATATCTTGTGAATTAATTTCCTTTTTCGTGCTAGTTATTGCCAGACTTCTAGCTGCATGCATCTTGACAAAAGAAAATTGGATTAAGTCAACTAGCATATGTTCTATTTCAAGGGTTTGATAAAAAAAGAGAGGACATAATTGCAAAGTAAATAGCAGTAAGCACTGGAGTTTGGAAACTATTCTGGGTGACATGACTTGAGACAATCTATCTATGTGCATATACAAACTCAAATCTAATAGGCAATGAACTGCAATTAAAACATACATGCAAGAAAATATGAACTGTAATGCTAAAAGACAGCATACTTCGTTAGCATCTACAGGCCAGCAGGGTCACTGTAATGTTCCCTAACTCAGTTTGCCCTAAAATACCTAAATGAGGTATGGATTATATTTGGAAATGTGATTTGCTGACTTAACATCTTGATTTAGAATCTACAGTCAGATTAGTTATCAAAAGATAAACATATAATCCAACAAGTTACAAATAGAACTCCATTCATCATCCTAATAATCATAAGTACATGTGGGTTTCCTTTGAGGCTTTACCCAATGACTCATCCACACTATGAAGCCCACGGGAAGTCATACAAGGCGCCTTGAGCCTATCCCTCAAGTTCAGGGGCATGGAAGTACATCCATCATTTGGCCTCGTTAGGGGCATGGAAGTACATCCATCATTCGGCCTCCTAACTTAACTCAAATGGAACCTGGCTACTTGCTTTCCTTATATGCCCATATCTCCCCTCCATAATAGGACGGCAGATTGAATGAAGCTTTAAAGGAACCTTATCATAATTAACTATGCACATATATATTTTATTAATAATAGTATAAATATTAAATAATATCATTATGATGGACACAGCATAATAAAGAGTATATTTACATCATGCCCAGCTCTTGTGATTAACAAAGACTGCTGAATAGTCTTAATATTTCTCCAATCATATCTGTCTTTTATATCTGATTGTCATTTTATTCTTTGCTGTTTCCATTGACCATTACTTCACTACTTTCTCTTTTTATATCTTCTTGCCTCCATGAAGAAAGGCAACCACTAATGAGCATATGTGGCCAACAGCTTCCTAATACTTATCTTCCCAATTTTCCTTATTATTAGGATCAATGGGTTTAGGCCTTGTTTTATCTACATACTTAGTACATCCTTTTTGCCTTTAGATAAATTCTATATTGCTTGTTTCCATGGGGAGTAATTATATGGTGCTAGGAGAGGAAATTTAGGTTTATCCATTGTAAGAGCACAACTTAAAGAATTGAAAGCTAGAAGACACAAGCATAACAATGGCCCTCCTCTCATGCTGCCCCTATCAATTTACACAATGAAGAAACTTCCCCTGACAAGTAGAAGATGGTTATCTTTGCTGTTTCTGGATTTGATTGTGTATCACTTTTCTATCATCAACGTTTTGGATCACACTCTGTGATCCATCATCAGAATGAAAGAAAGTTACATGAGATGTGAAATGGTTAGTTGCAGACCCAGGAATCCAATAAATAGAAATGAGAGAGGAAGGGAAGAGAGAGAGAGGGGAGGAAGCTGGGGGTATGAGGAGAAAGAATAAGAAAACAATTAAACATTAAAACCAATAATAGGATAGTAAAATAGAGCATATTTATCTATCTAAAATATAAAAGCTAAAGAAGAAAAGAGGAAGGAGCCAACAATAAAATATACCATTAAAATAACACAAAAGCCTATAATATAAAGTGAACGAAGGGTTAAGAAAATAAAAGACGTTATAAAAAATGTAACAAATACTATAAGGCCACACACATAACAAATAAACAAGAATACTAATATATATAAAAGAGCAGAAATTATATAATATAAACCAACTAATAAGCAAGAGATATAAGCAAACAAAATTACAAATATAGAAAAATTAGGGCGCATGAAATAGAGGCTAGAAAAATATTAAAAGAGAATTATAAACAGCTAAGCATATTCTAAGAGAAAACAAAGCTAAATAAATTAAAAATAGGAACTAATAAGAGAGAAATATACGCTACTAACTATTGCAAAATATGGAAAACCTATGTCTAAGAATAACATAAATATAACAAGCCTATTTAATACCTAGAAATATAAGAACAAATAACCAACATCATAAACTATAACCATATGTTTATAATCCTATATAACATGTATAAACCTATGTATAAAACATATATGTCACACACATAAGTTTAAGTTATAAAAGTATCATAAACATAAAAGAAAAAGAAAATTAAAAAATTAAATAGTAAACATCTAAATGCAAATCCTCTATATATGAAAAAGATAAAAGACACTTATGAAATAAAAAGAAAAATTAAAATTAAAAATGTAGGTCAAGCAAGATAGGCTCCACAGCCTAAGTGGTGGCAGTCGGCCTTAAATGGGCCAGCCTCACAAACAAAAAATGGATATTTTTTATTTTTTCTCTTTATTTCTCGTTTTGTTCTGTTGATATTTTTTTTTAAATCCAAAAAATGCTGATGCCAAATTTAAGAAAAAAAAAGTAGAATTACAAATTTTAAATTGTTTTTTACATTTGTTTAGATCTGAAAATGAAAAAACAAACAATTCAGACCTTTACTGGTTATTTGTGATCTCAGGTAATGTGCTCAGGTACTAAATTTTCTTTTTTACCTTAAAAAATAGCGCTGAACATAGGCTTGTTTACCATTTATCCTTAATGATTTCTCTCTTTCAGATGCAATGGCATGATTAATTTTGGAGCAGCTTACTTCCTGCAAAAGTCAAAGAAAGCGCTCCCTCCAATTGGCTAACTTCAGGTTGCCTGATTTAGTCAAAATAATAGTCGATCCTAGCTAAAATTAGAATAGTTCCAACATTCACCAAATATTCAAAAATCTAAAATCTAATTACTTTGAGAAAAAAATTAGCTCTAGACATCATGGCTCTGATATCATGTTAGAATTTGTCATATACACAACAAATCTCTTCAAAACCTAATGCTTACAATTTATAAACAAATAACTAAACCAGGGAAATGAATAAAGAATTTTTATATTCAATATTATGGAGCATAATTAGAAAGAGTAATGTACAAATACATGTATACCTCTTGGATCCATGAATCAAAGAGATGACGTCCAAGGGGTAAGTATTTAACTATAAATGTCTCCTAATCAAGAGGGGAGTTATTCACCCTAACTAGCATGATAGATGGAACTTAATTCAACCTAGATAGACAAGTGTCAATCAGGTCCATAAATCAAGGTACAACTGATTGACACAACTACCTAAATGTGCTTAATGAGAGTGAGTAAATAAAATATAATTTTTCTAGCGTAGTGAACTAACATATACCTAGTCTACCAACAATATTTTATGAAAACACAAAGTTGGTTAGAAATTTGAAAATCAATACGTCATGCCATCAAATATTAGAGTTAATGATAAAGCTATCCACAATACAAATTTTACATAAAAAGCAACAACACAATTAGGTAGCCAAACTCTGTAATGTCCCCTTTTTCAATGCCCTAGTTTTTGCCCTAAAATTACAATTTTAGGTACAGTAAGAAATGGAATAGAGATATCATTTACCAATTAGTTCTTGATTGAGACCACTCGATCATGTTAGATATAAAATTGACCTTTCCTACTAGGGTTAGGGACATTATCTTAACCATCATTGTAAATTACATAATGTGCATGTGGATTCCCTTCAAGCTTAACCCAATGACCCATCCACATTATGAAGCCCATGGAAGATCACACAAGGCGCCTTGAGCCTATCCATCAAGTTCAGGGGCACGGAAGTACATCTGTCATTCGGCCTCCTAACTTAACTCGAATGGAACCCTGCTACTCGCTTTCCTTATATGCCCCTTCATAACAAAACAACAGATTGGATGAAGCTTTAAAGGAATCAATATATATATATATATATATATCTGATTGTCTTTCTATTCTCTGCTGTTCGATTCATCCTTTCTCCTTCCCTTTTCCAACTGAATGGTTTTCCCTTTAATACTTCATCATGTGCCATTAAGAATGGAGGTTTTGATTCTAAAGAGGGACAACTTCTCACCAAAGGTGACATCCCTTTGTTAATCGTCCTTAACAACCGAATGCTTATCGCTGCCTTATGCTTGTTTTAATTATCTATGCCTTCTGACTCGTGGTTTTAACATAAAGAGATTGCTGCCTTTATCCATAATGAGATTCGCTGCCTTTAACAATATTGATTGCTGCTTATTAAATAATGTAGTCGATGCACTAGCCTTCTGCAGTTACTGCCCTAATTCCTATCTATCACTGTATGCAGAATGATTGCTGCTCTGCAATAATGTAATGTATCCTTTGCATTTTGCCTGTTGTTTCCAAATTGCCCCCTGCCTCCGCCTTATATATGCCTTTTGTCTAGGGCTGGGGTATGAGTCGGCCCTCAAGTACATGTCAAGGCTAGGTCAGCCTTAATTTAAACTTCTATAATCTTTGTCTCATAAAAAACCTAGGTCGGCTTCCCAGGTCAGCCTCCTTTTGTCAGTTGATGGACTGTAATTATTTCTTATTTATCATTATCATATTTCTTCCTAGTCTGCTCTAGGCTTAGGGTAATGTTAGGTATTTATTAAACACTAGCCTTAGGTGGGGCATGACAAACTTTCAGCAAAGGAAGGTCTTCAACAAACCCATAACTACCTAGTGATCTTCAAAGAAGCAACAAAAATAACCATCCCTTGCTCCACATCTAGCATGTTATATTACAGCATCCATAATCATCTTTTCCCCAACCTCAATGCATCTATCCTTTCCTAACCCTACGTCCCTGCCGTGGTTCTCAATTTCAATGCTCAGCAAAGGACAAAGTCATCCCTCTAAACACAACATCTGGACATTTAGTCTTCTTTTGTGTCAATTAGGCTTGTCTCGAGGAAATAGCCTTTGCCACATCTGTACTTCTTCATGCATCTCCGTGGATACTACTCTTAGAAGCTCAATGCCATGCATGATTCGATGATAAACAGGGCTCATTCAAGGTGCCCTTCCATACATTTTGAATGTGATGTATCCCATGTCAAAGATGCAACCACTCCAAGTGTGGGAATTACAAGCACACAACTGATTTTTACTTATATAGCACAATGTCCATAACGCCTCAAATATTACATGTTAAGAATGAAAGTATTACCTCACTTTAGAAGCATACTAATGTCGACAAACATCTACCTTCAAGCAACATTTAATTCATATCTACCAACGTAACCTGGGTAAAAGGATTTCCAGCATGTGAAAAAGAAAGTTTGTCTGTGATAATCATGCTTTTCATCTTAAGTCTCATAAACAAGGTTAATCACTACCTAGAGAAATCATCCAATCCCTTCCATCATTTAGAAACTGTCAAAAAATCCTTTACTGCTGATTGAAAACACCAACCTGCCTCGCAACCACCCAAGACATAGCAGAAGACACATTTTAAAGTCTATTAAAAGAGATCACTCTACTGAAAATATGAAGCTGTCTCTCAAGCTGTTTAAAAGGATTAGCACAGAAATCCTTAAAAGTCTATAGTTTTAAATTTTTCTACAACAGCTTTTCTAAGCTGACAAAACTGCTGAGCTAGCGAAAGAGAAACTATCTGTTGTTATACAGCATAATGATCTGCTCCACAATCTTGAAAAATAATTGAATAAACAATCGGATAACTTTATTCAACTATAGAGCTGTTTAAATAGGCGATTACAAACAGTGATGTTTCTAAAAATAGAAGCCAAAAATAGAAAACTAAATAAAGCAAAAATTACACTAATGAGCATTAAAATACTAATTAAATATTCTAATAAATCTTTGCTGAATTTAATCAGAATATTCCATCTTTCTCATCCCACCACTTTGGCTGCCTATCAACAAAACTCTTTTCAAGCAGTCCTTAAACCTTTATCTGTCCACTCTAATATCACTCACCCCACCAGCCTTTCTCTCTTTAACTAACTGCTTTTATATCCCCACAATATTATAGCAAAGTGAGTTTCTCAGGTATATTGGATTCCCTACCAGCAGTGTTTAAAATGATATTTCCTTAGTTCTATAGATATGCCCCACAATGGCCAACCTTGCACCTTCCCCTCCCTACGCAGCATCGATATTTAATCGCCAAGTGTTGGTGATCCCCTAGTGTTTTGTACTGTTGGTTGTCTTCATCAATTTATCAATCAGTCTTTCTTCTTTCAGAAAAATGAAAACAATCAGAGTGAAATCCCACATGGGTGAATGGGAATGCTATTGTTACAGCACTCACAATTAACAGCAGAATGAAATTCCTCGATGATAATATTGGAGGCCACAGCTTCCAAACCCTAGTCATGATTAAAGGCATCAGTTCAATGGAAAGGCACATCACCTTACCTAGTGCAATCTTTTAGCAGCAAAACCATTGTATTAAGATGCTTGAATTTGTTGTCCATGGCAATATGAATGCACAGTTCCACTATTATGCATATCTCTTGATACTCAACACCATTACCTTGCTTGACTGATTGTGATGGTTCATATTCCCAAATTGCACCCCAGCCCTAACAAGATCCACTCAAATGGTCTGTTTTTGATCTGCTATGCTTAGACTAGTTTGTCTGCAGATGTGCTATGTTAAAATCTGCTTCCTCTTCCTTATTCCTGTGCTGTCCAGTTATCTCCTTGAATACAGCAACTTCTCCACATGTACCCCTTGGCCTTTGGTTTGGGCTTGGGCTTGGAGTATGTAATTTTTTTAGAACTTTTGTCTTGAACTTTTCCTTAAAAATGTAATATGGCTATGATGGAAAATAAGCAAGAGCTGAAGATCAATTAACGCTTCAAGCAAGGTGAATTATTAGAGATTAACAAGAACAATCCTTCTTGAGCTGAATATTCAATAAGTTGACAAGTACTACAGGACAAGGAACAATTCAATGATGGTCTGCCCATTACTACTGATGTCTTACACTATAACTACATTCTAATAAGATGCAGAATACCCAGTAACGAGTTGCCATTTAGGAGATTCATAAATATTATTATGACCAATGGCAAGTATCCAAGAATGATGGCAGACAAGTGCTTTGTCAAGTAACATGCAACAATATGGTCTTCCTATCAATGCGTATGCTTTTTCCAATGCTCATGTGTGATAAAAATAAAGCAGCAACCAAAGATTCCTCACTACAAACAAAATTTAGGGTTTTTCCAATTCAGGTGTGATTTTTGCAGACAAATAAGAGGCTGTTCCAGGACATAAACTTCCACAAACTACATTTCCCTCAGTATTGCTCAAAATTACGCTCAAAATTACGTTTTATTATATATTAAAGAATTATGTTGTACTGTATATTAAAAGAAGTGCTTTACAATGAACGTGCTAATTATCTAATAGATGAAGTTTTGCTTCAATTTGGGTGTTTTATGAAAAATTATCTACCCTCAAGCTAACACACTTTTCTTGAACTATCATTTTAAAAAGCAAATCCAAAATACCTTCTGCAAAAAGAAGCCTTTAGGGTTTGTACATGAAAATGATTACTTAAAATCTTTCTTGCCAAACCAGTTGCCTCTCAAAGATGCAAGAGAAACAACTGTATAACCATTGCTTGAAGACTTTCTCATGCAGTATTGAAGCATAATTGCCACACAAACACTGCCACTAGAACCAAAGCCTTGATATGGTGCACAGATTTAGTGCTGCACTTAATAAAGGACTTAACAATAATAAGCAACTAGGATTGAAGAAGTGACATACACAATGAAGAGACACCAAGGCATAGGGTGGGACCATTGGATCCTAATAGTTGCTTACATAATTCCCGTTTTTCGACAATTCATCAAATTTGGGATATTGAATTTCTTTAAATACACATCTAATTGGCAGACCATAGTCACTATTAAACAAAGCCACCACATTTTTATTTAATTGTCCAATGATACCACATGTTGGTAATCCAAGCCTCAAGGGCAGTCGATATGTACACGCACTAGCAATGTAACAGATCAATTTCAATACAATATGCTAGAGTATGTAGCATAGTGAGCAGAGACAAGAGAACCGAAGTGCATGAAACAACCCAGAACCAGTAACCAACCATTTGAAGAATTTCTATCAATGAAACTTTTCTTATGGTGTAAACAGTGTAAAATCTCAAATCTCAAAACACGTTATACAAAAATTTATCTCTAACAATTTAGCCTGAAACAGTTAAGTAGAAATATGTCAAGCTAATCATATTTATTAAGTAGAACTAGCTTGCAATCAGGACTTTCAGACATGGAATGACTATACACCTCTCAAATTACAAATCCAATGATAAAGTGATCGTTTAGAATTTGATGCAATCAAAATAGGTAGGTGCCATATAATTTTTATTCTGTAGATCAATAATAATGGTTTGTAATATATACTGGTGTTTACCCCGTGGGGAGTGTTATTAATATTGCATATCAACAGTCAGATGATAACCATAGGATAGAATAGTAACCAGAAACTCAGAGCAATGCTTTCATTAATGCCAAAATGTCTAGTACAATAATCATTCTCTGCATCCATGTATTCAACAACAAGTACAAGAGCATATATAAAGACACGGTCGAGGGCTGCAGTTACCACCCGTGGGGAACTGTCGTGCAACGGACAACTACCCTCAATGACACTAACATACTTAACCAACGTAGCTTAACAAGTAGTACAAAGCCCATTTTATGACCAACAACTGGTATTGTAATAGACACTAAGTATCACATCTTAATGTTCAGAAAGGTAACAAACGAAGCTTGATGGTGACGAAAACAATATTCAACTTAGGAGCTTAATTAGGATCCCAAACACTGTAATTCTCATTAAGGGAATGCAAATCTCAAGTTGTATCTGTGAAATCATTATTTGGCCAAGAAAAAGATTTTTCCCAGTGACCTGAGTTTTTGCTTTCTAAACAAGATGTTGAGCATCAGATAATCAAATAACTAAATAGTGTTGGGCAAGAAAAATATATTTTTATCCATAACCTGAGTGTCTGCTTCCTAAACAAGATGCTAGTATCAAATAGATTTGGAACCAAATAGTGAACTTAATAGGGTCTGTATCTAATTCTCTTGTATTTTCTACGTCTTCAAGTGTCACTATGTTTGCCTAGTCCATTGCTGCAGTTATTCTCAATAAGGATATGCTATACTGTTATTTCACTTTTCGCTGACTTACATGGAATTAAATCCAGTAGTTCTTTTTAATTCCCTAGAGCAAAATTGAAAATCCAAAGGTAAAAAGTGCAGATCCATTATGTGATTGAGATCATAATTATATTAAATCCTATTGCAAATCATGCTATATTTGTGAGATCAATGACTATACATGCACACGCCCATTTACCATTAGATTATATTCTGTTATGTAGCTTCATTTTTCAAATTCTGTTTTACTCACATTACTTTATTGTGCAGGTTTGGGATTTCAAGGGTCGTGATCTAAAGTTCAGATGGGAAGTTGGTGTCCCGTTAGTCAAGATAGTCTATCATGCTGGAAATGGTATTACATCATACTTTTTGCGCTGCCTTTATTTAGATTTGGTCAATTATTTATTCAATTTGTTGCTAATAATAGATGTAATGTGTTTGATTTGAAATGATTTTTTGTTGTTCTCAGGGCTTCTGGCTACTGCAGCAGATGATATGATTCTTCGTTTATTTGATGTTACGGCAGTGCGAATTGTGCGCAAATTTGTTGGGCACATGGATCGTGTTACCGATTTGTGCTTTAGTGAAGATGGGAAGTGGCTATTATCGTCCAGTATGGATGGAACTATAAGAATTTGGGATGTAATTTCATCAAGGCAACTTGATGCAATTCATCTTGATGCAGCTCCAACAGCTCTTTCTATATCACCAAATATGGATATGTTGGCAACTACACACGTTGACAGAAATGGCATCTATTTGTGGTAAATGTTCTATTCATTACCTTTATTTTATGCCAGGGAAAGTTTTGGCTAGTTGGTAGCAGGTAATGGCTGTTTAGAGACTTAAAGGAGGAAAGATTATATGAAAGTGAAGTCCTGAGCACTCTTGTTTGTTAGTAATTCTAAATCCTTTTATGGGGGCTTTGATATTCCAAATGGATGGGGCTTTAGCCCGTTTTTTCTAATGCCATTTTTTCAGAGAATGTCTTTCATTGAAAAAAAATAGAAATCTTTGGGCGAAAGTTTTTTTCATAGCAGATTTCAAGTTGTAAAAACTTAAAAAACAATTTCAAACATATGCTCAAAACTAAACCATCTATCCGTTCAGATTCAAGCATAACAGAAATTAATTCCCTGTATATATTAATTTTTCTATAGATAGTTAGCATGTGTAAACTATGTACTGTAAAAAAAATAGTAATCATCAATATTGAACTAGTGTCATTTTTCCAAGTCTATGTTGTAATGCACCTTGTATTAGAAGACAATGATAAGATAAGATTCACTTTTTCAGCGATATGAACAGAAGCTGAAATTTTGCACAAGATTAAACATTTAAGAAAGCTATTCCTAGAAGTTGTACGTTTTCTAGTTTGCCATGCAGATTATGACATTTGAAGGAAAATTACTTACATATAAATCAGTAGCATGAAATTGCAGTTTATAATCTAGGTCAATTGAATAAAGCAGTATTTTTGAAATTTAAAACTGCCAAACTTAAATAATTAAATTTAATTTTGTAAGTAATATTTCTTAGTTCCACCGAACTGTAAAATTTCATGAATGGGATATGAACTTCTAGATCTTTTTCCAGTTGTAGTGTCAAGATTTTACAGCTCCATTTTTTTGGAATGGGTCTTAAGACTAGATGACAGTAACATCCTGATTTCTCCTTCTACAGCTTCAAAAATGTCTGAAAAAAAAATCCATTAAAAGTAAACAAGAATATTCCTGCCTTCTGATGAATATATAACCAAGCATATGGCAGGTGTGACAAACAGGATCAAAAGTGTACCAAATAAAAAAATTCCTTCTTGTGAATAGCAGCCTCTACAGCTGATGCTGTTAAAAACTCAGCATTTAGCAGCCACCCTAGAGAGTAGAGACTGGGGCAGCCTTGGGCCAAACTGCTTGATATGTTTTCTAGTGCGATCTGTTATTGGTCCTCTTCATGTCAGTTCAATGCTTCCCTGTTTTCTGTCTGCTTTTCTATCTTTTGGATCTTACAAAGCTTAGGCTAGATCCTGGTTTTGGGCTTTATACATCTTAATGCTGCAAATTAATATATTAGACATTTTCAAAAGTAAAAAAAAAATTAAAAATTGGGTCGTCAATGGTAGTTGAGCAGCATTCTTGAATTGAGCTGAAAAGGAAAAGCTTTTTTTGCATATGAGCTAGCATGGTGACAAATTTTGTTTATTTTGCTTACCAATTTTGTATGCTTAATAATAAAATAAAAGGCTTACTGTAGAGACAATTGGCTAATTTTGTTCATCTTAGATTTCCCATATGGAGTTGCTACCTATGCAATTAAGATTGTAATTGTTTTCCAAATATTTTCAGGGCGAACCGTATGATGTATTCAGGTGCTGAAGATATTGAATCTTTCATTAGTGGGGAGCAAGTTGTGAAGGTTTCTATGCCAACTGTCTCGTCCAGAAAAGAATCTGAAGATACTGAAGAGAACATGCTTGTTAAAGACCAGGCTATCAAGAAGCTTGATATTTCAAATAGCCTGTTAGGAAATTCATGCTCAGCTCAACTTACACCTGGACTTGTGACTCTTGCAATGTTACCTAAGACTCAATGGCAAAGTCTTGTCAATCTAGACATCATAAAGGTACCTCATTATAATCTTTGTTTACCTTCTAATATTACATTTTTAATGGTGTTATGAGTCATGACTGTTGATAATTGTTTCATACCTTATTTGTGAAGTCAAATTCTTAATTTCCATTTGTCTTCCTTTTACAGATATTGTGAGCATTAAAATCTTAAAGGTTATTTATGCATCATAGAAAGCTTCTAATAGTGTTGTGCATTCATACTTTAGATTGAGCTTCTGAAATATGAACTTTAACACCTTCAGAATTTATGGAGTTTTTCTGAATTTTGCATCTCCCTTTTAAATTTTTATTAGCCCGACTTGTGATGGTTTAAAGGTCATGTATTCAAATTTCTGATGCCAGCTAACACCTGGTAAGTGTCTTTCTGAGGTTCAATTGTTGAAAAGGCAGGCTTGTGTTTGCGGAGCCTTATAAATAATATTTTTTTAATCATAATTTTCAGACCAGGCTGAGTATTTCTGTATTTATTTTGAAGTCTTCTATTTTTCATCCTGTGAATTGTTTGAAAGTTAATGTTGGAACTTGGAACTGGGAAGTGGGAAAAAGGACAAACTGTATCTTTTTGACCCAAGAATGCATTCTACTACTGTTGATAAAAATTAATTCATTATTGTAACTTGGAACTTGAAAGTGGGAAAACGGCATGCTGTATCTTTTTGATCCAACAATGCATTGCATTGCTGTTAATAATTCAAAGCTATTGGGGATTTATTTATGTAGCATTTTGATTAAAAGCCAACCATGCACATGAAATTTATATGCATTTGCACCTTCCATAAACTTGAGCATGATCTCCTCTGATGAACTTGTTTACAGATGCGAAACAAGCCTATTGAGCCACCTAAGAAGCCAGAGAAAGCTCCTTTCTTCTTGCAATCATTGTCTACACTTACTGGAGAAAGGATTTTTGTTCATAACTCTGTAAGTGACAGTGGTGATCAAAATGAGGCAGAAAATGTTAAAAGTGCTGCTCAAGCAAATAAAAATGAGGGATTTTCACCCTTTATGAATCTTCTATATTCTTGCATAGAAACTAAAGACTGTAAGTTGCCATCACGAAGAGTTTGTGATTTTACTATCTAGAAAATAATAGCTAAGGAAAAAAAAAATATAGTCCATGTAAAGATTACATTTATATCTCTCTTGATAATGAAGCTCCCATGTTGTTTGCAGTTGCATCAGTCACAGATTACTTGAAGAGCTTATCTCCCTCGGCAGTGGATTTGGAATTGCGCATGCTTCAAATTATTGATAATGAGAATGTAACAGAAACTGAGCATGCAGTAGAACTGAAAGGGATTGGGATGCTGCTAGATTACTTTGTAAATGAGGTCTTTTGCAATAATAATTTTGAGTTTGTACAGGCTTTGGTTCGGCTATTCTTAAAGGTGAGCATGGATACTTGATTTGATCAATTTTACAAAATATTGTTGTACATTTTTTTATGCTGGAAAGTTTTTCTTTGTAAGCATACCTGAAATCTGTAATGATCATATATCATCAGATACATGGTGAAACAATCCGACGGCAAATATTTTTACAAGAGAAGGCAAGGCAGTTGCTTGAGCTCCAAAGTTCTACATGGCAGAGATTAGATACAAGCTTCCAAAGCACAAGATGTATGATTACATTTCTTAGCAATTCACAATTTTGACAAATTATTTGTATTTAATTCAGTCTACAATGGGGAAGTTTTATTCTATTGTATCACTGATGCATCGATTCCCTTTTAATACGGAAAGATGTTCGTGTAAACACTGTGACCAAGATTCTACCTTTTTATCCATTCATGTAACCAGTCAGTGTAATTGATGGTTGTTTTAATAATATCAAAGAATCAAGTGCATGCCTCATCATTCTCTGAAGCATTTACAATGAGATAACCATTGGCAAGTTGTTTTCTAGCTCATTGAGTTCATAGCTTATTGATTTGATCTCTTCTTGATAAGTGGGAGAATAGTCATAAGCTTTTCTGTGCTTTAATATAACCCTTCGAATTAAAAGCGTAATTAGTTACAGGAGCTATGTTCCTTTAAATTGTATGCATATCACATACCAACTGAACTGCTCTTTTATCTTTTATTTAAGGATATATTAATTACTAGTTTGGTTTTCCAGGAATGAGCATAAAGGTCTTTTGTAAATGTAGTGGGCAACATGGAATTTTGTTTAGCTTGACCCAAAAGACACCTTTGATTGTCTGGAGTTAATATTGTCAGAGTAGGTTTTAATATTGTGGAAGGTTTAATGCATAATACATCTAAATAAAAATTCACAACGGTACCATCTTTACCAATTTGTTATGTGAAGAAAAACATTCTATAATAGTGTCAACTTGTAAATCTTGTGTGGGAGAGATTATAGGAGTGGTTTATGATTGGCATTTGAAATTTAAATATACAATGTGAGGATTTATTTGACTGGATAAGATCATGCCTAGAACCGTTTTTCAACTAGAAGTGTTGTTTTAGCATAAAACCCTCTTTGGCTGAATAGTGATGAGAAGCCTTTATGAACCATGTCTGTTTTGCTGCCTGCATATTCGGTAGCTTTAAATGCATCCTCTCGATTACTATTGATATTTAAATACATCTTACTATGCCAGTAAACGTTGATTTGTTACAACTGAATGAGAAAGAGCAGAGATCAAGTTTTTTAAGCTAGGCATCTATTATAGTAAATGTAGTTGATGACATTTGAACTAATAATCTCTGTATTTTTTTGATTGAATTTTGTTGGAATAGAGGTTGGAAATAACTAATCATATTGGTTGCCTTTTAGTTTACCGAATTTCTAGCGTGATTTATACCTTTGCCAAACAATAAGCTATTCATTTTACATAAATGCATGCTCAAAGTTTTGTATCATCAGTGAAACATAAGCTTTTACACCAGTATTGATATTTCATTCAAATTTATATCTTATGTTTATATGTTGTAATACATAAATGTTGAATGAATATTTAAAAATTTGATCCTGCCCCTAGGGCTCATAATTTGTGATACATAATTTATGTATATATCTAAAAGCATCAGTGGTATGCTTAGGAATAGAATGTGCATATTCAGTTGCACTGTCATGGTGTTGGGTTTTGAATTCTGTCATAGTTGAGTGTCTTGGCCCGCAATTTGGAAGTTAAATAAGAATAGAGTAACACATCATACTCCAAAATTTTAGTGGTTGAGCTTAAACAAATAGAAAGACAGAAGTGACATAGTGTTCGCTGTGCTTGTTGGCTGACCGAGTTGGTGTTTTGGTTGGATCCACCAGAGGATTGTAACGTGCGCCAGCCAAAAGTAGCATGTTGATATACTTTTGGGCCATTGGAGGATGTGTTGGGTAACACTTAGCATGCCCCCTTCTTTTCGAGAAACGTGTGGAATTTTGGATTGAGCCTATTAGACATTTGGTGTAGGGTTTATTGTTTTGTTGACTTGTAGATGCAATAACCTTATTCTAGGATGACCTATGAATGCATTTATCATTGTAATTCATATATATGGTTGATCTAGGTTCTTTCCTAGTATGACCAATAATGTGAATATCTAGGAGGTGTGATTATTGTGTATGTGGTTGACGTGTGAGTAGCATCTCAATCATTGTATGTCATTTCATTTGGGGATCATATGCACCGTGTGAGGATGTTTTGATGTTGATCAAATCATAAAGATGGTAAGTATTTGATCGTGAAAGTTTACATTTCATATCTCTTGTATTTTGGTGATATTGGTGTCCCAAATATTGAGTTGGTGCTCAGATCTTGGATTAGGAGATTGTTGTATCCCATAGATTGTTGCTTGCAAATGTAATTAGGAATTGGTGCCTACTTCATATTGTAAGTTCTCTATTATTTTGTGAGACTGGATTTGGGCAGTAGATCCAAGCACTATTCTCACTATGGTTTCTCCATTGTGCGTTTTCACACAAATATGGTGTTCATTTGTGTGGATGTGTGTGTGATGATAATTTGCTTCATCATTTAGGAAAAAGTAGTAAACAACGCTACTTTGAGTTTTTGGGATTCATGCTTGAAGAAGTTTAATGATAAGTAATATTTAATAACGTTGAAATTAGCATATACTAATTCACACCATCCCCACACCCTCCCCCTCCTCCCTCTGATCCTTGGAAGAAGTTTAAAACAATTTGACGAAGTCATTAATGATAATTAATGTTTAATAATTTTGAAATTAGCATATACTAATTCACCTCATTGTAGGACAACAAAGGAAGTGTGGGTTAAGTTACACAACATTTATGGTGGAGATGACAAGGTCAAACGAGAAAAACTTTAGACCTATCAAAGTCAATTTGAGAGTTCGAAAATGAAAGAAGAGGAAAACATTGCTACATCCTTATTCCAAGTTGATGAAGTTGCCAAATCTATTAGAGGACTTTGTGAAGAACTAAAAGATATGGTGACTGTAAAAAAGGTACTTAGATCACTTCCCCCAAGGTTTGATGTAAAGGCTTCTGCAGATGAAGAAAAAGATATGAATTTGCTAACTATGGATGAGTTGCATGGAATTCTGACTTCTTATGAGACAAGGATTGATACTAACAAGTTCTCAAGGAAAGATGCAATATTTTAAGTGTCAAAGAAGCAAGAAGATCCAAATTTTGATGGAGTCAAATCCAAAGGAAGCAAACTTTATTAGAAAGATGCATAGAGGTTTCGAGAAGTATACAGGGAAGTTTTCTTTCAAATGTTTTTAATTATGGTGAAGTAGGATATTTCATAGCTAAATGTTCATACAAAGATTCTAACATTTCATAGCTAATTATGGTGAAGTAGGACATTAAAGAATGGGAAGAAGTCTTTTCCAAAAAGGAAACATTTTTAAAAGAATTAGAAAAGTTTCTTCAGTAATGAAAAAAGTTATTAATCCAATGATGATGATCAGTGCACTTTTTGAGAATGAGGGTGAAAAAGGCTCTATTCATGGCTATATAGACTACTGAAGCTGATGCAAGAAAAATGAAGTCCGAAAATGAAGATGATAAAGTTGATCTCATGGAAGAATTGTATTGTGTTGACAAAGAATTTAAGAGATTGAAGAAGAGGATTGTGGAAGAGGTGAAAACCAAAGACAAGCTATCTCAGAACCCTGAGTAGACAAAGAAGATGTTTATTGACTCAAAGATTCAAGTGGAAGAAGCAAATAAAGTAGAAGAAGTTATGATAGAAAGGTTGCTAACAAGAGATAAGGACTATAAGAGACTTGAGGTAGAAATTGTGTTATTGAGAAAGGATCTAGAAAAATAAAATAATAAGTTAAAATCGAAGTTTGGAAAAAACATTAAAATCCTAACTAGTTCATATTTAGAAGCTATTCACATATAAAGTTTACATAGACATGCATATGTGACAGTTAGTTGTCATTAAATGTCATTTACATGCTATGTTTACTTAGGCTTAGTTGGCGTTATTTAGTTATCATAAAGTTACTTTTGTAACTTGTCATTTAATATTGTTCATAGGATCAAGTTAGTTATTCTAGGTGGCATTTTCTAAGATATGAGTCACATCTCATTATTTTATATTTGCTTTGGGCATTTGATATTTGTAACATGGTAGTTTTCATGTCACATAGGATTAAGACATATGTCCACATCTTGTGTACTCCTACCTCATGCTCTTGCTTATATAAGCAAGTCTCCTTTATACATTGTATCATATCAATTGAATCATTTCATATCAATTCAATCTCATGTTCATGCAAGCTCATGTTGCAAAATTCTCTCATGGAAGGCATGTTTCTTGGTTGATCCTTTGAGGTATCTGCAACTTCATTACATGTTTATTATTCCAACATATAAAACTAGTTGGTGAGATTCCAGAAGAGAATGACTAAACAAATTGTGGAAACCAAAGAAATCAAGAAGGTGGATGATGGTTTTAGTCAAGTACAAAGACATAATAGCAGAATTGGAAGACAAGCTTCAAGAGGACAAGTATAAAAAACTAGGTTTAATTATTCTTTTTATAGTTACTATTTTAATTGGAATCAATTTAGTCACAAAGCTTTAAATTGTAGAAAGGTTCCGGAAAGAAGAAATAACTTTCTTAGTAGAATTATTTTTTCACATATGTTTGATTTCAATATTATCTTTCATAAGGGCAACAATTTTTGGTATAAAGCAAGAAACTGTAAAAGCAATTTTTGAAGTCCTTTTAAGCTGGATGCAAAGGGAAATAAATCAATAAGTCAAAGCAGTGAAACTCGAAAGGTTTGGGAAAGGAAATCAGAATAACAAAGATAAGAGAAATACATTGTTGGTCAAACTAGATTTCATCTTTAGAAGGATAAGAATCTATGGATCATTGATAACATATGTTCAAGTCACATGACCAGAGATGAGCAAGTTCATGAGCTTTAAGAAGTTTGATGGAGGAGTTGTAACTCTTGGTAGTAACTCAATTGCTAAGATTACCAATAAGGGAACTTTGAGTTTTGATGGTGGAAAGACAAATACCTTTATGTATTGTATGCAGAAGGCTTGAAACATAATATTTGAAGTGTCAGTTAAATGTGTGATAAAGGTTTTAGTATCCCATTCAATACAAAGAGTTGTGAAATCAGGAAAACTAATACTAATGAGTTAGTTGCAGAAGGAAGTAGGATTGACAGTGATGTGTATCATCTCAGTGAAGTAAATGGGCATAATTATTTTTCCATTCAAAAGGAAGAAAGTTGGCTTTGGCACAAAAGGTAGGGACATATCAAATTTGATGATCTTGTGAGAATTAGTTTAAAATGTGTAGAAAGAGTCATGCCTAAGATCAAGAAGCTTATATGTACCAGTTGCAACTCGTGTCATGATGGAAAACAAACAAGGACCAACTTTTCTACCAGGGAATATTCCACTACAAAGCCATTGGATCCGATCCATACATATCTATATAGACCAATGTGGACAAAGAGTTTACAAGGTGACAAATATTTTATGATGCTTATTAATGATTATTTTAGAATGAATTGAATTATTTTTTTGAAAGAGAAATTAGAAGCTTTTGAGAAGTTTAAATCATTTAAAGCAATGGTAAAAAATGAGATTGGTATGTCCAAGATTAGATAATATTGATAATATTATAGTTGTTATCAGACTCCTTTAGGGCCGACATAGATAACTTAATTGTCTAATTGGCCTATCGGCCTTAGACAATTACATATGTGTCGTCATTAATATATGTAATTAATTAATGATTATCAATCATTTATTTATTGGGGCCGACTTGGAAGTCTGCCACCCCTTTGTTTTGGGTCATAGTAATTGGTAATGTAGTGACCCTTGGTGAAGGGGCATTACTAATGTATTTAGAGAGATTGAATCTCCATTCCTGTGGCAATCAAATATACACATTAGCAGACCAAGTTCCTTCCATTGCAGACCGAGTTCATTCCATAGCAGATTGAATTCATTCTATACATCACATCGATCATTATTTGTGTGAAAGTTTTCTTCAGCAGATCAACTCCATTCTCCAGCAGCGTGCTCTCATCTTCAAGGCAAACCAATTAATATAGAAGTTAGATCGAAAAGAATAGATCATCATACATCAATCCATCTCTCTACAACAGTTCGGATTGCATACTACAGTCTTGGGTGAATCTTTATCATCATATAGCTTCAAAGTGTGAAGCAATTCCTTATAAAGATACTTGTCATATTTGAAATAATAGAGATACTTTGTTGTTGGGTTTTTCACCTTCAAGTTGGAAGGTTTTCCCATAGCATGTTGTGCATTATTGGTTAAATTAGCTAATATCTGCTACATCCTAATTTGATCACTAAATTTAACATGGTATCAGAGCCACGATGAAGTAGATCGTGATTTGATTTCCTTATAATATTGAAGTTCTCATTCATCTCTCATCTTCAAGAAGGAACATCAAAGCCTCAAAAATGGTGAACGGTCTTAAAGTCAATGATAGGCTTGAAGGTGCATCAAACTTCACTTCGTGGAAATTTAGAGTGCTTATTGCACTCGAAGAAAATGACCTTCAATTTGTGGAAGAAAAAGACTCATCCAAGCCAAAAGATCAAGAGGAGAAACTTCAATTCAAGAAGAATGCCATAAAAGCGAAAAAGATATTGATTGACTCCGCGAGGGATCACTTAGTGCCTCTCATTTCCAAGATGACAACTGCAAGAGACATGCTCAAGATCTTGGAATGCCTATATAAAATCAACAACACGAGTAGGGCTCTTGCATTGAGGCAACAACTTCATGAAGTCAAGATGGTGAAAGGAGAATTTGTCATGTCATTCTTCTTGAAGATCTCAGAACTGGGGGATCAACTAAGCGTTATTGGAGATCTAGTGGTTGATAAAGATCTTGTCATGTTGGCATTAAATGGCCTTCCTCATTCTTGGGAGCCATTTATTCAAAGTATAAGTGGGAGATCCAAATAGCCTAAGTTTGATCGTCTTCGTGTGGATTGCATCCAAGAAGAATCTAGATTGGCTGCAAGGAGAATTGTCAAAGGTTCTCAAAGTGAAGACACTCATGTTCTTGCCACTCAATCTACCAAGAAATGAAGAAATTGGAAGAAAGCCAACTTCAAGAGGAATAGAGATCAAAGATCAGATTCTGCACTTGATTCAAAGAAGAAGAAGAAAGATCTCTCTCATATTCAGTGCTTTAGATGTGACAAGTGTGGTCACTATGCAAGAGATTGTTTGACAAGGCCTAAGTAGAAAATGGTGAACATTAATGAAGTCTCAACTCAAAAGGAAGCGGAAGATAACTCTAATGGATTCCTCTTCATATTTGCCTTATCAAGTAATGTTCCCATGGATAGTGACACTTAGCTAATTGATAGTGGAGGCTCTGGACACATCACATGCTATCGAGAACATCTTTCGGATTTGGTGGAAGGGGAGTCTAATCTCCAAGTGATCATTGGAGATAATACATGCTATTCAGTGAAAGGATTTGGTGCTACATCACTCAACCTAGAATTTGGAATTTCTCTTCATCTAAGTGATGTCTTATTCATGCTAGGAATCAGGAGAAATCTTGTGTCTATTTCAGCCTTAGAGGATAAGGGTTATCAAATAGCATTTTCAGAAGGAAGAGTTCTTGCATGGCAAAAGAACTCCAACATCAAGACTACTCGTGTGATCGGGAATCGACATGAGAGTTTGTATAAGCTTTCCACTCATCCAGTTCAAGCTCTTCTACGTGACTCTTCCAGTCCCAATGAACTATGGCATAGAAGACTTAGGCATCTACATTCCAGGGACCTTTCGTCATTGGAGAAGATGGTTAAAGGTATTCCTGAACTTAGTCATATACATGATGGTACTTGTAAAGGTTGTGCTATGGGTAAACATATTAAGAGTCCATTTCATAGCAGCGAAAGTAGATGAAAATAAATTTTCGATCTTGTACATTCTGATTTATGTGGTCCAATGTCAATAGCATCCCTAAGTGGATTTTTGTATTATGTAAGTTTCATAAATGACTACTCTAGGAAGACTTGGATTTATTTCTTAAGGTCTAAAGAGTCTGATGAAGTCCTAGGTAGATTTAAAGAGTTTAAGGCTCAAGTAGAAAACTTCTCTGGAAAGAGAATTAAAGTTTCAAGGTCTAATAATGGAGGTGAATACACCTCTGGTAGATTTCTTGATTTCTATATTGAGGCGGGGATCAAGAGGGAATTTTGTGTCCCTTACAATCCACAACAGAATGAGGTTGTAGAAAGAAAGAACATATCCATTGTTGAAGCTGCAAAAGCCATGATCCATGATCAAGACCTTCAAACCTTTATTTGGGTAGAAGCTTCTAGAACAATAGTGTATGTTCAGAATAGATGTCCTCATCGGATATTACAAGAATATGACTCTAGAAGAAGCCTTTTTAGGGATTAAGCCTGATGCCAATCACTTGAGGATCTTTGGTTGTCCAATGTATGTTCACATACCCAAAGAGAAAAGAACCAAGTTGGAACCTTCTGGAAAGAGAGGAATATTTGTGGGCTACAGTGAAACCTCTAAAGCCTATCGAATTTACATTCTCGATCAAAAGCAAATAGAAGTAAGTAGAGATGTTACATTTGAGGAAGATGTTGCCTACAAAAAATCTAAAGGTTCATGCATGGAGATAGATGATGAAAATCATGAGACTCCTCAAGACATGGATATTGATCATACTCCTGAGATTCAGAGGGAGTCTACTAAACCTATAGCAGATGATAATCCAATTGAACCTTTGGATACTACTAACGGTCCTACAAATGTTTTTGTGAATTGAAAGAGAGCTCTTTGGGCAAGGAACACTATGCAGGCGGTAGAAAAGCTTGCAACTTTTAGAGGCACATTCAGAGAAAGTAAAAGACCACAAAGATTCTCTAGCTATGTTGCATTAATGTGTAATCTTATTGAGACTGAACCTTCGAATGTTGATGAAGCCTCAAAACAACAAGTATGGAAAGATGTTATGGATGAATAATATCAATCCATTATAAAAAATGATGTTTGGGATATTGTACCTAGACCTGGAAGAAAGTCAATTGTATCTTCCAAGTGGTTGTACAAGATTAGGCATGCAATTGATGGAAGCATTGAGAAGTACAAAGCTATATTTCTGGCTCATGGTTTTTCTCAAAAAGAAGGAATAGACTATGAAGAAACATTTGCTCCAGTTGCTCTCTACACTTCCATCACGACCATCATTGCCATTGCAACAACTAAGGGATGGAAGCTACATCAGATGGATGTAAAGACAACTTTTCTCAATGGTGTAATTGAGGAAGATGTTTACATTGAGAAACCCGAAGGTTTCATAATTCATGGAAAAGAGTCTCATGTATGCAAGTTGAAGAAAGCATTATATGGTCTTAAACAGGCTCCCCGTGCATGGTATGAAAGGATTGACAAATACTTGGTGAGTTTAGGTTTTTGCAAGAATGATGTTGATCCAAATATTTACTTCAAGGTATTCAATGGTGAATTTCTAATCTTGGTCCTATATGTTGATGACTTATTTCTTATTGGGGAAGATCATCTCATCCTTAGATGCAAGAAGGAGTTGACTTAAGATTTGAGATGAAAGATGAAAGATATAGGACTCATGCATTTCTTTCTAGGTTTAGAAGTATGGCAGAGGCCTATTGAGATTATCTCGAGTCAAGGGAAATACACCATTGACATCTTGAAGAGATTTGAAATGTTATATTGCAAGTCCGTGTCTACACCGATGGAAACTAACTTGAAGAAATTGAGGGAATCTGCAGCTAGTTCAGATCTTGTGGATCCTAGTATGTACAAACAATTGATTGGATCCTTGATGTATCTACTTAACACTAGACTAGATATTTTCTATGCAGTGAGTGCACATAGTCAGTTCATGTGTGAACCAAGGCAAATACATCTAGTTGCAGCAAGCATATCTTGAGATACTTGTGTGGCATAGTTGTATATGACTTGAAATATTCTTCTAGTGTGGACCTGAATCGGCAAGGCTATTCTGATTCTAATTTGGCAAGTAGTGTTACTGATCGAAAGACCACCTCTGGTTGTTGCTTAAGTTTGGGATTTGCTATGATTTCCCGGTGTAGCAGGAAGCAATCTTTAGTGGCACTAAGCACCACAGCGGTTGAATACATTGCAGCATGTGTGACAACTCACGAAGTAGTGTGGCTTCAGAAGCTCCTTGTAGGGTTGTTTGGACAATCTTTGGAGCCTATAGTTATTCATTGTGATAACCAAAGTTGTGTGAATCTATCTGTCAATCCAATGTTCCATGACATAACAAAAGATGTTGAGATCGAATACCACTACATCAGAGATATGGTACAGGGGAATGTTGTTCAGTTGAGATACATTTGTACTGAGGAACAAATGGCTGGCATTCTCACCAAGCCCCTTGCCAAAGTGAAGCTTGTGCATTTTCGAGACAAGCTTGAAGTTGTGGAGAATGAAGCTCTTGTTGAGAGCGAGTCTCAACATCAATGATCTCTTGAGATGTACTATAATGCATTCTTCTCTGTGAGAGAGAAGTTTGAGGTGCAAGCCCTTGCTAATGCATTCTTCTCTGCGAGAGAAGTTTGAGGTGAAAGCCCTTGTTTCACCCTTTGAGAGTAGCCATGGTGGATGTCATGTTGAGAGACTCCATGAATTAGCACTTGTGTTTATTTGCCCTTTGGGAGTAGCCATGGTGACCGTCATGCTGAGATGACAACATCATGTTGAGTGATTCCGCTATGAGCACTTGTGTTCATTTGCATTTGCATTCATGGGAATATCCATGATGGACCCACCCTTTGGGAGTAGCCATGGTGGATATCACTACAGATATCAAGAAGAATTCATCCCTAGCTAAGAGGGAGTGTTGATAATATTATAGCTATGGTCGGACTCCTTCAGGGCCGACATAGATAACTGAATTGTCTAATTGGCCTATCGGCCTTAGACAATTACATGTGTCGTCATTAATATATGCGATTAATTAATGATTATCAATCATTTATTTATTGGGACCAACTTGGAAGTCCGCCACCCCTTTGTTTTGGGTCGTAGTAATCGGTAATGTAGCGACCCTTGGTGAAGGGGAATTACCAATGTATTTATAGAGATTGAATCTCCATTCCTTTGGCAATCGAATATACACATTAGCATGCTGAGTTCCTTCCATTGCAGACCGAGTTCATTCCATAGTAGATTGAATTCCTTCTATACATCATATCGATCATTATTTGTGTGAAAGTCTTCTTCAGCAGATCAACTCCATTCTCCAGCAATGTGCTTTCATCTTCAAGGAAAATCAATTCATATAGAAGTCAAATTGAATAGAATAGATCATCATATAAAAGTCCATATCTCTACAACAATTTGGATTGCATACTGCAGTCTAGGGTGAATCTATATCATCATATAGCTTCAAAGTGTGAAGCAATTCCTTGTAAAGATACTTGCCATATTTGAAATAATAGAGATACTTTGTTGCTGGTTTTTTTACCTTCAAGTTGGAAGGTTTTCCCAGGGTACATGTTGTGCATTATTGGTTAAATTGTCTAATATCTGCTACATCCTAATCTAATCACTAAATTTAATAGATAATGGCAAATAATTTACCTCTAAAAGATATGAAGATTTTTGTGAGATGCATGGGATCTAGAGGCAATATTCTACTCCTCAACAAAATGCAGTAGCAAAAAGAAAGAACTGAACCGTACAAGAGATGGTAAGAACTATGTTGAGTCATGCAAATTTAATGGATATGTAATGGAGATAAGTGATTCAAACAACAATATACGCTTTCAATAGAGCACTAATCAAGACAAGGAATATGAAGACTCCATATGAGCTATGGAAAGAAAGACCGACATCATCCAAACATATTAAAATATTAGGAAGCAAATGCCATATCAAGAGGGATGAAAAACATTTGGGTAAGTTTGATTCCAAATCTAATGAAGGTGTTTTTCTTTGTTCTTCTATGTCAAGCAAGACATACAAACCTTATAACAAAGGTTGAGAAGGATAGTGGAAAGTGTCAATGTAAGTGTTGATGAGACAATATAGTCAACTGAAGTTCTAGATGAAGAGGACAATGATGAATTATTTTGCAGTAGAGATGACGGTATAGGAAGTGAGTCATAAAATATAGTTGTTAGGGTTGCGGCCAAGTATGTCCAAAAGAATCACCGAAGATCAAATCATAAAAGATAAATACAATGGAGTTTAGACCTAGAAAATAATTGAGAAAGAAAATGAACAAGTACATAATTTTGCCTTGCTATAAAAAATTGTACCAAAGTACTTATGCAAAGGCAATCAAAGAAAAATATTGGCTAGAAGCAATGAAGGAAGAACTATCTCATATTGAAAAGAATGAAAATTCAGAGTTTTCCCAAAGACTTACATATAAGAATGTTATAGGTAAGAAACGGATCTTTAGAAAAAGGTTGAATAAGGATGGAAAAGTGATCTAGAGTAAGGCCAAACTTGTATGTAAATGACATGCTCAAGTTGAGGGAGTTGATTTTGAAGAGACGTTTACTTTGTTGGATTTATTAGAGGCAATCATAATTATGAAATTATCTACATTTAAGAACTTGTATTAAATGAATGTCAAATCTACATTTTTGAATGGAGAGTTAGAAGAGGAAAGTCTACATTGAACAATCAAAAGGGTTCTAGAGTTCAAACAAACTAGATTTTGTGTGTAGGTTAAAGAAGGATCTCTATAGATTCAAGCAGCCCCATGAGCATGGTATTCCAGATTGAATAGATATCTACAACAAGAAGGATTCAAGCGAGGTTTTACAAATAACAATTTGTACATAAAAATAAAAGGTGATCATTTATTTCAATTGTTATTGTTTCTGTGGATGACATTATCTTTGGAGGTAGTAGTGATGCAATATGCAAAGACTTTTGGAATGCTATGTAGAAAGAGTTTGAGATGTCAATGCTTCATGAATTATATTTCTTTCTTGTTTCAAATATTTATCAGTTAGAAAAGGGTATATTCATATCGCCTAGTATAAAAATGAAATGTTGAGTAAGTTTAACATGGTAGAGTGCAAACTAGTAATTACATTTGTTTTTATTGGGTGTAAATTAAGCAAAGATGATGAATCTTCTTTAGAAAATCAAATCTTGTACAAGTCAATGATTGGTAATTTATTGGATGTGACTAAAACTAAACCGGATATAATGCAACCAATAGGTATGGTAGCTAGGTTTTAGGCAATGGCTAAAGAAACTTATGTCATGGTAGTAAAAATGATATTTGTGTGTCTTAAGGCTACAATAAATTTTGGTTTGTGGTATCCTAAGAGTGAAAATTTTACATTGATTGAATACATATGAAGATTGGGTCGAAAGTGTAGATGACTGGAAGAGTACAAGTGGTGGACCTTTCTTTCTTAATCATAGTCTTGTACCTTGGTTAAGTAAAAAATAGGACACAATATCATTATCTACAACGTAAGTGGAGTATATTGTAGTAGTTTCTTGTTGTACTCAAGTTTTATGGATGAAACAAAATTTGAAGGAGATGAAAGTAGAGTTTGATGAGTCCATTTCTCTTCTATGTGACAATACAAGTGCCATAAATGTTTCCAATAATTTAGTGATGCATTCAAAGACAAAACATAATTACATATCATTTTCTAAGAGAGGGTTGTATACAAAGAAGTGAAGCTAGAGTATGTTAAAAATAAGGACGTAATTGTAGACATTTTTACAAAACCTCTTCCAAATGAGGCTTTTAAGTATCTTTGGTAGAAGTTGGGAATGGTTTCTCCCCCCTCTTAATTAAAGAGGAAGCAAAGGTTGAGGAGGCATGTTGAATCACTGTCACAAGAAGACTCGATGGTCTTTCAAAGTGATTTAGGTCATATATTGGGGAGAAAGAGACCAAAATGCTCATGTTGTCCTTTTCCATTGATTTCAAAGGGGGAGAAAGAGTCTCAAAATGATACATCTTTCAAGAGGAGTAATGTGTTCAGATGCTCAAAATATTTTTATAGGATCAATTATACATCATAGGGGGATTTTATGACTGGCTTGGATTGTGTTGGTGTGCTAGCAACATTTTGTTGTTTTTCATCAATGACAAAGGGGGATATTTTTTAACATATGTTGTCAAAAGTGTGATAGAGATGTCTAAGGTGTTAGCATATTAGTGAGAATTAAATGGAATTGCTTCTAACATGATATGAATAAGCATTTGAGTTTCTAATTGGCAAGCTATGCTAAAAATCTCTCTGAGTGTTATTGTTGTCACAAAGAATTGCACCCAAGCCAAGTGTAAAACTTGATTATTTTGTGAAACATGGGATCATCCTCAAGTTGTGGGTCACCTATGGCGAGGATGAATCTCTAGAGAGGGTTGGTTTCTTTAAAAGGCCTCCTAAAACTATTGCACTTGACAACAAAAAAGGATAGAAAGATTGCTTTGAAAATAAAAACTATTGATCTAGGAGGTGATGCACTAAAGTTATGAAGTTTTAATCTTGTCTTAACTCACGATCAAATTCAATCAAAGAATTTTTGCTTGCTCACAAGTCAAATTAGAACAAGAATTGCACAAGTAATTTATAAGAAGGTTTAGATTCAATCTTTGTATGAAGGAAAACAATGTTTAAATAGCCTCAACTTACTAAAATCAGAACAACACAACCTATTAGCCACATCTAACATGAATGTTCTTGGTTTAACACTGTAAGAATTAGACAAAATTAAAGTATTTCTAAACAAACCACAAGAATCTCAGTAGATCATTCATTGATAACACAAAAAAAAGAACAATTGAGGAACTTGTTGCTTCTTTTATTGAAATGAAAGGAATTTTTCATACAATACTAAAAATATGACAAATCACTAAGTTACAATGCTTATTGATTTTTGTTGTGTGTTGAAAGCAAAGAGAAAGAACTAGAAAATAAGAGAGTAGAATGAATTTTTTTTTATAGAAAATGAATCCCTTCTTTTGATTGGAAGATGGAACTAAACTTGAACCCCACCTCTAATTTGCATGTTGTCCTTGAACTGTGCTCCAACTGATGTTGACTTCTCTTTGTTTTCTCCTCGATTTGCTTATGAAACTTCCTTTGGTCATGCAAGATTAAAAGTCATGCAAAAAAGGTCTTTAAAATGCCCCAAACTGACTGTTAATGGGCCCAAAACTTTCCTTCACTAATGTCACACCTAGGTGGGATCTTCAACTAGATTAAATCTCATGCACTCACCTTCAAAATCTCCCCTTTATAGGCTTCAAACTGCCCTCATTGACTGCATGAATCTTTTGTATTGATTGCATGATCTTATGAGCTCTAATTGATTTAGAAGTATGCGTAGGAGAAACTTAAGGAGTCCAAAATACTGCATTAATATTTGCATGACTCTTCAAGCCATAGACTATATTTTTCATTCATTTGGCATTTGGAAACTGCATTAAACACATACCATAGATTGTCTCTTTCAACTTTCTTTGTGATCCACTTTCATTGAAGACTTCTGATTCATACCATTATGACTTCATTTTCTCCTTGAGTCCAGTATAACTTTGATCTGAAACTTTTGAGTGCAACGCGAAAACCTTTCTAACATTGATAGAACCTTAAGCATTCATCTAGGCATTTTGTTCACTACTTTCACAGAGGCTTCTTAATTTGTAAAAACCATTACGCTTCGTTGACCTTGAAATGTTGTTCACTGTTTTTTTCTCTACAAAAACCTTTCCTATGTCACATTGACTGCATCTCCTGATCAAGTTAACATACTTGACTTCCCATCTATGTTTGATGGACTGTCATTGATTTCTCTTTTGACGGTGATCTTTGCAACCTCTTTTATTTTTTATTTTCCCCCTTCCAATACACTTTGTCCCTTTGAATGATCTGTAATCTACATGATGAATATTGTTTATTGACTTTCGAGCAAGAAAGCTTTGTCACTTTAATATCATATGTTTTGTGAGTAAGGGTTTACACTTTGCAAAAGTGTTTGTATTCTTCAAGACCTTTACTTATGTGATCAACACAACATTACTCATGTTTCTTTGTGATTCATGACTACATTTAAACCTTTGATAGTTTTGGTCACTCTTGATCACCTAAGATAGTGTTTTCCACTGATATGACATACCCCAAGTGTGTTCTTTGTTGCTAGTGCACAGGGTCCACTCTTAATTAGGGTTCCACAAGATAGGGTTTCATAAGGTCTTATACACATTCTTATGGCTACGAGAGATTTTCAAGCCTTGTTCAATCTTTCTTTAAGGGTTTTTGTTCATACTAGTTTGGCATAACTTATTCATACTAATTTGCATCAATTTCAAGGTTGTCTTTAATTTAACTTAAAAACCCTCTTCTCTAATGACCCATTCACTATCTTGGAAACTATATGGACTATTGCTCAGGGATTTGTCCTTTCAATGCTAAGCCATCACCATGGGTTTCTCATTGATTCAAACCTACCACTCTTTTCCTTTATTATTATATCTTAGGAAGGGTTAACCTAATAGGGTTTTGGGGAGTAGTTTTGTAAAACACGACAATAAAAAATCCCATTCTTATGACTATCACAATAGGCCCAACATTTTACCATTGGATATTCTCTTATCATGAACATGCTTTCAGGATAGAATAAGGAAAACTCCTAGACAAATAACCTTTCTTTTCATACAAGAGCATAAAAGAATCACGAGAGTAAGAGACTAATTATTTGCATGACTTTTGCATAGCTCAACTGTAGTGAATTTCATGGCTTGCTCAAGCCTTTCCATATTCTTTATTTCATCATATAAGCATATGTCACATTCCAAAGTCTGAAACAACTCCTTAACTGCTCTAAAACTATTAGATAAGCTTTGGAACTTCCATTCTTGTGCATGATTTGGATCATTGCTCTTGGCGAGTTCTTGGACAATGAAATAAAGATGAACAAGGGTTTGCATGTTGTTTATTTACCACAGAGATTCCATTTTTAGGATGCAAATTCCAAAACAAAAAGAGTACTCAACATGAACATAAAGAGAATCCTAAATATAACATGAGGCTTTGAGTTTTAATTCAATTGAAATCCCACCTAGGTGTGACATTAGTTGAGGCAAGTTTTGGGCAATTTGAAGACCTTTTTTGCATGATTTTAAATCTTGCAAGACCAAAGAAGGTTTCGATATGCAAATTGAGGAGGAAACAAAGCCAAGTCAACATCAGTTGGAGCACAGTTCGAGGACATCATGTAGATAAGAGATGGGGTTCAAGTTTAGTTTCATCTTCCAGTTAGAAAATAAGTCCATTTTCTATAAAATATTCATTGCACTCTCTTATTTTCTAGTTCTATATCTTTTCTTTTAGCACACAACAAAAATCAAGAAGCATTGTAACTAAATGATTTTTCAAAATTTTCAGTATTGTATGAAAAACTCCTTTCATTTCAATAAAAGAAGCAACTAGTTCCTCCTCGATTATTCTTGTTTTTTGTGTTGTCAATAAATGATTAGACGAGATTCTTGTGGTTTGTTTAATAATCTTTTAACTTTGTCTCATTCTTACAATGTTAAAGCAAGAACTTTTTTGTTAGATGATAGTCATAGGCTATGTTGTTATGATTTTAGTAAGTTGAAGATGTGAAAACACTATTTTCCTTTAGTAAACATTGAATATAAACCTTCTTATGAAGAACTTATGCATTTCATGTTCTGATTTGAGTTGTGAGAAAATAAAAATTCTTCGGTTGAAGTCGATCGTGTGTTAAGACAACATTAAAACTTCATAACTTCAGTGCATCACCTCCTAGATCAGGTTTTATTTCAAAAGCAATTTTTCTATCCGTTTTCTTGTCAAGTGCAATAGTTTTTGGAGGTCTTTTCAGGGAACTAGTCTTCTCTAGAGGGTCATCCTCACCATAGGTGACCCATAGCCTAAGGATGATCCCATGTTTCATAGGATAGCTAAGTTTTACACTTGGATTGGGTGAAATCCTTTGTGAGAACTGTAGACACCTAAAATTGTCCAGTCTAATTAAATAAATATTTTATTTATTTAATTATCTAAGCCTAATTCTTCTATTAATTAAATAAATCTTTATTTATTTAATTAATTCATTTATCCTCTTCTAGCCTTATTTCTCATTTAAATAAATACATTTATTTATTTAAATTATCATTTTCCTAAATTAAATAAATATCTTATTTATTTAATTATCCCACTTCTTCTATTAATTAAATAAATCTTTATTTATTTAATTAATTCATTAACCTTTTCTACCCATGACACATGTCATTCATCTCTTAATTCCTACACTACCTACCCCTTTCACTATTTTACTATTTCTTCTACCTACCCTCTAATCATAGCCGACCTCCTTTTACACCTCTCAATCTTATCCCTCCATTTCATATTGTGTCTTCTATTTAAGGAGATGCTTCCTTCATTATCAAACCCTAATCAGGCATTCTAATGACTTAATGCCCTAATGATCCTAATCAAGCATTCTAATGATCATTTTGACTACACTACGATCCTACTTGCAACCACATTCCATTCTTTGTTGAGCTCTTGTGCATATAAAAATCTGAGAGCAAATATATATCAAGCAAGATCAATGGAGATAGGAAGAATGGAGATCAAAACCCTATTGGACATGTGATGGTATAATCTTTGTGATTTTATGTGATTTGCATTGTCCTAGGTAATCTTCATATGTTATGGTGGATCTTTGTTGATTGTTAGGCTAGGGTTTGGTGGTTGAATTCATTTAGCCTTTCAATATTGTTATTATTGTTATCCATTTTCACCATAAACATTTTGGCACGCCCGGTGGGACTCTTGTCCCTTTGCATTTAACCTTTTTGTTGCAGATTTTGCGTTTTTGAAGTTGCAGATCGGACATTTTTCGACGACATTTTAGGTTTTTCCGCGTCTGCGAACTTTCTGATCGCGTCTCTGATTTTCAGGAGCGTCTGCGGATACTGGAGTAGCGTCTGTGTTTTTGACAAGTTTTATTTTGCAGGTCTCAAACAGGAACGTCTGTGTTTTATAAGCGCGTCTGTGTTATTTCTGCTCGCGTTGTGTCGGAGAGGGACGTCTGTGATTTTTGGCCGCGTCTGTAAGTCACAGAACCGCGTTTGTGTCACATAAACGCGTCTGTGTCGTGGGTAACAGCGTCTATGTTTTTATTGTTTCAGAATTTTCAAATTTTCTTTGATTCAATTTTCGGATTTTGTACTTAGGGTTTCAGATCTGGTTTATTTTTGGACTAACCCTTTCAGATCTAGATAACTAAGTTTGTGCAGCTTGTTTTGGAAGCAAAAACGTTTTGGTTGAAGGCCCCTCTTTCACAAAGTCTTTTGGGTTTCTAAAATTTACCTAACTTGTGTGCTTGTAGGAAGGGGTGATCATTTGAAACAACCCAAACTACTAACAAATTTTGTTGCAGGTCCTTGGCTAGGGTTTTGAAATTTTGTTGTGTGCCTTGTTTTTATAGACTAGAAAACACTTCCATTGGTGCACTAAAATTGAATCATTGTCTTTTGTGTCTTGAGCAATAGGCTCTTTTTGTTTAATCTTTAGAGGGCCTGTCTTCTCGTGTGGTCATTAGGACTACTAGTGAGAAGAGAACGACCCAAGTGGTAGCGAGGAAAACCTACCTCATCCAAACCACTATAATCAAATGTATTCATGGTGAAAACTATGAATAACGTGTGCTGATTAGTTCATACCGACACTATGTCTCCCCATAAACCCGTTTGATCAAATTTATTTGATCATTTGTAGGGCGTAACCCCTACCGGCTGGGAGCCTTCTGTATTTACAGAGCTGAAAGTGCCGCATGTATGGCCACATGAGCGGATGCCCTTACTAGCACCTTTTTGTTTTAGAAGCCCAAATCCTTCTAGTTGTTGGGGCAGGAGGTCGGACCTCTGGTAGCGGCCCACACACATACGGTTCTTAGTAGAGATACAAAGTTCGCCATGGGGAGTTTTCATGGGGACTGATGCTTGGCTGACCCGAGAAGTGAGTGCCGAGGGTGGAGCTAGTGAGGTCAAGCATCTAAGTATCCGCTCTGAATAGCGTAGCCTCGGGGGTAAAACCCTATGTGGGATCAACAACTATTGTCTTGGCCAGCCATAAGAATTGTGCTTGTCTTATGTTAAACATTCAAAACATTCAAGACCAAACAACAAAACATTGTGTCTTTTGTGTCTTCAAGTGTATGCAAAACATTTTACATCAAACAACACACTTTTGGAGTCTAAACACTTGCAAACATTGAGTCCTCATCAACATTGTGTCCTCTTGTCACGAAAAACAGTCACACAGTCGGATTTGGTCACAACAAAACAACTTCACAGATTGGAAAAATTGCACGAAGTTTACAGAAACGCGTCTGTGTCTGTTTTAACCGCGTCTGAGTCATCTAAGCGCGTCTGTGAAGGGCATAATAGCGTCTGTGTGTCTAGCAGCGTCTGTGTCGAACAGAGACACGTCTATGTCTGGGAATCGCGTCTGTGAAGTATACAGAAGCGTCTGTGTCCAGGATTGAAAATTTTTACAGTCCGGCAAACAAGAGAAATCAGTTTCGGAATACTTGAGCTTCCTAGGTTGTTTCTTCAGGTTTCATCTAGCATTCAACCTATCTCTGGGTCTCATACAGTCCATCATTGCTTCACATCTCTCATTACATTCACAATTGTCTAAACTTGAGTCAAAAGGTCACTTGCTTGTCCTCATCATACTTTGTCAACATACTACATACAACTACACTTTGCTAAGTGGTCCCTCATCAAGGTTTCTTACCTTTGGGTCTCATTTGGTCTTACTTAGAGTCAAGGTCAGCTTACCTCATCAAGAGAAACTATCGTCTCTTTGGAAGTCACACCTACTCTACTACTTACATACTTGGTCTTACACTTTGGACATTGCAAGTACACCTCAAGATTCATTTACACTCCATACAACTCTTGGTCTTCCATACTCTTTCCATTTTTCATCTAGTCTCTCACATCTTGGTCAAACACCTAGTTCATGGTTGAAACCCGTCTTCAAAAATCTAGGAGAAAAGCTAAAGAAGCTCAAGAGTCCGCAAACATGAGTTCTTATGAGTATGACAATGATTTATTTTTCAATCATGAGCAAACTACACTGCCTGACATGGATGTTTATAGACACATTCCAAATGTGGAAAACGCAGACACTACAAACAACAAGGCTACACACAATGACAATGTGGACAACTTTTCAATACAATCAGCAGATATAGAAGAATCCATAATGAATCCTCATTTCAATAGATTGGTTGAAGAGATAATGAAGAGGGATAGACAATACTTCTTACACATGATGGCACAAAGCGGAGCTAAAATACCTCATGACTTTGACATGTCTCAACTTATGGAAAACCGACCCTCGCAACAAACTCACTCCAACATGGATCAAAGGAGACCCAATAGTGGAGGAAATAGAGGACCACATATGGTACCTGAATCACCATCAGCTTTGCTTCAAAAGCCAGAAATCCCACATACACACGGTCAAACATATGATACTTACCTTCGAAGACCATTATGGAAGTCTTATGCAGATAGATATGCTCAATCACATGCTCAAGCTATGGATCAATCAAAACAAGTGGACATTCAAAGGCATGCTCAAAATTTGGACACAAGGAAACCTCATGTCAAATTTGGGGGCAACACAATAGAACATGACGTGCCTATAGAATATGGTATATATGCACAAAATAGATATGGGGTTCCTCAACATGAAGCTATACCAAGTGCTCCTTATATGCCGCATCAATATAAACCTCCTCCATATGAACATGTCTATGATCAATATCATCCATACATGCAACAAGCTCCTCCTCAAATTGGTGTCTCAAACATGGGGTATGCTACAAGAAATCGATCGCCACCTAAGAATAATTTGGAGCAACAAATCAGAGATTTACAAAAGAAAATGGAGGACATGAGTACACCAAAACCAACATACACTATGAGAGACATATGTCCTTATCCATTTGATAAGAGCATTCCAATGCCTCCATTCCCTGCACACTTTGTGACGCCAAAATTTGACAAGTATAGAGGAAAAGGAGACCCCAAGGCACACATACGACAATTTTTCACAGCTTGCATAGAGGTAGCGGCAGAAGAAACATATTTGATGAGGTTGTTCCCGCAAAGCTTAGGCGATCAAGCTATGGAATGGTTCTCTCAATTACCTCCGGGTATTAAGTCATGGGGTGACTTAGCAGAGGCATTTATTCAGCATTTCTCCTACAATATTGAGATAGATATCTCAGTCACTACTTTGTGCAACACCAAGCAAAAAGAGGGAGAATCTTTTGCATCATTTTTACAAAGATGGAGAAATCTAGCTAGCAGATGCTCTTGCGAAATTCCACAGAAACAAATGGTAGAAATGTTCACTCAAAACGTTAACAAGGATATTGGCTATGATCTAAGGAAAGCTTGTTTGTCCACCTTCAAGGATGTTATTGAAAAGGGCTTAGCAACAGAAAAGGTCTTAATTGAGCAAGGAGTCATTAAGATATTCAAGGAAAACAAAGATGACTTTAAAGGAAAAGACAAGCCAATATTTTGGAATAAAAACAAGAACACAGTCAATGATGGTGTTGTTGATGCCAATACAGTGCGACCTAAATTCATCTTTTCAGGATCAAGTTCTACAAACAATCAAGTGAATACTCAAACAACTTCTAGACCACGAAGGAAGTACACCCCATTGGGAGAACCACTTGAATCGGTATTCAAAAAGATTGTGGCAAACAAGGTGATCACAGTTCCAGATTTTCCTCCATATGAACCAAAGGTCAAACCAAATTGGTGGAATGATGATGAGTATTGTGAGTTTCATAAGAGCAAGGGTCATAAGACAAGAAATTGCCATCGACTGAAGAACATTGTGCAAGATCTCATTGATAGAGGTGACATTGAGATTGAGGGACACTCATCCAATCAAGAACATGAGATGTTTAAGGAACCATTCCCAAAGCATGACAAAGGAAAAGCCCAAGTCATAGATGATTGGGCCAACTATACTAGAGCACCTTACAACTATGATTCAACTATCAATCATATCTCGATGGACAATCATACTTCTACTATTACCATCAAGAAAAAAAACCCTGAGAATCCTCCTCAGCGACCCAAGATTGTCCTAAGAGGTGTTGGATCTTCTTCCGAACCTACCTCTGAATGTCATGTTACAACTCGTCGAGGTAAAATTACGTTGCCAGGTGCCTCCACTAAAAACACCACTTCTTCATCTACCAAACATGAGTATGACCTTGTAGAATAGTTAGGGAAGACACCCGCGCTCATCTCCATCCTTGAGCTCTTACGCATATCCCCCGCTCATAAAGCTATTCTTGACAAAATCTTGAGAGACACCGCCGTTCCTACTGATCTGAACGTGGACCAGTTTCAAGCCATGGTGGGATACCTTTCCATTCCACATTCCCTTACATTCACAGAAGCCGATGATGCCTCTGTAAGTCAGCCACATAATGCACCATTACATATTGAAGCCTTCATACACAAACATCGAATAAAGTGAGTCCTGATAGATGGAGGAGCTGGTCTAAACATTTGTACATTGAGCACCATTAAACAATTGGGATATTCTAATAAAGCTGTGAATTCAACAAATCAAATCACCATCAAGGCATATGATGATGAAGAGCATTCATCCAAGGGCACAGTCACCTTACCTCTAAGAATTGGGCCAGTCACAAAGGATGTGGTTTGTCAAGTCCTAAATCTGGATCTCATATACAACATATTGCTAGGACGTCCTTGGATTCATGAGATGAGGGCAGTCCCATCAACATATCATCAATGCATTAAGTTTCCTCATAATGGAGTCGAGATAATAGTTAACGGTGATCCTAATCCGTTCATATATTGCAATAACCTGAGATCACATACGGAGACCATCATTCCCAGTAATCGTGAAGCTGTTCCTTCTTCGACATACATTGACCCTGAGTCATTGAAACCTTCGACCTCAAAACAAGGTGAACTTAAAGGCAAATTTCAAGACAAAGGCATGGGAGAATACACTTTAAATCAAACCATGTATTTACGACAAGTCATGAGCTCTCCGAAAGAATATGGAAGGCCACATCCTAACAAGCAAATATCCATCATGATACTCAAATGGGATCCTACTACCTTTCAAAGATGGGGCGAACTAGAAGAGGAAGATTTATACAAAATGCTCTATAAAGACATTGAAGAGGACACACATGATCAGATCAATATACCTTGTGAGAAATATGGCAAAGGCTTCAAGATTCTACAAAAATTCGGGTATGATGGAAAAAGCCCTCTTGGGTTACGCAAAGAAGGCGTCATGGAACCCTTACAACCTGAATTGACTGTAAAAAGGGAACGCTCAAAGGGACTTGGTTTTCTAACTTCCAAGATCCACACTAAAAGGACAGAAGACGCATCACAAATCAAAGTTGCCAAAATTCAACAAGAGGATTGCTATTCCATAGATTCCAACGAATGGGAATGGGGTTCAGACAAATCCTCCAGTGACTATGAGCTCACCGAGACATTCAGAGAGCCAGATGAACCCACAGAAGAAGAGGAATTTTATAAAAAGTTCAGAGTTGGTCAAGAAACAACCCATAAGGATTCCGCACAGTCTTCGTCTCAAGGTTCTAGGTCAAAATCACATAGGATGAGGACACCTGTCCCGGAAGGCACTACTAGTGACGACAATTTGGATTCGCTTGCGATCGAAATTGATGAGGAGAGTGCCATCGATGACCTCGACGATTGCCTCGATATACCCGAATATAACCATATCTTCACTCTTAGCCCTGCAAACTCCGAAAACATTCAAGGCCTTCCCCTTGTTCACCACCAACTCATTGACTGGGATTATGAAGGACCAACACAATTTGACACATTTCAAAATGATGAAGCTATTATTGACTATCTTGGCATACGAGATGATCTTCCCCCTGGGGACCACAAAGCAGGATACACCATAGAACTCAACAACATGGCATATTTTGGTGAGGGTGTTGGACCTTCCAGTCGCAAAAATGTGAAAATAAGAACAAATCAAGGGTCTTATGGCGAAAACCACACTGTGGCGCTATCTGATTCCAAAAAAATAAAAAGAAAGGACGTATCTGAGGGCGAAAACCTCTCTGAGGCACCCGAAGATGGAAGGCTCGACATTCTCCCAGCTTCGTATGAGGAAAAGTCATCCATGTTGGTAGAGGAGACTATCAAAACAAACATTGGTACAGAAGAGGTTCCACACAACATATTCCTGGCTCAATCATTAACAGAGTCCGAAAGATCAAAATTCATAAGCTTCTTCAAAGAACGACAAATCAACTTTGCATGGTCATACGCTGATATGCCTGGACTAGATCCGGATTTGGTAATGCATCATTTGACAGTCAAACCGGGGGCAAAGCCAGTGAAACAAAAATTAAGGAAAATGCATCCACAAGTGGCATTACTAGTCAAAGCAGAGCTGGAGAAATTACTGGATGTCGAATTCATACGCCCAATTGATTATCTCGAATGGATCTCCAATTTAGTACCTGTCAGTAAACCAGATCACAGCATCAGAATATGTACAGATTTCAGAGACATCAACAAAGCTTGTCCGAAAGATGACTTCCCATTACCAAATATCGACTTGATCGTTGATCTCACAACAGGTCACGAAATGTTATCTTTAATGGATGGATTTTCTGGTTATAATCAAATCAGGATTGCACCCGAGGATCAACACAAAACATCATTCACTTGTCCGTGGGGAACTTTCTGTTGGAATGTCATGCCCTTTGGGCTAAAAAATGCAGGTGCTACGTATCAAAGAGCGATGACCACTATCTTTCATGATCTCATGCACATAACCGTGGAAGATTATGTTGATGATCTCTTGGGTAAATCAATAGACAGAGATACACATTTGGACATACTTTCAGTCATCTTTGATCGGTTGGAAAAGTACAAGGTAATATTAAACCCCAAGAAATGTGTCTTTGGAGTAACCTCCGGGAAGCTCCTAGGATTCATTGTGTCCAAAAGAGGAATCGAAGCCAATCCAGCAAAAGTCAAGGCTATCTTGGACATGCCGCCACCCAGAAATATCAGTCAACTTTGATCCTTACAAGGGAGACTCCAGTCTATACGAAGATTCATAGCACAACTTGCAGATAAGTGTAATCTTTTTCAACACTTGCTACATAAAAATATCAAGTTCAAATGGGATAATAACTGTCAACAAGCTTTTCAGACGCTCAAAGATTATCTTTTGAATCCACCAGTTTTGATGCCACCAATTCCAAATCAGCCTTTGTTGCTATACATATCAGCTACTCCAACAGCACTGGGGGCACTCCTAGCGCAACAAATAGCTGACGGCAAGGAAAAAGCAGTATACTATATCAGTCGCACATTGGTGGGATATGAGCTAAACTACACACCAATCGAGTGTGCATGTCTCGCTGTGGTCTTTGCTTCACAGAAATTACGACATTATATGCTCACTCATAAGACTAAGTTGATTGCAAGAATTGATCCATTAAAATACAAAGACAACTCCGGTCGCAACCTCTGTGTGGACGGGAATCTCTCCCGTGACTCTAGCATAGGCAAATACTCCTGCAGTCAAACAAATCAATCATGTCAGTCATGGTGGCATTCACTGTTCATCACAAAATGCTACTCGCTATCTAAATGCATATGGTTATCTATTCTAGTGACACTCATTGTTCATCACAAAGTGTTGCTATCTATCCTAGTAGTGCTCCCTGTTCATCACAAAGTACTACGTGTGTGACATTCCCTGTTCATCACAAAGTGTTACTCACATTTTGCACTCCCTGTTCATCACAAAGTGCTGCTCATACTTTGGGTACTCCCTGTTCATCACAAAGTACTCTATCTTGGTGCTCCCTGTTCATCACAAAGTGCCTTGATCTATCCTAGTCTTTCTAGAGGACCTGCTCGAGTGTATCCTCTCAGCAGCTTATCCAATCGACAGCGTATGTTCATCACAGAACTGCCGATTTGACCTAGAAGACCAAACCTTGCATTTTTAGACATAAACACGTTTCTAACTCACAAACGCGCCTATCGACTGCACAAGCGCGCCTAAACAACACAGACGCGCCTGTTTGACATAAACGTGCCTAAATTGTTCACAAACACGACTTTGCAACACAAACACCCCTGAAGGACGTAGACGCACCCGCATTTGGCACAAACGCGGTTCCAGACACAGACGTGCCTGGCACCGACACAGACGCGCCTGTCGGACACAGACGCGCCTGGCACCGACGCAGACGCGATTTCACGTTTTTGCACTTTTTTGTACACTATTCCTAGGTGCATTTATTGCTCTATTCGACAAGCATTAATGACAAAAGCAAATTCGTCAAAGTACAAGGAGTTTTGGTGGTACTTACCGGCTCTCCTGCCTCTGCTGGTCTCTGAAATCGGCGAACGCGGTCGAATCTGTGTACGAAAGCCATCACTGCTGACTGCTGCTGCTCTTTTTCTCGCTCTGCACTTTGATCTCGTGAAGGTGTAGATGACAATGAGGATGTCTTTTGCCCGTGGTCTATCTTATAGCCTACCCTAGCCCTCGCCTTCATTTTCCGAGTCAGTCTTCATTATCCCATGACTCTGTCACTTTATCCGATCACTCCATTCTATCTTGTCTTTCTTATCGAGAGATTGTCTGCAATCTTTTTAGACATTTTCATCCAATCTCTCGAGGGGGCATATCATTCCCATTATGGGGCAACTCTGTATCAGTTCATCTTATCTTCTTTGAAACAATGCGACAAGTCGCATTGTCTCAAAGAGGGGCAAAATGTAGACACCTAAAATTGTCCAGTCTAATTAAATAAATATTTTATTTATTTAATTATCTAAGCCTAATTCTTCTATTAATTAAATAAATCTTTATTTATTTAATTAATTCATTTATCCTCTTCTAGCCTTATTTCTCATTTAAATAAATACATTTATTTATTTAAATTATCATTTTCCTAAATTAAATAAATATCTTATTTATTTAATTATCCCACTTCTTCTATTAATTAAATAAATCTTTATTTATTTAATTAATTCATTAACCTTTTCTACCCATGACACATGTCATTCATCTCTTAATTCCTACACTACCTACCCCTTTCACTATTTTACTATTTCTTCTACCTACCCTCTAATCATAGCCGACCTCCTTTTACACCTCTCAATCTTATCCCTCCATTTCATATTGTGTCTTCTATTTAAGGAGATGCTTCCTTCATTATCAAACCCTAATCAGGCATTCTAATGACTTAATGCCCTAATGATCCTAATCAAGCATTCTAATGATCATTTTGACTACACTATGATCCTACTTGCAACCACATTCCATTCTTTGTTGAGCTCTTGTGCATATAAAAATCTGAGAGCAAATATATATCAAGCAAGATCAATGGAGATAGGAAGAATGGAGATCAAAACCCTATTGGACATGTGATGGTATAATCTTTGTGATTTTATGTGATTTGCATTGTCTTAGGTAATCTTCATATGTTATGGTGGATCTTTGTTGATTGTTAGGCTAGCGTTTAGTGGTTGAATTCATTTAGCCTTTCAATATTGTTATTATTGTTATCCATTTTCACCATAAACAAGAACAATTATCATTATGTTCCAATTTGAGTTGTTCCTGACTATCTATCAAATTTGATGTCATCTAGAAGCATCTATGGTATGCTTATGAGGTTTTTTGCTCAAGAAAAAATGTACATTCAATTACATTGTCATGGTGTTGGGCTCTGCATTCTACCATAGTTGAGTGTCATGGCTTGCAATTTGGAAGTTAAGTAAGAATAGATATAACACATATATTCTAGAATTTCAGTGGTTGAGCTTTAGCAAACAAAAAGATAGAAGGAACAAAGTGTTTACTATTCTTGTTCGTTGTCTAAGTTGGTGTTCTGGTGTGGTGTACTAGAGAATTGTAATGTGTGCCAGCTAGAAGTAGCATGTTGTAGTTTGGGGCTAGTGGAGAATGTTTTAGGCAACAAATAATGTATCCCTTCTTTTGGATTAACATGTGGGCTTTTGGACCAATCCTATTACATGTTTGGATTAGGGTTTATTCTTGTGGCCTACTTGCAGATGCAATAATATTTCTAGTCCAACATATGAATGTAATCATCATTGTCATTCATATACAGTTGATCTAGGTTCTTACCTAGTGTGACCATTAATGTAAATATCTAGAAGGTGTGATTAATGTGCATGTAGGTGATGTTGTGTAAGTAGCATCTCAATCATTGTGTGTCATTTCATTTGAGGATTGTATACACTGTGTAAGGATTTTTTGACATTTATTTGATAAAAAAGAAGCTGGGTATTCAGTCTTAAAGGCCTACATGTCATATCTCTTGTATTTTGGTGAGATTAGTGTCTCGCATACTGAGTCGATGCTTAGATTTTGGATTAGGATATTGGTGTGTCCTGTAGGTTGATACCTGTGAATATAATTGGGGATTGTTGTCTCTGATAGGTTGGTGCCTACTTCATATTGTAAGTTCTCTATTATTTTATGATGTTTGATTTGGCTAGTAGATCCAAGCAACTATTTTCATTGTGGTTTTTTCCTTCTCGGTTTTCACATAAATCTAGTGTTCATTTGTGTGAACGTGTGTATGTTGATAAGTTTTTTTATCATTAAGGAAAAAATAACAAATTCTACTTTGATGTTTTGGGATTCATTTTTAGAGAAGTTTAATGATATATAATGTTTAATCAAGTTTAAATTGGCATATTCTAGTTCACCCCCCCACCCCCCAAGTATATGTGTGTGCTTAACAATAACTTGTGTTAGGACGAGTTTTGTTCTTATTAAATATAATATTTTTCCCCTATCACTAATAATGTTCTTAGGAAAACCTCCTTGAAGAATAAATTCACATCATAATAATTTGCATACTTAGTAAGTCTATCTACTACAACAAAAATGTAGTTTTAACCATTTTTTTTGGGTAACCCTGTAATAAATTTCATATATATATTTTCCTATTTTTGCTTAGGGATGTATAAGGATTGAAGTAGTCCTTCAAAATATTTTTTTGCCTTGTTCTTGTTGACAATATGAGAATTTCTTAATGTGCTTGAGAATATTCCCTTTTATTACTTGTCAAGATAATATCTCTCTATTCCATTTGTATGTTTTAAATGTCATGGATGTGTAACCAAAGAAGTGTCATGGATGGAATTTAAAATCTTCTCCATCTTTGATTTTAACAATAATCATTTTATCTCTTTATGTATTATTAAATCTCTCACCACTTTGAGTTTATAATCTTGTATCTGTGCATCTAGTATTCTAGTAGCAACATCATTCTTGGCATATTCATATATGTTGATGATGATCCAATCAATATATATATCAAAGATAGAACATAAAGTAGGTATTCAAGATAATCCATCCACAAATACATTTTGGTTCCCCTTTATATATTCAATATTCGAATCATATGCCTATAACTTGCTTATTCATTTTTTTGTTTCATTCAAATATTTTTAATTTAGAAGATACTTAAGACAATATTGATATGTCTTGACTAAAAATTTACCACAAACTAAATATTGTTAGAACTTCACTGAGACATGCATGATTCCTAGAATCTCTTATCATAAATATAATAATAATAATTTTTATTAATATCCTACTTTTGCAAGCAGTTGAATGTTGTTTTTGCATAAAAAATAATCTAATGCCTCCCAAGAGGTATCACATTCCAATACAAAAGGGAGATACGATTTTAGAACAAAAAGCACTAGGCATGAAATAATTACCTCTTTCAATTTAATAAAAGTCTCTTTTTCTACATCTGTCCACTTGAAATCTTCCTTCTTACTTAGGTTTGTGAGTTGTGTTTCTAGTTTGGAAAATCCTTCTATGAACCTTTGCTAGTAGTTGCACACTCCTAAAAATTCTCTTAATTGTAGCACATTCTTAGAGGGTTTCATATCCCAAATGGATTAGGTCCTATGTTTATCCACTTGTACTCCTTAGTCATTGATTACATGTCCCAAATATAAAATCTCCTTAAGGTCAAACTCACATTTTGACTATTTGACAAAGAATGAGTGTTGCTCCAATATATCAAGTCTTCATCCCAGTGCTTTAGGTGCTCCTCCCAAGTTTTACTATATGTCAAACTATCATCAAGGAACATGAAGATAAACTTTTTAAATGGATTTCTAAATGCCCTATCCATGCATGATTAGAAAGTTTCTATGGTATTAGTAAAGCTAAAATCCATCTCAAAGAATTTGAAGTCTTCAAAGTGACACCAAAATTCAATATTTTTAATATATTCATTCTTTGTCTCGATTCAATAATATCCTAAGTGTAATAGTGTAAATAAATATTAGAGAAGTATACAAAATCATTCAACTCATATATTAGTTTGTTAATCCTTGTAATGGGATACTTATTCTTAATTATTTTCTTATTTAATTCCTAGTAGTCAACACACATCCCCATACCATATTTTTCTTCATTAATACTACTACATAGAGAAATGGACTTCAATTTGGCCTTTTGTAGCCCATATCAATAAAATCCTTTATTGTCTTCTCTATACCTTTGTTGTGGATCCTATGGTGATAGTAGGGAGAGTGGTTATCACTAGCTTTGCACCCATTTTAAGCTCAAAAATACATTGGAACTATTGGTTAGGTGGTAATCTTGAGGTTGTTTCTTAATGGCATGTCTTGCTGATCACCGATTTATAAAACAAACATCGAAACTTACAAGCAATTTGTAGGGAATTAATGAAAGGAAGTTCGAGTATTAGCCAGGAAGAACTATAATTACATCAACAATTTGCTAACAAACATAACGGGGAACAAATGGTGCATGTTCAGGCATTCATCATATGCAACAAAAGAACAATGGAGATTTATATTCTTATTTAAATCACCACTTATTACAAGTTTTCTCTTTCTTATTGAAATCAGTCTGTCACACATCTACAAACACAAAACAAAACTCCTAGCAGGCTGCCTAGTTGATTTTCTTATAGGCCCTTTCAACCCTTCATGTGAATGACAACCCGTCGGTTTGCACTTGTCTCCTTACTCAATTCTTCGTCGGATTATTTTCTAACTCGACTAACCCCAATTCACCAATATACCACTTATAAATAGAAGAGAAGCTCATTGGCGAATGACTAACAACATGGCTTTGGTCATCGACTGCCACGACGAACTTTTGCAACCAACTGCCACCTGTGTGCAACCATATGTAATGCCCCGCCAAGAAACCCAAAAGGATCACACTAAAATAAAGGATGTGAAGTATTGATAGTTAGTTAATGGTGTAAATTGAAATATAAATAAATTAGAAAACCTTGGTCGACATATATTTTTGGAAAAATTATTGTCATTATAGATTAGCAAAGATGCGAGTTTATTAATTGTATTCGCATTTATTTTCAAAAAAATTGCAAGTCCTTGATTACGAGTATTGGTTGTTTTCATGTGGTTGATTGGTAACTGGTCATGTCTCTAGTTAGAGAATAGTTAGTTGGTTATCTGTGTGCAAGGGCTTGTTTGGCCAAGTGGTTTTCTATTACTTTGAACTCTGTATGCTATTTCTTGTGTATACCTTGGTTTTGGGAGTTCGTCTGATTTGTGGTTAAGTGTCATATGGGAGAGTGGCTTTTAAGTGGGAGTCGCACCCAAAGTGGTAAGCAGGATAACCCATCGAAAGTTTGTCTAAGTAAGTGATAACTTAATATATTATTAGGGGGTTTGGTAGATGAAACACTAAGTAAGATAATTGGGTCTCGCTCATGGTTGAGTGCTAGTACAGACTCAGGATGCAGTGAGAAGGCCTGGAATGGTAAACTAACAACCTTGTCTTCATGAAAGGATGTGTTGGGTCCACATGAGACTTGGATGGGGTCAAGGGTTTGGGAGAGGTTACCAGGATAACCCATGATGGGGGTCAGGACCTATGGAGGCCTTCCAGGATAACCATACCAAGCTATGTGATGACACTCTTCCCTTATGTTCACTAGTGAGCAGTTTTTGTTGATTTTGCTTGGAGCACTATTGTGGGAGTCATATCTATTTGTTTATGCTTTTTGTGATTACCTGATCTTCATGTTAGATCATGTGACACTTATGATAGATTGTGAGGAATTAGTTTCATTGGTGCTCCAGTCGTTCTCTTGTAATTACTCCATACCATGTTTTCAGATGGATCCTCTTTCTTCTTCTCAGATCATTCATGTATCTCTTGAACCCTATGTGGTCATAAGTATCATTTTTTTATGTACGCCTTGATGGAAGGATGTAATTGATGTAAAGATTATGTATTTTTCACCTTTTATTTTATAGAATGGTCTTTCACTTGAAGTAGACCCAAAGATGTAGCCCATTAGGGGTGAACTCCAATATCAATTGGTGTTGTATTCATGTTAGATCATGTGACGCTTATCATGGATTGCGAGGATTTAGTTTCGCTAGTGCTCCAATTGTTCTCTTGTATTTACTCCATATCATGTTTCATATGGATCATCTTTCTTCTTCTTGGATCATTCATGTATCTCTTGGACCCTATGTGGTCATATGTATTATTTTCTTTTGTATGCCTTGATGGCAGGATGTAATTGATGTGAAGCTTATGTATTTTTCATCTTTAATTTATAGAATGGTCTTGCACTTGAAGCAAACCCAAAGATGTAGCCCATTAGGGGTGAACTCCGATATCAATTGGTGTTGTATGGTGTATGTGTTCATCTGGTTCCTTTTTATTTTGGATGTATGAATGTCATTATGGTTAAAATTTATAATATAATTTAGATGATATTAATCTTATTGCATGTATGAAGTTATCAATTAGATGCAGTAATATAGATTATGATGGATGTAGCTTAGTTATGTAATGTAGCTAATGTCAAATGTATATATTCAATCATGCTAGTTAAATCTCTTATGGAATTTAATTTCTATGTCCTCGTGGTAATCATTTTATCATGAGTAGGTTTGATGATTTTCATTGTTAATTAGATTAATAAACCTTAATGTTCATTGGATTAATCGTGTAAACTTCATTGGAAACCCTTTAGGTGTTTAAGTTAAGTCTTCCGCTTGTGCAAATTTTATTGCAATATTTAACTTAATGCATCTTTAAGTTCATTAATGTTCAAAAAAAACAAAACTTATTTGCACTCTTTTCGAGAGTTTTAGTTGAATCCTTTAGGGTTTCTTGGTGCGGCATTACATCGTCGATTGGTAATTGCGATATTGAAAACCATTGAGAACACATATTCCTATCATAGATAAGACAAGAACAAAACCAAGGACCGACTCACAAAAAACTACGTCAGGAACAAGATGGGAAACCAAATTGCAACCAAAAATCAAAACTAGAAGAAAGAAACATCAAACAAAAACCCATGAAGGAAGTGGATGCCCCTACATTTGACTCCCTAGGTAGAGAAAATATCGTGAGCTCCTTCTCATGAGATCAACAACAATATGACCATGTTTAATGATCTTTGGTTTAGAGAGCCAAGAACAATCCTCTAACGGTATTCCTTGCCCCGGGTCTTCTAAACAACAATTGTGTGTCAAGAATGCATTCTAGTACTGACAGAGTGGAAGTAGCTCCTTGCTATTCTAGATTAACTGGTAACTTTATCTCATTTCCATCTATTGGTTCATCACCCCTATATGGATAGAGATTTGCCACGTTGAAGATAGGAGAGATGCCCAAATATGAAGGCAGAGCTATTTCATATGCATTGGCAGATAATTTTCTAAGAACTTTACAAGGACCCACTTTCTTCATCTGACTTTTTTTATAAACTCAAGTAGGAAACCTCTCCTTTCGAAGATGATCCAAGACAAGTTCCACAACTTGAAAATGAATTTCCCTCCACTTCTTATCAGTATGTTGTTTATACTGCAGATTGCTAGATTCAATATTCATCTTGACCTCTTCATGGAGATCATGTATGAGTTTAGCAAAATCTTCACCTGTTGCACTACACTTTTCTAAACTACCAATATCTCTCAATTCAAACACTCCCCTTGGATGCATACCATATACAACATAAAATGGACTAAGTCCAATACTCTAATTAGGAGAATCATTAAATGCAAACTCAACTTGAGCCAAAGCTAGATCCCAAGTACTTGGTGTTTTGCCAACCAGACATCTCAACATATTACCAAAGCTTCGATTAACAACCTTTGACCATCCATTTGGGAGTGGTAAATAGAACTAAAACTCATATTTGTGCCAAATTTCTTCCATAGTGTCCTCCAAAAATGACCGACAAACTTAGCCTCCCTGTCATAGATAATACTTTTTGGAATTCCATGTAACAATACTACTTCCTTGAAGAACATATTTGCAATGTTAGTGGCATCACTAGTTTTCTTACAGGGTGTTAAATGCATCATTTTAGAAAATCTATCTACCACAACAAAAATATAATAATTGACCCTTTGTGTGGGAGGAAAACCCAATACAAAGTCCATAGTCACTCAGTCCCAAGGCCGAGTTGGAACTAGAAGTGGCTGATATAACCCAACATTTTGGATTCTCCCTTTAGCATGTTGAAAAATACTACAGCTTTCTACATATATTCTCACATCCGCATGCATCTTTGGCCATTAATAATGAGTTCTCAACTACATATAAGTCTTATCCTGCCCAAAGTGACCAACAAGACTACCACAATTTTTTTCCTGCAATAAATTATCTTGCATGGATCCTTTAGGAATACATAACTGATTCCCCTTGAACAACAAACCTTCTTGAATCATGAAGTCAACCCATGGCTCTCTATTTATAGCAATTGCATTGTTGCAAGCTTCAAAGGCCTCTTTAAAATTTGCATCCTCTGCATACAATTCTTTCAAACTTGCAAAACCCACATTGTTAGCTTGTATTTCACAAAGCAACAAATTCTTCCTACTCAAAGCATCAGAAACTCTATTTATTTGCCCACTTTTATGTTTCAAAACAAAGTTAAAACTTTGGAGATACTCAACCCTTTTGGCATGTCTTTGATTCAAATTATGTTGGCAATTTATAAACTGTAGAGCATGATTATTTGTATACACAATGAATTCTTTTGAAAGCAAATAATGTTTCCATTTCTTCAAGGATTGAACCCAACCATAAAATTCTAAATCATGAGAAGAATACTTCCTTTTAGCCTTATTTAGTTTCTCACTAAATTATGCTACAGGTTTACCTTCTTGACTTAGGAATGCCACAATAGCTAATCCACTAGCATCACACTCCACTTGAAAAACCTTATCAAAATCAGGCAAATCAAAAATGGTTTGCTCACTTACCTTTTGCTTAATAATTTTAAAAATTTCTTCAACCTTCCTAGTCCATTCAAAATGTCTCTTATTACCCTTAATAGTCTCAAGGATAGGAGCAACAAAATGACTGAAATTTCTTATAATTTGTTCTGTAAAAACTTGCTAACCTATGAAAACTCCTTACCTCCATTGCACTTTTTAGTGTGGCCCAATCAAGTATGGCTTTTACCTTTTCCTTGTCCATCTTTAGTCCATCCTTGGACACCACAAATCCCAAGTAGATCAGTTCAGTCTGCAAAAAGACACACTTCTTGATATTTATCTACAACTTCTCCTCATGCAACCTCCTAAATACTTGTCTTAAATGCTCTAGATGCTCTTCTTTAGAACTGCTAAACACCAAAATGTCATCCAAATATATTATCACAAATTTACCAAGGAATGGTTTCAAAACCTCATTCATTGGTCTCATAAAAGTGCTCGGTGCATTAGGCAATCTAAATGGTATATAACTAGCCATTCATACAAACCAACACTAGTATTAAAGGTTGTCTTCCATTTATCACCTGGTCTAATTCTTATTTGGTGGTAGCCACTTTTTAAATCTATCTTAGAGAAATACATAGAAAACCACTCAAACAATCCATTAAGTCTTCAATTCTAGGAATAGGAAACTTATATCTTATGGTAATTTTATTTATAGCCCTTGAATCTATGCACATACATCATTCCCCTCCTTTATTTGGTACAAGTACCATAGGAAAAACACAAGGATTTAGGCTTTCCCTTATCAATCCCTTCTTCAAAAGGTCCTCTACTTGCTTCCTTTTCTCCTCATTTTCCATAGGTGTCAACCCATAGGATTCCTTATTAGGGAGGATAGCTCCTAGAATCAAATCCATATGGCGGCTAGTGCTTCTCATTGGTGGAAAATCACTCGAAAAATCAAATGCAACAATATCCAAATGTTCATTTAAAATACCTGGCATTTCAAGACGCAAATCATCAAGTTTCATGATGGTAAACACCTGCCTAGGTTTAAGAACCAAAGTAAATCCTACTTCTTCATTCATTATTTCATGGATGAATTCCTTACCACTTACCAACATTACCTTACTATTGCAACTACTGCTACTATCCGCTTCTTGTTCCTTCATAGGCATCAAAGTATGTTTCACACCATCTTTATCAATTGTATAGGTGTTCTCCCTTCCATTATGAATCACTTTCCTATGAAATTGTCACGGTCTTCCAAGCAATACATGGAAAACATCCATGCACATTATATCACATAACACATTATCTTTATATCTTCCAATTTAAAAATAAACATAGGCCTGCTCATTTACTAACAATTGATGTCCTTTATGTAACCATGATACTTTATAAGGAGATGGATGCTTGATCCTTTTAAGGTCTAACTTATCTACCATCTCTATTACAATAATGTTATTCGTACTACCATTATCAATAATCAATCTACAACATTTACCTTTGGAATTACATTTGGTTTTGAGTAAGGCTCTGCTTTGAACAAGTTCCTGACTTCCTTTTTGAGGCTTCAATAATAATGACTCTCTTGATTTTGGCTCCTCTCTATGGTGAACAGGTGACCCCACACTTTCTTGATCAACATGAACAATTTGATAACTCCTTTAAAATTTTATATGTCCTCCTTGAGAAGACTCAGAGCATTCCCAACTCTTGTGCCCAACTTGGTTACACTTGAAGCCTTTTCCAACGAATCCTCAACCTCTACCTTGTGAAACTCCTCTTCCAAAGGATCTTCCACCCTTGTTTTGATAACCTACTCTATCATTGTTGGTTGTTCCACTACTACTTATAGCCTCTTCTCCTTGATGGTGTTGTTGTCCTCTACGAAATTGTTATCCCCTTCCTTTTTAACCTTTTCCTCTCTTCCTCTCTTGTTGACTTTACTTTCACTGCAATATATCCTCTGCCTTTAAGACAAGTTGATAGGCCTCTTCAAGACTCCTAGGGGACATGAGACTTAGTTCATCCTACAAACTATACTTCAGGCCATTCATGTATTGGGCTATTTTATCCATATCTTCCTCACTATGGCCAGAACAAATCACCAACTTATAAATTTCTTCAGTGTAATCTTTGACTGTCATGTCTTTTTGTTTAAAATTTTGCAATCGCTTAAAAAATATTTGCTTGATAGTCTCCAAGAAGGAACTTGGCCTTCCAGTTTGAAACTGTTCAATCCCACGAACTAATCTTCTCTTTGCTCTTCCTTCTTCTCTCAGATTGGACAAAGTCCCACCACATTGCAACTTATCATTTCAATCTGGTATAGGCAAACTTAACTCTTCTTTCCTCTGCCACTCGCTCATACTGAAAGTAATTTTCTAAGTCATTGATCCAATCAATTAGATCTTCACCATTGTGGCTTCCCGAATATGTAGGAATCCTTATTTTGGGTTTGGAACCCATATTCAATATTGTCCTGAATAACCTTTCCTCAAACCTTTCAGGTTCTTTATGTTCTTCCCCCTCACCATCTTGAGGTTTTTCTTCCTCTTCATTCTCACTCACATCATCTTCAAGGGTTCCCCTTCTCTGCACCCTTTCCATTGTCATCCATTCGATCCATCACATGCTAAAACATTTCTTGAATTATCTCACCAAGAACCCTTTTACCTCTTCCTCGGGCTCCACCCCTTCCCATTCTCTTTGGAGGCATTTTGTCTACATAATTCAAGCCCAATCTCTTTAGGATCTAATACCACTATGACGGCATGCCTTGTTGATCACCAATTTATAAAACAAACACTGAAACTTACAAGCAATTGATAGGGAATTAATTCTAGGAAGTTCGTGTATTAGCCAGGAAGAACTATAATTACATCAACAATCTGCTAACAAACATAATAGGGAAAAAATGATGCCTATTCAGACATCCATCGTATGCAACAACATGACAATGGAGACTTATATTCTTATTTGAATTACCACTTATTACACCGTTTCTTGATTCTTATTGAAATCGGTCTATCACACATTTGTAAACACAAAACAAAACTCCTAGTAGGCTTCCTAGTTGATCTCCTTATAGGCCCTTTCGACCCTTCATGTCAATGACAACTCATTGGTTTGCACTTGTCTCCTTATTCAACTCTTCGTCAGATTATTTTCTAACTTGACCAGCCACGATTCACCAACATACCACTTAGAAATAGAAGAGATGTTTGTTGGTGAATGGTTGCTAACATGGCTTTGGTAACCGATTGCCACCACAAACCTTTGAAATTGACTACGACCTGTGTGCAACCGTCGATTGATAATTGTGATATTGTAAACCATTGAGAACATAACTTCATGTCACAGTTAAGATAGGAACATAACCAAGGACTGACTCACAGAAAACTACGATGGGAACAGGATGGGAAACCAAATTGTAACCAAAAACGAAAACTAGAAGAATGAAACATGAAACAAAAACCCATGAAGGAAGTGGATGCCCCTACATCAATCCTATAGTGATAGTAGCAAGTGGTTATCACTAGATTTGCACCCATTTTAAGCTAAAAAATACATTGGAACTATTGGTTAGGTGGTAATCTTTAGGGCATTTCTTAAAAAAATTTGTTGTGTTTGTCCAACATAACTTGTACATCAATATGAAAAGTATCCTTTGTGTTTATGAGTGAGTTTTTTAGGTTTTATCAAGTATTTGGATACCTAAGCAATTTGTCTTTTTTAGTAGTGATCACTCAAGATGTTTCATTTATTATTCTATTTTGAATTGTTTAATTTACCTCATGTTTGAATTTAAATTCCAACAATTACAATTTTTAGGAAAATTCTCCCAAATATTATACTCTTTATAGTTTAAGAATCAAGTTAGTATCTCCCAAATATAGTATTATGCATAGATCAAATGATTTCAAATATTCATTTTGAGTTGTTGAATTATTTATACACATAATTTCTCACATTGATTCCCTCATAATATTTAGCAACTAAGCCCCTTTTTGTTGTAGGAGTTGATCAATAAAATTATGAGTAGCTCCATTATTAATTAGAATTGTACCTTTGAGTTTTAGACATAACTATGAGTGTTACTTCACCTTAGTCTTCTCCTTCTTCACCTAATTTTTCATCTACCTTATGAAAATATTTTTTTCTACTTTCTCATAAAAAAATGACTTCAATATATTGCACCAACCCTTTACTACAACATTTTTGTCCTTACTCCCAAGGTTCTTTTCAATGAAAACATAGTTTCTTTCTCCATAGATCATTTTGGCTATTCTAGTTTATTTTCTTTGAAGGTAGGATTATTTTTGTTCTTGGCTCTCCCTTTTGGAACTTCTTCTAGTTTATAAGAGGACCATTAGAATAAAATTTGTTCCATGGTAAAGAAGACTCCAAGGTGAGGGCTCTTTTGATTTCTTCCTAGAGAGTTGAAAGCTCAATGCTTTGGCCAAACTTCTAAGTCACTTAGCTAGTCATTTTATAAACAAGATCATGATTTTTATCTTAGACACATTAGAGTCTTTGATCGTAATTGCCTAAAATTCTCTTAATGCAGTGATTAAATATCCCATAGTGCTTGATCTGGGTCAATTCTTGAAAGTGGATCTTTTGATCAACCCTATCAAATATTCCAATCAATATTTAGCTAAATTCTTCAAAATTATTGATGATAGTATGCCCTTGCATTAAAATGCCATGATACAACCATTCATGGGCTATGCCTTATAGGTGTGGAGAAGAGAAATTGATAGCTTGTTCTTTATATATTAGATTTAGAGACAAGTAGGTATTAATTCTATGTCTCCAAGCATGGGTGAAACACTTTTATAGTAGGTATACAAACCATTCCAAGCATTGTTGCAATTAATTTTTAGCTTGGTTCTAATCTAGTTTATGTTGGGTTTAAAGACCATTTCAAATTTTGATGTCATAGAAAAATATGAATGATAGTCCATCTTAGATTTTTGGCTCAAGAGATATATATATGCATTTAGTTGAAGGGCTAGTAGATCTTCTCTTCTTTGTATGAATTTGGGTTGGAAGGTGTAGGATGAGGAACCATTATTTTGGTTTAATCTTGATGCATCTCTCCTTTTGGCATGTGATTCTAGAGTTTTAGAAGATTTCAAACCTTGCACGACTTGCACTATGATTTCCATCATGTCTTTGAGTAATTAGGCCATGTATTTTTTCCCTGCATCTAGATTGATAATTGTATCAAATATTTCTTATATTTTCTTCCTTTATAAAATTGTGCCTCCTTAAATCTACCATAATTTTCCCAAATTTTGTCAAAACCCTTGTTCCAAAGGTTTACAAGATCAAAGCTTTAATACCAATGTACTATTCTTAAATTAAATTTACTTGATTCAATTCCAATCAACACAAATGTCTAGGTTTATTACAAGATCAAGTCTAACATTACCAATATTTTTTCATAAATATCAAGAAAAAATAGACAAGAAACCTCTTTGAAATGAAACATTTAACATGACATCCACAATAATTGTCTACACTTTATCAATTAAATATGATTTCTACTTACAACCAATTCCAAGTTACCTAATTTGTTAGAAAATTTATAATAATTATCATTAGAAAATGAAATGTATCAAAAATAATGGGTGATAAAAGAGTCACCAAAGAGCTACAAATAATAGGCTATAAGGAAGCCACCTAACATTGAGACAAATAGGAACTATAGAAGCCACCCAAACTGTAGGTTTTGAGTCCTAAATACAATCATTGAGTGGAATTTCTTAATTCTAGATAAGAGTTTTTGTCCACTAGTCTACCATAAAAATCAAGGGGTTTTCATCCTCCAATCTCTAATGACAAATTGAAAGGATGTCTAATATTTCTCAAGGAATAATTTTATAAAACAGGGCATCTTCATTGATTTTTTTACTAAGCATTAAGTAGACACTTGAGTGCTCACCTTCCATCTAAAATATAATTTCAACTCTTCCTTTTTCCTCCAAAGAACCCTACTGACAAACCCTTGGTCAATCAATTAAAAAATAAAAATTGATAACTTAGCACAAAATACCCCATAATATAAGTGAACACAAAATGCCCCATAATCTTAGGACACACAAAATAGGTATTTCCCTAATTTATTTCTCAAAGCCCACGAGAAATAGAGAATAGGCTTGTAATGTAAGAAATGTGATTTTGTCAAAAGGATAACAATGTTCCTTTGAGAGCCAATTTCACTACATACACTCAAATAGATTAAATTAATTTAAATGCTTAAATATAAATAAATTATTGAAACTATGTAAAGACTGGTAAACAAAAAAATGTTTTTTCGACTACATAAATGTATAATAAAAATGACAAAGAGTCTTCAATCAAAATATTAGTGTATAATCCAAGGACACTAGCATGACACACAAACATCTACATGTAGCCTTGTCATCTCATGGGATTCGTGAACATAAAACAATAAAAAAATAGAGAACAACTTTAATGCTTCAATGAACTTATAAAACCTAGAAGTCAAAAACTCGAAAGTAAGGGTAAAGGAATGAAACAATAAATAGGATTTAAATGATTAAATTATAAAAATAAAAGAAATAACCACAAGCAAACACTCATTTGGTTGAATGATCTTGAAATATGCACACACGCACACAAAAGAGGAAAGATGTTTGGGGTTGTTTAGGGACTTGCCTTAGTCAAGTCCCTAATTTAAGGCTTCCAGCTCCACAACAACCAAATCTATAGATAGATCAAATGATAAACTAAAGATAAATGATTTTTTTAATAAGGGATGCGTGGAATCCTAAGATTATCAAATACGTGACAAGGATATTATTAGATTAACTTGAGAAAGCTAAGAGAGTTTTGAGATAATGTTGTGAGGGCTTGAGAGTGCTATAGCAAGTTTTAGAGAGATGTGCGCGAGCAAGAGAGTGCTAGAGAGTCGATTGAGTTTTTTTGGAGATATTGCACGAAGATGAAAAGACAGATTTAAAATTGAGAAGGGGAGGGAAAATAATGGGAAGAAGAATTATTTCAAGATCATTATGAGTTGTTTCCTCTAACCTAATGAGCTAATAGATGGAAAACACTTGAAAATGCCTTTTGAAAGATGCAATATTGTGAGATGCTAGCACTAATTATTGAGGTCCATACTAAACATTAGTGTGCAAATAAATCACACTTAAAAATGGTAGGAGATAATAAAATCACAAATTTACCCAAAATTGATGTGAAAAGGTGGCTACTTAAAAAGGATCTTGAGCTCCCTCAAAGGCAAAAGGTTGATGTAAGGGTTGAAACGATTCTACACATATGTTAATGAAATAGAGACCAAATTGTATAAAAAATATGAAAGGAAGAAAGATATGCAAATATGTTTTTGATACTAATCTATGGAGAGGAGATATTCAAAATTATTTTTATTTTTAACAGTTACAATGAGAAGTACACAACATAAACATAAAGAAAGTATACCATGACACAAATATACTTGGGTAAAACCCTTTGTAGACACCTAAAATTAATATTTAATTAATTAAAGCCTGTCAACATAATTAATTGACTTAATTGTGTTGTCCTTATTCTTCTCAGTGTTAATTAAATCTAATTCAATTAATCCTGTCACTATTGTCCAATAATTAATTTATCAAATAAATTAATTATTCCCGTATTCTTTCTAAGTCCCCTCCAATAATTATTTCCTCTAAACCCGCTCAGTTAATTAATTTTAATTAATTAACCTATTCATGTGATTCGTACAAATCATTTTTCCTAATCCCATTAGCCTAATTAATCCTTCTAGAATCTCTCATAATCATGATTATCATTATCCCTCAATTTTTAAATTCCCACTCATGTCACATCAACATTGAGTCTCTCAAAGAAATTCAAATTTCTTTGAATCCCTCAATGCATCCTTATTTTGGAATTTTTAATTCCTCATATTTGAAATTCAAATTTCTCCCCCCTTTTCCCAAGGCACCCTTGATCTATGCCTTCTATCTAAAATCAATCTCAACCCTTCATGATCAAATCAATCTTGGCCCTCTATTGGCCTTCTCCAATCTATAAATTGGAGCCTATTCTCCTCACAAATCATCCACTTCTCATGCATTGTCATGCTACCTATTTCTCCTTGATCCATTTCCATTCATCTAATCTTATGCTGCTAATTTTCCCTTCTATTCTGTCACATCCTCATCATGTTCTCATAATCCTTCATTAAATCCAAATCTATCCATTTCCATTTAATCCAAATCAAGTCCTATCAAATCCACTAATCTTTTTGAGAAAAGGAGATCAATCCACATCCAAATCAAGCGAGGAGCACATCAAGTGGAGCATCAAGGGCTCATCCTCATCATCCATCCACTTCATCAAGCTCAATCCGAGGGAGAGGTAAAAATAGCAGGGTATAAATGGTTATTCTTTGCGTTTCATGTGTTTGAATGCTTCATTTGAATACTTACCATCTAATCCTACCTTGCTACGTTTTCCCCTCTTCATTCTAGCATGCCTGATGGGACCCACGTCCCGAATTTAACAAAAAAATTAAGCTTTTTTAAGGTTTCTCGCAAGTTCACGCTTCAGCATGAGTGCACGCACATTGGCGTGACTGATTGTCAGATCAACACAACCACCTGCTAATCAGCGCGACTGTCACGACTTCAGTGTGACCATCGCAACTTCGGCGTGACCACATCAAATTTCAAAATTCTTCTAGTGCCTCAATGTGCTTCAGCACGATCGCCACACAAATTCATCTATCTCCTCTTCTTCATTCTTTCCATTCTTCTCACTTCTATCTCTGTTTTGTAAAATCTAATTAAAAAAAAATATAAAATACACTAGATTAATCGTGTTTTTGTTTTCAGTTGTCGCTTCACCGCAACCGCTCTGAGATTAGCGTGAGTGCTTTGTTGAAAATTTGAATTTGAATTTTCACAGGCTATCTCATGTTGTTTTGACGCGAGCACCCACACAATAGCGCAACTGCTTAGATCAATGTGACTGTAATTTTTTCTGCTTCTGTTATTTGCTTTATGCTAATATTCTATTTTTTTGCCATATCTTCTTTATCTTCACTCTGCTTTCCTCCAAACTTCACTAGATCCCCCGCAATTTCATTTTGTACATTTCCTTCCTTGAGGACCTTATCCCAAATTCCACTTTTTGAAGCCTGAAATCCCACATTTCTCTATTTTAGGGTTTGCCATAACTTCTTCTAGTTTTATCCAATCACCTCTGAATTTTTCCATAGTGTTTATCTCCAATTTTTGCTCCTTTGTCCCTCTTGGACAATTTTTTCCATTCCTTCACCTTGCTTCTAAAATCTTCATTTTATGCTTTGCTATCCCTTAGAAAGTGTCAAAAACCTAGTCAAACCCCAAGTACCCATCAAATTTTCCCTCAAATCCACATTTTTCTTTAGTAGAAAAGTTTATGTTCTTGTTGTTCTACTCATTCCTAAAAAAAATTAAAAAAAATATTTTTGTCATTCTTTTGTCTTTTGTAGGACGCTTGTCAAAGACTTCATTTTCAAACTACTAATCAAGTGGTTTTGCAGGTTGCCTAGGGGGTTCAAGCAAACATTGTGTTTCTTTTATTAGGCACCTAGATCTAATTAGGGGGTAAAATAATCTTGTTTTTTCTTTGTCTTGAAGAGTCAAAGGGTAGGAGAGTATGCTCTTGCCTATCTAGGCAATCAGAAATCTAGGCCCCTTTGGTCTTTTCTAGGAATATTGCTTGTGTTACCCTTAGCGGGCCTGCCCTCCCGAGTTGCTCTTAGAGCCAGTGAGAGGGGAACAACCCAAGTGAGTACACCTGGACCTGGGGTTCCCAACTCACTATAATAAATAGGCCATTGAGATTGAAAGAATCAATGGTTGGGGCTATTTGAGAGTTCACTCTCACATTGGGTGCTTAATAGGATCCTAGAGATCTCAATCACGCTTGTGTGACTACTAAGTTCTTGGTGCTTTGTTGGGGTATAGGCCTCAATTGTGCTTGCACAACTGCAAAGGGTAGTTCCTAACAAGAAGCCATACTAAACACCTTGTGCATAGTGGCCAAAAACCTTCTAGTCTTTGGTGCAGGGAGTCGGACCTTCGAAGCCGCCCATATTTTTACGAACCTTAGTAGAGACACAAAGTTTTCCATGAGGAGTTTTCATGGGAAATGATGCTTGGTTGTCCCAGAGAAGTGAGTGTCATGGAGGGGAGCCAGTGGGGTCAAGCATCTAAGTGTCCGCCCTGGGTAATCGTAGCAGGGAAACCAATTGGGATCCATTGACTATTGTCTTTTCTCGCCATAGGCTATGTTGTGAAGGAGCATGAGTGTCTTTTGAGTCTAACTTCTTTTGACCATTGTGTTTTTTTTACTAGGCATCTCTTGCCAAGTCCATCCCCCACAACCAATCAATCATCCCTCTTTCCAAATTCCATCTTGTCATCATCAAATCGTTAATCCATTTCTATCTATTCAAGAAATTCTCCAATCCACAATCCACTTTCATCCATTCAAAAAATCATCCTTCCTCAACCAATATTTTTGTCCAAACCATTCATCTTTGGGTAGCCTCCCCCTTTATTCTTCCTTTTATCTATTTGTTCTTCCATAATCATTCTCCCTCTAATCCAATCAAATCTCCAAAATTCCAATCAATCAAATCCATCCATCTTCCTAATCCGATTATCCAATCCTCCATCAAGCAATCATCCAATCTTTTAATCCAATCAAATCCAATTCATCATCAATTCCAATCAAATCCTAATCCAAGGACCCAAATCTAAATCCAATCAAGTCCTAATCCAAGGACCAATCCAATTCAATCCAATCCAAATCCAATCAAACCAAGTCCTAATCCAAGGACCCAAATCCAAATCCAATCAAGTCCTAATCCAAGGACCAATCCAATTCAATCTAATCCAAATCCAATCAAACCAAGTCCTAATCCAATCCAATCCAATCCAATCCAATCAAATCAAATTAAATCAAATCAAATCAAATCCAATCCAATCAAATCAAGTCCTAATCCATGGACTAATCCAATCCAATCCAATTCCAATCCAAATCTAATCAAATCCAAATCTAATCAAATCTAATCCATCATCATTCCAAGCCAAGTCCTAATCCTACTCTTCATTTAACATCATCTTCATAATCTTTCTTCTCCAAAACATATTCATCCAATTCCAATCTAATCCTTCATTCTCAACATGACTACCCAGAATTTCAAAGCTTGGTATGAGAAGATGCTCATGGAAGTTCACGAATCTGCCTACCAAGTTAATCCCATAATTTCCCACTCTCCTATCATACCTTTATCCATCCCATCTCAACACATTACACCCAATCCCAATCTATACCATATCTCTTATACTTCCTCTACCTTCGACAAGGGAAATCCATCTTATTCCCCATCCATATCTCCATCTTATTGCCCATCCATATCTCCATCTTATTGCCCATCCATATCTCCATATTATCCCTCATCCACATACTCCTCTAATCCAATATGTATACCTCCATCTCCCCCCCCATCTACATCCCAATCCCCATCCTTCTACAATGCATTCATTACCTCTACTCCCCATCCAAGTCCTTTACTCCATAGTCCTCCAAACATTAATCCTAATTCCCCAATCCATTATCCTAATCCTCCATCCAATCCCAATCTTAATCCTCTATCCAATCCCAATTCTCCATCTAATCCTAATCCTCCAAAATCCATATTATCCACGTCCTCCAAATCCATCATCCACAATCTTATCCAAGACATGCTAAAAAAGGAGACAAATCCTCGCCTCGAAGCAAAGTGGCCAAGTCTCCTCAAGTCCTCCATCCACCCCAATCACCTCCACCTCAAAACAAATCCCAATCGTCTGCACTTCATGATACCCCCATTTCCCCATCTACTCACATCAAAGCTTCCATATCTTCCTCCATCACACAATCCCCACAACTCCAAACATGCCAAAAGCTTGTTCCAAAGCATGCTAGTATAGAATCCTCTCCATCTCATGATGAATCTCCCTCTACTCCATATAATGATGGAATTCCATCCACTTCCTCTCATGATCATGATTCCTCTATCCAACCCTCTCCCTCCATCGCATGATCCTCTTCCATCTCATGATCCAATCACCCCTCCCACTCCATTTCATGATACCCCTCCTAGTCAAGATCAAAGTATCCCTTCATCTCCATGTCACGATCCCAATCCATCTAAAGATCCTAATCTTCCTTCCACATCTCATCCCCCTCAAAATGGACTTGCATCTTGTTTCCAAAATAATAAGGGTCCTCAAGCTAATGCTCAAGATGTTGGTGCATACTCTATTTTTCCAACATCCAAATTTCCTTCATACAAATCAAAATCTCGTTATCCCCTATCATCCACATCCTTTTTGGGACCCTATATTCCAAATCTAAATCCTCCATTCCTTCCATCCATTGTGGGTCCTTACGTCCCTCCATCTACCACTCCATCACCTCAAATAATCCCTACGAAAGATCAAAAAAGGCACACATCATTGAATTCCTCCCAACACTCTCCTTTCATCATCTCACCATCCATAAAATCCTTAAGTCATTCATCGTCATGCACCCATCCCATTTCTATTGGAAGAAATTTGGATTCCCAATCTAAAAAGCATAAACCTCAAAATCCACAAAAATCAAAGGATCAACATGTCCCCTCAAAACGACATGCTCAAAAGAAAAATGTGATCCGAAAGAAAAAAAAATAAAAAAGGCCACAAAGGCCCCAAAAGAAAAAATCAAAAACTATGTGGATTCCCAAAGAGGCAATGCATCCCAAAGCAAAATCAAAATTGGCATCCAAACTTGTTAATCCAAAAGCTCCATCCATTCATAATTCCTCCAATCCTCCATCTTCAAAATCCATTTTTGGTCCTTATGTCCCAAAATCCACCATCCCAACTCCATCATCCCCTTCTTCTATTTTGGGTCTTCATTTCCCAAAATCCACACTTTATCCCCCATCTAATTCAAAACACTCTCCCCCACTACACCACCACCCTTCAAGGTGTGTGCCAATGTTGATCTTCCACAAATTATTCAAAACCCCATCCATTATCCACCATCCACTTTTCACAATCCCATTTCGTTAGTCCAATCCTTTCCAAATCATTATCTTCCATCCCCTATCCATTTCATCTCCCCAATTATTGTTACCAACATCTATGAGCATACCTCCAGTTCAAAAAAAAAAGAACTACTAAGGGATACCATCCATGGAACTAGATGCTTGAGTCCTCCCTTCCTCCTTCACACATCCACTATCTTCCACATCTACTCATTCTCATCAAACTATTCTAAAAATTCAAAATTTCAAAAATAAATCAAGAAAAATACAAAAAAAAATAAAAATCAGAAAAAAGTAAAGAAAAATCATTTCATCCAATGGTGAAAACCACTTCTTGTGGCTCCTTGGGTAAGTACTGTGATGAAAACTTGGCAAACAAGCATCATGTGTAATCCCCTCATCCCCTTGCACTCTACACTTGGGGGCAAGCTTCATCCATATAATCGACCCATCAATCCGCATCTTGTCTAAGTCCATTCTCCTTTCCTTTTTTTATCTTGACTATCCTATCCATATCCTCCATCTCATATCCCTCATCCTATCAAGATGAATCCTCCATTCCTATCTTTCATCTTGATAATATAAGAGGCAAAATAATGTATATGCATGCATGCTTTGGAAAACACAAGCCTTAATCCTCTACCATCCATATCCATTACACAAAATTCTCCCATATCATCCATCTTTATCTACCATCCTTACATCCTTAATTCCACTACCTCTATAGTGGGGCATTGCACTCCTTTGCAGCATAGTCCTTGGGTCTCCATCACCCTACCCTCCAATCCTCCATATCCTATACATATCCATCCACTTGACCCATCTATCCAAACAATATCTTCATCCATTCATCCATCCATCCTTTTACCAATCCTTGGTTCTCCCTTGTCATTGGTTCCTTTCAATCAAATCCTATTCACCAATCTACCCCATCCTATCCAATTTCCAATCCAATCCTATCTTATCCAATCATATTCTCTATCTCTTCCAATTCAATCATTAATCCCATCCTCAATCCGATCCTACTCATGCATCCATCCCTCTTTTTCGTCCTACCTAATCATTTATCTTTCTTGCAATCCTACTCAATCACCCATCCCCCTTTTTCATCTTGTCTAATCATTTATCTTTCTTCCAATCCTATCCAATCCATCAAACCGATATTTTCCCATCTACCTGAGCTCACGCTGATTTGTGCTTAATCCAAGCACCCATCCATCCTTTGCTAATAAAATCCAAGTGACAATCCTCTCATCTGCAGATCTTGCACATCCAACTTTTCTTTTGTCATCCATCAATCTATCCATCACCTTCCCATCAGGATGCATCCTTCCCTAGTCCAACAATTTATCCAAATCCATTTCCTACTCTTGGCAAGAGATGTTAGTTGGTCATGTGCATGTTGCTTGCATTCTTGAGATTTTCGATTTGTTTTCATTATGTGTCCCAAGACTATACTTGTCCAGGACTATCTTGATCATCCTATATCTTGGTATGTCTTGGCTGGTGTATAATGGGGCATAGTTTCCATGGCATGGTGTGTTTTAAGGTCTTCCTTGTATGAATCGAAAACCCTGCATTGGTGTTTATCAACACTTGCATGATTGTGTGCAAGGCATTCCTGTTTGACCGAGCGTCAGTCCACGCCTCAGATCTTCATATCATCCTGGTTCTTATAATTGGTGGTGTAAACTATCCATGGCAATATTAAATCTAGGTTTGCTCTCTATAGTTGCTCAACAAGAAATCCAATCCATTTATCATTTCTGTCTCATTTCATTCACAACATTCCAACCCATCCTAGTTCCATCTTTCATTATCTTCATCCTTTCATCACTTATTCTTCTAATTCCTTTCGATAGCACACTCGTGTTCTCCGAACTCGCATGTCCTCTCGAGGGGGCATACCACTGCTTCCTCGTCATCCTTCCTTGTCATCATTCTTCCTCATCTCATGACTGGGGCATCATGCTACTAGTCCATATCCTTTTCTTCATCTCATGACTAGGGCATCATGCTACTAGTCTTTATCCTTTTCTTCCACTATGTTTTATTCTTCTTTGATATAACAACATTTCATGATGCTATATCAAAGAGGGGCAAAATGTAGACACCTAAAATTAATATTTAATTAATATAACCCTGTCAACATAATTAATTGACTTAGTTGTGTTGTCCTTATTCTTCTCAGTGTTAATTAAATCTAATTTAATTAATCCTGCCACTATTGTCCAATAATTAATTTATCAAATAAAAAAATTATTCGCGTATTCTTCTAAAGTCCCCTCCAATAATTATTTCCTCTAAACCCACTCAGTTAATTAATTTTAATTAATTAACCTATTCATGTGATTACTACAAATCACTTTTCCTAATCCCATTAGCCTAATTAATCCTTCTAGAATCTCTCATAATCATGATTATCATTATCCCTCAATTTTTAAATTCCCACTCATGTCACATCAACATTGAGTCTCTCAAAGAAATTCAAATTTCTTTGAATCCCTCAATGCGTCCTTATTTTGGAATTTTTAATTCCTCATTTTTTAAATTCAAATTTCTCCCCTCTTTTCCCAAGGAATTTTATATTCCTGTTTATTTTCCCAAGGCACCCTTGATCTATGCCTTCTATCCAAAATCAATCTCAACCCTTCATGATCAAATCAATCTTGGCCCTCCATTGGCCTTCTCCAATCTATAAATTAGAGCCTATTCTCCTCACAAATCATCCACTTCTCATGCATTGTCATGCAACCTATTTCTGCTTGATCCATTTCCATTCTTCTAATCTTATGCTGCTAATTTTCCCTTCTATTCTATCACATCCTCACCATATCCTCATAATCCTTCATTAAATCCAAATCTACCCATTTCCATTTAATCCAAATCAAATCCTATCAAATCCACTAATCTTGTTGAGAAAAGGAGATCAATCCACATCCAAATCAAGCGAGGAGCACATCAAGTGGAGCATCAAGGGTGCATCCTCATCATCCATCCACTTCATCAAGCTCAATCCGAGGGAGAGGTAAAAATAGCAAGGTATAAATGATTATTCTTTGTGTTTCATGTGTTTGAATGCTTCATTTGAATACTAACCATCTAATCCTACCTTGCTACGTTTTCCCCTCTTCACCCTTCATGAGAAAAATCCCACACTCCAAAGCACAACACAATGTATTAATCTATAAAAAATGAAGGTTACAATACAATTACAAAGTTACAATCTTTTAGGTATTCATCACTTGACGATTCTAGAGAAATCTTAGCAACATAACAGTACTTGCAAATTAACTTATTAAAGACCACTCCTAAAGAACCTTATTTATAGATAACACAAGATTTTGGAAATCTTATAGAAGAAGTAGTGACAAGGCATGGGTGTTCAGATACACATGACACACTTCCTCACACCTTTTACATGCAAAAGGATACATGTACAATATTCCCTTATACCCCTTACAATTGTCATAACGTTTGAACATTCCCTTCCAATCTTGGATGCCAACAATTGATAAAAATAGGCTATAATAGATTCTATTACACATCAAATATCTATCATAGAATATGTCATAACTTAAATAGCAATTATAGTTTTAAGAGGATTTTTCATAAATAACTAAAAATAGTTGATTCTCTTACTACTTGTTGTAACCCAACTTGGGTGCCCAAAATCATCATGAAAGATGTTTCATAAAACTTGTCATATGTATCATAACATGTCATAAAATTCCTTTCTAATATTAGCTCTTACATGTCATAGAATTTTCCAGTCATCATAAGTTGCCATAACCTCTTACACATTGCACAAGATGCTAACACATGGATAGAATAATGCGAAATCAAATTTGATGCCTACTTACTCACATGAGGAAAAATAATATCTATGCCATCTTCCCAATTGGATGACAAGTGACCATGCCAACTCCCACAAGATGGAAAATTAACATATGCATATATATTGTAGGTAAATAAATAAACACAATTAATTGAAAAATGCTAGGAAATTTTAAAGGTTGGGACACTTTAATTCTTAACCTTCTCCCACTTGTTTAACACCTTGCAAGAGCCATTAGAAAGATAAAATAAATTGTTAGGGGCGAAGAGGCCTATAGAATCTAAACACCATATGAACTTCCCTACGCTCATAGGCTTCATAAGTGATTTTATAACATTCATCAAAGTATTGAGTGTTTCTCACTCTTAAATCTTCCACCATGTTATAGACAAAATGAAATTATACATCAATATGCTTTGTTCTAGCATGAAAGGTGGGCTTCTTTGTAGAAAAAACAAGACTCTATCAAAATAAATAATAGTCATCCTTGCATCAAGAACAACTTATAAACACAATCTCTTAAGCCAAATGGATTCTTTGCAAGCATGAATTGTTGCCATGTACTCTACTTGTATGGTGGATAAAGTGACCTTAATCTATCGCTTACTCATTCAACTAATAACACTACCAAACATGTAAAGATATAATCATTGGTCAATTTTCTATTGTTAATGTCACTAGCCCAATCATAATCCACAAATCTATAGATACTAACATAATGTCAAGGTCATGTAGGATAAATAGGATAATATAAGGAATAGTCAGAAGTACCCTACAAATATCTAAACTTGTCTTAGTTGCATCCCAGTGTACCCATCTAAGATTAACCATAAATAGACTAAGGACTCTCATTGCTTGGGCAATGTCTGGTCTTGTACAAACAATAACATACATCAAACTACCAACTACACTAGCATAAGGAACTCTAGTCATGTCCTCCACCTCAATAGAAGATTTTGGATAATGACAACAATGTGCATGCATAACAGGAACATGCAATGGTCTAGAATATTCCATGTTAAACCTCTCTAACATAGTATTCACATACTTGCTTTAGATTACCCAAAGTTTTTTTTTTTCTCCATCTCTATTGATTTGTATCCCTAAGATGTACCTAGCTTCCCCTAAATCTTCCATTTGAAAATGTGTTGACAATTGAGACTTCAAATTAGAAATCTCTTTTTATCATTACCAATGAGAAACATATGTAATATCAACATACAATGAAATAATGATAATACAATCATTATCCTACTTGGGATAAACACACTAACATGATGTCAACCTTAGAAAACTTGAACTCAAAAAAGGTATCAAAATTTTGGTACAACATCCTAGGACACTACTTCAAACCATACAAAGACTTTTTAAACTTCCAAACCCAATTTTCCTTACCTTTATCAATGTATTTCTCTAGTTGTGATATATATATTTCCTCATCCAAGTCATGATGTCTCACCATAATATATTACCTCAACTAGGAATTCTCCTTCACGACCAACCTTGCTTTATACTTCACAACACTAATATATGAACCGAATATATTTTTGAACACTCATTTTCATCCAACAGGTTTACGTCCTTCAAGAACAGATACCATATTCCATGTATTATTTTCTTTAATGCATCCATCTCTTCTTCCATGGCCACTATCCAATAATTTGCATATTTCATACCCATAGACTCTTTCATAGTTCTAGGCTCATTGGTGTTAGTAATCAAAGTTAAAATGCAACTAGAATCATGTGATAAATAGTAAAACTTTTCAAATTACCACCTAACATGCATGGTCCTCCTCAATGGTTGAGGTTAAGGTTCTTCTTCTTCTTCTTCTTAAATTTTAGAGTTTCTTGAGATCTCCTTATCATTACATCCAATTAGAGTTTTTAGTTCTTGTTTCTCAGGGGTGGGAGAAAGATGAACCGCATCCTTTTCTTACCATTTTTCTTTGGCTGCAAAAAAATAAAATAAGGCTTCATCTTTCTAAAAATAACACTTCTGTTATACAAGACCTTTCTGCCATTAGATCCAATACCATAACCGATGAAGATACATTTCAATATCCTTTTCTCTAACTTTGTCCTTTTTTTATCTTGGAACATGTGGATATGCCTCACAACCAAATACTCAAAGATGTCTCGATGAGGGATATATTCCTAACCACACCTCCATAGGTTTCTTCTCAGCAAGAGCTGATGTGGGAGATATGTTAACAAGAAAGTAAGTAATGGATGTAACTTAAAGCCAAAAATTTTATTCAAGACCAACACCACTAAGCATACTCCTATCCCTCTCCATCAACATCATGTTCATTATTTTTTCAATACATATGGAGTTGTTTTATGCCTCTTAATCCCATGTTCTTTAAATTACTTATAAAAATTTGTGGAACAAAGCTCTCCATCATCATTAGTCTTCAAATACTTAATCATTTTATGAGTCTAATTTTCAAAAAAATCTTACTTATCAAAATTAGTGGAACAAAGCTCACCATCATTGTTAGTCTTCAAACACTTAATCATTTTACAAGTCTGATTTTCAACAAAATCTTTGAGCCAATTAAAGACTTCATATTTTCTCTTGAGGAAATAAACATGTGTCCTACTATATTCAATAATGAATCATACAAAATAAAAACATTCAAAAATCAAATTCATAAATTAATGTGGTCAAAAACATCATAATATATCAAGTCCAACACCTTAGAAGATATGTGAGAACTAGAGTAAAACTTAATATTGCATTTGCTTTCATAGATGCAATGTTTGCTTTCAATCTCCATTGTCTTCCATCTCCATTGATCTTGTTTGATATACTTGCTTTCAGATTATATGTGTGCACAAGAGGTCAACAAAGATCGAAAATATGGTTGATAGCTTGGTTGCAAGAAGGCTTGATTGCATAAGATCGATTAGATGATTAGACGATTAGAAAATTAGGGTTTATAATGAAGGAGAGTATCCTCTTATATAGAAGACATTGTAAGAAATAGATAGATAAGATTAAGAGGTGTATAGGATAAATGGTCGGCTAAGATTAAAGGGTAGGTAGAGGAAATAATTAAATGATAAAGGGGTAAGGTAAGAGAAGAATTAAGAGATGAATGACATGTGTCATGGGTAGAAAAGGCTAATGAATTAATTAAATAAATAAAGATTTATTTAATTAATAGAGGAAGTGAGATTAATTAAGTAAATAAAATATTTATTTAATTTAGGAAAAGGACAATTTAAATAAATAAAAGTATTTATTTAAATGAGGAAAGGCTTAGAAGAGGATAAATGAATTAATTAAATAAATAAGAATTTATTTAATTAATAGAAGACTTAGGATAAAATAATTAAATAAATAAAAATATTTATTTAATTAGACAGGACAATTTTAGGTGTTTACAAATTATAATCAATAAGACCTTCAACAATATGACCAATATGACCAATTCTTTGGTGCCACGACATTGTATTCTTAGTAGGAAGTTTCATTTCTAAAGCATTGGCATTGTTCACTACCTAGAAAGAATGATCATTAGAAGATGATGCAACCAATTGTGAGGATGAAGACTTAAAAGTAATAGAAGAAATTCTGCATTGTATTATGCACACATTCAACTTGAACAAAGTGTCGATATAAACACCCTTTTAAAAAATCCATAGCTTCTCTAAACACCCTTGTATCCCATATTCAAGAAAACAAACCGCACACCAACATCTTTCAATTTACTTATAGATAAGAGATATCATCGAAAACTAAGGATATGTAGAAAAATATTCATCCCTTTCACTCATCCATTATGGGGATTGAATCAAGACTCTACCATAGCCAACAATCCTCAAATGTGAATCGTCACCCTAGTACACCTCCTCATTGTCAAACTATTCGTACTTTATGAACCAACCCCTGTGTGAGGTCATCTGAAAAGACATAGTCAATTCTATTAACCACACATATTTAGATGAATGTGTTTCCAAGGCTATGGAAAATGTTTCACCATCATCTTGAGAGGATTTGTCTAAATCTAAATTGGAGGTATTCTTTTTTACCCTTTCTTTCATTCTTTATGGAAATAACTAGTTTTACCATAGTTCCAACATGTCACCTTGAAATTTATACCTGCACTTTGATGTATCATTGGATTTGTATCTATTTTATTTTTTTTTCTTATCCTTATTCTTGCCTCTATATTTACCACTAACCACAATGGCCTCCTTAGTCATTTCAAAAGTTTTTCTTCGCATCTCTTCAAATAGTAATGATGCAACCACCTCATCCATCTTGAACTTGGTGGTGGTACAATCCCAATGGACATGAGAAGGTGTTCCCACACATTTGGAAAGAATAAAGCAATTCCATGCAACAATCCTCCTTCATTTTTACTCCAAAACACCTCAACTAGGCAACTAGCATGTTAAATGCATTGAAAAGGTTGATTATGGATCCTTCATCTTGTATTCTTAGAATATACAACTTATTACTTAAGAATAACTTGTTCACTAGGAATTTATCCTAATGAATATCTCCAAGCTTCTTCCATAGGAGTTATGCAGTTTTCGCTTCATGAACATTCAATAACATAAATTCAGCCAAACTCTAATGATGTGCTTGGCTTTTCTGTCATGCCCAACTTTTGGGCACGAACGGAATAATTTTTTTTTTTAAATACTTAACAAATTAGCAACTTACTTAATTAATATAATGCAACTTTGTTTGTTCTTAACTACATTTGTGTAACTCAAGTAATTAAATTCAATTAGGGATAAAGTTTAACTAAGTCTTCGAAGGGCTAATATTTCTCCCAAAAAGGTCAACACTAATCTCCGTTAATAATTAATTAAAATCTCAAGCCTAACAAAATGATCTCAATTTAAATGATCTAAATATTTTCTTATCTTTCTTAACCACCTAGGTTCTAAATTTAATTGTCCTAATTATTAGAACACCTTATTAAAATAAAATCCCCAAGAATTAAAAATACATTATAATTTATCGTTTAAAGGGCCCTCTTGCCCTTTCAAATATCATTGAGCTTATTATTTTTTTTGTCGCATCTGCCTAAGTATTCAAAATCTTCTTATAAAAATACTTCTACATTTGCCCAATATTTTTTTTTAAAAAATTCAAAACTTAATTTTACATCTAGCAAATTTTTAGTCCAAATAAGTACTAAAATTAATCTACTTTTATATATATATATATATATATATATATATATATATATATATATATATATATATATATATATATATATATATATATATATATATATATATATATATATATATATATATATATATATATATATGTATAGACATATATATATATGTATGTCTATACATATATATATATATATATATATATGTATAGACATATATATATATGTATGTCTATACATATATATATATACCTGTTTAAGCTCTGCTACAACATAAACCCTTAACCAATATTTTGCATCCTATTTCACACCCTTTTCCTATTACAAAATGATCTCATACATATATGAGTCATATTACAACTCGCCATGTTGGCTTACAATGATTTTACAATTAATTACAAAATACATTATAAACAAAATTGAAGTCGGCCAAGGTGTCAGTATCCTTCCTTTCACTGTCAGTGTTTTGTATACCGGTATGTATAGACATACATATATATATATGTCTATACATATATATATATATATATATATATATGTATAGACATACATATATATATATGTCTATACATATATATATATATATATATATATATTTACTCACTTATAAATTTTACCTATGAATGTATTCTGAAAAAGGAGTGGGGCTTTTAATTTTTATTATATTAAGTTACCCCTTTTTTTTAAAATACCCACCACTTATCTATCTCCCTCTCTTTTTAAAACAACACCAAGAACTAATGTGTTTGCCCTAGCCCAAAATTAGGGTTAGGGCATGTGTGTAAAACCTCCATACTTATCTTTTTTTGTGTGTGTGCTTGCTAGGTGTGTGTATGAAGTTCCCTTCCCTTTTTTTTTTAGCTTGTGTGCTTGTGTGTGCAGGAGGGTCGGCGGCCACGGGTGGCGGCGCGCAGGGCCGAACCCGAAGCCAACTTCCATATATTTTTTTTGTTTGTGTTTGCGTTGAAAACCCGGCGGAGAGAGAAGGAAGCCGAGTGGATTTTTTTTTTTTTGTGTTTAAACCTTGCTAGCGGCGGAGGGGAAAGGAGGAGGCGGAGCGGGGAGGGGGTGCCGGCAGCGCGGAGTACCGCGGGCTGCGGACAGCGCCGCCCGCAGTCTGCGGCTTCCGCAGGCTGCGGACTGCGCCGCTCGCGGTCTGCGTCTCCCGCAGGCTGCGGACTGCGCCGCCCGCGGTCTGCGTTTCCCGCAGGCTGCGGATTGCGCGGCCCACAGTCTGTGGGTTCCGCAGTCCACAACCCCGCGGTTGCATTGTGTTGCGAGTTTTTTTTTTTGTTTAATTTTTTTTTTAATTATTTTCGTATAAATATATATATATATATATATATAATTATATATATATATATATGTATATATATATATATATATATAATTATATATATATATGTATATATATATATATATAATTATATATATATATACATATAGATAAAGGGTAAAACAATATGAAAGATTTTGTTTGAAATAAACAGATTTCATTTACAAGAGGGTAAAACAATATGAATGTTTTTATTTGAAATAAATAGGTTTCATTTACAATGTATAAGTAATATATATATTATTTTCTTTTTCTTGGATGACTTATTCAGCAAGTTTTATCAGTTTTCTTCTTCTTCTCTTAGTAATATTAAATCTATAAAAAAAACATCACTGTATTCTTTTGTTATAAACTGATTTTGAAAAGCAATGAATAAAATATATATATATATATATATATATATATATATATATATTTGTGTGTATTACCATTTTAACTACTTTGGGAATCTTTTAAATGCATAAAGAACCTTCCAATGCTTATTGCAGATTGAATAATGAGAAAAAAAAAAAAACATATATACTTTTTTTTATTTGGGCAAATATACTAAGACTAAATGCAAATCCCTTGGAAAGAAATAGTCTACAAATACTAAGATTTCATTTTTTGCAAATAATGTGAAATAAATGACTGTTTTTAATTAAATTTACAGCAGCATAATATCATAAGACACATGTAGCAATAAATTTCATCTACTTGCAGAATTCATAAGAAATGCATTTATTTTTCTTTCTTTTTGTAAAACATGAAAATTTACATAAAATCTGATACATTGCTTCTTTCATTTGCAAACTAACTAAAATAGGGAAGACATTATGTATTTCATTAGCAAAGTAGATACAAAGTAATTATGAATACAAATGGGTTTGAAAACCCAACAATGTTTTTCTCTTCATAGTAACTTGAATGTAATACAACATTTTCTTTTCTTGAAAGTAAATACAACAAATGCTCACATTTCTTCTTTTGTACAAACTACTACATTGAATCTACCCCTTTCTCTTTTTTTTAAAACACTTTTCTGCAACACAAAATAGCAACATAGTTCTTTAATCCTTCTTTTCCCATCCCATGCAACCTGCAATAAAAACACATCTTTGACCATGGAGAGCTCACCTCCCAGCCTAGGCTTACTAGAAGCCACCCCCGAGCTTGGAGAACCAAGCACTAGACGAGTTACAAACAAGCAAACTCCACAACAAACATAGGAAGACACTCAACATACTAGTTTCCCATCCCAAGCTACACTTTCACCACATTCATGATGATTCTTCCATGGGTGGAAGTGGACCAAGTACCAATGGGGAGATTGCAAGCCAAATACAACACAAGCCACCTCATGGCAATACAAATGCAACAAAATACTTCCACAATCCTTATGCCCCCCAAAAGGCTCAAGGCCATATTTACTCCCCTTATGACCCCCAAATGCATACACAAGGCTATGCAACAAGGGTCACAAAGGACACCCTTGAGATCACTCTCCATAAGGAGAGCCTCTCACCCAAGGCTGTCATACTCCTTCCACCCCAAGATCTTCCTACCCTCCCAAGAGTAGGAGATCTTGGACACTCCCAAAACAACAAGAACACAAAACAAAACACATGGAAATGAAAACTACCCATTTTTTTACTTCAACAAAAACTTCATAAAACACTTTCTTTACAAGCATCTCTTTCCTTCAACAAAACAACATAAACTAACATGAACAACATAACAAGAGGAGATAAAAAAAGAAACCAACCTTATTCTGCCAATAGGTATGCTAAAATTAGTTGGGGATGAGCTGCCCAATTCCACACAAACTTTTCTCCAAATTCCTCCAAAAATCCTATTCTCCTACTAATTTTTCAAAACAAAGCATAATCTCCAAAAATGGAGAGTGGGTGATTACTCACTAAGTCTCCAATTCTTGCCTAAGAAGGCCTCTCACACACTTCCCAACCCCTTGGGTGAGGTGAGAGTTCCCATTGGTTGCCCTTCCCAAACTCTTACACATTACTAAAATTGGAAAGGGAAAAGGTGGAAAAAGATGGGGAAGAGAGTTTGACATCCAAAGAGAAGGTTGTCTATCCTAGGAGGAACTTTCTAAGTTGAATTTTCGTTCATCTTGGAAACACCACTTTTTGGGGTGACTAAATAGTCACATGGGAGAAGCCACATGTTTCAAAATACCCCTAACCCATAGGTATACCCTTTGGACCTTTGGAAAAGCCCTAAAACTGACCCTAGGAGTCCATTAAACCCTTTGGAAACCCAACTGAAGTTTACCTACGGGTCAAACTTGAGTTGACCACTCCCAAGGCTCCCTACCCAAGGCAAATTTGGGACCACACTCATGTTTTTGAATGGCTTTGGTAGAAACAAAACTCCCTCCAAGAGACAAGTCAAAATCAATGACACTAATCAGCACATGTGTCAAGTGACACAATAAAAATACAATATAAAAATCACACATGGAATTTGTCTCTTGTAGGATTACACATATACATATAAATTAATTTTAACACTCAAGCATCATACACTTCACAAATAAAATACATTACAATGGGGTGTTGTCTCTCCAAATAGACAACTCCCGGCTTAACAAACGTACATTGGGTCTAGGCTTGGTTCTCCATATAAATTCCATGGTCACATGGATAATTTTCCTGCGCATCTCAATTAACACATTAGTAATTCCAAATAATCACAATTATACATAATCAAATACATGGATTTCATTGCACATCAAACACTCATACATTTGGTAACAATAATTCAATATCTCATTCGTTCAAATTCGATTTCACATAAGCAATTAACATAATTTTCCAAAATTGAACCATTCATAAATAAGCATCATTTTTCTATCATCAAAAAGAAGTCCTGCAATTCCAATAATGATATTCACCATCTCAAAATAATTCTATTCTAGCAACATCTATATAGTTTCATAATCATCATGCATAAAATAAAGCATCAACATATGTCAATGTGATCCAAATCATGGAATCATATAAGTTCTAAGTCCATAAAACATAAAATAAAGCATCCATAATAGCCTCAATATGCAAATAACTGAAAATGTCAAACTGAGTCGGGGTAGGGCCTCACATTTTCTATCCATTAGATCCCAATCTTCTTAAGCCATGGTGGCAAGTCTTGATCTACAAGAATATATTCCATTTTTATTTTTCACAACTCAAAGTTTCTACTATTAAAATTCTCCTCTTATATTCTTTCAGATGTGTCATTTATTTTGTTTCTACAACAGAATCGCAAAACACTCCACAACAAGCTCCCTCTCAAATGGAGCTTAATTCAAAAAACCCTCTACCCAACAATGGGATTAAAATTGGCCAAGTTTTGATACCAACTAAAAGGAAGCAATGTATGTGGAAACACTTCCCACATAAATTAAGGAGAGGACATATTACAAATTTTTAATCTTTAATAGTAACAAATTGAGAAGATACACAACATAAACATAATAATATTATACCATAACACCAATATACATGATGAAAACATTCTTTTCATCAAGACTTATAGCAATATACGAAGCTTTTAAGGCATCAAGCCTTGTCCTCATATCATCTCTTATCCTTGTGGCTTCAAATATTTCTAACTTAGCCTTCAAATCCTTTGCTTCCTGTAACAATTCTTCTTCAAATCCTTGATGATGAGACTTTAAAATAAATGTATACACGAGCTAATTGATTGACTATAGTATTAACAGAATCCTCATACACTGGTTCTAAAAATAGGTTTGTGTTAGGGCTATTTTGATGAAAATAAAACTGAACTCTGTCTTTCTCTTTCTTGCTTCTCATAAGCTTCTTGAATTTTAGCTTGTTTATAAGTAAGAGGTTATGTTTATATATATTTTCTAGAGATGGGGTAGTTCCACTACTCTCATTATTTGATGAAAAAGAATCATTTTGATCAAGAAGGGATTTTCCCATTCCTTTTTATTTCCACCTTTGAGTAAGTTGGTTATCCATATCAAGAGCTACAAGCTTGTTCAAAGTACTCCCACCACCATTATTACGGTAAATGCTATTATAAATTGTTTAGGATATATTTCAAAGTTCCCACCCAATGTTTTGGGAGATTTGCTTTAATAAATTTGTCTTTTTCATATTAGGATTATTTTCTTGACAAATCCCCAGCAAAGTCGCCAATCTATTGGTGTTTCCAACTGATTACCTAATTATCTCTATAAAGCTAGTATATTTAATTCTTAAGACACTCAAATTAGTGGCCAGTGAACATCAAACAATAACCTTAATCTCCTATGCACTTTAGGCTCTGTTAAGCCTAAGGGGTTAGCCCTTATTACAATATTTGTGAAAGTTGACACTTACATGCTATCGATTAAATAAAATATGCTCTGACAACTTTTACTAAGATCTATATGATTATTGTCAAATTAACTATATTTTTAGTAAATCTTCATTACAACATCTTGAAAACATGGAAAAACTTGAACAAATTAAAAATATTAAAATTATTTTGTGTTTTAGGGTTTTAAAATCTAGGTTTTGGATCTAGAATAACCTTATATTGGTGCCTGTCTAGGGTCACAAAGTCAAAATATTACACACAAATATATTTTTCTAACAACCAAACTTCATATTAAGAGGGTTTAAATTGTCTATGCCTTACAATGATATATCTAAGAAAGGATGTTATCTACAACTATACTTAGCATACTTAGCAATTCCTCAATATGACACACATCCCTCAATACCTCATTCAGAACAAGTACTCCTTTTAAGGTCACAATTTTTTTAGCTAGATCTGATTATAGACTAAAAGGTTGATTGTTTTTACAACATTACAAGCTCCTTATATAGAAAAATTAAACTATGTCATCCTAAAGACCTAATGGCAACTTTTTGCTACATATTTGATTTTTCATTTACAAAAGATGCTTAGGAACTTGAGCCCATTATAATATAAGATTTTATATTTGAAGATACAATAATGGATCATATGTTTCCAATCAAAAGCTCCACTCTTGATGATTGAACTATTTGCTTGGACAAAAAATATTGCACCACTTGAAAATTGCCCAAAGCAGGCTACTTGTCGATCTAGATCATATATGTTGAAATCTAATGACCAATTAAAATGAAAATATAATTAAAAACCTTATTTGTCTCTCCAAGATACATATATCTTCTCAAAAGGTCATTTTAAGTCTTGAATCTTATGGATCTTCTCATTGTCTGATGCATATTTGGCATCTAAAATTGCCCTACTTTCTTTACCGAAATTGTCAAAAACTACCTCTAGGGTATACATCTCATCCAATGTAGTGTTAAGGCTTCTCATATTTAATTAATCATTTTCACATATAGAGGATAAAAGATTGGGGCCTATAGTGCAAAATTCACTTTTCCATTGCTCCAATGTTTTAGCTTAACCTTGATCATCTTTGATGTCTCACATCACTTTCTTCTCAATTGAATCAATTGAACTAATTTTATCTTTCAATTACTTGTCAATCTTAAACATGCAGGAAACTACCTCTTGAAGAGTCACCATCATTTCATTGGTTGTTCTTATTTTTGTAGGTACTTCAAAACCAAATCTAGATACTTAGGCGATATGCCTTATTGTTGAAGTCCTTGGCATCCATATATTTTACTTCTTTCACATTTTATAAATCTAATTCTTGTTTGGCCAAGGAAAATTTTAAACCTGTAGCATTGTAAATTGTACACCCTTGCTAAGGTGGTATTATTCCATGCTTGGTTTAGCACCCGCCTTAGTGTGTTTTGCATCCTACATTTCCAATCTCCTTTAAGAATTTAATTATTTAATTAATTAAATCTAAATTCATATTTCATCACTTCACACATTATAAAGTTGGGCCCTTTACCCTAAGTGTACCCCCTTTCATTTTATTCCTTCAATATATCATTAAATCATAAACCCTAATTATGTCCTATTTTGACCTTTAAGACCCTATTTCGCATATCAAAACACCTCATAATCAACTGTAACTTTGGGATTCACTCTAATACCATCATATCTAACAACCCTAAAAATTTGGTGAAAAGTTGGTCAGATCGGGTGCAAGTTGCACCTGGTCCTTGCCATTTTTCCTGAAATTTTGGGAGCATAATTTTATGATATTATAATGCTTAATCGCAAGAATTTGGTGGGAAATTTAAATCCCAGGTCAGCCTAAGGGTGAATTAAGATCTAGGGTTTCATACATAAGAGCTCTCTTTCTTCATTTTGGAGGCAATATCTAAGATCTAGAGAAGTTGGAAGCGAAGCAATCACAAGTAGTCTTCTATGTAGCGAAAGAGCAGGTCTTTTGAAGTCTTCAACAACATTAAACAACGCCTATCAAGCATTCATCAAGCATTCTTTCATCAATTGGGGCTTTTGAAGATGCAGGAAAGCAATAGGAGATCACCGACTGAAGATTGGCTTGTACCTCTCCCTTGGGTTTGGGTATGGTTTCATGTTGTTTCCATGTCTTTGTATGTGCTTCATTACATCAATTTGATTTACATTCATGCTTTAGATCACTTTGCATCATTGATTTAGAGAATTTACTTTGTTAATTATAAGCATTTAGGGTTTACTCTTTAGGGTTGCTCTAGATTGTTTGCATTCATCTTAGGATCTTGCACACACTATTTTACTATACAAATCAGCTATTTGTTGAGGTGGAAATCAATGAAACCTGGGTTTGATTAAGGAAAAACCCTACATAGCCACCCAAAACCCTATTTTCAGCTTGTTGGCATAATTGGCATAACTGATGATGCAGATAGTAGAATGTTGGTTGAACCGGTAAAGGACTGTTGGTGATGATATAGTTGAGGTGTGATGAAGAGATTGAGATTGATTGGCTTGATGACATTGATCAGTTATTTATGTTGTCATTGATGGCAACTAATGTTTATGATTACTGATGCTTATTTATATTTTATCATCTAAGTCTTTTTTGGTCTACCGGAAAGAGCTTACTGGTAAAGAGTCAGGAAACTGGGAATTAGGACCTTAACCGGTAAACAAGGAAATATTTGATTGTATCTAATGAATGGCGGTGATTGAGACTTTGTGGTTTGGAATGTGATTTTGTATTATTATAACATGTATCTGACCGAAACTGCATCATGTTGTGACAACCAAAATTTATGTTTATAATTTTTGTTAAGCTTTTGCTAGGGTTTAAGGACCGATAAAGAATTCTCTTAATCGGTGATGATTTTTGGTTTGGCGGTGATCTACATCAAGTTCAAATGTTTAAGATGACGTGGCACAACCTGCATGGAAAATTGAATTGTTGTTTTGGCGCATTAGAAGATGGAATTTTTTGGGAATCAATGATGACTTATGATCACTCTACAATTGATATTGTCTTGTAAAATGTTGTAATGATCTGATATGATCCTTGATGATATGTATTGTAAAATCTTGATGTATCTAGGGTTTTAGTTGTCGGCATAGTTGTAAAAGTTATTTATGTCAGTATTGTTGATGTTTGTTGTGTCAGTTGGTGGTTTTGAGAAGAGTGTGTAGCCAAACCAAAGTGTGAGAAGATCTTCCAGAGTGTTGCAGACTAAGAGATTAATTGGATCCGATCAAGCAAGCAATTAAGTGCAAAAACCAGGTCATTCACTATTGTTTCCTAACAATTGCAACAGTCAAAATCCCTTAACTAGGTAGGTCCTGTCAGGCCTTATATTGTAAATCCCCTAATAGGGTGACTCAACATCTGATTTCTAAATCCTCTTGTGAGGTTGATCCTAACAGATCAAAGCTCCTAACAGGGCTGAGGTAAATCCCTTAACCGGGTGACTCCTAATAGGGCATCTTTGTAAGCTCCTAATTGGGCTAGGCTCCTAACATGGCGCATTCCAAAAGAGTGCACAATTCTTGTGGGTACCAATTCCCACCGTGGTTTTTCCCTATTTGGGTTTCCACGTGAAAATCATGGTGTTCATGTGGTGAATGTTTTGATGTGATATTATGCTTTACTTTTAGTTTATGCATGGTTAATGAAGACTCAATGTGCAACATTGATATATTAGTTTAGCAGCAGATACCGGTACTAGTAAATGACCCTAGTGTTGGTCTATGTTTGATTTGGTGAAAGTTTTATGAGTCTAAGTTTCTGATTTGAAATTATTGTTAATACTGATTCACCCCCCCTCTAAGATTAACACAGCTACATGTGCAGATTCGGGATCCAAGCGTCGTTGCAAATTTTAGGACCGACAGAGCATACAAACTCAGTTCCAGGGACCAAATCTCAACAAAAGCTACTGGGACAAGGGCGTGGCACCCTAGTCCTACTCGAGATAGGGGCATGGTGCCCTGGTCCTCCCAGATTTTGGCACATTTTGGCATAACAATAGTTTGTAGTCTTCAGGTCCTAGTCTGTCAATTATAGCTTCCAATTTGCAGAATCAGGATAGGGGCGTAGCACTCCAGTCCTAGACATTTTGGCTTAGATTTTTGGCACACGTGCACCTTTGAATTTTTCTCCTAATTTGTACTTTTCATTAGTATATTAGTTATTCTCAATTCTGCATTTCCAGATTAGGGTTGTTTATGTATACTTGCATTCTAGGTTAATCATTCAAATCTGCACTTTTCTTTTCTCCACTCTCTCATTTACAACAAAGGAATAGAAACCCTAAGAGGTAATCCTTGGCTCTTTGTTCCTAACAAGAAGTAGTCTAAGTGTGTTACCTCCCTAGTATCTTTCGTATTCCATGAATGTGTACACGAGAGTGGCATTAGGGTTTGTTTACTTAGTCTCACTTTTCCCCCTACACAAAATCTACATATGCCTTCCAAGTATCATCTACCTTGCTGATTATTCTAGACAATTTGTAGTTTATCAAATCTAGCACCAATATGCTTATTACATACATAATCTATCCTCTTTGGGTCATTTCATTTGCTCCTTTAGTTCTTTGATCCCTGAGAGTAATGCCTGTATATGGTGAAAATGGATAACAAATAACAACAATATTGAAAGACTAAAATGGATTCAACCACCAAACCCTAGCCTAACAATGAACAAAGATCCACCATAACATATGAAGATAACCTAAGACAATGCAAAATAACTCAAAATCATAAAGATTATACCATCACATGTCCAATAGGGTTTTGATCTCCATTCTTCCTATCTCCATTGATCTTGTTTGATATGCTTGCTCTCAGATTTTTGTATGCACAAGAGCTCAATAAAGAACGGAATGTGGTTGCAAGTGGAATTGTAGTGTAGCCAAGTTGCATGAAAGATCATTAGGATGTGTCATTAGGATATGTCATTAGGATATGTCATTAGGGTTTGACAATGAAGAAAGCATCTCCTTAAATAGAAGACACAATAAGAAATGGAGGGTTAAGATTGAGAGGTGTAAAAAGAGAGGTCGGCTAGGATTAGAGGGTAGGTAAAAGAAATAATAAAATAATGAAAGGGGTAGGTAGTGTATGAATTAAGAGATGAGTGACATGTGTCATGTGTAGAAAAAGATAATGAATTAATTAAATAAATAAAGATTTATTTAATTAATAGAAGAAGTAGGACAATTAAATAAATAAAATATTTATTTAATTTAGGAAAGGGATAATTTAAATAAATAAATGTATTTATTTAAATTAGAAATAAGGCTAGAAGAGGATAAATGAATTAATTAAATAAATAAAAATTTATTTAATTAATAGAAGAATTAGGCTTAGATAATTAAATAAATAAAATATTTATTTAATTAAACATGACAATTTTAGGTGTCTACATTTTGCCCCTCTTTGAGACAATGCGGCTTGTCGCGTTGTTTCAAAGAAGATAAGATGAACTGATACAGAGTTGCCCCAGAATAAGCAATGATATGCCCCCTCGAGAGATTGGATGAAAATGTCTAAAAAGATTGCAGACAATCTCTCGATAAGAAAGATGAGATAGAATGGGTTGATCGGATAGAGTGACAAAGTCACGGGATGAAGAATACTGACTCGGGAAATGAGGGCGAGGGCTAGGGTAGGCTATAAGATAGGCCATGGGCAAAAGACATCCTCATTGTCATCCACACCCTTAGAAGATCACAGTGCAGAGCGAGAAAAGAGCAGCAGCAGTCAGCAGCGATGGCATTCATTCATAGATTCGACCGTGTTCGCCGATTCCAGCGACCAGCCGATGCAGGAGAGCTGGTAAGTACCCGAAAACCTCCTCGTACTTTCACGCATTTCAATTTTTGTCATAAATGCATGTTTAGGAGCAATAAATGCGCTAGGAATAGGATAGTTGAAAAGTGCAAAAACGCGCAACCGCGTCTGTGTCAGTTCCAGGCGCGTCTGTGTCCAACAGGCGCGTCTGTGTCGGGTCCAGGCGCGTCTGTGCCTGGAACCGCGTTTGTGTTGAATGCGGACGCGTTTGTGAAATGTAGCAGCGTCTGTGCTTTTTAGGAGCGTTTATGTCATGTAGGGACGTTTGTGTTCCCTGGTCGCGTTTGTGTCTGGCATAGGCACGTTTGTGTTCAGAAAACGCATCTGTGTCGCAGAAGCGCGTTTGTGCAGTCTATAAGCGCGTTTATGAGTTAAAAGTGCGTGTGTGTGTTAAAAGTGCGTTTGTGTGTTTAAATGCATGGTTTTAGTCTTTTAGGTCAAATCGGCAGTTCTATGATGAACATACGCTATCGATTGGATAAGCTGCTGAGAGGATACACTCAAGCAGGTCCTCTAGGAAGATTAGGATAGATCAAGGCACTTTGTGATGAACAAGGAGCACCAGGATAGGCAGCACTTTGTGATGAACAAGGAGTGCGAAAGTGAGTGACACTTTGTGATGAACAAGGAATGTCACACACGTAGTACTTTGTGATGAACAGGGAGCACTACTTAGGGTAGATAGCAACACTTTGTGATGAACAGTGAGTGTCACTAGGATAGATAACCAGATGCATTTAGGTAGCAAGTAGCATTTTGTGATAAACAGTGAATGCCACGATAACTGACAAGATTGATTGTGTGACTGCAGGAGTATTTGCCGATGTTAGAGTCACGGGAGAGATTCCCGTCGACTCAGAGACTGCGACCAGAGTTGTCGATCCAGGACATGATATCCATTGAGGAGATGGGTCTCACACATGTGCTCTATGTGCCTAAGTTTCGAGCAAACATGGGGTTGCTGACTGCGTTGGTCGAGAGATGGCACTCGGAGACATGCACGTTTCACCTGCCGATGGGTGAGATGACAGTGACATTAGAGGATGTCTACAGGATACTGCATATCCCCATTGATGGAGAGTTGATTCCCTATGACCGTGACGGTGACAGGGAGGCATTGAGACGGGTGTTTCAGGATCCCGGTTTGGAGATGCGAGCAGGTCATGTAGCCTGGGATACCATGACTGCCACAGGTTTAGCATTGCCGGCAGTTATTGGGGGAGTCATCAGTGGGTACTTGTGTCCAGACAGGGCCACACGAGGATTGGCAGTGGGCTGGGGAGGGGCATTGGAGACGCTGATGGCAGAGCACACTAGGTATGCATGGGGGCCATGTGTCCTGGCACATTTATATTATGAGCTGCATCAGTTTGTGTACCACGGATCAGTGGGTTTGGGCTGCGGCGTGACTCTCTTGCAGGTGTGGGCTTATGAGCACCTTCCCATCACACGGCCCATTCATTTCAGAGGCAGAGGACAGGGGCGGAGCTTCGTGCACTTGTACGACATGATTACATCCCAGCCTCGGATTGGTAGATTGGAGCATTGGAGGCGCGTCATAGATGACATAGACATGGTCATCTGGAGGCCGTACCTGGGGTGCGAGGAGTGGGATGATGACGCATTGGAGCTACCCTATGTATTCAGGAGCAGGTATCTGATTGGGCGGCCGCCCTATATTCTGGAGAGGCAGCTCGTAGACAGGGTATGCAGGCAGTTTGGGCGGATCCAACGGATGCCACGGGCCTCGGGCATGTATGCCCGTACGGTCAGAGATCAGGTGCAGTTTGGGCCACTATTATCTTATGATCAGGCGGTGACACAGCTAGCAGAGATGATGCCGATGCCCTGGGACATGTGGCCAGAGGTAGATGATGCAAGGATGGACGCAGAGTACTCTGCGTATTGGGCAGAGCATCTGTTTCCCAGGTTGACAGATCCGGCAGAGCCACTGGAGGGAGAGGGTGGAGGAGATGACGATGATGGTGGAGGGGATGGAGGTAGGGGCCGGCGGAGGCGGAGGGGAGTGGTGGGAGAGAGGCGGGTGGCACCTCGGAGGGAGGGAGGACAACAGAGAGCAGCTCCGGTGGTGAGGGGTCGGGGTGGACAGCCCCTATAGGTGCCAGCAGCACAGGGTCCTAGACAGGGACCGAGACAGGTGCAGGCAGAGGGACAGAGACAGGTATAGCCACAGGTACCTATACAGGCACAGGGACAGGTGCAGGCAGAGGCTGAGGGACAGGCACCTGTAGGGGAGGAGCCACAGGCAGAGGCTGAGAGCGGAGATTCTGAGGAGGATGAGGTGTTGAGGCTGCGAGAGATCTGCCAGGGCCAGGCAGATGAGATTGAGGATTTGGTGCGGGAGAGAGACCACCTCAGGATCAGGGTCAGAGACACAGAGTGGGAGAGGAATCAGGCCATCCAGAGATACACAGAGGCCGAGACAGCTCTGAGGGCAGGGAGGTGGGCAGCAGAGGATGCAGGGGCAGGCTACGCATATGTTTTGCGAGCCAGAGAGGAGATCGCCTACTGGAGGGATCTATACTATGCAGTCGTGCCAGCAGATCAGCGGGCTAGGAGCTTCCATAGATCATCGCGCACAGCGACGGTTACGGGAGGGAGTCGCAGGAGACCGACATCCAGCGGTGGGGTCATGGGGCCTCCACCACCACCAGAGAGACAGGGGGATCCTGGAGCAGGTCCATCTATAGCTCAGACTCCGTCGAGGCCAGGCGGCTCCGAGGGAGGGAGTTCCTCATAGCTATAGTGGGCTCCCATTGTATCAGTATATGTACCATTGTTGTATTGTAGACACCTGCGGGTGATTCTTTGTAGCCATATGATTCTTTTGACATCATTGTATCCTGACACATTGTGATTATATATGAGAGATGATTCATTTTTGCGGCAGCTATATGCATGTGTACCTTATGTGATGAGATGCTTCTATGATGTATATGTTTTATGATATGGATGCTTATATGATGCAATGCAATATATCTTTGTTCTTTTATGTTTTATATGTGTATGCATGATGCAAATGTGAATGTATGTAATGCAAATGAATATGATAATGCAAATGTAAATTGTGCTAACAGGTGTTGTGTGCAGGATGTGATGCAGTTGTAATATCTATATGTATGTATGAAATGCTTATATGTGGTGATGTAGGTGCAGCTAAATGAAATGCAAATGTTTTTGGTGTGTTATTATACTCAGTCATGTGATAGCAGGCTACGTGGACTTGAGAAGGACGATGGAAGTCAATCAAGAAAGGGGGATGGAAGATAGAAGATATGAAAGTGAAAGAGCTTCTTGTGCGTTATCATCATTGAGCTTATTATGGCAAAATAGGTTATGACAATCAAGGCATATGTTCGGCCCAGAAAGTCATTGTACCCGTTTGCATGGAGATAAGACAGTCACAAACAAGGAATGCCCCAGTTCATACTAGACTCACAGTGTCCTCATATCCTTGGACAAGCCATAGCATTACTAAAAGACAATCCACAGATAGCAAATGCAAATAGGTGACGATACCCCATCCTCGCCTTTCTAGTCAAAGACATCCTGGAGATAGAATCTCTAGTCAAAGACATCCTGGAAAAGCTAAAAGACATGTCACCAAAAAGATAAAATCAAAAGAAAACCAAGACTCGACACCAACATCCACTGTAGTCCTCAAGTTTAGTGTCTCTTGTCACTTGTTTAAGTCTTATTCGATTGTGGTCACAATGTTCACTTTCACAAAAAGGATAGATAGCACTGAACCATATGTTGCCTGAGTCTGTTGAAAGATTTGATTTTGTTGAAGCTCATTGTTGCTGCTGTGTCTTATCTGAAACTGACTGAATCCATGAAACTGATACTTTATTGCGGAGAAGGCGGAACTTTATTGTGGACTGGCGATGCAAATGCTGCTTTATTGCGGATTGTGCGCGGACAGACTGAAGAAAGCTGGAAGAAACTGTACTCCTTGAACATGTGACGTTCTTAGTTCCACACCCATTACTAGACTTAGGAATTGGCCGTAGTCACAGATAGGATCCGATTTATTATGGATGAAAAAGGGGGTGAAAAGGGAGGGTTATGGATGGCTAACCAATCTTAGGTAGATCAATAACAAGCCATGATGGGAATGGGTAAGTTTATTGTGAACAAATAGGTTGTGAGTGTGTGCGAAGTGAAAGGATGGAAGAGAATCCTGAAAGAGGGAGGAGCAAAGCCTCTACGCATGGCGCTGGTGACCCATTTTTCACCATGGTACTTGCCCAGGGCGCCACCGAAGTGGTTTTCACCGTTGGACGAAATTATTTCTCTTTACTTTTTTGATTTTTTCAATTTTTTTTTTGTTGTCACAAGGCGCCTATTTGCCAGGTTTTCACCAAGTAACGATTTTTTTGTTTTATAATTTTTTTTTTTGTATTTTTGAAATTTTTTTGATTTTTTTGTATTTTTGAATTAGGATATTCTGAAGGGCTATGTGTAGAACCTGCGAAGGTGCATGCTGTTGATAGGATCCTCCAAGGGTTCACCTTCTGTAGTTGAGAGCTGATATGCCCCAGATCCATATACTGCTGTGATGATGTAAGGACCAAGCCAGTTGGGTTCAAATTTGCCCTTCTTATCTCTGTCTTGCTGATTCTTGGGGTTCTCTCTGAGGACTGAGTCACCTACCTCAAATGTGTGAGGCTTGACCTTGTGATTGTAACTGCGACTCATTCGTTGTTGGTAAGCCTTGAGATGATTAAAAGCAGTGTGTCGTCGTTCCTCCAGCAGTTCTAGTTCTTGTAAGCGAGAGACCCTGTAGTCTTCATCGTTGATTATGTTTCTCAAGGAGACCCGTAAAGAAGGTAACTCGACCTCAATAGGCAAGATGGCTTCAGCGCCGTAGACAAGTGAGTAGGGTGTAGCTCCTGTAGGTGTGCGGACACTTGTGCGGTAGGCCCAAAGTGCAGGATTGAGTTGGACATGCCAGTTACGGCCAGCGTCGTCGACTGTCTTTTTAAGGATTTTGAGAATTGTTTTGTTAGACGCCTCAGCTTGGCCATTACCTTGAGGGTAATATGGTGTGGAGAAACGATGAGAGATATGGAAGCGCTCACAGAGTTCACGAACATCCTGGTTCTTGAAAGGACGCCCGTTATCGGTAATAATGGAAGTAGGGATCCCGTATCGGCAAATGATGTAGTTCAGAATGAAAGTAGCGATTTGTTTCCCAGTAACTTGTGTGAGAGGCACGGCTTCAATCCACTTTGTGAAATATTCTGTGGCTGTGATAATGAATTTATGTCCATTGGAAGAAGGAGGGTGAATCTTGCCTATGAGATCGAGTCCCCACTGACAAAAGGGCCAAGGAGATGCAAGTGGCTGTAGTTCCTGTGCTGGTGCATGTATAAGGTCTCCATGAATTTGACACTGTTTACACTTCTTGACAAACTAATATGCATCTTTTTCCATAGTAGGCCAGTAGTATCCAGTCCTGATGAGTTTCTTGGCCAAGGTAGGACCACTAGTATGCGGACCACATATCCCTTCGTGCACTTCTCGTAACGCAATTTGAGCTTCATCACTCTCTAAACATCTAAGGAGGGTGCCATCTAGACCTCGTCGGTATAGGATATCAGCTAGGATAACGTATCGGGAGGATTGGCGAATGAAAGTGCAGCGTTGGTTGTTCGATAGATCGGGAGGTAAGATATTGTCGCGAAGGTATGTGAATATGGAACCATATAACTGGGATTCAGAACCAACAACACATATCATTTCCGTAGGAGTGATCTCATATGACGGAATCAGCAGGTTGTCAACCAGGAACTCATAGCAGGTCTCATTTTGCGGTAGATCAATGAGCGAAGCAATTGTAGCCATGGCATCAGCAGCACGATTCTGTTCTCTTGGTATCTGCTCAAATTCTATCTTTGCAAAGTGCTGTTTCAGATAATCTACCAGTTGTTTGTAAGGCATTAGTTTTTCATCCTTTGTTTGATAATCATCAGTTGCTTGACGGATGACCAGTTGAGAATCCCCAAAAACACGAAGTTCTTGGATCTTCCATTGAACTGCAATTCTTAGCCCAGTTGTTAATGCCTCGTATTCCGCTATATTGTTGGTGCAAGGAAATGATAAGCGGTATGACTTTGGTATAGAATCGCCTTGAGGAGTTATAAAGAGTATACCCGCTCCTGCCCCATGCTGTGTGTATGAGCCATCAAAGTATAGTTGCCATGGCTTTGCAGGTGATATTGTTAGAATGGACTCATCTGGAAATTCTGACTGTAGAGGAACATCATCTATCATGGGAGCATCTGCCAGTTGATCTGTGATGACTTGTCCTTTTATGGCTTTTCTGTCCACATATTCAATGTCGAATTCACTCAAGATCATTACCCACTTGGCCAGCCGCCCAGTAAGTGTAGCTTTGTTGAGAAGATATTTTAGTGGATCAATTCTGGCAATCAACTTAGTCTTGTGAGTAAGCATATAATGTCGTAATTTTTGTGAAGCAAAGACCACAGCGAGACATGCACGCTTAATTGGTGTGTAGTTCAGCTCATATCCCACCAATGTGCGACTGATATAGTAGACCGCTTTTTCCTTGCCGTTAGGTATTTGCTGTGCTAGGAGTGCCCCCAGTGCTGTTGGAGTAGTTGATATGTAAAGTAGCAATGGTTGATCTGGAATTGGTGGCATCAAAACTGGCGGGTTCAAAAGATAGTCTTTGAGTGCCTGAAAAGCCTGTTGACAGTTCTCATCCCATTTGAACTTGATGTTTTTGTGTAGCAGGTGCTGGAAAGGATTGCACTTATCTGCAAGTTGTGCTATGAATCTTCGTATGGACTGGAGTCTCCCTTGTAAAGACCGAAGTTGACTGATATTCTTGGGTGGCGGCATGTCTAAGATAGCCTTGACTTTTGCTGGATCAGCTTCTATTCCTCTTTTAGACACAATGAATCCTAGGAGCTTCCCGGAGGTTACTCCAAAGACACATTTTTTAGGATTTAGTCTTACCTTGTACTTTTCCAACTGATCAAAAGTGACTGAAAGTATGTCCAAGTGTGTATTTCTGTCTATTGATTTAACCAAAAGATCGTCAACATAATCTTCCACGGTTATGTGCATGAGATCATGGAAGATAGTAGTCATAGCTCGTTGATACGTGGCACCTGCATTTTTCAGCCCAAAGGGCATGACATTCCAGCAGAAGGTTCCCCATGGACAAGTAAATGATGTTTTATGTTGATCTTCAGATGCAATCCTGATTTGATTATATCCAGAGAATCCGTCCATTAAAGATAACATCTCATGGCCTGCTGTGAGATCAACAATTAAATCAATGTTTGGTAATGGGAAATCGTCCTTCGGACAAGCCTTGTTGATATCCCTGAAGTCTATACATATTCGGATGCTGCGATCTGGTTTGCTAACAGGTACTAAGTTGGAAATCCATTCGGGATAATCAATTGGGCGTATGAATCCAACATCCAGTAATTTCTCCAGTTCTGTCTTGACTAATAATGCCACTTGTGGATGCATTTTCCTCAATTTCTGCTTTACTGGTTTTGCCCCCGGTTTGACTGTTAAATGATGCATTACTAAATTGGGGTCTAGTCCAGGCATATCAGCATAAGACCATGCGAAGTTAACTTGTCGTTCCTTAAAGAAGCTTATGAATCTTACTTTCTCGGCCTCTGTCAATGATTGAGCCAAAAATATGTTATGGGGAACCTCTGTTGTACCAATGTTTGTCTTTATAGTCTCCTCTACCAACATGGATGATTTTTCCTCGTATGATGCTGGGAGAATGTCAAGCCTTCCATCTTCGGGCGCCTCAGAGAGGTTTTCACCCTCAGATACGTCCTTTCTTTTTACTTTTTTAAAGTCAGATAGCGCCACAGTGTGGTTTTCGCCATAAGACCCTTGTTTTGTTTTTATTTTCACATTTTTGCGACTAGAAGGCCCGACACCCTCACCAAAGTATGCCATGTTATTAAGCTCTATGGCGTATCCTGCTTTATGGTCTCCAAGAGGAAGATCGTCGCGAATGCCAAGATAATCGACAATAGCTTCGTCATTTTGAAATGTATCAAGCTGTGCTGGTCCATCCTGATCCCAGTCAATGAGTTGGGGGTGTACGAGGGGAAGGTCTTTAGTGTTTTCAGAGTTCGCAAGGCTAATAGTGAAGATGTGGTTATATTCAGGTATGTCAAGATAGTCATCGAGGTCGTCAATGGCACTCTCCTCATCAGTTTCGATCGTGAGTGAGTCCAAATTATCATCACTAGTAGCACCCTCAGGGACAGGTGTCCTCATCCTATGTGATCTTGACCTAGAGCCTTGAAAAGAATCTTGTGCGGGATCCTCATGGGTCGGTTCTTGACCAACTCTGAATTTCTTGTAAAACTCCTCCTCCTCTGTAGGTTCCTCTGGCTCTCTAAATGTCTCGTTGAGCTCAAAGTCGCTGGAGGATTTGTCTGAACCCCATTCCCATTCGTTGGAATCTGTAGAATAGTCATCTTCTTGTTGAACTTCAGCCACTTTGACTCGCCATATCTGTTTTGTTCTTTTATTGTGAATCTTGGGATTTAGAAAACCAAGCCCCTTGGAGCGTTCCCTTCTTGTAGTTAGCTCAGGTTGTAAAGGCTCCATGACACCTTCTTTGCGTAGTCCAAGAGGACTTTTTCCATCATACCCGAATCTTTGTAGAATTTTGAAACCTTTGCCATAGTTCTCACAGGGTATTATAATTTGATCATGTGTATCCTCTTCAGCGTCCTTATATAGCATTTTATATAAATTTTCTTCCTCTAGTTCGCCCCATTTTTGAAAGACGGTAGGATCCCATTTGAGTAGCATGATGGAGATTTGCTTATTAGGATGTGGCCTCCCATATTCCTTGGGAGAGGTCATGACTTGTCGTAAGAACATTGTTTGATTCAGAGTGTATTCTCCCATGCCTTTGTCTTGAAACTTGGCTCTAAGTTCACCTTGTTTGGATGTCGAGGGCTTTAATGACTCAGGATCAATATATGCTGAAGAAGGAGTAGCCTCACGATTGCTGGGAATGATAGTCTCAGTATGTGATCTCAAGTTATTGCAATATATGAATGGATTTGGATCACCATTGACCGTTACCTCGACTCCATTATGAGGAAACTTAATGCATTGGTGGTATGTTGATGGGACTGCCCTCATTTCATGAATCCACGGATGTCCTAGCAATATGTTATACGTGAGGTCTAGATCCAGGACTTGACAAACCACGTCCTTTGTGACTGGCCCTATTCTTAGTGGTAAGGTGACTGTACCCTTGGACGAGCGCTCTTCATCATCATAAGCCTTAATAGTGATTTGGTTTGTAGAATTTACAGCTTTGTTAGAATATCCCAATTGTCTGATGGTGCTCAATGTACAAATATTAAGACCTGCTCCTCCATCTATCAGGACTCATTTTATTCGGTGTTTATGTATGAAGGCTTCAATGTGTAGAGGTGCATTATGAGGCTGACTTATGGAGGCGTCATCGGCTTCTGTGAATGTGAGGGAGTGTGGAACGGATAAATATCCCACCATGGCTTGAAACTGGTCCACGTTCAGATCAGTAGGGACAGCAGTATCTCTCAAGGTTTTATCAAGGATAGCTTTATGTGCAGGAGATATACGTAAGAGCTCAAGAATAGAGATGAGTGCGGGTGTTTTCCCTAATTGCTCTACAAGGTCGTACTCAGGCTTAGTTGACGGAAGATTGGTATTCTTAGTAGAGGTACCTGGCAATGTAATCTTACCTCGACGGGTTGTAACATGACATTCAGAGGTAGATGCGGACGAAGATCCCACACCTTTTAGGACAATTTTGGGTCTTTGAGAAGAATTCTCAGGATTTTTATTTTTGATAGTAATGGTAGAAATATGATTGTCCATTGAGATGTGATTAATAGTGGAATCATAATTGTAAGATGCTCTAGTGTAATTGGCTTGATCATCTGTGACTTTGCCTTTTCCCTTGTCATGTTTTGGGAATGGTTCCTTAAACACCTCATGCTCTTGGTTAGATGAATGTCCCTCAATCTCAATATCTCCTCTGTCAATGAGATCTTGTACAATGTTTTTCAATCGATGGCAATTACTTGTCTTATGACCCTTGCTCTTATGAAATTCGCAAAATTCATCATCATTCCACCAATTCGGTTTTACCTTTGGTTCATATGGAGGAAAATCTGGGACCGTGATCACTTTGTTTGCTACAAGCTTTTTGAATACTGATTCAAGTGGTTCTCCCAATGGAGTATACTTCCTTCGTGGTTTAGCAGCCGTTTGATTGTTCACTTGATTGTTGGTAGAACTTGAACCGGAAAAGACGAACTTTGGTCTTATTGTGTTGGCATCAACAACACCATCATTAACCGTGTTCTTGTTCTTGTTCCAAAATTTTGGTTTGTCCTTTCCTTTGAAGTCCTCTTTGTTTTCTTTGAATAGCTTGATAACTCCTTGTTCAATTAAGACTTTTTCTGTTGCTAGGCCCTTTTCAATGACATCCTTGAATGTAGACAAACAAGCTTTTCTGAGATCATAGCCAATAGCTTTATTAACGTTTTGTGTGAACATCTCCACCATTTGTTTTTGCGGGATCTCACAAGAGCATCTGCTAGCTAAGTTTCTCCATCTCTGTAAAAATGTTGCGAAAGATTCTCCTTCCTTTTGTTTTGTATTGCACAAGGTAGTAACTGAGACATCTGTTTCAATGTTGTAAGAGAAATGCTGAATGAATGCCTCTGCTAAGTCGCCCCATGACTTAATACCGGGAGGTAATTGAGAAAACCATTCCATCGCTTGATCTCCTAAGCTCTGTGGGAACAACCTCATCAAGTATGTTTCTTCTGCCGCTACCTCAATGCAAGCTGTGAAGAATTGTCTTATATGTGCCTTGGGGTCTCCTCTCCCTCTATATTTGTCAAATTTTGGTGTTACAAAGTGCGGAGGAAACGGAGGCATTGGCATGCTCTTATCGAAGGGATAAGGGCATATATCTCTCATAGTATATGTGGGTTTTGATGTGCCCATGTCTTCCACTTTCTTTTGTAGATCTCTAATTTGTTGCTCCAAATTATTTTTGGGAGGAGATGGATTTCTTGTAGCATATCCCATGTTTGAAACACCCATTTGAGGAGGAACTTGTTGCATATATGGATGATACTGATCGTAGATATGTCCATATGGAGGTCTATATTGTTGCGACATATGTGGAGCACTTGGCATAACTTCTTGTTGAGGGACCCCATATCTGTTTTGCGTATATACACCATATTCAATAGGCTTTTCATTTTCCATTGTGTTGCCCCCAATTTTGACATGGGGTCTCCTTGTGTCAAAATTTTGAGGATGTCCTTATGTATCCACTTGTCTTAATTGACCCATATCTTGAGCATGTGTTTGAGCATAAGGCCTCCATGATGGTCTTTGAGTGTAAGTATCATATATTTGAGCTTGTGTATGTGGGATTGCTGGTTTTTGAAGCAAAACTGATGGTGACTCCGGCATCATATTATTTGGTCCTCCACTATTTGGTCTCCTTTGATCCATGTTATGTTGAGTTTGTTGTGAGGGTCTACTTTCCATAAGTTGAGATAAGTCAAAATCATGCGGTATTTTGGCTCCACTTTGTGCCATCATGTTTAGAAAGTATTGACGATCTCTCCTCATTATCTCTTCAACCAATCTATTGAATTGAGGATCCATTATAGATTCTTGTATGTCTGCTGATAGTATTGAAGAATTGTCCACGGTGTCATTGTGTGTAGTATTGTTGTTTATAGCGTTTGCGCTTTCCACATTTGGATTGTGTCTATAAACATTCATGTCTGGTAATGTAGTGTGCTCAGGATTGTAGAATAGATCATTGTCATACTCATAAGAACTCATGTTTACGGATTCTTGAGCTTCTTTAGCTATTCTCCTAGATTTTTGAAGGCGGGTTTCAACCATGAACTAGGTGTTAGACCAATATGTGAGAGACTAGATGAAAATGGAAAAAGTATGGAAGACCAAGAGTTGTATGAAGTGTAAATGAATCTTAAGGTGTACTTGCAATGTCCAAAGTGTAAGACCAAGTATGTAAGTAGAGTAGGTGTGACTTCCAAAGAGAGGATAGTTTCTCTTGATGAGGTAAGCTGACCTTGACTCTAAGTAAGACCAAATGAGACCCAAAGGTAAGAAACCTTGATGAGGGACCACTTAGCCAAGTGTAGTTGTATGTAGTGTGTTGACAAGCAAGTGACCTTTTGACTCAAGTTTAGACAAGTATGAATGTAAAATGAGGTATGAAGCAATGATGGACTATGTAAGACCTTAGAACAGGCTGAATGCTAGATTAAACCTGAAGAGACAACCTAGGAAGCTCAAGTATGCCGAAACTGATTTTCTTTGTTTGCTTGACTGTTAAAATTTTCAAATCCTGACACAGACGCCTCTGTATACTTCACAGACGCGGTTTTAAGACACAGACGCTACTCTGTTTGACTCAGACGCGGACAAAAACACAGACGCTATTCTGTACTTCACAGACGCGTTTATCCGACACAGACGCGGTTCGAACAGACACAGACGCGTTTTTGTAACCTTAGTGCGATCTTTCCTATCTGTGAAGTTGTTTTGTTGTGACCAAATCTGATTTTTCGACTGTTTTTCGTGACAAGAGGACACAGTGTTGATGACTCAATGTTTGCAGACTGTTTAGACTCCAAAAAGTGTGTTGTTTGATGTAAAAAGTTTTTGCATACACTTGAAGACACAAAAGACACAAGGTTTTGCTGTTTTGTCTTGAATGTTTGAGTGTTTAGCATAAGACAAGCACAAATCTTAGGGCTGGCCAAGACAATAGTTGTTGATCCCACATAGGGTTTTACCCCCGAGGCTACGCTATTCAGAGCGGATACTTAGATGCTTGACCTCACTGGCTCCACCCTCGGCACTCACTTCTCAGGTCAGCCAAGCATCAGTCCCCATGAAAACTCTCCATGGCGAACTTTGTATCTCTACTCAGAACCGTATGTGTGTGGGCCGCTACCAGAGGTCCGACCTCCTGCCTCAACAACTAGAAGGATTTGGGCATCTAAAACAAAGAGGTGCTAGTAAGGGCATCCGCTCGTGTGGCCATACATGCGGCACTTTCAGCTCTGTAAATACAGAAGGCTCCCAGCCGGTAGGGGTTACGCCCTACAAATGATCAAATAAATTTGATCAAACGGGTTTATGGGGAGACATAGTGTCGGTATGAACTAATCAGCACACGTTATCCATAGTTTTCACCATGAATACATTTGATTATAGTGGTTTGGATGAGGTGGGTTTTCCTCGCTACCACTTGGGTCGTTCTCTTCTCACTAGTAGTCCTAATGACCACACGGGAACACAGGCCCTCTAAAGAGTAAACAAAAAGAGCCTATTGCTCAAGACACAAAAGACAATGATTCAATTTTAGTGCACCAATTGAAGTGTTTGCTAAGCTATGAAAACAAGGCACACAATAAAAATTACAAAACCCTAGCTAAGGCCCTGCAACAAAATTGTTAGTAGTTTGGGTTGTTTCAAATGATAACCCCTTCCTGCAAGCACACAAGTTAGGTAAATTTTAGAAAACCCAAAAAAACTTTGTGAAAAGGGGCCTTCAACAAAAACGTTTTTGCCTCCAAAGCAAGCTGCACAAACCAGGTTAGCTAGATCTGCAAAGGTTAGCCGAAAATAAACCAGATCTGAAACCCTAAGTACAAAATCCGAAAACCCGAATCAAATAAACTTGAAAAATTTGCAAAACAGAAAGCACAGACGCCTTTATACCAGACACAGACGCTTCTGAACTACACAGACGCGGTTCTGTAGTTCACAGACGCGATTAAAGGTCACAGACGCGACTCAAGAACGCAGACGCGATGAGATCCATCACAGACGCGGTTAAAATTCTCAGACGCGATTCCAGAAACCTGCAAAAAATAAAAATCTGGCAAAAACACAGGCGCGATTAACGATATCACAAACGCTTCTGAAACACAAAAACGCGATCCGAACACTCGCAGACGCGGAAAAAACCTAAAATGTCGTCAAAATCGTCCGATCTGCAACTTCAAAAATGCAAAATCTGCAACAAAAATGTTAAATGCAAAGGGACAAGAGTCCCACCGGGCGTGCCAAAATGTATATGGTGAAAATGGATAACAAATAACAACAATATTGAAAGACTAAAATGGATTCAACCACCAAACCCTAGCCTAACAATGAACAAAGATCCACCATAACATATGAAGATAACCTAAGACAATGCAAAATAACTCAAAATCATAAAGATTATACCATCACATGTCCAATAGGGTTTTGATCTCCATTCTTCCTATCTCCATTGATCTTGTTTGATATGCTTGCTCTCAGATTTTTGTATGCACAAGAGCTCAATAAAGAACGGAATGTGGTTGCAAGTGGAATTGTAGTGTAGCCAAGTTGCATGAAAGATCATTAGGATGTGTCATTAGGATATGTCATTAGGATATGTCATTAGGGTTTGACAATGAAGAAAGCATCTCCTTAAATAGAAGACACAATAAGAAATGGAAATAAGGCTAGAAGAGGATAAATGAATTAATTAAATAAATAAAAATTTATTTAATTAATAGAAGAATTAGGCTTAGATAATTAAATAAATAAAATATTTATTTAATTAAACATGACAATTTTAGGTGTCTACAATGCCTCCCTTGATAACTCAATGATGAACCACTAGTACCAAACCGGTACTGAGAGGGGGGGGGTGAATCAATACAAACACAAATAAAGTCCAAAACCGGTTTGACCGCAAATAATCCAAATGACTGACAAACAGGGATATCGGTAAAACAGAGTGCAACCGGTAACATCCAATACAGCTCAATCAGTCATGAACCAGTCACTCAATAAGCTTTCCTCTTAGCTCAATACCACAGTATCATTATATTCTCATGCATAATCAAGTAAACTTAACCATTAGATCTTAACAATAGTGAGTTCAATATGTTTTATAGATAGGCATAAAACATAGAACCTTCATGTGCTTAACAGGTCAAACAAAGCATCACAAGACAAAAGCATTTCACATGACACACATATTTTTCACGTGGAAACCCAACTGGGAAAAACCACAGTGGGGATGAATACCCACAAGTTGCTTTTTGAACTCTTTAGAAGTCTGCTCTGTTAGGAGCCTTGTCCAGTTAAGGACATTACAATAGGTTCTGGTAGGAACCAATCCTGTTAGGGATCACCCGGTTAAGGGATACCCGATTAAGGGTTAAACCTGGTAGGGTTACCTTGTTAGAGGATTTCAAGATCTCAATAGCTGAAAGGATCTCCTAAGCTCTCTAGCTTCTCAGAACTCATTAGCCTCGAGTTACCCGGTTAAGGGATTTGAATCAAGCCAGTTAAGACCACCCGATTTAAGGGATTTTGAATCAAGCCAATTAAGGCTACCCTGTTAGGGGATTTTACAACTGTTGAAGTGGTTAGAGATCAATAGGTATTATAATGATCTGTTAACAGCACTCAATGCTAATGTAGATCCATTTAGGCTCCTCTTTTCCTTCTGCACATTCACTTTGCAGGTATCTCTTCTCTCCTTTGGTCTGGCAAGAATCATGTATCACTTCCCTTGGATACACACTCACAACTTTTTCCAACAACCTCAGAAAGAAACACAACATCGACCTTATAGGAAACATACAGGTCGGTAGCAAAAACCCTAAACCCTAAACCTGTTAGGTTAAGCAATTCAAATGGTTCGATCCTGACCGTTGAATCATACTGCATTAAATGCAACAATCTTGAATTGATCTCAAGACATTCTCCATCGTCCATTATCCACCGATTTCTTGGTGGCTGATAACCCATCACGCGTTATCACCATTTGACAAACTTCGCACATTCCTGAGGTAGGTAGGAATAGTCTTCTTCATGCAAGATCCTTCACGCTTACAGATCTTACGTGGCAACATGATCTGTCCTCCATCATACTGCTAACTCATCACACAAAGATCACTGATTGAGTCACACAGACTTGAGGTACTCCAACCGGAAACCCCAAAGTGGAAGTTACCTACCAACCGGTAGTCATACAATGCTTCCATGTGTCGGTTCCCATAACTACATGTCGGTTCACCTTGAACAAATATGCCGCTTCACTCTGGCATATAAACCGGTTCATACATATGTTGGTTCCTCTCTCTATTCACCTATCACATGTGCTGGTTCACACTATGTCTCATATTGACATCAATGACAACATACAATATCATTATGTCTTCATGCTAGTTCACATAATGCCAACATCCCTATCTCATGGATTTTATTTTATTTTTTTAAACTTTAGGGGCTAGATGTAATTTGCATTGGTGCACTTTTTGATACTAATTATTGGGACATTAACTAACTATTCTCAATTATTGCCTGCATATACTTCTATTTTGGTGTATCATGTTTTGCCTATAATTTTTTTACTATAGCCTCACTAAACAAAAAAGTATTAACAACTCATAATGCAACTTGTGGACTAGGAATATCTAAAACCCTTTTTATTATTACATCTCCTCTCAACTCAACAATTAGCTTTCTAGTATTTGGGGTTAAATCCCAAATTGCCAAGGTTTCAAACTTAAGGCTAAAACCTAATTGTGAGAAAGCCTACATTGCTTGCTCCTTAGTGTTATACATTTATTCCTGCTACTTCATGATAGTATCAAATGCAAGTGTAGTACTAATTTACTAATTTGGGAAAAATAATAATCAACTTTGTTGCATCATCCTTCTACCTTTCTGATGAGTAATGTTGCCATCTCTAAAATCAATGTGGTGCAAAATTTTCTTTGCCACCTCTCTTACCGAGAGGGATCAATGGTATTCCTAGCCTTAACAACCTTCTCTGGTATTGATCTTTCCTAACCCTCATCAGAATAAAATTTAACTCCTATATCTTAACGAAATCATCATCATCAAAAAATTGTTGACAAGATAACGCTCTGATATCATTTGTATTGTCAATAGCAATTTTGAGATTGTCACTTCTTATAATCTTAGGAAAAACTACTATTATTACACTTATGGTTGAAGACACAAACCTCAAAACTTCTTGCTTGCACCACATCTTCAACTTTTATTATTCAATTGATTTTCCCTACTCCTAGAAGTCTATGAACTTTTGCCTCTCAGAAGATTGTTTATCAGAGGCAACAACAATTTGAGATTTCTCCTAAGGCTCTTCACTTTGTGCTCTCATAGGGATTTATTGGGGCACCAAAATCTTTCTTGATTTGAGTCCTATCCTCCTCAAGAGGAATCAACATTTTTGCATGAGCCAACATCCTTTGAATTCTCATAATAGGATCTTTCTCTTCTACAAAGGAGCTAGAAAAATCAAGATTCTACATCTTCATCTCATCACCCCTAATTATACCTAACCATTTTCTCCTTTTCTCCATCACATCATCAACGGTTAAGAAATTCCTTGTGACATCCTCATCAAACAAAACTTCATGCAAAAATGTAGGCCTCCCAATACTTAATTTTATTGGATTGAGGAAACCCTTAGGATCAAACATGATTGGGCTTTCATGGCTCATTATATATGACTGTAGGATTGAATATATTTTGATCCAAACTAGATCCTTATTAGCCACCAATAAATCAAAAAAATTGAGAGAAGTGGGGAAGAATGAGTCCTTCTTTTATCTTCTTAGATGAACCTTATCTAGCTCATTTAATTGCCAACTAACTTTCAAATAAGTAGTCCTTCTAGGCACATATCTATTAAAAATGTGTAGACTCACCAAAAATCCATATATTCTGAAGGCAATGGTCTAGGTATGTAGAAAAAAATAACCCCAATTATGTGAAATCCCAAGATGAGGGTCCTGTCTACATGCTTCAATAAATTCATGATTTCTTTTGGTATTCTAACTCAAGCCCTTCTCTAAAAAATTTAAGGAGTCTTGTCACAAATTTCTCCTCAAAAATCATAAAATCGACAATCATAGTTTTGATCTGAGATGTATGTCCAACACTATATAAGGAGCGGAACATTATGCACATCAACATCTTTGACTTGTAAGGTCTTATCCCACGCATCCCTTCCTATATGCGAAAACATGTGACATAGTAGAGAATAGCACCTAAAATCAAATTTATTTTTATTGGCCTTGATGACCACACAGGGGCTTCACTTAGTGAGCATGGGTTATAGCATGTGCGTTCATAAAATACTAAATAATTCCCCTATTTTCAAAAAATATTGCCCTAAACTCCTTTTTTGTCACCCCACCCAATACATAGCCCGAATTAAAAGCCCCCCTATTTTCACCAAATATTGTATTTTTTCATAGCCGGAATTAAAAACCCCCCATTTTCATTGATAGGCAATATATTGCACCCTCATTTTTGAGATATTAAACCCCCCAATATGAATGCATGTGATATAATATTGCCTAGCCAACGAAGCCCCCGTGGATGACAACCATTTGCTTATGCATTTTCTCTATAATACATGAGGCAAAATCAAATTTAGTGTTCACCATTTGGTCTTGTCTATCTACAAACATATACAACAAGTGAATGGGCATCTTCAACTCTGCATCTTCTCCCATTATTTGACACAAAGTATGATATGATTTGATGAAGTAATCTTCAAAAGTGTCCAAGCCGAAAGGTTCCTTCTCAAATTGCAAGATTCTAATTAGATTTTTATTTTAGCATTTCACCCCTTATGTGTCTAATATTTAACCTTAAAAGCCTCAAAATTTATAACCATATTTTCTATAAGGTTGATACCAAAGTCATTTGAGATTAAATCCTATGTGAGGTGAATCAATTTTTCCCCATTTATTGTCAATACCCTCCTTGTCTTCACATCATGCCTCCCAGAAAATTCTTTGACAAAAGTTGCATTCATGAAGACATTGGGCACCACCAACTTACCCAAGTCCAAAAACCAAGCATTTTAAAGTGAGAAATGAGCTAGCTTCTTCCTATATCAGTGTTTGAACAATGACCAACCAAGGACTAGTATGCTTGCATCTCTATAACCTCCCAGAGAGTTGATCAATTTGTTTGTAGGGCATCTTGGATTGTATACATTAGCATGTCTCTTTGATGATCCAAGAAATTGCAGCAAGATGTCTTCATCAAGCCCTCTCTTGAAGTGGAATATTATCCGACTAATTGACTCATTTTTACACACCTAACAAAAACATAGGGTTTTGAGCACAATTTGGATCTCACAATTCTACACAATTCCACCCAATTATTCAACAAATTCATGATGCACTAGCAATTATAAGCTCACAATTATGAAATTCACCAAATTTAAACAGATTCAAGTAGAGAACAATCACTTGACAATTTGTAGTAAACACTAGTTTGAGCACTAACTTTGCAAAGAGAACCAATTAACAATAAATTACAAATGTCATTTTAAGTATTCATTAGTGTGGTCTTACAAGTAATTTATTTCTCTTAAATGACCAAAAATATGACTAGAACCAATCATTTCACCATTACTGCTTGTGTGCTCGAGCATTGAGTTTGGAACTAGCCATTGAGTTGTATATTTTAGTTGATCAAAACAATATCACCAATTAGAATTAGTTAAAATGGATTTGAATTTTTTTTTGCATGCTTTGAGAATACTCGTACCAATTAAAACACTCCATGTGAAATTGACAGGGCCTATGGTTTTGAAACTAGACATGATGAAGACTTATGATAGGGTTAGGTGGTCTTCTTTGTTGCAGGTTCTTCAAAGTTTTGGAATTTGTGAGAAATGGAAGAAGTGGAAAAAACTTGCATTTCTAGAGATCGCTTTTCAATTACTGTAAATGGTGCTCCTTGTGGTTTTTTCCCTTCATCTCAAGGAATTCAACAAGGTGATCCCTTATCTCTTTTTCTTTTCATCTTAACGGCTGAGAGCTTGAGCAAAATTATAAAATCTATTCATTCTTCTTCACTTTGGAAAGTGGTAAATATTGTTAGGAAATATATAATTAGTGTTCACATAAGTAATATTTTAGTAGGTTTGATATAAGCATTGGGAATATCATAACATTCCCATAAGTGATTCTCGTAGTCGATTTGTTTGTTCATATGATTTATGAGTTGTTAAAACAACACATGTATTTAAAAAAAAATTATGGGTAGTTTCCTAAAAGATAGGAAACTTAAATCCTATAAATAATGTAGATGTTTCAACATAGAGTGTGTGAAAATCAAATCAGATTATTATTGTTTTTGTGTACTCTCTTTCTCTGAAATCAATATGGTATCAGATCTCTCTGGGCTTTTCCAAATTAACACTTTGCTTTGACTCTATAGTCTTTTATAGTCAAATCAGTGCTTCAACTAACTTGGTCGATCTAAGATAGTTATTCAAGCTGTATATTGTAAGGCGTGTGATTCACCTTCAACAACACATTGTAACTGTGGCTTTGACATTTTTGGCAGCACATTAATCCTTTTGGAGGATCGTGGCGTTAATAAAGGATCTAACATTGTGAGGTGGCCAGCTCTCAATTCTTTGGCCCAAACATTTTTTGTTCCTTGGCGTTTTCATAGTGAATCTGTGCAGTATTATGTATGCTCTTTGAAGTCTCCTAGTGGCAGTTTGATTCATGTCTTCAACTCTATGTATTCATTTGATGTGATCTTCATTAGATTGTTTGAAGTTTGTGTGTATTGTGCTTGGCATCCATAGCCCTTGGCTAGCTGTTCGCACTGGTGTATTTGGTTGAACGGTGGACTCATTTGCAGAGCAATCGAGAGAAGGTAATGAATGTGTATTTGAGCACTAGTTTGTAGTGTTTGGTGAAAATTCCAAGTGTAGATATGTCATATGATTTGATTATGGTTACAAGGGGTCAAAGAGCTTAGATTGTAGTTGGATCGACCGGTTGCCCTCTACTCTATAGTTGTTATATAGGTAGTTGTTGAGGCTGGATGGAATGAAACAACCGGAGGAAAGTTTTAATTAGTTTTTTATTTATTTATTGTTCATAAGGGGATATTCTATGCCATAGTCAAGTTGTATTATTTTGTTGACATTAGTGTCCATTGTTGTATCAAAAATTGTTTCAATTGTATTAATGGTGCATTTTCGGTGGAATCTGAGACCTTTTTTTATTTCAGAACTTGATAAAAAGGGTATTTATGGATAAATTAACTTTCATCGAGAAATATGATAGTAGAGACTTTCATACATGACAGATACAAATGCAACTACACTTAATAGAAAAAGATCTTTGGGATGTTGTCAAACCAAACTCAGTCATACCAACTAATGCAAATGAACTCGCAAAGTGGAATATCAAATATCAAAAAGCTTTGGGAACTATTGGTCTTGGCTTATCAAAATCATATTTGCACCATGTGGATTTTGCAAAATCAGCAAAAGAGATTTGGGAGTCATTAAACAAGGTCTTCGGATTTGAAGCAGAAAGTGCAAAGACAACATTGTAGCAAAGATTTTATGGACTGAAGATGAAAAAAAGGTACAAAAATGGCAGATCATATCAATAAGTTTAACTTCTAAATCAGCTAGTTGGGATTAATGAGAAAGTAAAAGATGATGATGCCAAAGCAATACTTATGAATAGTTTGCCTAAACATATGTCTGGAATGGTGTTCACATTAAGCAAGGTAACCATTAGTATTGAAGGAGTAATATCTACTCTACTTGATCATAATGAAGACTCAGAATATGAAGAGGTCTTATTTGTACATAACGAAGCAAGAAAAGACAAGTACAAATCCAAGCATATTCCTTCAAAAGGAAAAATCAAATGCTTCTATTGTAATGAAATAGAACATGTGTAATCTTGAATTGTAAGAAGAGGGCATAAGATCTAATAGATGATAAACTAGATCATCATGTTTCATTAGTTGAAGAATCTAATTGGGAAAACCATGCCAATGATAAAGAGATACCATGTCCTAGTGATGAAGAATACATGCTTTAGAAAAATTAAAGATTGGAGATTGGAGGCATCAAAAGTTGGAGGACAATCAACGTCCTCTCGTCAGTCACCAACGACGGGGCTGCTTATCAACTTTTGTGGCTTTTTATTTTCTAGTATGCAACATATGATTTATTTTTCAGTGTTCCTGGTTGTGTAAATTAGTGGAATTTCACATTGTGGGGGTGAATATAACCAATGTTCCATTCCCATTTGCGAGATGAATGTTGATTCCTATATAACTTCCCTAGTGTAAGATAATGTAATGATCAAAAGCAATAATGTAATACAGTTTGTGGATCTTGAAAGGGTTTGTGGGAGGATCCAGAAAACCACACAAGGTGGATAGTTGGTGGGTTCCTGTTCATGTCCAAGTTTGTGGTAAGCCTATGTGAAAACCATGAAAGGTTGACGGGAGGTGTCTTTCATTTGAATCAAGATCATGAGCCTAAAGAGTTGGGCTTAATGCAGATGGAGGTTGTAGTTCTTACCATGTTTACACTAATGGGGGGAATATTGGGAAATATATAATTAGTGTTCACATAGGTAATAGTTTAGTAGGTTTGTTATAAGCATTGGAAATATCACAACACTCCCATAAGTGATTCTCATAATTGATTTGTTTGTTTGTATGGTTTATGAGTTGTTAAAAACAACTCATGTATTTAAAAAAATGTTATGGGTAGTTTCCTAAAAGATAGGAAACTTAAATCCTATAAATAATGTAGATGTTTGAACGTAGAGAGTGTGAAAATAAAATCAGATTATTATTGTTTTGTGCGCTCTCTCTCTCTTTGAAAATCAATAAAGATATATTCATTTCTTGATGCATTCACCCATTGCCTTTTTGCTACTGATACCTTTTCATTTGGACAAGCTATTATGGAAGAAACACTAATTATTGAAAAAGTAATTACAAATTATGCAAGTACTTCAGGTCAGTGTATTAATAGAGAAATTTTTTAAAAAAAAATCTATGCATTGTCGCAACAATGTCTTGTCAAATTTCGGGGATTTTGTGTTGAGTCTCTTCCATGTAAATATCTTGGCATCTCTTTCTTTTCTAGAAAAGAGAAACATAATTTTTGGGACAAGGTGATTTCCACTCTTTCTAGTAGGATTTCAACTTGGAATTTGAATGGCTTTCATTTGCTAGTAAGATTACAATGATAAAATTAGTTTTTAGTGCAATTCCTATCTACCTTGTGTATGTTCTTAATATGTCTAAAGGGTCCTTGTTGGATCTATCTTTTGAGGTCCTTCTTATGGGACAACCTTCATAGTAAGGATTAGCTATCTCTTGTAGCTTGGGATAAGGTTTGAACTCTTAAGGATGTAGGTGGCACTAGCATAAGAAACATGGAATTGCAAAATGAGGCTCTTGGGGCAAAAATGTTGTGGAGAATTTATGCAAATCGCAATGCAAGATGGTGTAATCTTTTGAAAGCTAAATATCTGGATAATACTAATAGAGATAGAGTTTTCACTCTCAAATATTTACCTACAAGTTTGAAGATGTGGAATTTTATGGCCTCATGTATAAATTTCCTTTTATCGCATCTCTCTTGGATTATACATAATGGTGAAAAGGCCCTCTTTTGGGAGGGCTCATGGAATTGTCATAAACCCCTAACATCTTTTGGGCAGTAGATTATCGTAGAACAGATCTTGAAGTTACTGTGGGGTATAAGGTCAAGGATTACATCCTATGGGACTCTTCTTCTGCTTCTATGCAAGTTAAATAGAAATATTTTGATTTTTACCAATTCCACTTCTATGAAGCTTTCTTTGAAGCTAGAATTTTCTACAAGAATTATTTTTTTTTATAATGAGGCAAATGACATTATTTAGACTAAATCATTTTTGGTGCAGTATATAGTTGAATATGGTTATCATTTTCTCATTTTACAAGTGAAGCTAGATAATTGGGCTACTAGGATTTGTTGGAAATGATCTTATCTCCCCAAGGTTGGTGCTTTTGTATGGTTGACAATTGAAGACAAGATCTTATCAGGTATGACATTGGATAGACTTGGGATTACCCCTTCATTGTGCTTTTTCTCAATAGTGTTGGTCCTGGTAAGTCTATGCTTGGTTGGTCCTCTCCCTTGCATTGCACTTTACTTGGGTAGTTTCAATGTTGACCCCTTTTATACAAAACTTCTACTTTTGGCTACATTTGCGAGTTATGTCCCTCTATTCTCATATGAAATATCTTGCTAGAATGAAATAGCAAGATTTTAAAAAACCACACTTCTCTAGTATTGGTAGTCATTCAGAAGATTGATAAATCCATTTATGAGGTCACTATGAGTTATGTGATATGAAATTGCAATAGGAAGTTCACTTATCGTCCTAGGATGCTACAATTTTGAATAAATAAAAACTTTTGAAACCTCCTCCATGTCAGGGACTTTACATTGCTAAGATTCAAGAGCTCTTCATAGTCTAGCCAAGTAGATTCCACCCCCCGGTAACTACATTAAAATGAATTTTGATGGTGCCTCTAAGGGTAATTCAAGTAAATATGGTGGTGATGTTGTCTCCAAAAATCATGATGGGAGAATTATTAAGGTAGCTTGTAAGTGTCTTCTAAATGGCTCTAATAATGTGGTTGAGTTTTCTGCTCTTAGTTTTGGATTATCCTTAGCAATTCAATTTAATTTTAAAACACTTCACATTAAAGGTGATTCAATAGTCATGATTACAATAGTTGCTCGAAAATCAATTGGTGCTTGGCATTTGAATTACATTATCAATCAAATTAAATTACTTCTCTTGAAGCTTGACTATTTTGAATCATCTCATTATTATAGAGAAGCTAACAGGTGTATGGATGAACTAGAAAATAAGGCCATTGAAGAAAATATAAGATTAAAATTTCTCTCTTAACAATATTTTATCATGGATGTATGGTTGAGAAAGTGTTTGGAATAGGATAGATTAATCCCTTAAGTGGATTGTTCCTTTTTGTTCAAAGTATATCTCTAGTTTCAAATTCTCCTTAGCCTTTTGAGATGTTAGCTTAACAGTCGCTAATGTGTCTAACTTTAGCATATAATGGATTGGAGTTGTTCTAGGCATCTTCCTAATTAACATTTGTTGTGATGTAGCACATCCATAGTGTTTTGCTATGGTACTACTAATGATGTGTTGAAGTGATTGATACTTTGTTGGATGTTTGTATGGTTTTCATCATATTATTATATCTTTTGGATCATATTAGTTACATGATTGGAGAATTCCTTTGCAATTAAATATTTATTTGGATCTCCATGTGTTCAAGTTGCTTCATTACTCAGATTTCACTATCCATCACCTTTGGGTGACTTCAAAAAGATTGTTGTGAATTATTACTAATTTTGGCATTTATTATGCCGATTGATTTGTATGTTTTTGCAGGTTTTTCACATTATGGTTCTTACAAGTGGCGATTAAAGCTAAGTTTTTCTATGATCGGATGTTCACTTGGTACCACACTCTCAATCTAGTTCTGTATTTTCATTTAGTCCTAAGTTTTGGGTATATTGTTTCATCATTTTTCTTTGTTGATGTCCTTTCCTCATTGGTTATTTAATAATCCCCTTTGGTTCTTTGTAAACATGCTTTTTCCTTGGTTCTTTGCTTAGTGCCATCAACAATGGGTTCTCATTAGTGCATTTCTCTTCTGAGGGTTTTATGGAAACACAATGACACAATGGATTTCAACAAAGAGAAATTGGGTAAAGATTGCTTTCTCCCGCACACTCACATTGAGTTGGCAATCAAACTATTATCAGGCAGGATTGATTATTGTCACATCCTCATTCTTTATTCACCAAGGTGGTATCAGTTTTTCTTTGTACCTGCATGGACTAATGGATGTATCTATGGTTTCATCTCTAACAAATACTCTTATTCAACCATTCATATTCTCGCTAATGGAATTAGAAGTTTGCTTGAATTCATTTTGTCTATGCACTTGTGAATAGCTTGTTGGTGGCTCTATACCCAAGCAACTTCTGGCTTATGCAGATTTGTTGCTCGTCATTTGATCAGGCCCCATTTGTGACTCCTTTGATGACACTCTTTTGGATATGGATCATCTTCGACCGAATCGTCCTGCTCACATATTGGATGACGTTGTTGACAAGTTTTCGTCATTACAACTGCTACTCAATTATGCTAAGCCCATATCTGTGGTGCCAATTTTGTCTCTTCCACCAATGGTTTCTTCTAGCTCTTCTAATAGTTATGGTTCTTTGGTTTTGAATTTCTCTGGTGCAGGTACTGATGGGTAATATGTCAATCATACCTTCCTTTTGAGATATTTGACTCAACGCTTATGGTACTTTTGGTTCAGTCTTGATTTTTTTTAGATATTATGGTGTCCTGCATGGGATTTTGGTATATCATTTATGTATAGGTGTTCAATCACCCAATTCATGCATGGGCTTGATATTTACTGGTTTTTATATGTACATATGATATGATTAATACAATATTTCATTGAACTATTCACCATTTACAATATTTCATTGAACTATTCACCTCTTATCAAAATATAAATAAAGTATTTAGTTGATTTTCATCCAATTGTTTGTTTCAACTTTCAAGGATGACATGTGTGGTGGCTCTATGATTATTGATACAAACTATAATTTACTAGTTTTCATAAGTTTTTTAGTTTGATTGGAAAAATATATAAGTTGGTTTGAGAAATTTGAATTGAATGAAACAAAGTTGAAGGTATGCATCTCTATCACAAAGTTTGCCAGAAAATTTGTATAAGTCTCTCAATTTTAAATAAATAATAGTTTGTTTTTATCTATTTATATGATATTTAATAGTTTCAATACATACAGTCTCTTGATATTGTATTGTCTTCTAAATTCCAAACATAAATTGAATCAAAATATGATTATGTCTTCATATACAAAGAACAATCTTCCATTCTAAAAATTAGAAAGAAAATATGAATGTGCTAATGATTTCACTTTGAAAGAGGAGTGTATGGATGCATAAATATGTCATAATTAAAGTGAGCAATATTTGTGGGAAGGTGTCGTTGACTCAACAATTCTACAAAAAGGTACTATGGATATAGTCAATCCATTATGATTTCAAGATAATATCTCTTATTGTACAAATTAATTGCACCATTTGTCCATGTTACACCATGGAAACATCTTTTATGGTAGCTTATAGGGTTTAAGGTACATGTTTTAATAAAATTGTTCATATGTGAAAATAATGTGTTAGCATCTCTTTATATAAATAACATTTAGCAACACCTTGAAGTTTTAGCATCTAGTTTTTTTAAAATATCTTTTATTTAGAGTGATTACTAATTTAATTATAATTATTTTTATTTGAGAAATCTAGATGCTCTAAACATGCACATGTACTTGGCTTAGCAGTATAACTGGAAGAGAGGTTCCTAATTCAGTACAAATGGATCATAATTGATTGATCTAAGAGTATATACATAAAATATTATAGGTATAGGATTAAATTACATAACCACGTCACTTGGATCCAACATAAGATTGTCTCTAATTAATAGATAAGCAAATTGACCATAAGGTGTTCTACCCTTTCACTTTATCAACTCATCATTCAAAAAAATGATATATTTTAAATATGAGTTATAAGGCTTTCTTAACTCTTTCATAATCTTCCAATGCCTATTTGTGTTAGGGTTTCAAGCAGATCCGAAGCAAATATGAACTAACAATTATATGCAAATTTAAATACAAAAGATAAAGAAATAAAACAGGACACAAATAACACAGAGATTTAACGTGGTTCACCCAGAATGGGTTACGTCCACCATACACAGCCGTCCAATCTTTCTTATTATCCAGCAAAAGCAGTACACCAACCTTACAATGCCTTAAGCATCCCAGCCGCTTATAAAATGTGTTTTTAGGGCAAAAACAAAGTCGGCCTTTTTTTAGGGTTTTATTACAATGTCGGTTTTCATCAACAAAAAATGGCAAAAAAAAATTTCTCGGGGGCTGCCGCCCCCGAACCCTCGCTTTCTCGGGGGCTGTCGCCCCCGAACCCTTGCCCGGGGCCCGGCCCGACCCCGGACCCCGACGAGGATACGTGCTGAGTGTACAGTACTTTGCTGATCAGTTGCCACATTTCAACAATCTCCCACTTGGAGACTGATCAGGCTCCACACCGAACAATTTGGTCTCAATTGAAGCCTACTAAAGAGGAAAGTTTGACAAGTTAGGAACAACCCCATACCTTGGAGTTATCCCCCCTAGACCCTACCCCTATGGACTTGAGGTGACACGGGCATCCTTCACCCAAGGACCGCCCATAACTCTCACTTCCAAATGGATCAAAGTCACACATAGTTCTCCTTACAAGTTCTCTCAAGGACACCTTCACTTAGGTTCCAATAACCAAAATTTGTTAATGTTTCCCTAAAAATAATAATAGTTAACAATATTTAGATGATCATAAATAAGTTCTCCATTTAGAAACCCACACTATAACCCTTCCATCCATGCAATTCATTATCTCAAATTTGAACCTCATCCCATCATTCATCATGAATATTCTAAACCTTTTCTTGGTTCAACTCAAACATAGAGGTTGGGTTGATCTCCTAATTCTCTTGTTAACATGTACACTACTCTTATTCGTGGACCAGAACACCAATCCATAATGGGGCATAGATAATAAATTACATTATTGTAATCATAGTCACCACATCTAGGATGTTATATCCCGATGCAAGCAATGTAAGGTTTTAATTGACTAGCTCACTATAATGAACACCTATTTGATACAACATTATAGAGTTGGGGTGCCTTATAACTCTAATTAGGCATGATTAGTACCCAAGTCATACTCGAGATATATAGCATCACTAAATATTTTCTATCATCATATGAAGATGTATATTTAATAATATGAATATTAATATTCTTAGCCTCCTAATCTCTTCTACCTTATGGTATAATCTAATTCTTTGTCCAAATAATATTCGCACTCACCACTTATATCTAACTATGATCTTAATGCTCATCAATAAGATATTTGGACATGTCATACAATATGCTTGCAAATAGTTCTTAACGCCGTCTCATTGAAATAAATGAGAGCCCCCTATTATATAATCATGCAATAATTTGATACAACTATGGTACCGACCCCCAGTTCACAATATAGTTCAAATATTAGGTTTCTTATTTTGATGAAGTCCATAGTCTTCATGTAGCTATGCAAAGCCTATGACCCAAATAGGAAACTAATTACCCAAAAACGTCAATTATAACAATGTTCTAGTATAAGAATATAATATAGTTTTAGTTCTAGTGATGAAGTCCCTATTACTTTTAATAGTAGGTGTTGTATGCCCACACTCATATCATGTAACTATGGAACAAACAAGATAATGCTAATAGGTCACAAAAGAACCTAGCATTGTGGAAGGAATCTATAGAATATCCCAATAGATGTAATAGTTGCTTTTCTCGACAATTATGCCAGCTAAGAAACCTCTTATCATGATTCCATGAAGAACAATGGAATCAAGATAATTTATATTCCATGTAAACTTCACATGTTCCTCAAGTGAACCAAATATATGTCGTTTATTTTCCCAAGAGTATATTTAGATAGTCTTGTAATAGTCTTGGTAAAGAAGGTTAAATATATTCCAAATTGTATATTATTTGTAGTTATCTAACCTTGCTAGTTTTTAAAAATTATGCTCATCATGCTATTGCAAATATCCAATTACAACTTCCTCTATACAAACTAAATCCACTCATAGAAAATGCATAAAGTAACTAAGAATAAATTATGCTAAATCTCTAATGACAAGAAGCACAATACCATACATTTAATTCTAAATAAGTTGTTCGTTCCTCATTTGTTTGCGAAACAATTTATAGCATATTTTGTTGTGCCATATAGGTGAAAATTTCCCAATCAAATGGTTGAAGTTATGGGTAAAGAAGAGGAAAATGAAAGAACTAATTCATCATATGCCACCATTTTCAAAGTATTCACATCACCTATAAGATGTAGCAAAAGAGACAATAGACGGTATATTGCCACACTCCTCGAGGACATTACGTATAGTCTTTTCATTAACATAACTCGACCTTCATTAGTTATTAAATATAAAGCACGCCTTCAACATAATTATACCTCATGGCAAGAGTAGATGTTTTTTTTTAATATTATTATTTCATTTCTTTTCTTTCAAAAGAGAGAACTGTGAAAGCATATTGTTGTGTAGGGGAAAAAATGAGACTAAGTGAGTAAACCCTCATCCCACTCTCACATGCACGCTCGTGGAATACAAAAGAGCCTAGGGAGGTAACACACTTCAGCTACTTCTTGTGAGAAAGAGAGAGCCCAGGATTACCTCTTAGGGTTACTATTCCCTTGCTACAAATAAGAGATAGGAGAGATGCAAAGTGCAGATTTGAATTATTTAAGCTAAAATGCAAGTGTACAAAGCTTCACTAATCTGAAAATACAGAACTGAGCATAACTGATATACTGCTGAAAAGTACAAATTAGGAGACAAATTCAAAGGTACACCTGTGCAAGAAATCTGAATCAAAATGTCCAGGACTAGAGTGTTATGCCCATGTCCTGATTCTACAGACTAGAAGCTATACCTGTCAGATAGAGATATGAAGATTGAGACATGTTGCCCTACCAAAATATACCCAAATCTGGGAGGACCAGGGTGCCACGCCCTTGTCCCAGGGGTTTATGTCCAAATTTCACCCTTGGTACAGTCTCTGTGTGCTCTATTGATCCTGAAATTCACAGCGACACTCGGATCCCAAATCTGCACCAGTAGTTGAAAATGGGGTTTTGGGTGGCTATATAGGGTTTTTCCTTAGTCAAACCTCACCTTCGGTGATTTCCACCTCAACAAATAGTCGATTTGTATAGTAAAATAGTGTGTGCAAGATCCTAGGATGAATGCAAACAATCTAGAGCAACCCTAAAGAGTAAACCCTAAATTAATGTAATTGACAAAGTAAATGCTCTAAATCAATGATGCAAAGTGATCTAAAGCATGAATGTAAATCAAATTGATGTAATGAATCTCATACAAAGACATGGAAATAACATGAAATCATACCCAACCCTAAGGGAGAGGTACAAGCCAATCTTCAGTCGATGATCTCTTGTCGCTTTCCTACATCTTCAAAAGCCCCTAATTGATGAAAGAATGCTTGATAGATGTTGTTGAATTTTTTTGAAGACTTCAAAAGATTTGCTCTTTTTCTACATAGAAGGCTCCTTGTAATCGCTCCAAAAGCTTTTTCCTAGATTCCCTTCTTAGACCTTCATATAAAGAAAGAGAGCTCTTATTTATGAAACCCTAGATCTTAATTACATCTTTAGGCCGCCCTAGGATTTGAAATTCTTGCCAATCTTTTTCGGTTAAGCATTATAATATCATAGAATTATGCTCCCAAAATTTTGGGAAAAATGTTGAGGACTAGGTGCAAAGTGCACCTAGTCTGACCAACTTTTCATCAAATTTTTAAGGTCGTGAGATATGATGAAATTAGAGTGAATCCCAAAGTTACAGTTGATTCTGAAATGTTTTGATATGCGAAATCAGGTCTTAAAGATCAATAGGACATAATTAGGGTTTATGATTTAATGATTTATTGAAGGAATATAATGAAAAGGGTCACGCTTAGGGTAAAGGGCCCAACTTTATGATGTGTGAAGGGATGAAATATGAATTAATATTTAATTAAATTAATTAATGAAATGCTTAAAGGATTTTAGAAATGCAGGATGCAAAACACACTAAGGCGGGTGCTAAACCAAGCATTGAATTATACCACCCTGGCAAGGGTGTACAATTTATGACACTACATTTAGCCCCCACTTTAGCGGTCATATGACACTACATGCATATGCAAGCTAAAGTACAAAAAAGGTAAACATTATTTGAAAAAGGATATATCTATAAGTTGTCGGATGAAGCCCCTAGCAGTATTTGTAGTACACAGTTAGGAACCATACCCTACAAAATGACATGTTAGATCACAAAATCACCTAATGCTTACTAAGGAAGGTGATGAAAATTGCGAGTAGCTATATGCCCCCCTTGTTTTAGCTTGCTTATTATTAAGGTGAAACATGGTATCATGTTTACCATGACGAATTGTGATAAAGACCTTGATGAAACATATTAACAACAAGGCTCAATTATACATCCAAGCGCTTTATGGAACAAATATGGAGCAAGAGAGCGAACTCACGATTCTGATGCCACCGACAATGCAAAAATCAGAGCCTTCTAGCTCGAGTTATGATAGATTAAGTGAAAAGGGCAAAATTAGGGTTTTTAACTTAAAATCATAAGAATGAAAAAAGTGCATACCTCGTAAATATGAAAGTGACACTTTCAGTCACTTTTTGAATTTTGGCACTGATGCCCTCCTAAATAGCACAAGGTTAGTTCAAGATCAAACAACATAAAACACACAAGATGTTAGAGTTAATCAATCTAAAAACCAAACACAATGAAGGCATTCCAAAGGAGACACTAAAAACATGCTAAATATATCTAACTAAATAAGTAAAGACAAATGAGATATCTCCAACTATCTCTTAGCATGAGATTAGCTCCTTCTCCCTTGTTCCTCTCCTCTCCAAGTTCCAAAATAGTGTAGCTCTCAGCAGCTTTTTGCACTATGGATGCTTGTGGAGGATTGAGATTTATAGAATAGCTCTAAACATGAAATGAAAAGCTATTTTTATGCTAAAATGATGTGTTTTAACCAAAAGACAATACTTAGTTATGCTATGCTGAAATGCTCTCTAAAATGGCTATAGTCTAAATGCATACAAGTTTTCAGGATCTGGATTATGAAGGAATGGGCTCTATTTATAGGAAAAATGGAGCAATGGATGGCCAGGATTGAAGGGTTTAATCAAGGGTCAAGCTTGAAAGTTGGGGATCCATGTGCACAATTGGCACCAATGAAATGATGACAAATGTCCACATAGGGTTGGGTTGAAAGAAGAGGTTGGAGGCATTAAAGGCCTGAGAAGACCTCATGGTTATCTAAAGGCTAAGGGTCAAGTCTAAATTAAGATTACCCATTGAATTAAGAGTTAATCCAAGGATAAACCTTTGTGCAAATGATTAAGAGATAATCATGGTCAAAGCATTAAATGTTTGATGAGACCTTTGGGTTGGGTAGAGGTTGAGTCAAAACAAATGTTTTAACTATGTGGGAGGGTTTGGGTTAACCATTAATGGTTTTTGAAGACTTTGGGGATTAAGTGGTTGAAGGTTGGAAGCTTTCAAAGGTTATCCAAGACTTTGAGACATTTAGTGGTTGAAGGTTGAAAGCCTTTAATGGTTATCAAAGACTTTTAGGCTCTGAGAAGTGACTCCATTTTGTTTAGGAATGTGACAATAATTAGGGGATGGATTAGACTAATTAGGAAGGGGTTAGAAGAATCTAGAAGGGGATTAGATTTTGTAAGTGGATTTGGTGGGTGAGGGAAAATTGGATTTTATTTAAAATAAAAATTCATTTATTTCAAAATGTGTGCAAGTTGCATTTGTAGAAAAATGCAAGTGGGGTGGGGATAATGATTTAAATAAATGTTTTATTTAATTTATTTAAAAGAGGAAAAGGGAATTTTAATTAAATAAATAGATTTTATTTATTTAATTGAATGGAATTTGATTTAATGAATTAATTAAAATAAATTGAATAATTTATTTAATTAATAGAAGAATGTTTGGAGATGAATTAATTAAATATTTATTTAATTAACTGATGGCTAGTGGATTTTTAATCAAATAAATACGAAATATTCATTTAATTAAAATGGACAGATTTATGTGACTACAGGCACTATTCACTATAGAGGAGCCCATGCATCAGCCACCATGCCTTGACGTTGACCTGAGCGACCCACACAGATGGAGATCCTGTGCCAGGCCATGTTGACTAGGAGACCGCTCAACGAGGTGAGTTGACCTTTCGTTGAGTTGTTATTGACTTTTATTGTTTGCATTGGTTTTCATTTTGATGATGTCAGCATCGAGATCATGCACATGCCCCCTTGTCCAGACATCATGGTGTCCTAGAGCGTCCTGGTCCCACAGGGGTGCTCTGGTCCCACCTGGGCGCCTTGGTCCTCCCAAGGCGCTCTAATCCCAGGGGGGCACCCTGGTCACCTTGGGCGCCCTAGTCCCTGCTCAGAGCGACCAAGGGTTGCATAGGATTAGGCGTCTTATGTGTAGAATAGATGCGATGATGTTTTCAATGAAATGATTGTGATCGATGATTGATTATTGATGATTTTATGGTTTTGTTTTGTAGATTCTTCCTATATACGCGAGCACACTGTCGACCATAGGAGCCTCCAGAGTCAGATTCTGAGGCTTTCACTAGAGGACAGGGAGTTTCTATACTCAGTAGGTTTATGGTATGTAATGACCATGCCCGCCATCAAGTTCCACCTTGCGATGTTGATGGCCTTGATGGAGAGATGGGACGTGGATACCTCCACCTTTCTTCTACCCATGGGGGAGATGATGGTTACTCTCGAGGATGTGTACCGCATACTTCATCTGCCCATTAGAGGAGAGATAGTGAGATACTGAGCAGATCACATCGCTACTGATTACAGTAGGGAGAAAATCTACTACATTGGGAGACAGATTCTCAGTGAGATGAAAGGCCACATTATGATCAGTTGGCTTTTACATCCCACTAGTGAGGTTCCACTAATGAGACAATTGATGATCGTTATCATTGCATTATTCATGTGCCCTAATGGGTGTGATACATGTTCATGGAGGTCTCACTTATGCGGTGAGAACCATGGAGAGACATCAAAGGGTATTCTCCTGGGGGCGGAGCATGCTAGCCCACCTCTATCATGACCTAAGAGAGTACGTTTTTGGATAGGGATGCAACCTGATGACCAACACACTTCTACAGATCTAGATACTAGAGCACATCACATGCACTAAATTTGTTATCTGTGTATTCTGCAGGCAATTATTCCACAAAATGCCCATTGATTTGGTTCTAAAGCAGTCTAGTGTGTTCGCATATCCTCTTACCCGTGAGTGGCGGTTCCAAGATTTATTGCATTGGAGAGTGACCTTTGACAGATTGAGACTGGAAGTTATCAGATGGAAACCCTACCTCGGGATGTACATGTGGGTGGGTATACATAGGTAGTTGTTTTGCATGCAGAGGAACCGTCTACTAGAGGGATGGTACAGTCACATTATAGTCCCATTCTACTTCGATCGAGTTTGGTGGCAGTTTGGGTTTGAGCAGTGTGTTGCTACAGATGTGCCTATCTATATCTAACACTCCTGTGTGACTCCTAGGTCGAGAGACATTTCGAGGCGTACCAGTGATGAGATTGATATCACATATTCAGATGGGTCAGATAGGGATATCACGATCGACTAAAGAGATGATGTGGGCACACAACAGTGGTACATCACATGGTGGGGTAGGACACATCCTGGAGCCATCTTTCCAGCCGACTTCCCTAGAGGGAACCCCAGACCATGGAGACACATGGGTAATGAGGAGGACCCTGATACATTCAAGGACATTGGTGAGGAGGACATAGATGATTAGAATGATGATGTAGGACAACCAGAGGTTGGTGGTGCAAAAGAGGGAGATCAAGATGGTGATGATGAGGAAGATGGAGAGGAGGAGGAGGAGGATGAGGAGGAGGACGGGGATGAGGAGGTTGATGAGGATGAGGATGGTGAGGAGGACGAGGAGAATGAGGAGGAGGAGGAGGAGGATGAGGAGGACGAGTCAGATGCAGTTCCTCATCACTTTGGGGACGACACAATAGCCCTAGATCTACCGAGCATTCCATTGCGAGGGGAGAAGGAACCTATAAGGGATCCTTATTCTTGTCTCCACCGTCTTGTGCCCATCATGCAAAGGCATTGTGAGCACGGAGATCCTATCGGGTCCTAGTCATAGGAGGTCCCTTTCCATGATCCTTATTGGCGAGAGGGAGATCCAGGTAAGGTTTTTCACGATTGTACCATTTATGCATCTTTAATTAGTTAGATTTGATGATATAGAATGTTGCTGATGAAAACCTCTTTCTATCTCTGCAGTTGGTGGTCAAGAGTGGCACTCCCTTATCTAAAATGCAGTTACAAACCTCATCATGACCGCACACATTCCTAGCTCCTCATGGATAGTGCACAAACCACAGAGGAGTATCGGGTGGCATGTGGACCTATTCACCCCCTTTTAGGTGGAGTTAGAGGTCTGGAGAGAGAGGGAGAGTACCTTGTTAGAGAGGCTACAATGGACAGAGTGTGATCTAGCAGCGGCTCAAGCCAAGGCAACCACATATTGCGAGATCATGATGGAGAGGGAGAGTAGGAGCTCCATGTGGAGTCACTTGTGCTCCACATCATGATACACACCCATGGGTCCACCCCCATAGCTAGATCAGGAGGGGACATCTAGTCACCATCCTCTAGCTGCTAGTCGTAGGGATAGGAGATGACTATTTTGTAGTGTGTGACACTTTTTGATGTATAGTGATAAACATGTTATGACATTCATTGATATGTATCTATTTATGCTTACGTTTGATCTCAAATATGTTATTTTAATTCTTGAAACAATGTATGCATTGCTTTGATTAAAAGTAACATATTTGGTAATGAACATGTATGTGTAATTTAATTTCCATGTGATTTATTTTTCAATGCTTCATGATTAAACGGATACATGGGTGATTTAATTAAATACTACCTTGGTGATGTAGAAGGAAAATATGTTAAGCTTAAGAACTATATGACTAATGTGATTTAATTAAGCCCAATTAAACACAACATGATATAATCCTACTCAACATATAAGAAATTGTATAACATGCTATCACATATAAAATGTAAATCTGTTACAATTTACATAAATGAATCCAAGACAAACAATAAAGTGAAGAATCATGCTTGTCAAGAATGAAGTAATGTAGACTAAACAATCATTTAATTCCACATACTTTAATGAAGATATGCTAACATATTATCCAATTTGAAGAAAGAAAAGGCGCAAGGAGAGAGAATAAACTATAAAGAGATAGAGATAGAGAGAGATAGATAGATATAAACTAGGCATAGTATCTACGAAGGTGCATAGCATTTATGGTTTCTTTGAAAGACGTACCTTCCACATCTGCTATCTTGTAAGCACCCAATCCATAGACCTCGGCAATGATGTATGGTCCAAGCCAATTGAGGCTTAATTTTCCTTTCTCCTTAGGTAAGGTATTCATGTTGTGCTGATTCTCATAAAGTACTAAATCACCTATTGAGAAGGAACATTGAATGACTTTATCATTGTAGCTTCATTGTAAAATCTTATGACACGCTTGAATATGCTCAAGAGCGTTTATGCACCATTCATCGAGCATCTAAAGTTGTTGGAGCCTTTGTTCTCTATAGGAATCATCATCCATTATACTTTTAAGAGAAACTCTTAATGACAAAATTTCTAACTCCAAAGGCATAATGACATCGACACCATAAACAAGATTATAAGGAGTACAACCCGTAGCAATACGTACGCTCATTCGATAGGCCCAAAGAGCGTAGATTAACTAAGTATGCCAATCCTTACCATGCTTGTTCACATTCTTACAACGAATTTGTTTAATTATTCTATTTGAAGATTCAACTTGACCATTTGATTGAGGATTGTAGGGTGTAGAAAATTTATGTTGAATATGATATTTCTCGAGAAATTTCTTCACGTCTTTGTTTTTAAATGATGTTCCATTATCTGAAACCAAAGCGGAAGGTATTCCAAACCAGGAAATGATGTTATCTAAGATGGATTGACAGATTACTTCAGCGGTAGTAGATCGAAGAGGAACTGCTTCTACCCACTCCGTAAAGTAATCAGTAGTTGTTATGATGAAAGTATGTCCTTGAGATGAGGGAGGATATATTTTACCAATGAGATCCACCCATGTAGAAAAGGGCCAAGACGCTACTTGAGATCGAAGTTCTTGGGCAGGAGAATAGATCAAATTGCTATGTTGCGAAGACTGATGACATTTCTTAACAAACACAAAGGAATCCTTTTCCATGGTTTGACAATAATATCCCATTCAGAGCAATCTTTGAACTAAGGATCTACCCCCAAAATTCCCCCCACAAGCACCTAAACGTGCTTCCTCAAGAGTAATAGGGATTTCAACTTTGTTAAGACATCGAAGGAGAAGACCATTATAACCCCTACTATAGAGAACATTAGAAAGGATAATGTATCTAGAGGCCAACTTGCAAATCCTAGCCCTAGTATTCTTGTTCGTAGAGGCGGGAAAGGTACCATCACTTAAATATCTCACGATATGCGAGTACCACTCATTAGAATCTATAATGCAACAGTATGCCACATCACCAGGATTATCAGCAATAGTCAGGGTAGTGAGGTTGTGAATAGTGAATTTAAGATCTACCAAGGGATCCTCTAAAGATACAAGAGAGGCCACACATGCCATCGCATTAGCATGTTGATTATATTTTCGAGGAATAGGCTCCATGGTATAAGAATCGAACTTCTCCATTAAGGATATAGCTAAATCTCTATATTGTGATAATTTATCTTGCTTAGCTTGATAAATTCATGTCACTTGCCTTGTGATTAATTGAGAATCTCCATATATACGTAGATGCTTCACATTTAATGCTAGCATTGTTTTAATTCTAGATATGAGAGCCTCGTATTTAGCAATATTATTGGTACACAAGAAATTGAGATGATATCATAAAGGGATAGGTTTCTTTTTAGGAGAAATTAAGACAACTCCTGCCCCCGATCTCGTATGACACCTAGAGCCATCAAAATATAATTCCCGAATCTCATCAACCTCAATAGATAGAATGCATTCATCGGGAAAAGACTCTGGGTTAGGTAGGGAGAAGGGTGAAGGAGCCTCAACTAAGTGGTTAGTCAATGCTTTACCTTTTATTGCCTTCTACAAGACAAACCTAAGGTCAAATTTGGTTGACATCACAACCCACTTGGCTAAGCATCCCGAGAGATTAGTTTTTGAGAAAAGATGCTTTAGAGGATCGAATTTAATGATAACATGGACTTCAACATTCAAAAGATAATGCCTCAATTTTTGGGTTGCAAAGACTAAAGCAAGGCAGTGTCTTTCTATCACAGAATATCGAACTTCGTAATCGAGTAGAGTGTGACTTATATAATAAACCGAACATTCTCTACCATCCTTATCACATTGTTTTAATAAGGCTACAAGAGCGTGAAGGGAAGCAGTTGTGTATAAAAGAAATGGTTTGGAAGGGTCAGCGGGTTGAAGAATAGGAGGATTGGCCAAATATGTTTTTAAGTTCTCAAATGCCTAACGACAATCCCCATTCCATTGAAAGATGATATTCTTTTTAAGCAATTGAATAAAAGGAAAGGTATGATTTGCAAGTTGAGAAACAAACCTACGAATAACTTGAATCTTTCCTTGTAAACTTTTTAGTTGGGAAACATTTTTAGGAGGCAACATGTTAACAATGGCATCTATCTTCTTTGTATCCACCTCGATTCCATGATGCAAAACTATGAATCCTAATAGTTTTCCACTATCCCCACCGAAAACACACTTTCGGGGATTCAAGCGTATGTTATACTTATGAATTCTCTCAAAGACTTGATGAAGGATCTTAATATGATCTATACGAAGAATGGATTTAGCTAAGATGTCATCAATGTAATCTTCTAAGATTTTATGCATGTAATCATGGAAGACAAGGGTCATAGCACATTGATAGGTAGCGCCTACATTTTTCAATCCAAAAGGCATCATAACCCAACAAAACATGCCCCAAGGCGTTGTGAAAGCAGTTTTGAATCGATCTTGAGGATTAATGAAGAATTGATTATATCCTAAGAAACCATCCATGAAGGATAATAAAGCATGGCCTGCTACAAAATCCACTATCATATCGATATTTGGAAGAGGAAAAGCATCCTTCAAAGAGGCTTTATTAAGATTTCAAAAATCCATGCACATCCTAATCTTGTTATCAGATTTAGCCACAACCACAATGTTGGGAATCCATGGGGAATAATCTATAGGACGGGTGAATACGACATCCAATAACTTTTCAATCTCAGCCGTAACAAGCAATGCTACTTTAGGATTCATCTTTCGAATATTTTGTTTCACAGGTTTAGCATAAGGAACTAAGACAATGTTATGAGTGACAATCTTAGGATCAATACCAGGCATGTCAGCGTATATCCAAGCAAATATTTTAGGGAATTTGGAATATTATTTTTATTCTTCTTGATCCAAGAATTTTCCTATCTTAATGACTTTATCTTCAATACAAGGATCCATCCTGATATCAATAGTGTCACTTATGAGAAGATTGCTTTGTTGAGGAGTGTCTTCCAACTGAGGAAATTCTTTAACTATCTCATCTTTATTTCTTTCTTTCCTAAAGTAATCTTATGTATTCAAAAAATAGGGAAAACCGTGATTATGGTGATAATGAGGAAGGTTGTCATAAACTCCTAGGAATTCCACTAAGGAATCATCAGTGGGAAAAACATCTAAAGCAAAGACACTAGAAGAGTCACTGTCAATATACTCTAGATATTTTATTGAAATAGAGGTAGAGATGACATTAACACTAATAGATGGTCTCATAGAAGCTTTAGTATGCTCAAAAGGATCATAGCCAAGTCTGAATGTTGTATCGTGGAAGTTATTTTACAAGGGAACCTTCATCCCTCATTCTTGGGCTCTGTAACCATTACCATTGTATCCACACCTAGCTAAGATGGAAAAGTCAGGACCATAATGGTTAGCCATTTCTGAAAGAGAAGTAGGATTTTCATAAAGTGAAGGATCAAAATCCTCTAGATTAGAAACCAAGGGAGATAAAGTTTGAGAAGCCACCACAAAGTTATTACTCAACGGCTCGGGTAAAGTGGATTGATTTTTAGGTTATTCTTTTCTTTCTTTTTGACCTCGAGTTCTTTAGGGGGAATTTTATATTCTCCTATGAAAGTAGGATTAAATTCAAGGGATTCCCAATCATCTTCTGCAAGAATTTTTTCAAGGGAGAAGGCATCTTCAGTAGTAGAATCATGCTGAGAAGATTCTTCCTCAAGAACCTTAGGTTTACTTGAGGAGTCATTGGGAGACGAACTAGAGGTAGGAGATGGACTTGAGGAAATAGACACATTAGTAGGAGTAGAGGTTTTGGAAGAAACATCTAGGATAGTTGGGGAAGAACCAGTTGAAGAGGATTTGGATGTTGATGTTTGTAGACAAGCTTGGAGATTGGTGTCACCTAGCAAGGTATATGTTCTATTGTTGTAAATGAATTTAACTCACCTATGCAATGTAGAGGGGACAACTTGCATGCTATGAATCCAAGGTCTCCCTAATAACAAGTTATATGTCATATTTCCAGGCATGACATGAATAGGTGTGGGTAAAGTAACAGGACCTACCTTAACAAGTAAGGTGATGATACCTAATGAAGACTTAGCAACATTATTGAAGCTTCAGATAGTAAGACAATCGGGCTTAATGAGAGATGTATCGATATTGATTTTATGCAACAAGTTAATGTTAAAAACATTAAGGCCAGAACCATTGTCCACTAGTGTTTGTCTTATTGCACTATCATTTATGATAACCACAATCATTAAATGATCATATTGATGTTGGATCTCACTAGTGGGTAACTCATATTGGGTAAACACAATTTGAGCTTTAGGAGATGTGATAGAATTAATCAAGGAACCCATATTATTGGATGTCACTGCGGGTGCGACATTCAATATTTTCAAGGCATCTTGTAACATTCCATGATGAGTTGAAGAAGTTTGAATCAAATCCCAAAGGGATATCTTGGTAGGAGTAGCTTTGAGTTGTTCAATAGGATCATATTCCTTACCAAGAGTTTGTGAAATGTGAGGTTCCTGAGGAAGAATAGGTTGAGGATCAGGAAGAGAAGTAGGGATAACTAGAGGAGGATTAGGTTGTTTATTGTTTCTTGTGTTATAAGTGTGGGAAATTGCATGGTGATTCTCCTTAGTTAGTTGTTTAGCATAACTATAAGGACTTTAAGTGGGATTTCTTCCTTGCAAAGTAATGATAGGTTTATTAGCAGTACTAAAGGAGTCATGACCATATCCACTTTGAACAGTGAAAAGAGGTTGATTGGGAAATTGTGAGGTTGAAGAAGGATAAGAACGTTGGACTATAAAAAGAGGCTTGCTATGTTCATTCACATTTATCATGTTGATTAACCTTTTAGATGTATTGTTTTTATTTGAAGATTTAGGCAAAGACATAAAGTCATCAAGGGCATCATCCAACAAAGCATGGTCATATCGATTGAAGGGTTTATCTTTTGATTCAAAAGGAGATATATCCTCGTGAATGGAATTGTTGTAGACAACCATGTCGCTAGATATAGTGGAGGAGTTGATAGGAATGTACCCATTAGAGGAATCATTCAACCTATTTTTCTCATCACCACAAAATGACATAGTAACAAGGTTGATTAATTTTTGGCAAAATGAAGGTTTAGAAGGTTTAGGGTTCAAAAACTCATCTAGAGTTTCATCTAATTCATCCTTACTAAACTCATAATCAACATAATTGCATACATCATCAAAAGTATGAACATCCTATAAATAAAAATATAACATTTTGAAATGGAAATTGAATGAAATCTAAACACACAATGCAAAATAAATAAAAGAAATCTTTTTTTCTTTCTTTCTTAAATTTTTCACTTTTTTTTTGAATTTTATGTTAAAAGGCAAAATGAAAGATACTAAATCTAGATCTAACAATGCAATACAATGAAAATGAGATTGGATTCATGTCGGGTCCACCAAAGATGTATAGGGGAAAAAGTGAGACTAAGTAAGTAAACCCTAATCCCACTCTCGCGTACACACTCGTGGAATATGAAAGAGCCTAGGGAGGTAACGCACTTCGGCTACTTCTTGTGAGAAAGAGAGAGCTAAGGATTACCTCTTAGGGTTTCTATTCCCTTGTTGCGAATGAGAGATAAGAGAGATGCAAAGTGCAAATTCGAATGATTTAACCTAAAATGCAATTGTACACAAGCAACCCTATTATGAAAATACAGAACTAAGCATAATTGATATACTATTGAAAAGTACAGATTAGGAGACAAATTTAGAGGTGCACCTGTGCCAGAAATTTGAGTCAAAATGTCAAGGACCAGAGTTCTACGCCCCTATCCTGATTCTACAGACTAGAAGTTGTACCCATGAGACAGAGATTTGAAGGCTGAGACCTACTACCTTGCCAAAATCTGCCCAGATCTAGAAGGACTAGGGCGCCACGCCCCTGTCCTGGGGGTTTTTGTCCAAATTTGACCCTAGGAACAGTCTTTGTGTGCTCTTTCTGTCATGAAATTCGCAGCGACACTCATATCTCATATCTGCACCTGTAGCTGAAAATAGGGTTTTGGGTGGCTATATAGGGTTTTGCCTTAGTCAAACCCCTATTTTGGTGATTTCCACCTCAACAAATAGCCGATTTGTATAGTAAAATAGTGTGTGCAAGAATATTGTGTGTGTGCAAGATCCTAGGATGAATGCAAACAACTTAGAGCAACCCTAAAGAGTAAACCCTACATGCTTGTAATTGACAAAGTAAACATCTCTAAATTAATGATGCAAAGTGATCTAAAGAATGAATTTAAATCAAATTTATTTAATTAATCTCATACAAAGACATGGAAACAACATGAAATAATACCCAACCCTAAGGGAGAGGTACAAGCCAATCTTTAGTCGGTGATCTATTGTCGCTTTCCTACATCTTCAAAAGCCCCTAATTAATGAAAGAATGCTTGATGAATGTTTGACATATGTTGTTGAATTTTTTTTAAGACTTCAAAAGATCTTCTCTTTTGCTACATAGAAGGCTCCTTGTAATTGGTACATAGAAGGCTCCTTGTAATCGCTTCAAAAGCTTTTTCCTAGATTCCCTTCTGAGACCTTCAAGTGAAGAAAGAGAGCTCTTATGTATGAAAACCCAAATCTTAATTTCATCTTTAGGCTAACCTAGGATTTGAATTTCTTGCCAATCTTTTTGGGTTAATCATTATAATATCATAGAATTATGCTCCCAAAATTTCGGGAAAAATGTCGGGGACCAGGTGCAAAGTGCACTTGGTCTGACCAACTTTTCACCAAATTTTCAGGGCCATTAGATATGATGATATTAGAGAGAATCCCAAAGTTACAGCTGATATCGAGATGTTTTGATATGCAAAATCGGTCCTTAAAGATCAAAATAGGACATAATGAGGGTTTATGATTTAATGATTTATTGAAGGAATATAATGAAAAGGGGCACGTTTAGGGTAAAGGGACAAACTTTATGATGTGTGTAGTGATGAAATATGAATTTAGATTTAATTAAATTAATTAATTAAATGCTTAAAGGAGATTAGAAATGCAGGATGCAAAACACACTAAGGCGGGTGCTAAACCAAGTGTGGAATTGTACCACCCTAGCAAGGGAATACAATTTATGATGCTACAATTGTACTTAGCTTTAGGAATGAACTTGATGACATCATGAATTAGGCATTGAGATCCTCTCGATCATTGGTATGACACTACTCCTTCAACTACCTTGCCTCACGTTGCCTCTACCACTGCTAGACAAGGTACCACTAATCTCTCCATGTCCTGTAATTGCGGTTGATTGAAAGTTTCTATACCCTCTTTAATGAAAGCATTTGTGCTTATTCTCTTAATCACAATTCTCGAAGGAACTTAACTTCTCCTCGTATTCCTCTTTTTTGTACACCTTCCATTTTGGAGAATAGCCCCAAAAAGCTCATTAATATTCTCTACATACACTCTATCAAAGTGATCACCTCTATTCCCATGTTCCTTTTGCATTCCTCCCCTTCCTCTATCTACAATTTTAATCTTTTATTCTTTCTAGTCATTCAATCCCTATTCCAGATTCGTCATTATTGTGTAGGCAAGGAAGATGCTAGTGATGGTCGTGGACGATTTCTCTCTTGTCCACTCTCTCTTTTCTTCCCTTGGTTGTCTTCTATTGCTTGGTAGTTTCATTATGTGTTAGATCAGAAGGGATGTTATCATTGTCGAGATAGGTGTAAATGTCATGATACCGAGGGGAACTGGGACCAACAATCTTGCACATTATTTGGATTTTGGGAAATTGTATGTTAGAAACATTAATTATTCAACACAAAATTGACATTACCTAGCATCCTATCACATCTCAAGAAATTAATGAATGATATGTATGACATTGGCATGTTGAATGCATCCAAAGATAATATCCTAAAAATAATCTTATTCTTTTGTAAGGGGAGACTATATCATCTTTGGCATAATTCTTACCGTTGAGGTATTTTATGATGAGTTAAGAATCACTGTATATTGAAAAGTATTAAATGTTCCACTACAATGCTAATTTGAGGATCGATATGAAAAATTTACACTCAACAATATTCTAGTGTGAGGAAAACTAGTTTTGAATGCTTTGGGGATGAGATCACCTTGTGGCATACAGGAACAAAATTCATGTCCCCAACCAATGCATAGTGAAGAATATATCAAAATATTTTTTTCATTCAAGTGATTCATTAAGAGATATAATAGACTTGTTCAATAATTCTAAATGCAAAGTTTGATTATCATATAATGGTGCTTCTATAAATCAATTTACAAATTCTTGCCCCTTTTATCTTTTTGATGTACGTAGTTAGTGTTGCTCTCGTTGAGTATCTTGATCTTATTTTTCATTCTAACTATAAGAGTAAATTTTAATAGAAGATGCTTTAAAGTATTAATATTAGCAACAAGTTTGGTTTGGTCGTTGACCAAATAGTGTCATGTTTTTTAAGAATAAAAATAACTAAGAACACCTTCTCAATTTGGGTATAATTGAGTTTATATAATTACCAATTTATGGCTCAAATAGTAGATGGAGATTTTTGTTCCTTGATGATAATGTTGATCTTGAAGGGTTCCAAAGAAAAATTATGTCATTAAGATGCAAAGCAATAGGGGTTCTCTTGGTGGGTTTGAGAGATATTGTTTAAGGTGCTCTAGACCCCTTTAACATTCTTTATTCTAATAAAATATTATGATCTACTAGTATATCTATATTTAAAAAATATAGATAAATTATGCTGAGAGATATCTTTTAATAGAAAGGAATTTGACGATTGCAACAATATTAGTAGTATACAAGAGTTTAAAAAATATGGATAATAATAGAGTTTATTGTTCCCTTTTTAAATATTATGACACTCTTCCACTATCATTTGAATGTAATGGTTTCATATAGTTGGAGACAAGTGGCGAGGTTTCTATTTTATTTGGAGTAATAAAACAACACCTCCACAAAAACCAAAAGATGGCATATTTCATGCATTTACTTGTCATTTGCATGTCAAATTATTTCAAAATTGAATTTTTGTTTACGGAAATTTTGATGTCATTGTAGATGACTCTCGACATAACAAATTGTGAGGTGAATCTTTTGGTTGCATTGATTTTTTTCATAAATTGTTTAGTTGTATGAGAATCTATAGAGTTATTTTTATGATCTCTTTGGTCTTGGTTCGATCAGCTTCATGCCTCTTTTGGAAATGATAAATCCCAATAGCTTTCTGATTGTGACACTAAAAATAGACTTTATAGGATTCAAACAAACTTTGTATTCCATCGATATTTTAAAATTCTTTAAAGAGTAGTGGGATGTTCTCGTTTGATTTTTTTATACCAAATATGTTATAGATGCAATCCTTGACAATATTGTGAAGCATGACATGGAAAATAATAATCATAGCTTGTTGATAGGTTTCACTAGTATTATTCAAGGCAAAAGGCATGACTTGGTAACAAAATTTTCTTAGGTGGTAGTGAATGCTATTTTGTATTGATCCTCAAATACAAGTTTGACTTGGTTATATCCTAGGAAACCATCCATGAGAGATAACACCGCATGTCCTATTGTCAAGTTGATGATCATGTCAATATTGAATAAGGAAAAATTTCTTTTAGAATAGTCTTATTGATGTCTCAAAAAGTTGTGTACACTAAAAAACTTATTGGTTTAACAAATTAATTCTCGATATTCATTCGGAGTAGTTGATTGGTCTTATAAACCTACCCTCCAAAAGTTTTTCAAGCTCTTATTTGATGAGAAGAGCCACCTTGGGATGCTTATTTATTAGTTTTTATTTGATCAATTTAGAATTTGTATGTACAACAAGGTGATACACCACAAGGAACATATGCAACCTAGAAATGTCAACATATGACCAAGCAAAAATGTCTACACATTTAATTAGGAGGATGATAACATTTAATATTTTGAAGGACTAAGATAAGTTGCAAGATTAATTATTTGTGTTTTCCTTTTTTTCCAATGCTCACATCATTGGTATCCTCAATTAGAAACTCGGGACCATCTTGTAACTCAGATGGTGTAGGGAGAAGGTTGGGGAGAAGGTTGAGTTTCTAATCTATTAGCATCTAAAAGAAGTTTTTGCCAATAAAATCATCTTTAGTTTGTTTATTTGGGTTTTTTTGGTTCAATAGTGCCTCAAAGAGGTTTCCACTAAGGTGCTTTAATTTTTATTTAAAAATATAAATTTTTGGTTTCTTTTAACTAAGAAAATCTTCCTACTCCCTAAAATATTTTGATCTATCTAGGTTGGTGTCAAACCTTTTTTATGATCTCTTGGTGGGATTTCAACCTCACTAATTTTGTGATAGCTTCAACAAATTTGAAATAAATCCATTAGTATTAATTCTTTTTGGTCCTAATCAATGAGTTTAGAGTGTCAAAGGTCGAGAGTATTTTAAAGTACTATCCTAACACTTATTGTCACACTACAACAATAATAATTATGTAACATGTAACTTTGCATCTTTGTTTCCATTAAATGACTCTATCATTAGTGCATTAAAAATAATGTGCATCATAAACCAAATCATCATGAATTAAAAATTCATCATCCACATCATGAGAAAATACAAAATAATCACTACATGCCTCACTAAATATGACATTGATAGACCATATGACAAGACTTATATAAGGTATACTATTATGAGCTATACAAGGAGTAAAGCACTTATGTTCACAAAATGAGGTGAATTGTGTAGAGGCATATCACTACTGATATAAAAAGTACAACCAAAATAGATTTTATCATCAAGTTAATCATCATATATAGGAAATCCTAAAGATAATATATATCTTGGGAGAATTATTAAAAGTATATTCATCAACAAACACTTTAGACATGGGGAAAGCACACCACCTTTACATTTAAATGAAGGGGAAATAATTTATCAATAAAAAACGGTAGAATTTTCAAAGAAGGATCAATAAAGAGAGGCACATGGAAGGGAGCTATCCTAGGATGTAGAAAGACTATGATCACTAGGTATAACAAAATCACATGAATAATTATTATCACATGTATCAAGTGAATATATGTGATATCACAAAGCATCATGTGATAAGATGCAACTATGTCTAGGATAGTAGGAAAGGTATCCATATTGAACGATCCAAAAATGAAATGGTTATAAATTAGGATCTTAGGATACTAATCATTATAAACAAGATATAGATAAATGCATTAAGAATTGTACACCATAAATTAACACATTACACAAGATATACATGGGGAAAAACCTTTCGGGTAAAAAACCCCATAAAGTATCATTTTATTGAAACACTTAAAAATGTAGCCTATCATAAAATAGACTAGAACATGGGGACACTCCTCCAATATGTCCACATGACCAATAATACCTCTCGTGCATGGTGATACAACTCACCACAAAACTCCAAATTCACCCACCTCTCAAATGAGAGATAACCTCCTTAAATATAGGAGGAAGTATGACTTCACTAGCCACACCTTTTCTATAACCCCCATTTATAAATAATTAATAATTTAATAGTTATTAGATTATAATTATTTCAAATGGGATATGCTTATAAACCATATAATATATATAAGGTTCTATAGCCTTATATTAGAACATTATATATAAATGCTATAAGGGTATGACCGCTAATAACGTTATGTTCTAACACTCCCCCTTAATATTAATATGGAGCATCACATGTCAATTTTCATAAAGGAATAAATGAAGTACCCTAGTAACATGAGTCTTCTTTGACATTGATAAATAGGGACACAAATATATGCCAACATAAAGATCATGCATTATGGACTACGTGAAAGTAATATTGTCTTACTTATAATCCCAATGTTTTAAAAATGGTACTATGAGGTTCTATAATTTATTTATTTTTATATTGGAGCTATAGTCTACTAAAATTAAAAATTAGCTTGTCCCCAAGTTCATTACATAGTGCTCATAGGTCTTAATACAATGATTTTACAAGTGGAAGATTCACAAGGAGAAGAATTTACAATATGCCCATAGGACTAATACAAGAAGCCCAAAGGATTTAAAACATCTATCAGAATTACAATAATATGCCTATAGGAATTGAAACACTTTCTTGTATGAATTATTATAATGTACCTATAGGACTTAAAAACATTTGCCCATAGGAGTTGCAATAATGAGCCCGTAGGAATTAAAACATATGCTCATAGGACTTATGATAATGTTCCTATAGGACTTAAAACATCTTCCCATAGGACTTACAATAATGTGCCCGTAGGACTTAAAACATCTACCCATATGACTTACAATTATGTGCCCGTAGGACTTATGATAATGTGCTCATAGGACTTAAAACATTTGCCCATATGACTTACAATAATGTGCTCATACGGCTTAAAAAATCTGCTTGTAGGACTTACAATAATGTGCCCATAGGACTTAAAACAAAGGATTTGGCAACTAGGTGGTGTCATTGACATGCACATGCCCCCTCAATGGTGTTGCCAAAAAAGAATCACTGCACAAAGGTTCTAATAAGTGATGGCTAAGAATCCAATATATAGTATGTGCCCATGATCTCCAATGTGATTGAACTGGAGATAACTTTTATGATGCAATATTTTCACATTAATGAGGTTCCCATTATCTTCAACGTGCTTTTCTCTCTTTAGAAATATACATTTTTTGGAACAAGTAAAATAACTTCAAGCAATCTATGGTACTTTTACATGTAACCAATTGGAGCTCTTCCACGAATCTTCAAGAGCTACATATTTTACCCTATTGATTCAAATACACATTGAAGATAGTCATTTTATTAAAGTATTGCACCATCCATGTAATAGGACTTGCACCATATATTTTGAGGGCATAATCTCGCTAGAGAAGCATCAATATAGATAGTAACATAATAATTGAAATTAAACTTGATTGTTGGTGCAAAGAAAAACCATAATATTATAAATTTGCCATTCCCAAAGATCATATAATATTCCTCGTAAATTTAGAATATAATCTAATGATTAGTAGCAAGGAGATCAACATATATTTTCATAAGCACAAGCATGAATAAATAGAGAAGTAGACATACTACTACACAACAATGAACCATAAAAAGATTAAGCAATGGGCGAGCTATCCTTTCTAGGTATACTCCCCAAATAATGTATTAGGGTGATAGCCAACCATTATAATTAGGTTCTTCTAGACTGAATAATTTTTAGTTTTTATCAAAAAATGAAGTACCTAAGTAAGATAATTGAATGGTAAGCAATCATTTTTTATAGTTATCATTATATTAGTCAACCTTGTTGTTGTATGAAACAAGGTAAGTAGATAAAAATCATTGATTAGAATAAGAGACTCTTTTGTTAAGAGGAGTTACAAATCTCAATTGTTTATTAGCTGAATAACATAAATGTTGAGTTCTTTTATCCTTATTACTCATGAAGGATTTAATTATGTGCCCATTTCATAACAATTTAGAATCAACCATAAAGATAATCATAGAGGGGTAAAAAGATTAAATTTTATGTAAACTTCCATAAGTATTACCCAACACAAGACATATTATTGTGAAGACATGAATATAATACTATAACCCATATTTTCTTAAATTTTTAATTTGTTTGAAAATTGATCGACAATAAAATACATGATGGTTTTCTTTTCATGATTGGTAATGGATGAGAATCAATTTCACTTTTTTTTTCTCATTCACTCCTTTGTACATGCTACTAAAGTTTTCTAGAAGCACTTAAAATACTCAATTATAATATCTATGTGGTTAGCATGATACTTTTTAAATGAATCACAACATTTAAAAAATGATAGGTGAAGTTTCTTAGGTTAATAGAGTTGAGATCTTCCTCTATTATCAAAGGAGATATCCATACTAAAAGATTCAATATGAATCTTAGTCAAGTATATAAAGCAAAAAAGAATATTGACAATGAAAGCGTAAACCTAAGTCAATAAACTAGTTGTAGAGTACAAATAAAGGGTGGATCCAAACACTAATAACAATTGAAATGAAAGGATATACTCATAATTTTTTTCTCTAAAACCCTAGTTTAGAATGAATAAAAACTAAGGATGAAACCCTAAGACGTGTAAGAAAGTTAGACTCGATAAATGAATGACTTGTCACATGTCTAAAACTAATTTACCTAAGTATCAATAAAAATGGATTTGGTAGATGACAAAATTGAGATAATGCAATTCTTTGTTATCTCTCAGGTTCAAGGTTGGGCTTTTGAAAGCGAACTTAGATTGCAAAATTGAACTTCTCCTACATAAACAATTTATTTTAAATATACTAATTCAAACTAATTTTCTTTGATCCAATATACTTGTGACTAACATGAGATGGTGTAAGAGATACTATTTGAGAAATTGTCGTGTAAGAATTAGTTCTGTTTTGCTCAAGCCCTTATGTGGATTGATTTAATGATAATGAAGAAATAACAAAATGCATAAACAAACATGCAATATGCCCAAGATGACATAATGCTAATGTTATAGGTATGTTCTCTATAGATGTTTCACAACGGTTCTAGGATGTAGATAGTAATAATGAATTAGGTCATTTTCGAAATACACCACTCTTGCTTGTAATTTGAAATAGTTTTTTTTACTTTAGTTAGCTCACTGTGACAAATTTGAAGGGAAAATATGGGCCCAATTAGAAAAATTAATTTTAAAAAATTAGGGTTTGAATCCATGCATGTAGGATTGATCTAGATTGATTTTGTAGCCACAAATTTAAAACAAGTGGATGAATGGTGGAGATGAAATTAGGCCAAGATATAATTATTTGTCAACTTTCACCAAAAAATATGCCAACTTACACATGATCCAATGCATAATGTGAAAGCTTATCAAAATGGACTCCAAAGAGAAGGGAAAAGGGCATGGGTGTGTGATATATATTAATTATTAAATGGGGTAATACTTTTTACCCAGAGAAATAAACCAATGAGGTCACAAATGAGGGACCTCATCCCAATTCAAACATTCAACAACACCACAAATTAATCATCACACCATGCCATTATCGACACAAGTATGTGATTTTAACCATTAAATTTACCTATAAATTATTATTAAATTTGACAATAAATTTTACCTACAAATTTTTATGACAAATACAATTGCAAGGGAATAAAATATTTTTTTACATTAATCCAAACTAACTAAATAAAAGAAAAGCATAAGCATACATCTATCCTAGATTTAATTAGAAGTTGGGTGAATAAACATTACTAAATATTAAGAAATTAATTATAAGTGATATTTGCACTTAGCTTCTCCAATAAGGATGAAGATGCATTGTTCATGCCATGTTCAATTTGGAATATGTCTTGGGCATTATGTAGTCTTAGAAATTTTTTATGGTTCAAATCCAAGTCCTTTGAGTTCAAACTTGAGCACCACAACCTTCATATGATACATGAGAATAGACTTGGTCATGCATGGATGAATTGAAATAACACAACTACAAAGACGATTCACTTTGGCCTTCCTTGTGTCTTAGTTTATGAAAGGGCAATATTTACAAACACCTTTATGGAGATTATTAGATCGCTAAGGTCAAGTTTTCATGGGCCAACCTCCTAGACAAATCAAAGAATCATGAATGCCATTCACAAGCATGCAAATGACCTCTACAATTATTATGCAAATTATGACTCTTTATCCAATTATTATGCAAATTATGACTCTTTATCCTGTGAAAAACAAAATGTGGTATAGTGATTTCGTCTCATTTAACCATCCAACATATATGAATTAACTACACATTACATATTTAAATATCAAAACATAAAAATAATTTGCACATGAATGTATCAAGTTGACTCACAATAACTAATGAAAAGAGAAGAGAATTTAAATATTAAAATTTCATGTTCTTCCTTGAGATTAAATAAAATTGATGACAAAATTATCAAATTAAAACATAAATCAAATGCACAAAATTATATCCAAATTAATAAAATGAATAAAATAATAAATATATTAGTAACTATTATTGTAAGAAAGTGTGCTTGAGTTGAAGTAGTATTGAGATAGGTGACCTCTTAGGAAGGCCCAATTCTTCACCTCTACGAGCATCACCTAGATGCAATAAGTGATATGTAGACCATTCATTTTCATGAAATATGGGTTCCTATGAACTACTACTTATGAAACATGGATCAATGAGCTTGACTCAAAAATTATAGAATTGAATCATAATAATAATATCATAATTTGATTTCTTGTAAAAAAATATCTCCTACTTATCAAAACCATAAAATTTAAGCCATATGATTATCCCATATAACCATGAAATGGATTAATGTTTACACAACGTATTAAAATGTATTTTAGCCATGAACCTAATCAATGTAAATAAATACCCATTGCGTGAATCCTCACAGAGCTCCTACGCTCCGCCATACGACCGTGCTCGTAACCCTAACCGGTTCCTTAACCGGGCAACGTTTAGTCAACAAATACACGTCTTCCTTCTATATATAATCTGCAACAACAAATTCCCTCCTGTAAATGAAGCAGCAATGTTGTTTCTCTCACCATCCCAGACCCAGCTGATTGCTATAGGATTCATCGTTTCAATCCTCCTCCTTCCACTTCCCCTGGATCGGCCTGCAGAGTCCTCGACGTCAAAAAACGCCGAATCTTTGCGGGACCAGGGATTTAAACTTCAGGAATTGGTGAAAGGCCGCTACATCGTAAGGTTCAAGCAGTACAGGCATGGCCAAGAGCATAAGCTGGCCATGGAGGAGCAGCTCGGGGCTTATGATGGTTGGAAATGGATCGAGCGCAACAATGCCGCGTCCGCTTATCCCACAGACTTTGGCCTGCTGGAATTAGAGGATGACCATGGCTTAATCGAGGAAATTAGGAAATTAGGGTTCGTTAAGGATGTTTCCGCAGAGGCTCGTTATTCGCGTGGATTGTTGTTCGATGAAGGAAAAAATCGTGGAGCCGGTCACGATAATGCTGCAGGGTTTGGAGAGAATAAGCGCCCAGGGAAATTATTTACGGCCATGTCGTATGAAGGCGTCAGTAATGGCTCGTATGGTTGGGGTCGGCAGCTACTTATACAGGTTTGTTTATTTTTTGAATAATTACAGTGTTAGGAAAATATTTTCTTCTGACGTTCTTGTTTTCCCTTGAAATCAAACATTACATTATTGTCTCAGTAGTTATGTTCGCCAAGAACCAAAATAAAAGAGGTAATTAAAAATAGTTAAGCTATATTTTGAGAAAATCAAATACAAGAGATAAACAGCATGTATAATTTACTTAAAGCAGATATCTCCAATCGTCTAGATTCCTCTATGAATAATTTTTGATATTCATTTACCTTTACCCAAGGTTAGAGGGAGTGAGTCAACTCTGTAAAGAAGCAAACAAAACTTTCTATATACATATCTACCGATTGAGTGGTCCTTTGCTATTAGACACATTAACAGGAGAAACATATTTATCCAATTGTAAGGTCTTTTTCTTGGCAGAGGTTGTAGCTAAGTAACTAAACAACATGAAACTGACAAAGTCCAAGTAGAAGACAAAGAAGCTTAAAATCTGAAGCAACCCAAATAGTTCAGAGCCATGCATACAAGGAAGTTAAGAATGCTAGAGAATGCACCTGTTCATGAATTAAGCTGTTCTCCGAAGTTCTCAGATTTTTTCATTAAAGTTCTTGTTGAACAAATGGGTCCTTGTCAATATTGTTGGCCATGCTTCCAAGGCGGAATGCCAAACTTGCCATAGCATTCTCGATCATCCTGCATATCTGATCTTGCACATTGGGTGGAGCATGGTCAATTGCATTGGTGATTTGCTCAGCAGAATTGGGCTTCTTAATGACATTGCGAGCTCGGTAGTTATGCTTCCAACTGTAGCATTCAGTCCTGTGTCAAGTTTTTGATCCAATCTGTTTTTATAACCAGTTGCTGCTGAGTTGATAGCACTGCTCAACAGACAGACATGCCTCTGCTTTTAAAATCCAAACAGCTAATTGGCTGCAGCTGTTGTGGGTTTATTCTCCTCAATTTCCTTCATGTCACCTATTCCATTAGGATAGTTTAAAAATTCAGTAGCAGATACATATCAAATGTGAATGTTTGTCTTAATGAAATCGAATCCCCTTCACATTTTGAATGACTACCATTACTGCCAAATTGATTTGAGTGACATTGAATCCTCCTTGCATTCTATCAGCCCCTATACCTGTCCTCTTTGTGGGCCTCATACTTCTCACTGCCATCACTCTACCTCTGTGTGATCCCATTTCATTGATTCTGATCTCTAAGAGTGGTGACCTGCACCCGCACATGGGTCTGAATCCCCATGGGAAAACTCTATAGCGAAGTTGATTAGAGGTAAAGCTTGAATTGCAGGTCATTGGTCCTGCCCAAAAATTATTATTATAATTCAAGTTGTGTTGAGTGTTGCCCATAGTCTTGTGCACTCAGCTTTCTCATTTTCTTCTTCTGGTTTGTGCTATCATGCATAAGGAGGAAAGGCTGTCTGTTGTCTGTGAATCTGAAATTCAACCAAGGTCTGAAAGAGGCATAGGCAATTGCAGCGTTTCCTGTGTGACACACACTTATGGTCTTCATATGCCTTTAATTGAGAGGAAACATGACCATGGACTGCTCTACCTCGTTCCTTAAAAAATGCTCTAGGGTATATCAGATAATGTACAGTATTACATATTCAAAGTTATTTACAGAGGATGATCTAGAAATATCTAATATATGATATGGTCAATTCTAGCACTAGCTCCTCTCTTATCCGTCTGACCTTCCAGTTTTCCCATCCATAATTTCTATGTACATGTTTTCTTTTTCTTGTTTTCTATCACGTTTTCTTGTATAAGATGGTCAATAACAGTCGCATTAGAAAAAAAGGGAAGGAATTCTCTCAATGTCCAGAAGCAAACAAAGTAGGCCAATAGGAATTCATCATACAACCTATAACAATAGCACGTGGGACCCAATAAGTAATGTCAATCCTAATAGAGACAAAAGACTGCAATCCTAGTAGTGTTGATTTCAACTAGGGGAGAGAAGCCTGTTATTGAGTTGGATACAATACTTGTGATGTTACTTGGAAATAAGAGGGCAATTTGTTGTTTGAGTAAATCTTGTTAGGCGTGACTTTCAAAACTAGTAATTTTATAAAAACGTACTCATAATGATAATTCAAATTAAACAAATAGCAAATAATGTGCTTATGATAATTCAAATTAAACAAATAGCTGTATACGGTGAAAAATGATGATAAACTATTGCAAAACCTCAAAGAGCCAACCACAACAAACCCTAGGCCTACAATAAAACATTTATTATACACCAATGAAGATACCTAAGAACATGCAAATCAACACCTAAGAACATGCAAATCAACAGATAGAACAATAATACTATTCACATGCCAAGTAGGGTTTCAATCTCCATTGTCTCCTATCTCCGTTGATCTTGTTTGTATATTTGCTCTAAGATTTTGTATGTGCACAGGAGCTCAACAAAGAACGGATTGTGGTTGTGAAGTTGCTTGACTGCAAGAAGGCTTGATAGTCGCATTAGGTAGACGCATTAGGTATTAGAAAGAAAGAAAGCAAGAATCCTCTTATATAGAAGATGCTTTAGAAAATAGAGGGATAGGATTAAGAGGTGAAAGAAATAAATGTTTGACTAGGATTAAAGGGTAGGTCGAAGAAATAATAAAATAATGAAGAGGTAGGTAAAAAAAAATTAAGAGATAAACGACATTTGTCATAGATGAAAAAGCTAATCAATTAATTAAATAATTTATTTAATTAATAGAGGAAGTGAGACCAATTAAATAAATAAAATATTTATTTAATTTAGCGAAAAAGATAATTTAAATAAATAAAAAATATTTATTTAAATGAGAAAAGGGCTAGAAGAGGCTAAATGAATTAATTAAATAAATAAGAATTTATTTAATTAATAGAAGACTTGGGATAAAATAATTAAATAAATAAAAATATTTATTTAATTAAAAAGGACAATTTTAGGTGTCTACAATAGCAAATAATGTGCTTACTCATAGGCACATGAGAAAGACATGACTTAATGTACAAGTTATGGACCAATTTTTTTTCTTTGTATTAAATATCAGTGAACCACGGGGACGCGTCCCCCCCCTTTTTGGGTGCGTCCCCTCGTCAGAAACGTCTCGGAGATGGGGGGACGGGGACGCGACGTCCCCCGCCGTCCCGCCACCGCCACCCAAACGCCGCCGGGACACGGAGACGTCCCCGCGTCCCCGTGTCTCCCAGGGAGACGTGGAGACGTCTCCTTGGGAGACGTTTGGGCATCTCCCTGTCCTTCAAGAGACGTGCAGATGTCTCTCCAAGGACGGGGAGACGCCCAGACGTCTCCTGTCGCCCCCACTTATATGCAATGTTTAAAATTAAAATTTTTTAAAAAAGTGAGTTTTTAAGTTTTTTGAGGGTTAAGGGGTAACTCTAATTGGACGTGGGCCAATAGAAAAATAACACCCGACGCCTTTAGAAAATAATAAAAGTATTTTTGGGAACGCGCAAGGGGCGCTGCCCCTTGACCCCGCAAGGGGCGATGCCCCTTGACCCCAACTTGGGGGCGCTGCCCCCAAACCCCCGTTGAAAAATATAGGGGGAAACCGCGCCGATAGAAGTAGGGAAAATCTAACCTCCGAGTTTGATTAGGCTCCATATAACAACACAACTTAGAAATCTTGGTATTTAGATTTAGTATTTCAAATTTCCTATAGTCTCATTTCAAATGTAATTCTTACACTGTAATACTGTCATACATCTTTTCAAAACTAGTTTTTCAAGTACTATATGTATATGTACAAGTATATGAGCACCACCACCCCGCCACCCCCCCCGCCGCCGTCCCCCCCGCCGTCCCCCCGCCGTCCCCAAATTTAGGCCCTTGGTCCCCCCGTCCCGGAAACGCGTCCCCCCTGTCCCCCCATCCCCCCGTCCCCAACGCCCGTGGAACACTGTTAAATATAGTCTTTTGTAGAAGCTTTAAAAAACAACCTTTCACATGATTCAAATCCTTGAAATGAAAATTGTAGCTTAAACGAATATTATATTTCAATGATAAATTTTTGTCCAATGATGTGTCTCCTAATGAGCACAATGAGCCTACCAACAGGGGGTGCCCTACTATTGAGCGTTATTCTTGAGGATGGGTAAACCCAAAATGGACTTTGATCATATTAGGCTGAATAATGTCATAAATTTCAAACATTACATATAATGACAAGAGAGCAAGGTTTGTTGCAATAAAAGAAGTTATGGCTAGTGGGGGGTAGGAAAGGAGACAAAGGTTGGTCCTAATTTATATTAGGAGGACCAAAATAATATTAATTATTTTGGACGAGCCAATACAACATCTATAATGTCCATAAAATGGCATATACAAAGTGAGCCTTGTGCAATCCTTTGTGGGTGGCATGGGTGCATAAATGTATTCCACAAACCTCCTAATAGTCATGGCTGATGCTTTCCTTTGGTAGTAGGGAGGAGGTGGGTAATACATGGTTGATTGGATCTCTTGGAATGTGGGCAAGAAGGTGTAGCTGAGCCAATAGCATGAGGAATTGACTCGTCATGTCTACTACGAGAAGTGGATGAAGAAGGTATTGTGGTAATTGATTGCAAAGCAAGTTTTAGTCTCATTTGTCTATAATCTCGATATGGGTAATTATAGCATTGCAAGGATGCTCAACATTCTCAACTATTGGAATAGGTTGAAAGAATGAGATAATTAATTTGGTAGTGTGTGGAGCTATTTTAATCCTAACACGTGAAGGTTCATGTCTCTTAGAGGTAAAAGGAAAAGTATATCTGCAATTGTGTCAAAGAGTCACATTCATAAGGGTATCTTGGAAATATATAAGTTTAAGAGATAGCACTTGTAAGTTAAACTAGACTTACTAGATTCTTCCCTTCCAAATTTGGATATTGGTATTGATGTGCCAACTATATTCCTGGATATGACATGGATATTGTATTCTGACGTATACATATATCTATCTTTAAGCCTTATCCAATATATCTATAAATGAAATTGCACTATTTGATACCATATCTCATTTAGGATTAAAAATTTGCCAAAAAAATAACATCAAAAAATTGTTCACATATTATTTGCAAGCACACACATACACATACTTTGCTATCCAGGAATTGGTAACCCAATGACTAGGATCAACCACTATGAGAACATGAGAATATGGCAAACCACTATAACTTGGAGCCATATATATATGTCTACATTTATTGTGTGCATGTGTGATATATATATATGCATATGTGATAACCAACCTAGATTTTTTTCTGAAAATATTGCCACGTGCTGCAACATAAACACAAAGCATAAAATGATGTGATCAAAGTATTGTGAATTTTGGATATTTGTTTAATGTTAATATTTCTGTTTATGTAGTATTCCTTTTGTGCCCTTTTTTTGTCTAGCCTGGGCTTTCACTATGTAATGCAACCGAATATTTTTTGTTAAATTTTTTTTTGTAGCAAGCATATTCTTTAAGGAAGCATGAATTGTCCTTTCAATCTATTTTGTTACCTTTGCCAGAGGTAGACAATTATTAGTTCATCCAGAGCTTAAGTAGCAGTATTTTTTTCTTTAGTAGAGCTTTTTGTATGTTTCATGATCCTCTAGAACTTTCCATTTTGTCTTCAGAACTTATTTCTTAATTGTATTGGATGTCTCAACTTTTTCTTTACTCATATGTTTTGTTTTTGCCTATATCTTGAAGCGTTCACAAATCACTTCAATGTTTGGAGCTGACAAGCTATGGGCTAAAGGATTTACAGGTTCAAAAATAAAGATGGCAATATTTGATACTGGAATAAGAGCTGACCATCCACACTTTCGAAACATCAAGGTAATATACTAATATATTTTTTGTTCAAGTAGAAACTGATTTATGTTGGATTATATTTTAAATTTGTGCTGCAAAAGTGGGAATTGAAGAGAAAGAAAAATATAAGAGTTTTGCATCTTTCTAGATCTTACTGTCATATCCCAGTTTCTAGAATTTCTTTCTGTTTTTTCTTAATCAATTGAAGTGGGTTTGTTTTATACCATGCAGAATATTGGGTTTATTCTTATTTTAGTTTTGAATGGATTGTCAACATAAGTTTCAATGAATGGTCTGCAAGCTTCATATTTTATCTTATTCTTCTATTTTACCTATTCTGGCCCCCAGCAGCCTGGATCAGGGTCCAGTACATACCCAGTTCAGGTCCTGTTCTGGCTGTTATGTGGTTCCAGCCACTGGCCTGCTAAATGGGCCCAGATTTGTCTGGTTTTGCTCTGCAGCAACCCGGGCAAACCCTGGAAGAAGCTCATCATATTTCATAGAAAGAATGAGTAAATTGTCCTCACACCTCATCACCACAAATGCCGTGCACGTTGCTGCTACATATGCCCTGCATATTGCTGCTACAAATGCCATTTCTCTGTTAATGGTGGGGGACTCAATTGATGATTCCATTACAGTTAGGGAGCTGAGAAGAAATGTGGTAGGAATGCCGTTTCTTTGTAGTGATGCCTTTACTTCTTCCAAGGATGGCTGATAAGTATGTGTTAGAAAATGATGTTTTAGTGGTGGTGTTATTATCTGCTGCATTGTCTGCATATACCTAGATATCATTTGCCTTTTCTGCATGTACCTAGATATCATTTGCTTTGACAAGGCTGTGTCCAACCATTCAGAGAATTGAAGTGGCTCTAGTGTCTTATTGTTCATCAACCATAGAGGGCACATTGTATACTCAGACTATTGGTTTAATATTGAATGTTATTGTTGCTTTTAAAATCATACAGGCTTTCAAATGGCAGAAGGAGATAATGCCATGGCATATTATTCTCTCATTCATTTAAGTTTTTTGTCCCCACTAACCTAAGTCCCTTACTTCACATCTGCTCATTATTATTCTATCACTGTGCATACTGATAAGGCTTCAATAGCCTGACAGGAAATGGACACCTTCATTATTGTATTTTTTGGTGTTATGGCAGGCCTCATTTTCTTCTCTTGTTTAACCTGATAGATTCTCTGTACTGCTTTATTTATCTTCATAAGTCAAGAGAAAATTATGACACTTGAATTAAAACTTCAATGACAATCATACTCTGCAAATTGGAGTACCTTTTGATTCCTGGTATGATAGTACTCTCTATCATTATTTATAGTAGTCTTTATGTCTCCGTCTTCAATTTTTCCAGAAAACATTTTCAAGATTTTGATTATTAAAAAATGTGTTCTCTCAACATTAAAAATACTCACTCCATTTTTTGTTTGTATGCCTATATGTTTTTTTTCCTATTTGAAATGTTTGTTTATAATGTATTCATCTCGGCGTAACTTGAAAAATTCCGTTCATATTAACTTTCTATAGTTTGTTATGTAGCTCAAATAAAATGACTTGAGATACTTTTCAATGTTCACCAATAAGTTTAACCAATTAATAATTTAATAGTTTATGATATGATAGGTTTAATACATAACTAACAACACTGTATACCTTATCAATTCTAGTGTACTCATAGCTTGTAAATCACGTTTACAACCCTACTCACATGCCTCTTTTGTTGAATACAAATAAACTATTACATATTCACTCATACACACCTATCTGTATATGTTTCTATACCTTTTGTATACTTCATAACTTCAAGTGGCTCTAGAGCTTAATTTTGAACCCGAGAAATTTGCTGCTTGAAGGAAATCTGCTAGTAGGAGTCATGGAGGATAGCTACGGAGATAACAAGTGGTTATACTTGTCAATGTTCACTAATTAGCATTAAAAATTTAATAGTTTATGATATTATAGGTTTAATACATAATTAACAATGCTGTATACCTTATTAATTCTATTGTACTCATAGCTTGTAAATCAGGGTTACAACCCTACTCATATGCCTCTTTTGTTGTATATAAATAAACTATTACATATTCACTCATACACATCTATCTGTATATGTTTCTGTACCTTGTGTATACTTTATAACTTAAAGTGGCTCTATAGCTTAGCTTTGATCCTGAGAAATTTGCTGCTCGAAGGAAATCTGCTATTAGGAGTCATGGAAGATAGCAATGAGGATAACAAGTGGTTAGAAATGGCTTCTTAAGATTGGTATGAGCAGCTTTGCTTGTCCATTGTGGTTGGCTGTGTATGTAACATCAAGATGGATAAACTTTTAATGAAAACTAAGTTACTGATTTGGGTACGGGTACAGAATCAGGTACGGCATTTTTTTCTTTCTTTGGGTATGGGTATGGGTATGGGTACGGGTGCATCCATACACACACATGCACACACGCGCGCGCGCACACACACACACAACGGGTGTGGGTGCGGGTGCGGGTGCGTCCGCACATACACGCAGTTACCAGTGCTCAACTGCACACAATCAAAGAAGCATTTGAAAAGATGAAATCAGATTACTTGCAGCTATTAATGGATAGGGATCTGGCTACCAAATTTGCAGAAGACAAGGAAAGAGAGGTGGATGAGCTTTGTCTACAGCTGAGTATGACTCAGTATTCATTATACAAGGGTAAAAATCAGACTTGTTTTGCAGCCACTCACACAGAAGATGGGTACAATCCTAAAACCTAGGAGATCATACAGATTGTTGAAGGAATCAATACCCTTTGTCATAATGAAAGTAAGCATAATGTTTCCACCATTCTCTATTCTGATGAAGCACATTATATTAATGAAGGTCAGAATGACCAGCAAGAAGGCCCATTCATGAATTTTGGTGACCATTTTTTCTATGATGCCTCAATATGCGACAATGAATCAGCTGTTATAATGGATTCTAGGGGCAGATCTCAGAATTGTCTTTGTCATGGAACAAAAATGATTAATAATCTCCCTATGTTAGGAGGAGTTGGGCAGGAGGAGATTCTCAAGCAAGACAAAGATAGAGAGGACTATGCAAGTTCAAACAGCAGTTTGCTGATTGGTATTGATAAACATAAGGAGATTGATATGCTCTATGTAAGTAATCTTGGTAAGAAGCGTCACTTGCTTCAAGAAATAAGAATGAAGCTGTAATTATGAATCCTTTTCCTTCAATAGTTTTTTCAGTGAAGCTGGGAGCTGATAGCATGAGGGTGAGTGCTCAATATAGTCATTTTTTCGTATTTGGGAAGTGAGCATGGACAAGTTGTTACCAGCAAATGATAAGAAATGCATTCCTGAAGTTGTTAAAAATCAGATTATTAATTTTAATAGTCCTCATACCATTTGTTACAGCAGGCTTGCAAATTGGTTGTCATGTGATAATAGGCTTCCAGGCTTCAGTTTTGACAAAGTAGAGCAGCGTAAGCATGATGGGTATGCGTCCAGTATATGTGAGCCATCAGTCTTTACAAAAAGAAGGGAGTACTTATCAGCTTGATTGCATTGTGAGGAGTATATATCATTTTTCTTTTAGGCTGCAAGTTGATGAGTTGTATATGTTTAGGATGCCAAATGGGAAGAGGTTGAGTGAGTGGTATAAAGAGAATCATATTTCATCATGGTATGAGATGTCCACTTCTTTGGAGGGAGGATTTGCGGCTTGCGGGATTGTCAGTTTATATCTTTCAGATGGTTGTTATGCTGGGTTATAGAGAGGAGGAATAAAGAATGAGTTGACTTCTCTAGATAATCAGGGCAATAGATTTTAGACTTGGCCATGGGATCCAAGAAACATATGTAGTTTGGGTTGCTCTTTGTGGATTGTTCAGCGGTTAGCAGAATTGGACAGGGATGTCGAGTTCAGTTGTATCATGCAGATACATCACAGGAATGTTGAAACATTTTTTCAGATTTGTTTGGGATCCTGGTATTGCTCGAGGACAAGCAATTTCTAAGGAGGGAGGACTGTAATGTCCCTTTTTTGGGACATTAGAAAATCAATTATAATTAAGTTTTAAATTGTCAAAACACAATAACTTTAAAGACAACTTAATTTAATTATTTATTAAAGCAGATTAAAGTGACTTTTATGTCAACATCAAATTATAAAACAAAGTCACTTTATTATTAAAGGGGAATTCCAAGAGACAGGCAGAGGTTATGCGAAGAGTCACAGGGATGTGCTTTTTAAGAGCATGGAGAGGCTCATTTGCATGCTTGGTTTAGACTTGGTTATTGTTCTCTCTTGGAGAGTTCTGGGAAGCTTTGGCTTTCAACAGGTTTGAGGACGAAAACCCTTGAGTTGGGAGGCAGTGGACGGAAACCCATTGTCTGTTGGAGATATCACTCAGGTGTCTCACTTTGTGCTCCAAATTCATATTATTGGTTATCCAATCCGACTATAAGTTCTGTGGCTATGATTGGATTTTTTTCTGTTGTTAATCATGTGAAGATTTAAAGGCAATATCCATATGTAATTTTTAGGTCTTTGTTCTAAACTGTTATTATATGATTTACATTGGAATTTGTTGCAAGTTATTGAATGAATAGAAAACAGTTGCATTTCAAATTGTTTGTTAAAATTTTCTGTGGAACATTCGGTAAAAATCTGGAGCAAATATCCATAGGGGATATTTCAGATTGGAGGGGAAAGCATGATAGGGTGCCCAAAAACTATTCGCCAAAACTAAGCCCGAGGGTGCGGAACATCCAACCAACACAATTCGACCCCTTAGTCCACAAGTCGCAAGACCTCTAGTCCATCCAACTTGGGGTGGTCTACTTACATTGTGGGATCTGGTCTGCTGCCTCTCCCAAACATGTTTACCTACTAACCCACATATGGTTGCTTGTAGGGAATTAAATATGTTAGTTTACTAATTATAAGAATCTAGATAGATTGGTAATTTCAATTAATAACTAGATCAAAGATACATAAGAGATCACATATTAAACAATATACTTAATCATACTGCATATCGATTACTTGCTAAATTAAATGGCTGCTGTTTTCCGAATGCAGATTATATATTAGAATTTCTGATCTGATTCGATGCCAAACACTACTTACAAATTCAAGGTTGATACCACCACTCAGATTTCTGCTTTATTTTCTAATTTTCTGATTTCCAAATATACACTCGGAACATTCCCTTTCCTCCATTGGTGACCACTTCAATTGAACTCTTCTTCCTTTTGTACCCTCCAATATGAGGGAGAAGTCATGCCTCTTCAATATTTCTACCACTTTGAAAGAGTCACAACTCTTCCTCTTAATTGCTGGCTTAAAACTTAATTATATTTTAATTATCTCTTACTCTAGGAAATTGCTGCCTTTTGAGATTTAACTACTTTATACTAATTTCTGCCTTTGAAAATTTAATCACAACCTTTTATTTAATAATTGTCATCCTCTCTAATATGTCTTCACAGAACCAATTCTTGCTTTGGTGATCATATTAATTTCTGCCTTAATGAGCTGTCATTAATTATTAGAAATCTGCACCGTAATATATCTAATTACTCCTTATTATATATTAATTGCTGCTCATAAATGTCTTTTATGAATTCGCTGCTCATAAATATCTTTTATGAATTCGCTGCTCTTCTTAATATATTTTCTGCTCATTAACAAATTGTTGCTCTCCTTAATCATGTTGCCTCTTACTAATGCTTGATTGCTCCACGATATATAGTAGTCGCTTCCTAGCATGTGATATATATGATGATATCTATCTTTGGTGCCAAATGAAGTCGGCCACCATATATACAAACATGAAAGCAAGAGAGTTTGGCCCATATTTTAATTTCAAGTCAGCTTCATTGAAGAGGTTTGGGCACTTAACAAGGAAGGAGTCGGCCACAATGATAATAAAGTCGGCCAAGTTTAATATTGAATGCTCAGCGATGTTTACATAGTGTGGTTTATTGGCCTTTGGCCTTAATGATTTATCTCATATTTCTTTTCTAACGAAGGGCATGACGTGATTAGAGAAGGATAAGCTGCATAACTCATGATTGTTACAATGGTGCACTCAAATGATAAATTAGAGATCAAAACATAAAATGTGGCTGAAATGAAGTGATTTGATCTAAACAACACCTTCCCAAGTGCCAACATGTCCAAATATTCCTCTAGAATGCAAATACGGTAAAAACTGAATAAAATGTACATGAAGCTGAATTTGGAGAAAATGTATGGATGACTTGATAGAGCTCCTGAATATCTTTCCCATGTTGCAAGAATCACAAAAATCGAAGATCTAAGCAAGAAGTTATGAGCTTGAGAGCCCAAAATGAAGATCTGACTTCAATCAACAATAACTTTTAACCAAAAGTAAGATCTGATAATGAAACTTGTACTATTGAAAAGTACACAGAACCAGCTTTCCAATGATATTTTGTTTGCAAAAATTTGGTTTCTAGATCAGAAGTTATGATTTTTTTTAAAAAAGGGCTCAATTTAGCCTACAATGATGACCCTCTTAGCAAAATAAATTTTGCTAAAAACCAAATTGGTCCAAAGTGGACATATTTTATATGAAAATAGGGTTTTTTGGGCCTTCTAAATGCATTGGCAACATCCATTGTGGCTAAAAGTGCTCAAATAAAAAGCTGTTCACTAGATTTGAGCTTCAAACTCTAGTTTGCTACTGTATCATGTGGTAGTCAAATTCAGTGTAACAAAAGCTAGATCTGATTTTCTTAGGCACTCTAAGATCAATGGTGAGCTTATATTTGCACCAACAAGCTCCAAAATAAATCTGCAATATAAAGCCAGAAAAAAACCCCCAAATTTGGTATTTCTATTGTGTTTTCTAATTCTCTAGGTCATCATTCGATGCAAGAGAAGAGCATAATCGAATTTTTGAGATCCTCCAAGGTTTGCACCCTAGAAATAGCACATGCTTGATTACTTCTTAGATTTGATAAGGGGCCTGCACATCTGAAGATTTGATACCATGTTAGAGTCACTAATGGACTCAATCCTCCAAGATCTCTTGCAAAACCAAAAGATGCCTTCCACAAGAAAGCAATAAAAGCAAAATAATGCTTGATTATGGGAACAATGGATTTTATTGATGTTGGACTTACAATGTACATTAGGCAAGGTTGAGAGATAGGATTAAACGAGATCATGAAATGTGTCTTTATCTTATACAATGAGACAACTAACTTGACAAAGATTAAATGATCTAGGACGCAAGAATTAAATAAGAAAAGATAAGATCTAGTGCTAATTAAGACTTCTAGAAATATTCGTAGTACCCAAATAACCTTAGCATGTGGATTTTATTGATGTTGGACTTACAATGTACATTAGGCAAGATTGAGAGAGAGGATTAAACAAGATCATGAAATGTGTCTTTAATCCTATACAATGAGACGACTAACTTGACAAAGATTAAATGATCTAGGACACAAGAATTAAATAAGAAAAGATAAGATCTTGTGCTAATTAAGAGTTCTAGAAATATTCGTAGAACCCAGATAATCTTAACATGTGAATAGGACGTACTAGTGAATGAGTTAGGTGAAACACTTTATTCATATCAACACCCTTGAATAACAAATCTGCTTGAATTAAACATTCTAATCATCTAGTCATATTTCCACTTATTGGAAATTTACATGATTTTCACGCTTCAACAAAATTAATTGTAGTCTTATACAAATGCTTCATTTCATCAAAACCAATAATTTGAATTCTTGTCCTTGTAATTTTTGTGCCCTAGATTAGTAATCAGATTTATATCCTTTAATTATGCCCTAGATTGTAATCAGATTTATAACATTTTAGTAACTCATAATTCAGTAAACTCAGAGATGGAGGAAGTAAACAAGAGACAAACACAAATACCCTGGGAAAACCTGCAAGGAGGAAAAACCCAGCATTAAAGACCCACAGGTCAGATTATATATTCTCCCTTAATAACACAAGTACAATACTTGGCTTCCTTGACAAATCTGAATCCTTCTTGAATGACATATCTGCACTTCTAAGCTCTTCAAGTCTGCACCAAAGATTGCCTTTGTCCTCTAGAACAAGTTCGCATAAGTCTGGACAATTTCTCACCCTCCAAGTGTAAGTTCGCACTTTTCATGCAGAGCTAATTCGCTTAATGAATGAATGATTTGTCTTTGCAAAGTATCTTTATTTATATGCATCTTTAACCTTTATTATTGCAAGTCGGCCTCCTTCCTTTTTTTGGCGGCGTGGGGTTTTAGGATGGCGCGCAAGCGTAGGGCTGGAATTAATCTTGGGGCACGTTACCCTTTAGGATAGGGCCCAGTCATTACCCATATATTACCCTAGTTACAAACAACAGTCCTTGCCATCAAGTTATGTCTTCTACTTGATGCATCGTCTACTTTATTAAATTTTCCACTTCTATGTATCAACACAAATGAATAACTTTGTAAAACTTCAATCCGTTTAACATGTTGAGTAGTTGACTTAGTTTGACTATTGAAATATTATAATGCTCGATAGTTACTATACAGAACACATTTTATTGAGAGCAAACATTGTCTCCATTTCTTCAGTGTTTGCACAATTGCATAATTTTTTATGATCATATACAATATATTTTCTCGTCATCATTCAATTTCTCATTTCAATATGCGACAAGCCTTCTTCTTGACTTCAATTGCATTCCTTCTAGAAATAACCTTATATAAGTTGTTCAGTTACTTTCTTCTTTAGGAGTTTAAAATTTTAATCAGCTACACCAGTCCACTTAAATTCCTTCTAATTGTTATTCATGGCATTAGTAATTGGTGTACATGTTCATTAATTTTTTTGATAAACTTATGTTAAAACTTGGCCAACCCATGAAAAGATCTAAATTTAGAAATGCTTGTTGGTTTTGACCATCCAACAATACCTCTGGTTTTCGCAAGATCCATCATTAATCCATTAGCAGAAATAGCAAAACCTAGATAAACCAATTCTATCTTCATAAAATTACATTTCTGCACATTCATTAACAATTTTTCTTCTCTCAACCTCTTTAGTGCTAATATGATATGTTCCAGATGCTCTTCATTTTGATTGAAAATCAAAATATCATCCAGATATACAATTTTTTTTTATCAAGATACAGCTTCAACACTTATTCATTAATCTCATGAAAGTACAAGGTGCATAAGTCAATTTAAAAGGCATAACCACCCATTAATCAAAGCTTATTTTGTCTTGATGCAATTTTTCACTCATCTTTGATTTTGATTTGATGACATCCATCCTTTGAATCTATCTTATTGAAATATTTTGCACCAGATAAACAATCCATAAAATCATCCATGCTTGGTAAAGCAAATTCATACTTGACAATAATTTTGTTTATTACTCTGGAAAATTTGTATATATTCTCTATTCTTCTCCTTTCTTTAGTGCTGTTATTGTTGGTACTGCACATGGACTCAACTTTCTCTTATCAATTCTTACTTAAGCAATTATGCAATTTGCTTGTTGAATTCCTTACTTTTAATTTGTTTCAAACTTTCAACCTATGTGTTGTGTCATAGCCCCTCAATTTTCTGTATATTCATGTATTCTCAAAAGAGAGAATAATAAATTAATATTCCCTGGTTATTATTTACCAATTAAAATACTATTTAAATCATAATAAAATATTATTCACTGATTATATTTCTTATTGTTAATAATAATAAAATGGCAATAATTGATTACTGTTAGTGGTGACTGATTAAATGATATTAAAATATTATTTATAATACTAAAATAATTAATCACTGATTTACAAATAATACTATATTGTTCATTAAATAAAAATATTAGTAAACTAATATTGGGAATAACATAAATCAATCATCGAATATTATGGAGCGGTGATTATCTTACTAATAGGCATCGATAATGGAAAGCGGTGACTTTCCAAGGAGTCACCGCCTTCCAAACTTTTCCCAAAAGTCATGTCCTTCCACTGCAGACGTGGAAGAATAAATAGGACTTGGAGAGGAATCGTGGGGGGAGTTTAAGAGGAGAGAAAGGAAGGAATTACGCCCACACAGGAAAACGATTTCCACAGGTTCGTATATCTGCAGCCATATCCTCTCAGCATGAAGGGAATTTCTGAATTAAATATTATTGTTTTTGCTGCAAACAGTATATCATCTTGTTAAAGTATTCGATACGTATATATATAAATATTTATTCAGTAATATAATTCCCAGTAAGGATTAAACTTTGCAATAAATTAAATGATTGGTCCAACTCACATTTGTTGCTGTATAAAGATTTATTCATTAACCATAATATTAAATTTTGTGTTTTGATAAATAATTGGTAAGATCATATTACCCTGAGAAGCATATAATAAAACTGAATAATATCACACATTTAAATAACTGAGAAAATTGGAAACTACGCTCCAGCACCACGCCCAGGCATACAATAATTCCCTGGTACGAATACTTGTATAAGTTAATTGGAACTCTGCATTATTACTCTGATCATTAGATTTCCCTATGATGCAACTGTTATATTGACTTATATCTGTATAATATTCAGAAGTCAAATACATTCTGTGTAATAATATAATCCTCACACAAATGCTTATTCTACAATAATCACATTAATGTCTGATAAATAATTCAGTCTGATAAGATTAACTCATTCTGTATATATATATATATATATTTCGTTTTCATAAGAATAGATTCTCTGAACAAAAACACAGTCTACAATAATCATGTTAATTCCTGAGATATGTGATTCAAGCTGTAAATCAGTACTATATAGTATATGCATTTAATCCATTATTATCTTACTGATATTTGTAATGTGATTAATAAATGCTGCAAATGCTAAAAAGTGGATAATAAACTATTATATTGGCTAAAGGATAATATGAGATGTAATAGTTACTGATATTGATGATAAATTGAATACTGGTAAACTGACTGAATAACTAGAATTTCTAAAGCATAACATGAATTTGTTTATGAACAATCTAAGCAACTATATAAACCTATGATCAGTAGGGGAACTGCTATAGGACACCCTATGTGATCACTATCAATAGGGGAACTGCTTCAAGACATCCTACATGATCACAACCGGTAGGGGAACTGTTGTGTAAGACACCCTATGTGATCACAATAGGTAGGGGAACTGTTATAAGGCACCCTACGTAGGGGAACTGTTGTGTAAGACACCCTACAAGATCATACTTACTAACTGAAAAGAAAACACCCTATCAACCCTATGTGACAGCATACAGTATTATAGTTGCTCAAACACTGAATATTGTTGTTTCTGTTTCTTTTATATATAATTTTACATGGTTATCTCTTATATAATGTGTATGTATCTCTCTGACCTTGTTTTTGCAGGTTAATGGCAAAAACATTGTTAGAAATAAGATAATTGCATTCTTTCAACAATTTAGAAATTTTAGGATGCAATGTCACATTTTCTTCTACTTTTGTGATATCTTCTTTTCTCATAATTATAAAACAAATCTTTTGTTTCTTCACATTCTTTAGGATTTGCTTGCCAGTTTATAGCGTTACTCTTGCAATATCAATTATTCATTCACCATCCTTATTTGAATCGTAAAAGGATATGTTCCACTCCATTCTTGATCAATTTATAAGTGCTTTCTCTCCCATCATGTATAGCTTTATTGTCAAATTGCCAAAATCTATGCAACAATATATGGCAGACGTACATTGACATAATATCACACAAAACCTCATTTTCACATGTCTAGTTTAAATTTCATAAGATATTTTCCACTAACCAAAATTCTATGATCTTTTGCAACTAAGATACTCTCTAAGGGTTTGGATGCTCTAGCCTTTTTAGGTTCAATTTCTCCAACATTTCACTTGCAACAAAAGTATCTGTACTACCACCCTCAATAATCACCTTACAACATTTTCCTCTAGATTTACATAAAGTTTTAAAGAATTTTTTGCTTTCTATTGGTCCTTATGAGTCATTCGGACTCCGGAGGACTTAGCAAACTTCTTTACAGCAATATCATGAAAATACCAACAAATATGATGGTTTTGTGTAATGTCCCCTACTAGGTTTAGGCCTGTTTTAATCATAATTAACCTATTTCAATGTACTTAAACTAAATTGATTAGGAGACAATTCTATCTTAACATGAATCAAATCAATGATATTCCTTAGTTCAATCAATTAATTTATTAATAAGTAACTTGCTCATTTATCATACATCCATAATTCTTAATGCAAGTGTCAAACTTTGTTGCTACTTCAGTTTTAAGGAAGAAGAGGATGTGAATGTTACCAAAGCGCTTAGATACCAAATACAATAGGTTCCCTCAAAGTTTACAGATCCAAGCCCTTACCCTATCTTGGGACCCTGCCCCTCAAGGTTCTCGGTACGCTGATCCCCACCCTCTCTTGGGAATCATCCTATTGTTTGGATTTAGACTGCCCCTCTCTGGAAACATCTCAATTCCCAACTTCTTAAATATTGACAGTAACAAGAATTAGATATAAACAAATTCTTCTTACTGTTTATAAGCTCTTTCTGATTTACAATCTAGTATTGTTATTTATCTGATTAAGACATTATAAATATATATTAAATATTTTTATTTATTTTCAGATATTATTATAATATAATTTGCTATAGAGTAGTTTCAACAAAAAATATTATAATATATATATATAATACCATTAAATCCTCTATAAGAACATTAGCAGGCTTCATATATTAAGCATACATATTAAGTCCATACCATGCATACTACTTGTTGTGAGGTATTCACACATCACCCCATTGCAAATGGGGACCCCCACTTTTTCCATTTTTTGGGTTGGTCGTCTTAGCTTAGTTTGTAGTAATCGTGTCTTTGCTATTAGCCTTTGCATTGGAGATGTATAGGTGCTCAAATGGTCAAGAGGTCAGGTCAGTTGAGTGATTAGGGGTTATTTAGATCATTCCTAAGGTTTTTGTGTACTATCCAGTCACACTTCAAGTTGCTAAATCAAACCTTGGTTGAATGCATAATGTCCTCCTAGGTCCCGTCCCTTACATCAAGGTCAAAACGAACTTGCCTTAGAAGTCTGGAATGTCATCCTGATCCTGAAATCGCCTGAAATTTGACTAAAATTTGACTAAGTCTGGAAATTTGAAGGATCTTCCAAAAACTAGATTTTGTAATGTCCCCATTTTGCGAGCATCAGAGTTTGTAAGAATTAGCCTATCATTTGACCCTCGTAGGCTAACAATTATTGATAGAGGGCCTCGTGTGGCAGTTACTTGGTGATTAGAGACATTACTCTTCAGCTGGATTCAGGTTTTGGCCTTTGCACAGGTTTTTTGACTCAGATTGGCACACTTACTATTTATAGTAAGTTACTATTTTGGGAGAGTCAGGGTTCCTATTAATAGAAAGACACCTGAGCAGAGCTTATTGGCAGTGTCAACCTTGATTGGGCCTTTGCAGCTATTTCTAGACTCAGTTCCACATACTTACTATTTATAGTAAGTCACTATTCAGGGTTTCTATTTTTAGACAGGCATCCAATCACATGGAGAATGGGGAGAGTCGACTCCTGGCTCAGACAGTTTAGCAATCAGACAAGTACATCAAGAGATATTAAAGTTTAAGTGACTTAAGTGATTTATTTAATATTTTAATATTATTATAAAGTTCTAAAGTAACTTTATAATAATGAAGTCACTTTAATATAATAAAGTGCGTTAAGTGAATAATTTAATGTAGGAATAAATCTTTTATCCCACATTGGCCAGGAAGGTGTTTGAGCTCTCTTAAGGAAAGAATAAAAGGAAAGGCAAGAGTTCATTCTCGACATCCAGTTGATGAATAGTATTTTGATTGATTTTTATTGTGGAGCCTAGGGCTTTCGCAATTTTCTTCTTTGATCATAGGAAACGAAAACTTCCTATTGATAGCAATTTTGAAGGTGTGAAATAACATCTGAATTATTGCAGTTGTGGGAAAGAATACTTCAGTTCTTTCATTTGTGCAAATTGGTGAAGTTTTCTACAAGGGTTTGAAGTTTATTGTTGAAGAACATTTATAGTTGGTTGTGAATCATCCTTATTTGGCAACAAATTATTCAAGGTTTTAAGAGCAAATTGCAAGTTTGTTCTTGCTGCTACAGTGCGCATGAACAGTGCGCGTGAACAGTGCCGTGAACAGTGCGCTACAGTGCTGTGAACAGTGCACATGAACAGTGCCGTGAATAGTGCGCTACAGTGCCGTGAACAGTGCGCATGAACAGTGCGCTACAGTAGTTGGAGTTCTATAGAAGGGGATTTAGAGAGGTTGAACAGCTATATATATGTGACAAGGGATTTGCATATGAGGAGATTCAAACCAATATATCAAGGCAGCCATTGAAATACCAGGTTTTCTATCTATGGTCATTGTATTAGAAAATCATTACTTCATTGCATCATTTTCTATTATGATTATATCATGAAATATTTGGAGGTTGCATATGTTTAATGGAGATATAATTTGCATATTCCACATTCAACATTGATCAGCCATTTAGCTTTCATGCCAATTGTTTGCTTAAATGCCTAATGGCTGTAGGTGTACTTTCGGATGCATGACAAGTGTTTGTCTTAATGTCAACTAGCTGTACTAGTTAATTTCAGTCATTACATATGTGTGGAAAGGTCTAAAACAGCTAGTATATCATTTCTATAACAACTTTGCATTGTTAGAAGCTTTCCATAACTTCATTTGCAGCCTACAAACCCAAAGAAGACAAATAAAGAATTCACTATAGCGGCTTCAAACGTTGTATGCCAAATGTTTGACAATATTCCTTGGTGTTCATATAAGCAAAACAGGGTCAGATTAGCCAAGGGATATTATAGCATTATAACTCCCGGAGGTTCGAAACCACTCTCAAACATCCTGACAATATATATGGAATATAACTTAAAGTATAAGTGGCATTTACTCACTTATACTTAAATGTTATATTCCATATATGAATCCTGACGGAGAGACTAACTTGTCAAATAACTTCATGACTTGACCAAGATGAGCGAAGTTGATAGCTTTGGGAGTTGCAAGAGATGAGTGAAGTTGATAGCTTCGGGAGTTGCAAGAGATGAGCGAAGTTGATAACTTCGGTAGTTGAGGGAATGGAGCGAACTTCATGATCTCACCAAGGAGAGCTAACTACATGATCTCACCAAGAGGAGCGATTTTACAACTTCAGCCTCAAGGAGATTGGAGCGAACTTCAGGTGCAAAGGTTTTGGAGCGAAAGCATTGCTTCATGAGTTGCACTTCTCAAGCGAATTTCACAAGTTAGAGTGAGATTCAACATCTTCATGACTTAAGCCTTTGGAGCGAAATTCATATTTCATGAATTGAATGATTAAAGCGACGAACATACTTCATGCATTGAGAGATTTGAGCGAAGTTCATACTTCATGCATTGGGGGATAGGAGCGAAGTTGACAACTTCGGGAATTGAAGAAATGGAGCGAAGTTGCTAACTTCATGAATTGCTGTTTTGGAGCGAAGTTGAACTTCATGTTGGAGGCTTTTAGAGCGAAGTTCCTAACTTCATGACTTTGCATAGTGGAGCGGATTGTCTACTTCATGAGTTGGGATGTAAGAGAAAACTTCATGATTTACTGTTTTGGAGCGAACTTCAGGTTTGAGATAACTTCAGGAGTTCACCTTTAGGAGCGAAATTCCCTACTTCAGCAGTTGCAAGCCTCAAGCGAAATGTCTACTTCATGCTAAGACACATTGGAGCGAAGTTCTTACTTCGGGAGTTGAGTGATAGGAGCGAAGTTCATACTTCAAGTTTGAAGCTTTTGGAGCGAACTTCAAGTTCAAGATGTTTGGAGCGAAATTCATAAATAAAACAACTTCATGACTTCATACTTTGGAGCGAGTTTAACAACTTCATGACTTGCCTTTTAGGAGTGGTTTTTCAACTTCATGAGTCAAGGAATTGGAGTGAACTTCATGAATTGTCTCCTTGAAGCGAAGTTTGCAACTTCATGTTAAAGGGATTAAGAGCGAACTTCATGTCTAGAGGGAATGGAGTGGATTTCACACAAGCACAATGAACTTCGTGAGTTTGAGATCATGAGCGAATTTCATAATTTGGAGAGGAAGAACAAATTTGATGAGCAAGGTAAGAGAAACAAACTTCAGGTGCACCCCCTTTTGAGCGGATTTTGCAACTTCATGAGCTATTGGTTTGAAGAGATTTTATTTCTTCATGAGTTGTAGGATGGGAGCTAACTTCATAAGTTCAAGGTTTGGAGCGAATTTTCTACAATGGTAAACTTCATGACTTAGAAGATTGGAGCGAATTTCATGAATAAGCAAGGTGATTGAAACAAGTTGCAAGTACTCCATCTAGAGCAATCTTCATCTTTACGCCTACACAAGCAAATCTCGACTTCATGAACTTCACAAGTTCAACATGCAAGAGTAAACTTCATGATTTGACCTACATGAGCAAACTTCACAATTTGAAGGGTATGAGCGAAGTTCAAGAAAATGAAGAAGATGAAGGTGAGGAAAGCTTAATGAACACCAAGGATGGAATACGCTTAAAGAGCTCCTCTCTAAGAGTGAAAATCAACTTCAAGAAGCTCCTTCTTGAAGATGAATTCCTCTAGATCTTCTTATCAAACCTGCAAAACACATAAAATCAAGGGATATATCAAGCTAAGAAGAACTATCAAAGTTATATATTATGTATTTGATATCATGTTTGTTTTGTTTTGCAGATGGGAGGCGATGGTGATTGCAAAGCAAAAAGGAGGAAAATTGTAAGACCTACACCACTGTGCAAGAGGAGAAACTTCACGCCCAAGAGGAATTTCAACCTTCACCGCACCATGGAGACATGAAGAGAAGTTATACAATCACTCAAAAGCAAGCAAGTAAAGATTCAGCTACATCAATAACTCCCATCACAACTACTTTGAGCGAGCTAGATAATGTTGAGTATCAAGAGATACCTCTCAACATCCCTTCATCATGATGAATCAACTCAATTCTACAAAGTGCAAGAGTGAAGTGGCATCCCAGATGGCGTTCCGGTCACCATTCCTCTAGTCAATGAAGTCCACATCAACGCATCCAAGTTCAATAAACCAAACTCACCAATGATGGCACAAACTTCGAGGCACCTACCCTTGTTATCTATTGGTCAAGCCAAGGTGTTGTAATCATTTCATTGGCCAATTTGAGTTTGTTGTAACAAACCCTAATTAGGGTTTTCATTGTAAAATCTTAGCCATTGATGGAGATTCAATCCTAGCCATTCATTGTAATAAGCTCTCTATAAAAGCTCAAGCTCTTCATTTGTAAAGGTTAATAGCGAATAGTTAGTAGCAAGAGGAGAATAGAATAGCAATTAGAATAGAAGTTAGATTAGGAGGAGAAGGCAGAAATTGTTGCCTAAGTTGTAAATGAACTCCATTTTCATTGAAGTTATGGTGAAGTGTGATGTTTCTTTACAATGTGCATGGTTTCTTGTTGGATCTTCATGTTAGATGATAAATTAATTAGATTGAATGGAGGAATTTGTTGAATGCATTCATGTGGAATCCGTTTAGTCCATACTACTAGCCTCTTGCTGATTGTAAGTACGCCTTGCGTGGTCAACTGGAGTGATATGAGTCTAACTTTGAATCGTTATACGTCCATTGCTTATGCATTAACTTGGATGGTGATCAATGGTCGATGGTAATGATTTGAATATCTTTGAAACATCAATAGAAGATTGCACCGAGCTTGTGTCAAATTGTTTAGTTTGATGGTGAGACCTGGCCCAGTAGGATTCCGGCTAATCATTCAACTATCTTCTTACATTCTTAGGATTAGAATAGACTCTCTCAACCCTTCATCTTTTGTCTTTTTTTCAATTCAAGCTAGTTTAGGATAAAAAAATTCACCATATAGCAACATCAGATGATCGAGTTCCAGCAAATCAAGCATTTAGGCATTCAAACGTAAGTCTCCTTGTGATACCAGCAATCACATCAACCAACTGTGCTTATCCACACGTAGTGACCCTACATTCATGAACCTTGGAGTCTTCTCAAGTGATCCTTAAGCTAATCTTCAGCATTTGAGAGATTTTGTTCAAGAGAGGATAAGATACTTTTGTGTATTTTTTTTTGTGTTCGCATGTGTATTAAAAACACATCAACACCACCCAGAACAAGAATGTTACTGCCTGTAACTTAATATCAGTTCCGATCTGATTTTTATTGGTATTATTTGTTTTATATATTTTTTAATATCCCTCCATATATCTCCCCGTCACTTCTACATCATCTTTATTAATACCCTCACCTAACTCGTCATTAGTGGGACACATCTCTTCACAAAGGAAGAGTCATACTTCATAATTTCTAACCAATTCTTATCTTGGATCGTTAGACTATTTGCGTTTTACTAATTATTATTGTTGGGTTGCAAATGCTATTATATATGTTAAACGTTGTCTTCCTTTGTTTCTGTTTATGGAACCAGTCTTACCTTAGTCACTGCATGCTTAATTTAATCAAAGTCATGATTATTAATCCTTAAATGTCCTAGATGCTCTGAAATGGATTGGTTTGTTAATCATACAACTGAAGGTTTTAACTTGCAATTTCCATGATAAACATGTGATCATCAATTACCATTTTGATCTTAGACTTCCTTAATATAGGTGCTGACTTCATTTATGGTTTATTTAATGGATGGGAAGGCAGACAGATCTGACATGCGTCAGATCTTGTCTGCCACTTGTTTTATATTGTTTATTAATGTTTTATTATTCTTAGTAGTTATTGTTGCCTTGTCAATATTGCATTATGATTACCATGTAAATAAGAATATTAATATTATGTAATATTTAATGTAAATGTGTTGTTAATGTAAATATGCGTAATAATCTATTTATTATGTTTATGAAACTGATTACATAATACTAAAGAGTTTGAGTCATAAACTCATATAATTAAATAACTGATACATAAGTATATTCAGATATCAATCACTATTATGGGGACATCACATTTTGTGCTAGCATTACTATCAGCACACCTTTAAAGAAGATGCCATTGCTCCTTGAATACCATGAGAATGCTCATGAAGGAGACGGTTTTGTGAAGAGGATGGTCTTGTAGATTCCATGCTATAAGATTACTTCTTAGGCAGGTTTTTTGTGTGAGCTACATACTATGTGAATACTCTTGAAAGAGATAATTTTATGGGCCTTGAACAATGAGAGAACTCTTGAATGAGTTGCTTTTGAGGGCTCCATGTTGTGTAAACACTCTTGGAGAAGGTGGTCTTGTGTGCTCCAAAGTAGATTAATTCTGTAGGCCACATATAATGATAAACATGGTTCAAAAACTTCAGACTCAATAAAAATTCTTAAGGCCTAAATTTGATCCATACTCGGTGACTTCACATTTCTGATTTTTAAAAAAAACATAAATTTGTAAAATAATCTTTAAAAACATGTGTAAAACTGAATGTACAGAAGTTATAACCAGCTTTTCCTTCATTTATAGATCAAAAAATTAGTTTAATGCATATCGTAGTTTCATATGATTATAAACTACAAATCTATATTAGTATTTTTACAAGTTTCATATGTGGAAAACATAGGCCGAAGACAAATTTAGTTTTTGCTTTCATAACCAAAGTAGGGTTTTGCGGGCAGGTTCCTTTGTGGGGTTTGGGGTAATTAAAAACTACGTGAGCCTTCAGACTCATTAGTCTATGAGGGAAATCTTCGCTCTCTTATGACAAGGAGAGTTGTGAGTTGCCTAGCCAATGGGTGCCAGATGTGACAAGGAGATTGTTTGCTCGGAAAAGGGACTGCTTGTGCAGCCAAAGGTATACTATACATGCAAGAAAGATACTTGCACACCAAAGACATTAACTTTGCATAGCAAAGTAGTTTCTTATGCAGCCACTGGAAACACTTGATAAAAGCTAGGATTTCTTCTGCAGCAACTAAGATATCTCATGCAACAACTAGGAATGTCTTGTGCAGAAACTAGGATCGGAGGGAATTTTAAGTTTGCTTGTTAAATCTGCTCCAAATTGTTCATTTTTACTCAAACAAATTTGCAAATGCTGTGTGAAAAAATGGGATTGTTGGAATTTTTAAAAAAGACCAAAAGATCATGCTTTTCAATGTTTTTGCTGCATTTTTTTTCCTGCGTCTGGCAGTCTACCCATGTGCGGTGAGTTTGTGTGGCAGACTCCTGGTACCTGTGGTGAATCTGCAGTGCGAACTCGCAAAACTTGGTGAGGTTGGGGTCAAGCTGCTTGGGTGAAAATTTCCTGTGAGTACTCAAATGAGTTTTAAATCTATTGTGGTAACAGTGTTGAAGAAGATGGGCTAGTGGGTTCTATACTAAGGAGTGTAGGTCCATGGACACCCATTGTAAGGGGCAGCACCATGAGGTGTCATGTTGTGGCATTGCAGTAGAGATACCATGCCTAAATCATAACACATGTCTTGGTCTTTCTAGACATATTACAAATGAAAACATTGTGCATGACAAATGTAACATGGTTCAGTGGATAGCATACAGAACCTGTTGGACTAAATTGTGCATGATTGTGAACAATCTTGCAATGTTCAGAGAACATACTTATTTCCCTTTCCGTCATGTGGGGTTTCATCTGCTAATGAGGATTCAAGTTAAATGCCAAGGAATACTCAGAAGGGATTAGAATATTGTAAATTGAAGGTAGCTTAGGATCGTTGGAGATTAAGTAGGCCGTGTTGTGTAAAAGAGTTCTGAGTAATAAAAAGTGTGTTTCTATTAAGCTAGTTATTGCCTATGTGCGCAATTCTTCTGTACCAATAAAGTTGCTGCTTTTGCAAGGTATGATATTTTGGCGTCCATATTATGTTGATGCACTATGAACTTGCTGAGTGCTTGATATTTGCTCATTTGACCCTCAACCTTGTCACCAGTAAAAGATTGAAATTTCTTTAAGCATTATTGTTGAAGTCAAAATATCATCCTTTCATGTTTAAGGGAAATGATGACAAAAGTAAAATGCCACATAGCATAAACTTACAGTCAGCTAGCCTGTGGAAATAGGAATGGAATATATAGGAGCTATAAAAATTAAAACCTTTATGTGGCATCCACATGATCTGAACACAAATAGGGTGTTTCTAACATGGATTTCAAGATTTGCATCTTGTTTTAGGTCAAAATGCTATCACATGATCTTGAAACATGCGGAACCAATCAACTGGACTTTTGTCCTAACCCAGTCATATGAAGTCAAATTGACCTGAAGTTTTAGATATAGTGTGGTGAGACTTATTTACTTGTGCCCAAAAAATTTACATGCTGAAACCTGCTCCATCACTAGCTTTAAAACCCCTATTCTCCAATAGCTCTGGTAAATGCAGACTAAGAACAGTTGTATGGATGAAATATATATATATATTTTAATTACAATATTTCTTTAGATATTATGATTAGAAATGTAACTAATATATGAAGGAAATATTCACCCATATGGAACAGCATGATTGAAGAGATTTTCATTAGGTGCAAGAAGGCAATCTTAATAGCAGCAGTTCTGCTAATATTCAGCTTCTGGATACATTACTAATATCACCTGGTGTAAATAGATGACATCACAAAAGAGTACACGAAACATGCACTCCCATGGTAAGAGTTACTTGCATGGTAGCCCTATATTAAAAACTCAAATCGATTGAACCATGGACACTAATGTTATTGCTGTAGGAAGAAATACATAGCAGATAAAATCTCTTAAATATTTAAGGGGCAACATATTGATAAACTGAAAAAACCAATGTCCTTTGTGAAGTTATGAAATACGTCTGGTACTTTATTTATCATAAATAATAAAAAAATATCTTGTCTTTTCTGTAGAGTTGTTGATTTACTCCCTTCTTTTCTATTGCTGGTCAAAGGTTGACAATGTTGCATGCTACGAGCATTTTTCAAGGGGTCTTGGGAATTGCATTTAGATCTGAAGTTATTAGCTGGAAAGATATCTTGCATTTATATCTTTTTTCTTGTTTATTTAGCATTGTATGCAATTCGTGGATCTTCAGGGGCTGACCTTTTTTGGATGACATGCATCTAATTCTTCCAAACAACATGCTGGTTACTGAATTATGTTGAGTGGTTTATGAGATACATTCTCTTATTTGTCATTGAAAAGGCCACAGTCCTCCTGTTGTCTTGTTGCCTGATGATTTTATTTCTGTAGATGTGTAGAAGTTATAGATCACATGGATATGATATTATAAACATAATCATTACACCGGAATGTGCTTGCAGGAGCGTACAAACTGGACGAATGAGGACAGTTTAAATGATAATCTTGGACATGGAACTTTTGTCGCAGGGGTGATTGCGAGCCAAGATATGGAGTGCCTTGGATTTTCTCCAGATTCTGAAATCTATGCGTTTCGTGTGTTTACTGATGCACAGGTAAATGCTTCTGAGCTTGACTCTGCACTGTGATGTAGTTAAAATGTTTTGTTTTTAGAGCATATTTCTAGCCTTTGATTTGAAGGAAAAAAATGTAATTATTTGATTTTCTTTTATTCGCGATCTTTTTAATTAACCCCATTCTTCCAAAGCTACAGCTCACCAAATAGCAGTCTTTTTCATATAAAATTACAAGCAAATGCTTGTGTAGTGCAACTTAAACCGAAATCTACTTGCTGTCTATCATGATTCATGATAAAACCCAAAATTCAATTGTAGTAAATATGTTGTTTGTGATCCTGTATTTGACAATTGATGTGAGATTACCTGGTAGAGAGACTGAATTTATTCATATATATATATATATTTTCTCTCTCCCTCTCCTACAGGAAATACAATCAGCTTTCTTCTAATAAGGTTATGTACAGCAGGAATGCTCAGTGATGGGAAATTTCACAATATTAGGGCATTAAGCAACAAAGTAGCAGGTTTATCTTTGGTGTTAGGAAAGGTGTCTCAACTTGCAATCCTATGTATAATACATATTCTTCGTGATAAGTGGGGTTGAAGGCTCCCCCACAAGGGGGTGGGATGGGGGATTGAAGAAGGGAGCGTCATGCATTTGGGAGGGCAGCACCCCCAAACGTTCCCCCCCTTTTTTGTCATATTTGTGTGTTCTTCATGTTGTTTTCTTGGCCCATGGTTTTGGTGCTCATGGTATTATAAATCTACATTTTTGATGTGTCTATTTATATTCACACATGCATTAGGGGTTTGATGTAGTGAGTTTTATAGGTATCGTTATGTTGCCAAAATTGCCCTAGATCTCATGTTGGTGGTACTCTTTTTAAAGGTTTAAGACTTTACAAGTGTATAGTAATCATTGATTATTGAATGACACATTGAGTTGCTTTGGATTGTGGAGTTTTTCTTTCGAAAAGGTTTTCCCCATGCAAATCACTGTGTTATGGTATATTGCCTTTTGTGTTTATTTCCTTACAATTGTGTGATCAGTTTAATTTTTGCACATACCTTTTGTCATACATTAGTGCAGAAAGCATATTTCTTGCCTCCACTTCCTTTCATTTAGTAGTAGATCTTGATCACCTAGGGTCCTAGGTATATAGGAACAACGTTCTTTGTTCTAATCTTGGTTTGATGGGAGCTTGTGAAGGAGATCTTGTTGCAAGAAAATGACAAGAACATCAAGGATAGAGTTGGAGAGATTCATTGATGCTAACTTTGAGCTATGGAAGCTCAAGGTAGGATGTTTTTATAGACAAAAATCTATGGGGTGCTGTATCTGATTCAAACCCTCTGTAGTGTCATAAGTCGATTGAGATCTATTGGACAAAACAGAAAAGGGTTTCATTAGGATCTGCTTGATGGATTTTGATTTGTTGAATGTAAACAAAGAAGCCACATAATAAACTCTTTGAAAGAACTTGAGAGACTTGTATTAGGCTAAAGCCTTGGTTAACAAATTTTTCTTGAGAAAGTAGATGTACCTTGAGAATGGCTGATGATGGTTTTGTGTCCAATAATTTAACATGTTCAATATGATTGTGACCTAGTTGCACTTTGTTGGAGTGCAAATGGAGGAGGATTGTTGCATAACACTTCTTTGTTCTTTGCTAGACTTGTGGGATCACTTTGTGATGGCAATTGGAGGAATTTCCTCAAAACTCAAAATGGATGAGGTACTTGCTGCTTTGATGAGATGTGGCGAAAAGGTTTCAAATCTTCTAAGGAGGCCCTAGTTGTTTGTGGAAGATTGAAGGAGAAAGGCAAGAAGAAGGTCAAGCAGAAAGAAATGTCTAGATCCAAATCTCTAGGAAAGTCCAAGGTTGTGATGGAATTGTGGTAAGACTGGACTTTTTCATAGATATGGCAAAGAGGAGAAAAGAAAAAGAATTATGATTCAAATGATGAGTTTGAAAAAACTTTTCAAGATGATGTAGATGCCTTTATTGTGGCCTTGGTAACTCAAGTTTCATAAGGTGTGTGGCTGATAGACTTTGAAGCTTCTATCCATGTAACATTCATTGAAGGTGGTTTTCATAGCATGAAGAATATAATGCCTAGAAAGTGTACCTTGATTATGATTCTCATTTGAGCATAGTTGATTGTGGTAGAGTTCATATTTGACACCTTGATGGACAAATGAAGGGGATCACCAATGTGCATCTTTGGTTTGACACAAAATTGTCAATGAGGAAACTCAATGATGTGATTGTGCAAGTTCTTTTCTTTAAAGGAGGGTGTAAGATGGTGCAAGGTGGTATAGTGCTTGCTATGGGTGTTCGTGTGGTTAATTTGTTTTAGCTAGATACATGCATTGTCTCGTGCAATTATTCTTTTGTTCTTGTAATGAAGAGATCTTTAGAATCTACAACTTTACCATTATAACCAACAACAAAAAGGGGCATTTTGTCTACTTTTGATGGCTATACTTTTTGGTTACCTAAGAAACCTCTCATTTTAGAGAGGAAGTTACTTGTATAGAAAAAAATGCTATGCCATTAGAAAATGGGGCATATAGGTGAGAAGGGTCTAAATATTTTGACAAATAAGAATCTTGTTGAGGGGATGAATAGTTGTACTCTTAATTTTGGTTTTTGTGAACAATATGTATATGCAAAACGAAACTATATTTGGTTTTATTCTAGTTCTCACAAATCTTCTAGGGTGTTAGATTTAATTCATTTAGATGTATTGGGTTTGGTTAATGTTCTTTTGATTTCTAAATCCTTGGGCTTGTAATATGTATGTTTTATGGATGATTATTCTAGAAGGACATGGGCATACTTCCATAGGAGTTAATTTGATGGCTTTAGTTGGTTTAAGGTGTTTAAGGCTCTTTTTGCAAACTAGACTAGTAAGAATATTAGGGTTTTGTGGATTGATATTGGCATTGAGTTTTTTTCCATAAATTTTGATAGATTCTAGAAAGAGCATGAGATCGAGAGACATAAGACAACTCCATATACCTCTAGTAGAATGGAGTTGAAGAAAGAATGAATAGGATGTTAATGGAGAAGGCTAGGATTATGCTTAATGGGGCTGTCTTAGCTCAAACTTTTTGAGCAGAAGTTGTTGCTATGGCTTGTTACTTGATTAATAGGTCTTTTACACCAATTCTTATTGAGTTGACTCTTGTGAAGGCATCGATAGGCAAAATGCCCTCACTACATCTTAGAGTTTTTGGTTGCAAGGCATATGCACATTTGCCTAGGGAGAAGTGGTCAAATTTGGAGAACAAAGCAATACAATATATCTTCGTTTGCTATGGTGTCATTGTGAAAGGATACAAACTTTGGGACCTTGTTGTTGAGTAGTTCTTCACAACAAAAGTGTTGTTTTCAGAGAAATTAACCCTTCTTGTATAGTATTGCAGCCAAAAGAGGATGGGAAGGCTCAACTAACCCTAAAGACTAAGAAGGTTGAACTAGAAACTTATGGACTTAGAGTAGAAGAGAGCTAAGATAGTTTTGATACTTTGGAAGAGGAGGTAGAATCTCCACCTATGCTCTTGAGGTCCACTTGACAAAGATAACAATCATAAAAGTGTAATCCTAATTGGAGTTGTGTTTTTGCATTGATAACTAATGCCAGTGATTTTAGAATTGTGAAGGGCATTATTCCAAGTCTTGGATAGTGATGTACGATACATGGTACTTGGTATAGTTACTTGATGGATGGAAACCTATTGGTTATACATGGGTTTTCAAGAAAAATTGTAGTTTAGATGGCAATGTTGAAAAGTACAAGGTTGGTTGCAATATTCCTAGGCAGAGGGGATAAACTCTGCTGAGTTTTGTTCCTTAGTTGCTAAGCTAACATCTAGTAGTTCTTAGCTCTAAATTTTGATTTAGAGATAGAACAAATGGATGTGGAAACAACATTCCTACATGGTAACTTGGAGGAGATTTATGTTCTAGTGCAATGTCTTCATGAAATATGACAGCAAATATTTCTTAAACATTTCACAAATATATAATTTAAGTTATATGCTTAGATACCACTATCTCGACTGAAATTTTAATGCAAGTAATTTTGAATACCACTATGCTTAGATTTAATTATTTTTGTCTTATCTAACAAATCTAAATTTATTGGTAGGATTCATTGTTAGAGACTGATTTCTATATTGAAATGCCTACCTAATCTTGCAAAACCCTAGATTTATCATGATTTACACTTCAATATTGATAACTTGGCAGAAAGATTTCAGATTTATGTAATTTAGTCAAATTTAATACAAATCTAGATCACAAAAAGGTTGCAAAGTAGTTCTTGCATTGATGGGACTGTAATACATTATAAACACTATTATGGCACCGATAACATCTGAAAATACAACAATATACACCAAAGATGGAAATAAGGACTATGCAACCACAATTGCAAGATAGAAATACAATACAAGAACCCACGAGAACTATGATGTCATGCAAACTTGCTATTGTTGAGTTTTGCTGTTGTGAAAGCTCAAATACAACTCCTAGGTGAGATCACATCTTCCACCAAGAGGATTTTCGTCCTCAAATTCGAGCTTTTGAATGCAAGTGATTTGAATGGTTTTCAATCGACTATTTTTCATAATAATCCTTTTGTTCTAACTTTGTTTCCTTATGACCCACATAAAGAATGTCGAAATTTGCATTAAATGTCAATATCTCTTGATTGGTATTGAACAAAGCGCCCATACTTACTAGTGCCTTTTTCCTTTGAATCACACCCAAAATTTGCTTCTGAAGAGGTATGGAGGAACATATTCGAAACTTGCAACAACTATGAGCACTGATGGCATGATATCTGCGACCACAAACCCTAACTATTGCATTAATGGTGGCTAGGGCAATATACTTGGCTCTTGCGGAAAAAAATATAGGAGCCACTTCTTGTAAATAAATAATGTTGTTGGCAATATGATACCACAATTGGAGTTACGTGTAGAGAATAAGCATCATGACATTGACGTGTTAGGTGGTAGGTGTGTGTGTGAAATTTGGGGAACTTGCAAGGGCACAAACACCTCAATAAACCATTATTTGCATGGGTTAGCTAATCAAAAACAACAAAATGAAATCCATTGCAAGTCGGCTTATTGCCTCGTAGAAAGTGCAAGTGTGGATTGCTCTTAGATTGCTAAGCTATCTAGTGACTAGACTACACTCAAACGAAGGATTTTTAAATGCATGCAACTAGGCGAATGCAAGATTAATGATTGAATGCAAGATTAATTGATTAAGTGAAATGAGATTATCAAGCTAAATGATCAAAGCTCTAAATGAAGCTAAGCTAGATTATATGCAAGAAATTGAATCTAGATAAGAGAAATGAATCTAAGCTAATGAACTAGAAGTCTAAATGATTCTAAGATGAAATGAAAGCTAAATGAAAACTAAGTTGATTGATGAATTAAATATGCAAAGCTTCTTCAAAATTTCCTCGATAAACTGCAACACAATATTAGCATAATAACAATGTAAAATTCTCGGATGCTGATTGAAAAATGAGAGCCTGAATTTATAGAAAAATCAAGAGGGAGACCAAAGGTCAGGATTGATCTTTAATGAACGGTCGAGATCGATTCGAAGGAAGCATAATCTAGGTGAAATGATTTGATTGGACAATTTAATTCCATTTTGGAGAGATAAGATTGAGTTCAAATTAGCAACTTAGATTCTTTCCATTTTTCTTGAGTTAAGTCGATTTGTTTCCTTTTTTGAATTTTTGTGCTCGTAATTTCCAATTTATTTTTCAAATTAATTCCTCTTTCTTGATTTGTTTCCTTTTTTTGAAGATTTATGGCAATTTTTATTTATTTATTAAATATGCAAAAGATATTTAATTAAATAAATGAGATATTTGATTTTAAAAAGATTTTCTATTTTGAATTTTGAATTTGATCAATTAATTAAATGATAATTTAATTAATTGGAATTGCCATGTTGCATTTTTATACCTTAGGAATTAATTAATCAGGCTCTCATGATTGATTTAAATTGATTATTTGATTTAGGACCTTGATGAATTTTATTGAATTAAAGCACATTAGTTGAGATTAGGGGCCCATGGTTTTGTTGGGATAAAGTAAATATGTGAACTTTATATCATAGTACTTTAGCATGGCATATAGTAGATCAATGACTTTTCCTGTTTCTATGGAACTATGTTCTCATTTTATGAGTGTCCCCTGACACATGCTGAGATGGAGGATATGATTCAATTTCCTTATGTTGGTTCACTTCGTAGTTTGATGTATTGGTTTGTGCAAGACCAGATATTGCCCAAGCAACAAGAGTCTCTGAAACATTATATGACTAATCTTCGACATGAATATTGGTTTGCAATGAAGAGGGTTTTCAAGTATTTGTGGGGTACTTACTAATATTCCATTTGTTGTCATGGTAATATGTTAAGGGACCAACACTTAGTGGATATACAAGGTTATGTGGGGATTCGAATTGGGCAAGGCTATTGATAACAAGAGATCTACCAGTGTATATGTGTTTGACCTTTTTGGTGGAGTAGTGGGTTGGATGAGCAAGGGCAAGCTATGGTTTCTCTATCCATTATAAAGGTAGAGTACATGGTAATTACTCATGCCTAAGAAGGCCATTTGACTTTTGAGGTTGTGCTTATATGTGGGGCTAAGTCATGGAGCTATTATGATGCTATGTTACAATCAAAGTGTCGTTTATTTAGCAAAGAACTTGACCTTTTATGTGAGGACGAAGCATATTGTTGTCTAATATTATTTTGTTTGAGACATGGTTAGAGGATGAGAGGGTGATTTAAAGAAAGTTCACACTTTGTAGAATGTTTAGAAGCATTGACTGGGCCAGTGAGCATAGATAAGTTTAGTTGATAATGTTGGTATTCTTTTGCTCTTGCAAGGTGTTCGATAAGTTGGAGATTGTTAAGAAAGGCGTCAAAACCTTGCAATACTATGTACAACATAAATTATTTGTGACCTTGGGTGTGCGTGTTGTAGGGCCCTCATTTTCTTTGGCCTTTATTGGTTATTTTCGTTTTGTTTTTCCGACCCATGCTTTTGGTGTCCATAGTATTGTAAATCTTCGTCTATTAATATTCACATATGTATTAGGGATTGACATAGTGAGTTTTATAGGTTTTGCTGTGCTGCCAAAATTGCTTAAGGTGTTTTGTTGGCGATGCTTCTGTAAAGACTTATACTTTGCATGTGTATTGTAACCATTGGTTACTCAAGAATACATTAAGTTGCTTTGGTATTGGGGTTTTTTCTCTTGAAAGAGGAAAAATAAATCGCTAGTTACGGTATTTTGTTTTTTGTGTTTATTTCCTTCTAACTGTATGATCAATCTAAATTTTTGCACATACCTCCTCATAGATTAGTGTAGAAACCATATTCCTCATTTTTATTTCCTTTCATTTGGAACTTTTTCTTTTCATGACTAGAAGATTAACCAGAGTTTTTAAGTTTTGCTCATTCCTTCCTTGTTTGCATTGGGATGCTTCCAGCTATTACTTTTATTTTGCAATAGAAGCATAGCTTTTGGTAGTAATCTAGGATAAAATTTATGTTTATATCAAATCCTAATAATAAACAGGTTGGACAACTGATTGTCGAGTATGGTATTTACTTTGTTCAAAATTCATCGTTTTTACATGCTTGAGAGGTATTCTTTGCTGTGTGATGCTCTTTTGAAGAGAGATTTTTGCTTTGTGATGAAATAGTGGGCAATAATATACATATGTTGCATATTGTTTGAAGATTTTTTAATTTAATACACAAGTTAATAAATTACTCTAGGAGTAAGGGGCTACTTGTCTTTAGTAGGTGTCGTGCAATAATGCATTGTGGTTCATCTCATATATGTCCTTACAATTTAGAAAATAGAAAATTAGTATTACAAGCATTTGGCATCTCCACCTTATCACTCCGTTGCTCGTGCATGGCAGCTCACCCTTATTGCTCCTTTGCCTTGCGCAAGTGTCACCTTATCTCTCTGTCCCCACATGTAGGTGTCACCTTATCTTTCCATCGCCTGGGCGTAGGTATCTTCTTATCTCTTTGTCGCTTGCACGTAGGTATATCCTTATATCTCCATCTTCTGCACACACCTGCTGTTTCGACATCCGGCAGCCAATGTGGACACCGTCTGCTACCATCACTTTGGCGACCTTAATAGCCACCGCTGCTGCCACCACCATATCCTTCGCTACTGCCACCGTCTCCATGTTAGCTACCGCCACCTTTGGTTGTTGGGGGTGCTTGCCAGATGAAAGGCACAAGTTTTGAACTCATGACCGCCCTATCAACAGGGCTCATGACTTAATGTCACGCTGCGGGGTCATCCCCATAATTAGTAATTTATTTAATATAATGTAGTTTATTAAATTGTAATATATTTTAAAATATATTACTGATTGTAATTTATTACAGTAATATATCTTAAAATATTTAAATAAATTTGTAAAAATATATAAAATAAATTACAATATATTGCAGTAATTCATCTAAAAATATTAAATTATAAATTACTGTAATATACTGTAATTTATTTTGTATTATTGTAATATTATTCTAATATTAGATAAGTTTCAATTTATTTAATATTTTAAGATATATTGTAATTTATTTAATATTACTGACTAAATTAGATATTACAGTAATATATTTCAAAATAAATAAATATTATTAAACGATTTTCTGCAATTTTCTACATTTTTGATTGTTTTTCTGCAATTTTCTGCCCTTAAATATATATAAAAAGAGTAGTTTTTGATTGTTTTTCTGCATTTTTCAATGTTTTTTTGTATATCCCATTTTTTCAAAAAATCTTGTACTTTTTGTTTTGCCAATTAATTCTCCAAACAATTAATTCTGCTATGTCAAATATATTTTAAAATTCGTAGAGTCAGTAGTGTGTGTGGGCGCGTGTGTGCACGTGTGTGTACAGCCATATTGGCATACCTCATCGAAAAATTGCCGTATTGGTGTACCCAAACTGACAAGCAACTTCAACTTTATCGATTTATTTTAGTGTTGAAAGGTCTGGATTAAGTTTTGTAAATTCAAATATTTGATTAATGCGTAGGGCTATATTCTCAGTAATTTTATTATTACATCTGGTTTGTATACAAGTTCATTTACTGCCCAGTTTGCATTTGTTTAACAGCCACATCACCTCTGCTCTTTCCATCAACTTCACCAGACCATCTTTGGTTGTAGCTTGCATTTTCACTGTTCTTCTACTTCATCGATTTATTTTGGTGTTGAAAGGTCTGGATTAAGTTTTGTAAATTCAAATATTTGATTAATGTGCAGGGCTATATTCTCCTCAGTAATTTTATTATTACATCTGGTTCGTATACAAGTTCATTTACTGTCCAGTTTGCATTTGTTTAACAGCCACATCACCTCTGCTCTTTCCATCAACTTCATCAGACCATCTTTGGTTGTAGCTTGCATTTTCACTGTTCTTCTCAACTCTGACAAATATCACAAAATTGTCAGTCTAATTTGATAATACAAGGTTAGACCATTGTTGCCCAAATGCTTGAAATGATCAAAGCATGTTTCAACCTTCACATATATGCTAGATTCTCCATGATCAATATCCTTTTAGAAATTTCCTGCTCTATCAATCTGGCTTGTTATGTTTCTTATTCAATCTTTTACTGTTAGATTTTTCTTGACCAGTTTGATATCAATTTCACAAGAATCTCCTTGATTGGCAAGGCATATGCCATCTTACTGTTATTCATGCTAAGCTATCTGAGTTTTACCTCTTGCAAAGTGGCTAGCGTTTTCTTGGCCTCCTCAACTAAGTCTATGGCCTTTAGATTAACATTTCCACAAATTGCTTCAGTGAGAATAATGGGCTTCATTAAGCCACAATCATCTGGTATATTTTACATTCCTCTTTCCAAGTACCACTTTGAGGCTATGGCTTTGGTTGTATATTCCAGCTTTGCACTTTATGCATTTCTCTGTACACCCTAATGACATTTGTACATGGTGTTAGTCCTGAGGGTTGCATTTTATTATATTCTTTCTTTATATGAATTCAATAGTGAAATTTATTCTTTTCTATTGGTTAAGTATTTCCTTGTAAAATTCATGGTGTGTTAGCAGTAATTTTGTTTAGCATCTTTCTCAAGATTAGGGGTCCCCAAGAGGGGGCAGGGATAATCAGGAAGTCCAATAGGTCTCCTTTCAGTCAAGATGAAACTTTTGGGTTGGCCAAAGGAATGGTATAGAGAATAACGGGTATATAAAAGTGGATTTGTTTTCAAACAAATAGAATATTCATTGATTACTTTAACGAGTCAATAAAGGTTGGTATATGGCCTATAGATGAACTATATAAATTTCCTAGTACTTCTAAGAAACCTGTTGAATATTTCAAATTTTTGACATTGCGTAAGATATTGTTTTCAATATATTTTAAGGCCAGACAGTAGACTTGACTTGTGAAATATAAAATATTTTTCTGGAATCCTTTCTTGAAGTGTGCTACTGGATCAGATGTTTGATCTGTTGACCAACTTGCGTGGATTAGAATACAATAACATGTTGTGGGTGTATATCATGTATAGATCATTTGAGATGGATGCGAAGTGTGATGGTAAATTGGTTCATATGTTATGGATTAACAAAACTCAAAACTATTGCTAACCATAAAAGAACAATGAAGTAAGTGTACTTTGGATTATTTTATTTTTGGATTATGAAAATACATATATTTACATTCAAGTGTACTTTGAAAGACAATCCTGAAATGAAAACAATTTTGTGGTTAGTCACATGATTCAGACACCACTTGTACTTCGCAAGGCAAGTGACTTGGAACTTGGAAAGAGATTCAACAATTAAATGTTTCATAAAAATATTATAATTTTCATAATCGAGCATTAAGTCTAGCAGATCCTATTGTGACAAGTGTAGGCGAGATTAGGGATTATGGCTTACTCTATGTATTTGAGAAATTCAAGACAATTTGATTTTGATGACAAAAATTGATGGTACTGTATACAGGAGGTTAGTTTGGTTGTCAAGTGTTATCACAGAATCCTAGAAGAATAGGAACTACCAAACCATTATCACCAAAAGGTTTTTTTATCATAAGGTTATAACAAATTTAACTTAGTTGAATGAATGCTAGTAATTCCTATATTTTTAGGTTTCTTTGAGTCTTTATCATATCTTGTTGCCATGTTTCATGGCTTTCAAATAGAACTATCATATAATATTTGTCATGTTTCCTTGAACTTAATCAAGAGCCATAAATTGGTGACTTCTATTGAAATATGTTGAATAAATTAGGGTATAGCATTCAGATTCTTCTGATTTGGTAACTTACATAGGCTATTGGAGTTATCTTTTTGAATTTTTAAACTCTTGTAAGCTTTGCATTCCAATATCGCTAAATTTTAATGCTATACATTACAAGATTATGAGAGGACGGGTTTTCAGCTTGGTTGCAGGTTTCATACACGTCTTGGTTTCTGGATGCTTTTAACTATGCAATTGCAACTGGTATAAATGTGCTGAACCTGAGCATTGGAGGGCCGGATTACTTGGATCGTCCGTTTGTGGAGAAGGTAATGTGTTTCCTATCAAAGTTTCAGACAATGCTCTTAAGCACCCTTTAAAGATTTAAGTCAGTTATATATTAGTGATTTTAGGCTTCTACAGTTAATAAATGAAATAGATTCTTCTAGAAATGGCTTTTGATGCAAAATAAAAAAATGGATGCTTGAGATTGCAATATGGGTATCATCAAGATGACATTATGTTAGGATTATGATTTTGAGCTCCTTAGATGGACATTTCTATTAAGCATTCAAAATGTAGGTGGGGCTCATATTTTAGAGGAAACACTAACTAATCAATAACTACTATGACCTATCAGAAGCTAGCTGTCAATAAGCTAGTTCCAACCAATTAATTAATAATTAAGACACTAATTAAGACACAGATTCTGTAATAAATAATTAAAACTATAGTTAACTAATTAAATGATTGATTATTCCTCCCAGGTTGAGGGAGCTGCTCCAAATTCGAGCATGATGGGTTTTTATGCTTGACATAAGCCTAGACCTTTGTTTTTTCAACTTTTTGTTCAAGTTGTTTGGATGTTTTTCAATCTCGAAAGCCTACCTTAGTCGCCTCTTGTAAAACTGATCTTCATTAGTGATTCTCTTCTACCTTGATACAAATGTGATGTTTCCCAAATGTTGGTGGCTTTGTTTTCACAATTGAGATTTAGTGCAGATGTTCAGGTAATTTTAAGCAGTCATTTTTCAATCAAACTCTATCTAATTCAGTCAATAGTAATACACATCAATACTTGGTAATTTTGCTAGTTATTTGAATTTTGACAAACACTTGGCAATGCCAAGGCAAAAATGGTTGAAACTCTTAAAATATTCGCATAAGGCTCTGTTTTCACTTTTCAGCCTTTTGCACTTTTCTTTCATCTTTTGCATCTTTTCCTTCATGGCCAAGGAAGATCCTTCAAATTCTTCCACCACATGAGTCGTGGAAGCATGCCCCAAATCAACTTCTCTGATTACATAATCATCTGGCATGATTTCATTTCTGTCCTTGCCCACTGCAGGCTCAGCTAAATGTAAAGTTCTGGATCCAGACTCATTCCTCGTGATTTTAGAAAATTTTCGAGCGGCCTTCTTTTTCGTTGGTTTATCCATTCTTCTTAGAATTTCTTCCAAATCCTGTGCTGGATCCACTTTTTGTTCTGGTTCTTTTCTCAATCTGTCTTTCAGCCATTCTGGAGCAGCGGTCAATTGTTCCCGAATCTCCATATGTACATGCTCTTGTGAAACTTCCTCCATTTCTCCAAGGATTGTTTCAATGAAACTATCCTGGTGTGGCTCTTTTGGATGGGAGGGAAGTTCTTACATTTGAACTCTCGACTGAATGGGCCTGTGTGAAGCACTAACGCTAAGTTCATCTTGTGCAGGTGCACTATTAGGAAAATCACCCTGTGGTGGATTCATTGGATTTCCTTGTGTGAACATTTCCACCTCTCGAACACTGGAAGAACTAGCTGGGGTTTGAACTTCTTCCATCCTTGCTCTTTTTTGTTGTGGTTCTTCCTAGTGGACTTCTTGCTGAACATTTGGTTGGGCCTCCTGCTAATTATCTTGTTGGACCTTGTTGAACATCTGGTTGGATTTCCTTCCTCTTCCTTGTTCGGAACCCCTTCGGAACATTCTTTTCCTTATTCTATCCGATGCGTTCCTGCTGAATTTCTCCTTTCGCATGGGCTTGCGATGATCCCTCTGTGGCCTCACTATGGGAATCCAGATTTCCCATTAATTGGTAAGTTAGGTGAACATTTGCATCCTTCAATGCCTTAATGTGCTAATCCACCCAGTGCCTAATGAACTTCATAACCGGTCTGGCTAGAATATCCAAGTCATCAATTTCTGGCTCTGCCCAATTCGAGGCCTAGATAGGTTTATCTTTTATCTTCCCAAATTCAGGATGAACCATGTCCTGATCTTCCTTTATTTGGTCTGGCACTTGAATGATTTCAGCCGTTCTGATTAAGTCAAGGGGTAGTCTAGAATACATAAGCTTCATGATGTCAAGATCATCCTTGGCATTAAACCATAAATCCTCCAAGTGAACTTTGTGCCTAAACTTTGTTCCAACAACCATCCTGATTTTGCTATATAGATCAAAGTATGATCTGGATGTGTGGAATGTGAGATGGTAGAATGCCAGCTCATCCATAGATTTTTCTGCCTCTGCCAAATTTGGGCACACTTCTATGTAGTCACCAAGGACAATAGGGAATTCAATAGACAACTTCTTCTTCTGGATCATATCATAAGCTGTCAATTGTCTGGTGAGTTCCAACAACACCAGTTTGTCCGATGGGTACCTCGATAACGTATGCGGCTGAAAAGACAATCTCTGGGTCCGGATATATGTAAACTTTGGAAATTGAAGGTACACAGCTCTAAACTTCCGTATTAATACTCCAGCCTTTGGTGTCACCCTTGTGTGAAGTTCACCTTGCAATAACTTGGTCCAATACGTCGTGAAAGTGTCATTCTCTAGTTTGAAAGAATCAGTGCTGCGCAAGTGCAATTGGGGGTAGCACTCGTGGACCTTCAGCTGCGCGGGCCCACATCCTATGACTCCCTTTCCTAGTAAGCCATCAAAGTTGCCCATCCTAGCCAATGAATAAATCACATATGAGCTCATGTAGAAAGATTTTGAATGCCTCTCCTTCAAATCCTTTAACTGCTCATGCACATAATGATTGATCATTCTCGCCCAATCCACTATCCCATTGGCGTTCATGACTTCACCAACATAGAAGAACATCCAGGTTTCAAAAGTAAAAGCATGCTGGCTCTCCATAATCCTATTCAGCATTATTACTAGGTCCGCGTACTCTTGTTTGAAGTCCAGACTAATCATATGCTTAGGCATCTTGGAGATATGAGGTCTTGGCTTTTGCATCCATGTCTTGTTGATTTTCTCAGCACATCTATCAGGACCCACATTATATACTGTTGTCACTCTATCCTTATTCCTGTAAGTCATGGAATGATAGGATGGAATTCCAAAAGTCTCCCCGATAGCCTCTGGAGTTAGGTTGGCAAGAAGTTTTCCATCTGATGTCAGAAGTGCCCTTCTTTTTGAATTGTAGTGCTTTGCGTATTCTAGAATCAATTTTGGACATTGAACGGGAAAACCGATTGTCGAGACAATTTTGCTTTTAACTATTTTGGTAGTGGTAGGTGATGGAGCACATCCAATTGTTCCAAACATTTGTATCTGGAAAGCAGCCGAGTTGAAAGTCCCCAGGTTGGTGTTGCTGATTTCCCTCCACTTGGAAAAGATTTTAGATTCCGGAAGGAATCCTTTCATCTCGCTCTTAAACTCTTCTTGCTTGGAAGTAGCCGCCACCTGGAATATTCTTTCTTTTTGTTTCACCAACTCGCCATTCTTTCCATTTTGAATTTTGAAGGGATATTCGAAAGATTTACTTTAGATTTTGAGTATCTATCCACTTGGCAATGAACCCTTGGAGAGAGAGTTTGTGGAGAGAGAATTTTATCTAGGAAGAATTTCTTGTGTCTTTTGAGTTCATCTAGTTCGAGGGAAGCTTTTTCATTGATTTTCCACAATTCCTATTTTTAGGAATTTTTTCAAATTTGAGTTCTGGGGTCCAGGGGAGAAAATTCTCACTTAGCCAAATCTGTCATTATCTTGAAATTCGGATTAATTTTCATGCCTAAAAAAGGATTTTCCAATTTTTTTCCCGGGAGAAATTTTCTTTAAACTTCATCCTTGACTTCCAATTTCCATGCCTTGGAATTCATCGTTCAACCTTGGGCGTAGAATTCATGTCATGGAGGAATTCATGTCCGGAAGGAATTCCTTCCTAACTTCTCTTCCTAGCACTCCACAACATGCTTGGGCGTGAAAACTATCATGAGGAGGAATTTGACTCTGCTTGACTTTTTCCATGACACCCCTCATTTGGTGCCCAAGGACCTGACTGGGCAGATTTTTGCCTCGATGGAGGAATTTATGGTGTGAATTCCTCCACACCTTCATTTTAGTGCTTTCCTTTGCACTTGGGCGCCAAAACTTCCGTGTGGAGGATTTTTTACAACTCCTTGCTTTTCCTTCCAGACTTAGTTTGATGCTTCATTCCAGATTTGGGCGCTCTTTTATGTTGCTCAGGAATTTTGACTTGAGATGAAAAAATTTCTTTCCTGCCTTGCTTTGATGCTCCCTTCTAGGCATGGGCGTTGTTTCCTTAGTGTAGAGGAATTCGTGTTTGGGGGAAAAAAATCTCCACTACTTCCTTTTAGCACTCTCCTCTACACTTGGGCGCCAAGCACACCTTGTGGAGGATTTTCATGCCTTACGAAATTTTTCTTGCTCATCTTGGTTTAGCGCTTTGGCTTGGACTTAGGCGTGGAAATCATGTGATGAAGGAATTTGACCTTGCTTGACCCTTCCATGATGCCTGGGATTCAACTTTCTTTCCTTGACCTGGGCGTGAATTTGATGTCTTGGAGAAATCTATAATAATCATTGGCTTTTCTTGCATACCCCCTACCTAGCGCCCATCTTCCAACTTGGGCACCAAACACATGCCTTGGAGGAATTTTCAAATTTCTTGCTTTTCCTTGACACCCTCCATTTGGTGCTCCACACTTGACTTGAGCGCTAATTCTTCCCCATGGAGGAATTTCGCTTCTTGGGAAGAATTCCTTTACCCCCCTTGTCTAGTGCTCCAACCCTAGATTGGTCGTTGTTTTGGCATAGTGAAGGAAAATTCCCTAACTCTAGTGCTTCCTTAACAACTTGGGTGCTAAAAGGGCATGATGGAGGAAAACGTGTCATGGAGGAAATTCCTCCATGACCATGATCTAGCGTCCATCTCCTTTTGATATACATTTCAATGCCTTAGGATGCCATTTTGGATCAAAGTGATTTTATTTGCCAAACTTAGAGGATTTTCAATGCATTCCACTTCTGGAATGGAAGTCCACACTTAGCCATTTTTCGATCAATTAGCTTGCCTTTTCAAACTTTTCTGATTTAGAAATGTTTAGGAATGTCTCGTCTTCAGTGCCAACACCCCTGCTTGTGAAGAACTTGCCAAAAATAGACTTACTATAAATAGTAAGTACTTCAAAATGTTAAGATTAGGGCAAAACGGGACAGGATAACACTTACTAAACATAGAAACTTACTAAAAATAGAAATTGCTAGAAATGGTGTGGAAGCATCAATGGACTTGAGGAACATGGTGCCACCTAAAATTTGAAAATAAAGCAAAATTAATGATCATTTAATAAATCATAAATTAAAATATTAAAAATACTAATCACTAAATTAAATTAAAATTATTCAATGCATTGAGGGAAGTAGAATGATCAATCACCTGCAAAAGAAACAAGAAAATTCAAGAGCGTCTTGTTTCTCCTATTGGTCCAACCATTTGTCATGATGGTGCAACCCTTCTTGCTCCATATCTCGCGCTTGTCCTCTCATGTGGCTTTTTCATCACCCACCATTTCTGTCAAAATTGGGCCACTCAAGTCATTCAAAAGGGGCTTTGGACCTCGGCCACAACTAGTGATGGCATCAACCATGCGTTGCCAATAAGGAGACTTGTCACAAAATAATTTTAAATAAGATAAGTATGTCCAATAAAAAATCATTACACAAAGCAAAATATAAATTTTAAAACAATCAAATAAAAAGGAATTACCTGGCTGCAAAGAATGGAATGGTGCAATACTACCTGCACGTCTAGCTACATCATGTACCTCCTTGTTCCAACCCATGCCCTCAGGTGATTGTTGGGCACCAAGAGTGTTGTGTGGCTCAAAATATGAATCCATTCTAGATTTATGAATTCTAGCATCAATGCTAATACTCCCACTACCACTGGCAGAAGCACTCGCACTAGCACTAGGATGATATCGAGGCATGGAAGAAGCCTCTCTAACACAACCAATTCTAGCCAACTCCTCCCTTTGCCTCTTCTTCATTTCTTTTTGCACTTCAAAGCGTTCTAGTTGCCTTGGCACTCACGAATAGCCTCAGGAAGTGCTAGTGTGTAAGGGTCAGCATCATGGCTGCGTATGCCGACAATGTGGTATTTCAATCTATTTATGCCTCCATGAAAGATTGTTTTGCAATATTTACATTTTGCCTCTCCTTTTTTGCCCAAAAAAACTTTTAGTATGTTTCTAAGCCAGATCCCTTCTACCTAGGATTGTTCTAGGAGTAGGCTTATCACTAGACATTGTGAAAAATGTGATTTTGAAAAACTCAAGGCTGCTGCAATAAAACAATTACAAAAAAAGAAACATTTGGGCATTGTCATTTATAAGTCAATACAAAAAAAAATTGTATGTTTTCTTTCAAAAAATAATGTAGGGTTTGTTTGAAAAAAATGTAGGGTTTATTTATAAAAAAGGTAGGGTTTGCTGTTTGGTCTTTCTTTAAGGGAAATCAAAATGAAAATGTTTAAAAAGAAAAAATGTAATTTTTGCTTACAAAACACAAATTTAAAAATAAATAAATTCAATCTTACCTCTTAGAACAAACTTCAAATCAAATGCAACATCTTTCAAATCCTTTGTATGGAGCTCTTGATGCACCAAATGTGAGTAATACACTGCACCAATGTGATTTGTTGACAAATTTTTGGTCTTCCTCCTTGTTGTTGGTTGCTTTACAAAGCACTCTTGTTTTTCCTTACAACTCACTCTTCTCCTCCTATTTTGCCATTACAAAGAAATAAGCTCACTTTTAGGGTTGGGGAGACAATATAACTTAAAAAAAATTCAAAAACACTTAATTTTTTTATGGTTTTTTGTTGCCTTTTTTTGTTGTTGTCGTCGGTCGAGTCGAGGCTTCAGAACTCGCCAAGTTTTGGCTGGGTTGGTGAGTCCTTGGACTCGCCCAGGATTCGGATGAGTTCAAGTTTCAGGCCCCCGTGACTCGCCCAGGGTCACCCAACCCAAGAATGGCCGTGTCTTGGCGAGTCTAGGTGAGTCCTGTTTCTATTGTTTGAACAACCCCATGATTTGCTAGGTTGTCAACCACCATATTTGCCTCTTGGTAGATATGAGTAATAATAAATTTGCCCAGTGCCTCCAATTGTTTCCAAGCCAAATCCACCCAGCCCTTAAGTTTCCAATTTGGCGTTGCTTTCTTAATTAGGGCTTGTATGCATAAGTGGGAGTCTCCCTCAATGTCAATATGTTTCATTTTTTTTAATTTGCATAGCTTCAGTCCAAGGACCAATGCCTCTATCTTGTCTTCATTGTTCGTAGTTGCTCCAATATTTTTCGAGAGGGCGCCGTCTATGCAGGGGATCATTTGCACCTCCCCGATAGTGTATTTACAAGGAGGATACTTGTAAATACACTATTTGGGGGGGGGGTTGCAAATAATCCCCCCCACAACCAAGCCCAAACACAATTACCTCGACCGTCTCTAACGACGCATCTTGCACCAATTTGCCTTTTGTAGCCCTGCCAAAATTAAGCTTCCATCTATCAGATTTTGGGGCTGTCCATTTTGCGTCTTTCCTATTTTGTTTCATGTGACTTATCATAGATTGTGGGTGTTTGATCTCCTTCCAGTCGTTTTGTATTTCTTCATCCCATCTTGAAAAGTTTGTATCAGATTTTACTCTACATTTTATGTTGGCAACTTCGATAATGCTATCCTTGGTTATCTTAATAACATCCTCGACTTGTTTTTGTCTCTTTGAAGATTCTTTTGTTCCTCTCTTTCCATATTTGTGATACCAGAAGAGATGGTGGATGCGTCCCTAGTTTTTTTTTCAGACATGCCTGTTCCGGGGACATCCCCATAAATTCTGCATATTGATAGTGAATTTTAACAATGAATTCTATGAGAAATTTGACTTTCACTCCCAATTTAACACAAATTTGACATAAGAACTCTACTAGTTCTTACATGTTTAGGTTCTATAATGTATATGTGCATACTTTATCCATGTTTTCATATGAATTTTTAAATTTCCCTATATATTTTAATTTTCCCTATTTTTATATAGCCGTCCCCTAGTTGTTCCCAAAATTGGTAAAAAAATTGCCATCCCGGAAATGCGTATCCTCGTCCCCTGCCGTCCTTAACCCGGAAACTCGAGGTAACGTTGGCAATAATCCATAAATCTGGCCATAGTGATTTATGTTTAATTCGTGGCCAATTGTTAATGACTTCAGCAATGTCCCAACATCTTATTGCAAAGGGGCACTTCAAAAGGAGATGATTGATAGTCTCTTTGTTGCTTCTGCATAATGGGCATATTGATGGACTGTTAAATCCTATTGATCAGCTGTTAGTATTCTTTTGTGCATGACTGTCCATAAGAATGCACTGGCTTTGGGTAATACTGAGGGATTCCAAGAGAGATGAAGGTCATGATGGATTGTTTTGGATCTTATTTTGTGTGGAATACCCCAAGTTAACTGAATATTCACCTGTTCTCGAACTGCACCATATAAATTGATCTCTCTGATCATTTATTGTAATTCTTCGTTTATTTAATTCTATTTGTGGAGTCTGTAGGAGGATATTTGTGTTAGAATGTTGTCATTGATGTCAAAGGTGAGAATGCCATTAGTTGTTAAGGAATTGGATAGCTGTGATTTATATCAAAGAGCTTAATACACAATCCAAATGGAAATCTGGTCATTGATGTCAAGAAGGTAAGAAGTAAAATATATAGACAAGTTTGTCATAAAGATGATTTGAACATATTGTTACCGATGTCTAAAGATTTTGCTATATGAGAATTATTGGTTTGATTATCAAGGAGATTGAATAATGGCCAAAGGCCACTAAATAGTGGGATAAGTCTACCTACCATCAGCAATCAGGTGATTACACATTCTTATAGGGTCAAGGTGAGAAGTGGAAGGAAAACTGAATTACCATTGTTAAAGTGAAGAATCACTAAAGACAGAGGAGATATTTGTTCTTGTTGCCACTAATGGACCATTTGATCTTAATGAAGCTATCATTCAAAGGATGCTTAGGAGAGTAATGATAAGCCCATCGAATTGTTTCTGTGATCCCTTCCAATACTCTAAAGCGTAATCAAAGTTGATGCGGCAAATAAAGACTTAAAGGGTGTGATCATACAAGAAACTGACTGGCTCCATTCATGAGAGAAGCTAGCCGACTAAAGTGCAGTGACTAATAAGACAACGATTAAGAAGTAATAAGTTAACAAACATGATACTTGCAGCGATAAAACAAATACAGACTAAGCAGCGATCACGAATGTAATACACTTAATATGCAGCGTTCGGCAGATTAAGGTTATCCCCAACTTGGCAATAAGTAAGCCCAAGGTAAGGCAGGTTGGGCGCTGGGCTGGGTCGCAAGGATACCTCTGTGGTTACAAAAAATAAAAAGGTTATAGCATTTTGAAGACAGCGACAGTAAGTATAGTGACTAAAGGACAGCGCTAAAGACATAGAACAACAAGTGATCCTATTAAGAATAGACGTAGTTATGGAGCAATTCGAAATAAGGAAGACAACATTATATAGTTATTCTATGTGTTGGGAGACGTGGCTATGACAGATTAATAACAGTAACTTCATAGACATTGATTTGTATTTACACTATGATTTAAAGAATAGTTGACCTCCTAAAAGACAAGTCTGGTTAAGTGATTTAAAGCATAGTCGACTTCCTTACCCATTGAACAACGATTGCAAAAATGGAATATAAAAGTCAGCAATTGAATAGGATATGCAATTTCTGTCAATTCATAATCAAATACAAGCAGTGGCCATTATCAACGAAGAAGACATCGATCCTCTTGAGAAGAATGATCATGGTTAAGAGAAATGATTTTATTAGAAATCAATAAATCGTATTCATTAAGAAAAGACAAACAACAAATCAATTCTGAAGGGGTGCAATTGAAAAAGAAGAGCAATTGTATTGAAGAGGTGCAAATTAATTAAACATCATGTAAACAATGATTTCTATGTAATGTGTTTATCATAAATGTAGTGATCTTGATGAAGGAAGCAACTATATTTAGTAGATTACTAGTACAATTAACAAAGGGATGCAATTAAGTATTAGAAGGATATGACTTGTTGATGAAACATCTTTTGGAAAAGGTATGACCGCTTGATGTAAAGATATATATACAGAAATCAGAATTTGGATTGAAGTGTGTGGTGTTTGTTTTCAAAGACAACAAAACATATGCACCAAGAGTCATTGATGAGGAGATAGATTGCAGACTTAGTGAAGGAGGAGTATGAGAATATTATTTCAGATTTAAAGAGAAGAGTTGAACTTGTGGCAGATTTTGAAGAAGAAATTATGACAGATTTAAGGAAGAGATCATAAAAGCTTCATGGAATACTATAACAAAATTTGTGAAGAATAGGATCATCCATCATCCGTTAAAAGGTGGAAATCTGAATGAGGGCTTGGTGCCTCTAGTGGGCAAAGCACTCACTAACTGAATGGGGGGTTGGTGCCTCTAGTGGGTAAAGCACTCACAAACTGAATGAGGGGTTGGTGCCGCTAGTGGAAAAGTGTCTCACAAACAAAATGAGGGGTTGGTGCCTCTAGTGGGTATATACCTATGAATTTGTATATAAGTTTTTTGTAAGGGTTTTCACGTATATATATCTTATGTTCTAGTTGTGTTCATAATAATTAGATTTCATGTGAATGTTAGTATGCAATGAATATGTTTTGAGATAAAGTTAGATGCTTATATTTTTCAAGTTGAAAAAGCCAAAGTTTGTTATACTGCCCACTCTCCCCCCTCGACCCTCTCAGTATAACTGTGTTCTCAACAATTTGGAAAAGAGAGAACTTTGGCATTTAACCGTGTATGGGAGATGCTCTTTGCACTGTGTATGATCTCAACATAATCTGCAACCCGTGAGCCAACCAACAATCTGATATTTTCTATTTGTTATGCTATCCCCTCGATTTCTATATGAGGCTTATGGCTATTCCATGAATTGTCCCAAAAATTAGCACTGAGACCGTTGTTAATTTTCCATGTTTAGTGGTTAGTTATCAAATTCTGGCTTTCCCAAAGGAATTTCCAAACAGCAAAGCCTCCGACCGAGTTGCTTATTGTTAATATGCGGCTGAGGTCATTGCAATCCATGTATTATGTATTTCCTTTGGAATATTCTGCACCAGTCTGTGAGGTTCTCTGTACATTTTCCATGAGAGTTTTGCTTCTGTTGTGACGTTTTCACACATCGCCCCATTGCAAATGGGGACCCCAACTTTTTTTTTTGTTTTTAAGGATAGTTGTAGTCTCGTGTAGCTATTAGCTATCATTTGGAACAAGTGCGAAGTTGAAAAATCTAAAATTTGGCTAAGGCATGAAGTGGTTTGGGCTTCCAATTTCTTCGCACCCCCCTTCCAGTATTTTTGCACCCCGCTTCTAGTAGTATTCTCGCACCCCCCTTCCACTTTCATCGACACTCCTTCCAATGATATTGATACATTTTGTTGATCACTGCGAGAAAGTTGGAAGGAAAACCAATGACCTGCAAGAAGATTGGAAGGAAAGTGAAAACTTGAGCAATTATAAGTTTGAATTGATGAATAGAAGGTGGCAATGCCTTGATCAACATGGTGAATTTCATTTAATGAATGTGGCAAGTAAGCAAAAAGCGCATGCAATGTTTAAATGATCAATGGTATTATCTTAAGACCTGTAAGTCTCAACAATGCAACCTCCAAAAATGTATTCAATGACAAATTTTAAAAACTCGAAGAGGATCATGATGTGAGTAGCATTGGAAATGGTTTTAATTTCGAAGTCAAGTGATTGCAATACATATGATTGGATCACATTTTATATATGATGTTTGGCAATTCAAATTCAATTGATCAATTTAAAAAAAAAGCATCATAATTTAATCAAATGACGTTAAATACAAGAACACAGCTATTTAAAATATCAATAATGTCATTTAAATTTGGTGAATGGATATTTAATGAAGGTGGACGACTTGCTTATTATCCCGATTAAAATTCATTTAATGGAAATTGCCCAAGATGTGATGGTCTATGGATTCATATAAGCTTCAAATTGATCACTATGTTTGATCAATTTGAAATTGACTTGCCTCTGTCTGCCCATGATCGAATTGCACAAACTGAATATATACATCAGCGATTCAAATTTTGATCACCTTAAGGCAGCGATTCTGATTTGATATAGGCGAGTTCACCATTGGACATCAGCGATTGGAATCTGATTAAGTGTGGGAGCGAATCCATCGCAGACATCAGCGAATTCATCTTAGACATCAGTGATTTTATCTGAGACAGATAGCGATTTCATTCAAGGATGGGGATTTCATTCCAAGACGAGTTGATATGTTGCAACATGATCACCATCAATCAAGTAATTCGCATTCTCCCTGTCTCCATAGCGATCAGAATTTGGTCATTAGCAATTCGCAATCACTCAGCGATACATGTTCAAGGAAGCTTCAAAGTATACAAATCGCACAGTAATTTCAACTTTGAAAGGTCACGATTCTGAGTTTTGATCAGAGATTTATATTTCAACAGTGATTGGAGGACAGTGAATTTGTCTCTACCCAACAAATTTGACCCCAAGAGTGGTGATCCAAGGTTCAGGTCTGAGATTTAATTGCCTCACTGATTATCAAATTCGATCAAGAATGTTCCACTTTAGAACGATTTTCTGCATTTTGAAAGTGTGGTATACAAGATCAAGTCATCTCTTAAGCCCAGCTGGTTGACAAATTTTGAAGGTTTGAATGCGATCAGCAATCAATCATTAGAGTATATGAATTTGGTTAAAATGCAAAAATATTGATATATGACTTCTCTTTGAAATTACATAACAGATCTGAGATAAGTTTCTTGTTCTATGAGGAATCGAACTTTATGTTATGACTGGTCTGGTTTTCTTTATAAGGGTGTTTTATTCAATAATGGTCAGATTATCAACCAAGGGTTTTAGTTTAGCTTAAGCGATCGATTCATATTTGCAAGCAATTATCATTTCATGAAATTAACTTATCCAACTCTCGCAGGTGCAAAATGCCAATAGCTAGGCAAGCTCTCATCAAGGAGGATATCACACTTCAAAGTCTTTATAAAGAAGCTGTTGGGATTGTCAAGTTGTAAGCTCACACAAGGAGAAGTACGATCGATGCACTTCAAGGCACAATGAGGATCAAGTAGAGGCAAGACAAGACTACACCAAATGCAACATGAAGGAAACAAATAACTCTCAACATCAAGCACTCAAAGAATAAATTTTCACAATCTTGAATTTCCTTCGGAAATCCAAGAATCATTGCCAGTATAGCTAAATGGAAGCTCCAAAATGCAAGTGATCAAGACAAGAAGAGTTAATCAAAGTTAGAAGATCAACTTGAGCAAGGTCATCATCACATCAGGAGCTTGATAATGTTGAGTATCAAGAGATATGCCTTATTCATACAATTACAAACTTGTGATGAGTTACAAAGGACAAACTGAGGTGGCACCTCGTCATCATTTAACCAATCACATCATTTCAGTATAAGGTGTCCGAATTCAATGTACTTGACTCATCCTTCAAAGAAGATCACTACTACATGGGCACGAAGTTCGATGCACCTACCGCTGTCACCTATTGGTCAAATTTTCTAAGGACGTGTCCCATCAAATGTAATTTTATAATTGGTCAAGCATTAAATATTTTGTAATGGGTTCTACAAACCCTAATTAGGGTTTCTATCTTTCGATCTTGGCCATTGATCTCAAATTGATTTGAGCCATTGAATGCAATGAGAGCACTATATAAGGCTTCACTCCTTCATTTGTAAAGTTAATAGCAAATAGTTAATTGTGAGTAGTTGAAAGTCAAATAGATAGCAATTAAAGTAGAGTAGGAAGAGAAGGCAGAAATTGTTGCCTAAGTTGTAAATAAACTTCCTTTTCATTGAAGTTATGGTGGAATGTGTTGTTTCTTCTACACTTGCATGGTTTCTTGTTGCATCTTCATGTTAAGATAGTGATGATTAGATGAATGGAAGGCTTTGTGTATGATCGATGGTGAAATTCTTATATCCATACTACTAACACCATGCGGATGGTAAAGTGCCTCGCATGGTCAACTGGAATCATTTTGCTTAAGCTTAACTTCAATTATCATTCCTTCATTGATATGCATCAACTTGATGGTGTCTATGCATGTGGCGATGATTTGAAAATCAAAAAGCTATCCTTAGAAGATCGCACTAGCCTTGTGGAGATGTTCATAGCATGTCAAAGCAAGACTTATTGGAATTTCATCAAAAATTGTCCTTTGTTCTTACATTCTTAGATTAGATTAGCCTTCCTAAACCCTTTTCTTTTTTTTTAATCAAATGAAATTCCACGTTCCAACAACATTTGAGCAATCAAGCATTCAATGTAAGTCCACCTTGTGATACCAGCAAAATCACATCATACACCATTGAAGCTATCCAACAAGTCAAGACCTAACATAAAAGAACCTTGAAGTCATCTCAACTGATCCTTATGCGAATCTTCAGCATTTGAGAGTCTTTACTCAAGAGAGGATAGAGTATTCAATACTTTATTTTGTGTTCGATAGTGCATCAAAATACCATCAACAACTCCTAGTTTTGTATTTTGAGCTTCATTTTTCTTAGATCAACACCCCCAATCATTGTTGGGAGGTATGCCTTCTCCCAATGTATCAGTGGAATTTTCTTGATTTCTTTTGAGCCTACCCAAAGGAATTTTTGTGAGAAAAATTTCCTATTTTGTTTTTGTTTTATAAGTTATCTGGTAGCAAGACATTAAATATATTGGCAACGCTGATAGAATTGACTTGATCCCGATAATTTGACTTGCTAAAGTAAGCCATTCGCTTTTCCATTCAGCAACTTTGTTTCTGCATTTCTCCGCAACCTCTTCCCAGTGATTTGAATGACATGTCCCTGCAAAGATTGGGGCCTCCACATGCTTGGCTAGTAATGATGCAATGGGGAAACTTACGAGATTTGCTATTCTTCTTTGAATGACCTTGTTTGTATAAAAGAAATATATCTTTGATTTATCTGTATTCATAACTTGTTCTGATATTTCAGCATATTTCTCTAGAGCCTCTTTAATTACCTCTGCTTCTTGCATATTTTCTTCTCCAAATAGAACCATGCCATCCGCAAACTGCGCATGTGTGATAGGATCCAAATCATCAACCACTTTAATACCTTTCCTTATCTTGCTGTCTCTTCTTTTTTTGAAAGCCCTTCACATTGCTTCAACAATTATCACAAATAGAAAGGGTGATATAGGATCACCTTGCTGTATACTGCTGGTTGCCTAGAAAAATCCACATAATAATCTTTTAACCAATATGGAGTATCTGACTCAGGATAAGCAATATCTAATCATTTCTAACTAGAGAAAAGAAAATCGCCCAAAATCGCCTGGACTCGGTGAGTCTCAAGCCGAGAGTCTCGGCAAGTCCAGGGGGCTCGGACTCGGTTGAGTCTAGGGTCCAGACTTGCCTGGATTTGGACTCGCCCAGACTCGCTGAGACTGGCGAGTCCCGACTCCCAGATTCGGCCGACGACAATAAAATAGGAGGAGAAAGGCGAGTTGTGAGGAGAAACAAGGGTTCATTGAAGGAAAAATAGCAAGGAGGAAGCTCAAGATTTCGTCCATAAATCACATTGGGGCTGCATTCTACTTTCATTTGGTGCATCAAGAGTTGGAAAGGAAGAGTTTGCATCTCATTTCAAGCTTGTTGTAAGAGGCGCAACAAATAATTTGTGGAGAAGTTGAATGATCTTGTCTTTGTTCACTACAACCTCCGCCTCAAACAGAAACGGAGTGCACAGAATGACATCTCCCCTATCATTCTAGAGGAGGTTGATCCTGAAGCTGAGTGGACCATAGAGGCTACAACACCTATTTTTAGTGACGACGACATTGATTCGGTCGACCGGGCAGATAGAGAGGTCAAGGCTGTAGCCATGGAAGAGGAGCAAAGAACACGAGCAGAGACAACAGAGCCAAAGGCAGACACAGATATTCATATACCTGATGTTGGTGAGGGTGGCATGGTGTCACAGGTAGAGGCTATGGCTGCCGAATCATCCAGGACCTACCTTAGACGTCTTCGTAGGAGGGATGTAGGCTCCTCTGAGCCATAGGCTTGTAGTTGTTTTTACTTTTGATATTTGTATGGAACATTTGATCATATGATGACATAGATTTTTTATTCCATGAGTTTTGTAATATTGTATACATTTGACAATATTTATATATCTATGTTTGTTATTTCCTTAAGCTACAATTTGCGTTTATGCTTATGTGATTGATGTATACTTGTCTATGTAATCAAATTAGCTTCTATTTGATGATGTTATTGTGTCTTTAAGGTGTATTTAATAAAGGGTGCATGAAACAAGTTTTAAATCTTTAAAAATCTGTAAATTTCTTGAGTTTTTCACTTTGCCGAGTCCAGCCGAGTCTGAGCCGAGTTATTTTTGCTGCGTCCAAGTCCCAAGTCGAGTCGGCCTCGCTGAGTTCGAGTTGACTCCGAGTTCCATTTCTATGTTTCTAACCAATGGTTATTGAAGCCAAGTTTCCTCATTACTGCTAGTAAGAGATCCCATACAACTCTGTCATAGGCCTTGCTAACATCTAGTTTTATCGTCATTCCTTTAATCTGCTCTGTTATCATTCTATGTATTGTTTCACTTGATACAATAATATTGTCGGTGATTTCTTTGCCAGGAGTGAAGTTGTTTTGCTCTTTTGAAATAATGGAACCTAATATTTTCTTTAATTTGTTGGCAAGGACCTTTGTTATGAGTTTGTTAATTTTATTACATAGCGAGACTGGTTTGTAATCATTGAACGATTCACATGTTTTCTTCTTGGGAATAAGGGCTATGGCAGTATCGTTAATATCTTTGACAGATCCAAACTCTTCAACTAGGTCCCAAACCTTTGACCTAAGGAATGCCCGACATTTTTGATAAAATTTTGCCAAGCACTTTTTCAGGTGTGAGAGATCTATCAAGATGTAGTTGAAATGTTGCAACCCGTCCTATTCCATGGTGATTGGATCATGTAGCATCTGTTGTATGCTGTCGTATGTCTGGGATATAATCCAAATCGAATGAGTTTTCCTTGGGTGTGGTTTTCCTGCCTAACATTACCCAATTAAAGTTAACCGTTGCCTCCTCAATTTCAGTTCTTCCATTGACAACTGAACCATCTGAATTTCTTATTGTTTTGATTTTACTTTTCATTCTTCTGGCATTTGTAGATGCATGAAATAATTTCGAGTTATGATCTCTGGCCAAAACTTCTTTAAGTTCATGATTTAGAAGTCATTCCTACTTGAAATCTTCTTTAAACATACCATATGCTATGATCTTGTTATTGAGATTCTCCAAATCTTGTTCGATTGTGTGTTTCTCTTCGAATATGTTTTTAAAAACATCTTTTTTCCAAGCTTGGAGTTTTGTCTTCAAGAATTGCAACTTTATCATAAATCTGAAGCTGATTGTTCCATTTATCTGACATTTGTTACACCTTTTCTCAAGATAATTGACAAGCTCCTCCTCCCTTTACCACATACTCTCGAACTTAAATGTTGATTTGAAGGGCCGTTCATTTGCTTTAATTTCCAGGTTGACTAGGAAGTGATCAGAGACTGATATAGGGAGGATCTTTGCTTCAGTTTGGAATGAACCATTTAGCCACACAATGGATGTCATAAATCTGTCTAGTGTGTCCGCAATATTTATGAATCCCCTTCTATTAGTCCATGTGAATGTCCCATTTGATGTAGCACAATCCACCAATCCAGCCTCTTTAGCAAAATCCCTAAAATTATGTATGTTTTTGTTTATCTTTTTTAACCCCCTAATTTTTTCTTTAAGATTTCAGATAGCATTAAAATTGCCGCCCATAACTACTAATACTAATTCGGGACAATGGTCACATGGACAATGGTTACCTCTCCAGATTTGCGTACGCAACAATGCAGGAATATTGATGCACAGGGAAATAGAAGTCGGCAGCAGAAATGAAGAAGGCTGATGCATTTTTCCGTATGAATATAAGGCCGAATTTAATTAAAATATTTGAAATTCTCCAAAATTCGAATTTCATGTATGGTGTTCGATGAATGCTGTGGCCAACTTTTTGCTCAAAATAAACCAACTTTTTCTTTTTGGATTTAATGTTTCTGGTAAATACATTGCTTATCTATGTGTGTTTCTTTTTTAAGAGGGTTTTTCATTATACCCCAGTTTGGTGTTGTCTAAATCTGCTATTCATTATACTCCCATTGACTTATTTGGTTATTAGTAATTTAGTACAATTACTTTGACTTATATTTTTTGTGTATAGTATTTTGTTGTTTTGAGTGTAATGTGTAGCCCAAGATGAAAGGTCCCAAATGTTCCAAATTGTGGCAGAAAGATAGCAATGAAAGTCTGTATGGAAATCATGGTGCATTATATTTTATGGTCAAATCAATTTCAAATGTTTTGGCATTATATTATAACAATTGCAAAATATATACTCTGCATTGGGGAAATGGTGTTATCTAATTCCCATGAATTCATAATGTATTCTAATAAATATAAATATCTATGTTTCCCACCAATATTTGAGCAAATAAAGTGCTAGTGAACGTCTAATGCACAGAATGGTCATTTTCTGATGTCGATTATTAACATTTACTTCCAGTTGACATTTCTTTCAAGAATGTAAATTCTGTCAATTTGGGCACACTGGACATTATACTATATTTGGTATTTCAATCGAAACGTAAGTGTAATTATTCTATAATTGTAGCTTTTCAAAAGCAAGTTAACAGTTTTTATGAGTTCTAGTGATTATCTTAGAAATTCATAAATTGGTGGATTAGAAAACAGAATCAATTTTATAAGTTCTGAGTTTCTATTTTTTAAAATCTTTTTCTTTTTTTGAAAATCAAATTAAAATCTGCTTCCTGGTTACCTCGTATGGGATTTATTCATGTCCTTTTCTCTTCTGCTATAAATTCCATAAAACATTGGCTAGTATTGTTGGTACTTTCAAATTTTGAGATGCCATGTCATGTTACTGGTGACCCTTATTGTAATATTAAATGCAACTAAGTCATGAAAGTATTTTAAGACGAGTTAGTTTATGTTTTTCAATTGAATTTGGTGCAGGTTTGGGAAATAACTGCAAATAAGATTATCATGGTATCAGCTATTGGAAATGATGGTCCTCTTTATGGTACACTCAATAATCCAGCAGACCAAAATGATGTTATTGGGGTTGGTGGGATCGATTATGATGACCATATTGCTTCATTTTCATCTCGTGGCATGAGTACATGGGAGATTCCTCACGGGTATATTTCATCTTTCATTTATTTTTGTGCTAAAAAACTCTGGAGGTTGTTTTTATTCTAGTTTAATTTCCTGTTTCCTGCATTGGCATTCATCAAATTTGTGCTACTGGCTACATATTACTGGAAACTGATGTATTAGGTCTTTGAACAGTATAACACCAATGCTGAAGCTGGAAGAATATTCACATGGAGGTTAAGCTCATTTGTAGTCGACATGCAATAACTTGTATTTTTATTAATATATTTAAGGCCCGACAATCTATCTGACCTATTGCAAGACTTCAAAAGTTAATGACGAAGAATGAATATTGTAAATCTAAAAGAACTATGACAGCATTCTAATGTTATTATGGATTAATTCTTTATTTTGTAAATGACTTTGGACACAATCAGTTGGATGAGATGCACATCAATTACTTGGAATTTCTTTTGTTTTTTTGGAAGGATCTCCTTGAATAATTTCAAATGGATCTGGCAAACAAAGATGAAAATGAGTTGAACAATTGAAATTGTTATAACCTATGTTCCATGGTGTGGTCTTTCCAGTACAGGGATGGTGTAATGGCAGTCTGAGGGATATATATATGTCTCTGTGTGTGTTATATGAGAGAGAGAGAGAGAGAGAGAGAGAGAGAGAGAGAGAGAGAGAGAGAGAGAGAGAGTTCTACAAATTACTGAACATCAGTGTAACTGCAGCAATATAACATGACACTCTTCAAATGATGTTTGATGATGTCCGCAGAATCTTGCATGCCAACCGTATTCCAAAAATAAATTGTTTGTTTGCACTTCTTACACAATAACAGTGTACCAGACATAGCCAATGGACCTTTAATCTCATTTGCAACTGACAATAATAACTGACTTAAATAGCAGATTGAGAATTCTTTGAACAATGAATCTAGAAATCCAAATTATGGCTGTTAGTGTTAACTATTATAAAACTTATCTTTTAACTATGAATCTGAATCATGATATATTTATTGCTGTCATTACTGTCGTGATTAATTTAATTGCTGTTATACTGCTGTCATGATATACTTAATAGTATTTTTTTTAATGTTATGTACTGTTTTTTTTCAAACATTATAAAAAAATTGCTTTGCTGTAGGGAACACCCAGCTGTTCTTGGGATGGTTGAGGGAAGACTGAGACATCCCTGCCTGCCTTTGGGATGGCCAGGTGCCCCCAACCAATTCCTGCGGTTTCCTTTAAATGGGGAAGTGTTTCTGAAGCGTTTCCAGACTTTGCTTGTTGGTCGAGGGGGATGGGGTTGGCGAGCGGAAGAGGACTGACAGGGGATGTCCCCTGGTATCCCGCCATCCCTGAAATGCCTAAGGGAATGGTGACAGGTGTTTAAGGGCTGGGGATGCACCCCCATGTAACACAGGTTATAACCATTTACTACTCACGAATAAAATCCCTCATCATGCCTTCACAACCAAGATAAACAGAAACATTCAGAAGAAAACACAAGTTGAAGTAAAAATAAAATAAATAAAAGCTAAATAGCAATTATTATAACAAAACACAATAATTTGATAAAAATACAGATTTGTTTGCATTGCAAATTAACTTTTCTAAAGGAAAGGCTTGCCGTTGAGTGGTGAAGGAGCTTGACAATGATGATGGAAATAATAACAAAAAGTGTAATAAATGTGAGTATAAGACAAGGAAGGCAATTCTATTATATTCAAAATTTTTCAAATGATATTTGTCAATTGGATCTTGGTCCATTTGTGTGAATCATTTTGGTTCTTACACAGTAAACTATGCTATACTGTGTAAAAGGGATGAAGATGGGGATGGTTGCTTGTATAAAACTAGCTTCACTTTTTCTTCAATTATTATCTCTATAGACTTATATGATATTGGTGCAGCTTCAAGCAATTTCCTTATTTGTTAATTTAGGCAGATTGTCATTGTCTAATGCTGAGGAAGTAATCTCTAACACCAGCAGTATTTGTCCTTTGTGAAGTGTATTTCATATTGTAATTCCCAGCAATAAAGCTGCTGCTTTCAAACATTAGAGAATGGGATTTATTGCTGCTGAGTCATCCAAACCATCCAAAAGCTACTGCAAGGATTTCTAACGTTGCCTCCTTGAATGCATTAATTATGATGCAAATGGGAATTGCTGGATATAGGAGTATTGAAGGATATTTTGTTTCAAAATGAGTCATTAAATGCATTGAAGAAGAAAAAACGGGCCCTATTCTAAATGAAATGATACAAGTTGACTTTGACTTGCTTTGATAACATACAATATTTTTATTGGACTTTTACACACTGACACCAAATATCTTTAGAAGAATTAATAAGTCGTTTTGAGACACTAAACCGACAATAAGTAGACAATAAATTATAATAACCTACCACTAGGAAACTATTAAAAACTTAACTTCAATCTAAAAGCTATCATTAGAGACCCAATCGACAAACATAGACTTTAAAAAACAATTCAATGATTTGATTCAATGCTAATTGACTTTTCTAAGATAGTTACAACTTACAAGCTATAATTAGAAATTGAATTGATTAAAACACAACTTGACACCTATGCGTTGGAGGTGAAGCATGGTTTTGACAACACACAATGGTCGGAGGAGGAAACTGATAGTGCACAGATAAAAAGATTTCAAGCGGGGCTAGTAGTAGGAAAAAGATATAGATTATTAAAAACATTTTCTCTTTTGTTGAAATATTTTTGCCATCCACAAAGGTTTGGTATTTTCTTGAAAGTGTTCCATTCAAAATGATTGATGACATCATTGGAGTAATATTTTTGGAACATTGTTCATTTGTGTACATAACAATAAGTTTTAGATGAATATAGATCTTCACCACTATTGCATCAATGCACCATGTTCATTCCTTGCCAGTCTTAAAGAATACCTCGTGTTACAGGGAGATATATAGAGCCAAACATGGATATGGTGAATTAACAAACATGACTGCAGCTAAGAAATTGTTAATTTACTCGATATATGAGCTTGGAAATAGCAGAAATAACCATTGATTCATTACATTGTACGCCCAGATTGGTTACTCCTCTATTGCAAAGACTCTGAAGCAATCGTATACTATGCGTGGGCAATAGGCTATTTAATAAACGTTTGAATTTGTCTGAAACCAAAATATTCTCGCATGAGGAGTAGGCTGATAGAAAATCTCTTATCACAAACTCCGCTTTCCGCCAATCAATAGAAAACAATATCTATGAAGGTTGGAAAATAAGTAGATGTTGCGAGTGGTAGAAAATCTAAGATCCTGGTTTGTGCACCATTCCTAAGCTCCATGACTGCCCAAGACTGGAATGTTGCTTTGATACCATGTAAAAAGAATGCGACAAGGATGCTACAGTAATATTGTGCTTCTATATTTTGTTAACTGAAACATAATACAAATTTTTTGGACTGAAATCTCTAATATTATAGGAATACTCATGGGATAAAATCATAACAAAAACTCACAGGTCATTCTTTGTTGTGATAATGCAAGTATTTCCATTCCTGTAATAAGTTTTAGGTGTTCACATTAAAGTTCAGGTCATAATGGAGGCAACATTGTATATGTTGTGTTCATTGCTTTACCTATCATTTGGTTAAGTGTTATGAATAAGTCACCTAATATTGAGTTAAAAAAATCAATTTGAGGTGTTCGAAGGTGCTTCTTACATCTAATGCTGTTGAAACCACATCACAATTGAAGCATGGAAGGACTCCTGTTTCACATTGTTATTCTATTAGTCTCAAAGTTGCCACACAAATTACTCTGTTGTTGGCATGAGTTTGCCTCAGTCAATGAAGAATTGTTTAATTGGTTTTGGTTTTAACTCAGTATATTTTTCAATTGATGTTTCGGATCACACTTAATGATCCATTGTCAGGAATAGGAGAGTGATGGATTGGATTGCACAGAATCAGCCTTAAAGAGAGGTGGGGGGAGGAGGTGAGGTGAGGACTGGAAAATGAAGAATAAGGCAAGAGGAAAGAGTGGGGTAAGGTGGGATGGACTTAAAAGATAGCATAATTGCGTGGTAATAAATAAGACAGATCAATATGGTGAACTAGCAGATAACAAACATGTATTGTTCACTAAGAAATAAAATGACAAGAGGTTATAAATAAATTATACGCATTCAGTAAGAATTAAAATGACAAGAGGACTGAAGTTAAGCATTTGCTTAAAAAATATGAAAATTATATGAATATAGAAGAAAAGGTGAATATATAAATGTGTATAATATGTATATTTATGATAAAATTGTGAGTGCTTATATAGGCAGATAAATGCATTCATTTCGATGAGAGAAATATGAGTGTGTGCTATATGTGTCGGTGTATTTAAAATTGCTCAGTTATAATATGCCAATGGTTCTGAGGGTTAAGATTCATATTTGTTACTATGAAATGGTTTTGGTTTTGGTCTAATCTTCCTCTATTAATTGTAATATGTGTGCGCATCAGATCACTAAGGCTTTGTATCTGAAACCTGGATGCTAAGTTAAGCAAAGGATGTTCATTATAATGTAAAGAAGCCTTGCTGTTATATGTTCTGGTTGGCATGGATCAAAATAACTATATTCCAATCCTAGTCATTTCCTTTTTTGAGTATATTTGCTGACATCGATTTTGTTTAAAAGCATTTCTTTGACAGTGGAACTATTCCATTTGCAAGATTAGTTAGTGAAAGTAGTTCTTTTGCATTACTTCTTCTGAAACTTTATAATGGTACAACATGATAATCAAGTCAGAGGCTAAGCTTTCATTTGATTTCTATTTTGTAGGTATGGACGTGTCAAACCAGATGTTGTTGCATATGGAAGAGATATAATGGGTTCAAAAACTAGTACTGGCTGCAAAAGTCTTTCAGGAACAAGCGTTGCAAGTCCGGTAGTTGCTGGTGTAGTCTGTTTGCTGGCCAGTGTGATTCCTGAGAATATTCGCTGGGACATATTGAACCCAGCAAGTATGAAACAAGCACTAGTTGAAGGTGCTGCAAAACTTGGTGGGCCAAATATTTTTGAGCAGGGTGCTGGTCGACTTGATTTGTGAGCATATATTTTTTTCTTTTGAACTGGTTTTATTGATCTTTTTTCCTTTAGGCATGTATAATAATGTATATTTAATAAGCTCTGACTTTTTGCGCTAATTTTCGAATTAAAATGCATGTGTTATGGATTATCTGACAGCTATTGAACTTTCTGTCATGCTTCACTATGTCTCACTCAGGCTTGAATCATATGAAATTCTTCTCAAGTACAGGCCTCGGGCAAGCATTCTTCCAAGTATTCTTGATTTTACAGATTGTCCTTATGCATGGCCTTTTTGTCGTCAACCATTATATGCAGGTGCAATGCCTGTTATGTTTAATGCAACTATTTTGAATGGTATGGGAGTGACTGGGCATGTTGAGAGTGAACCGATATGGCATCCCTTCAACGAGGTTGGGAATCTACTCAATATTCACTTCACCTATTCTGATGTTATTTGGCCATGGACTGGTTACTTGGCTTTGCATATGCAAATCAAGGATGAGGGGGCTCAATTTTCAGGACTTATAGAAGGGAATGTAACATTCACAGTAGTTTCACCTCCTGCAAAAGGGGAGACCACTCCTCGGAGAAGCATTTGCATACTTTTTTTAAAATTGCAAGTTATTCCGACTCCACCTCGTTCTCAACGGATTCTGTGGGATCAATTTCATAGTATTAAATATCCTCCTGGATATATACCTCGAGACTCACTAGATGTGAAAAATGATATTCTTGATTGGCACGGCGACCACCCACATACAAATTTTCATGGGATGTTTGATATGTTGAGGGATGCTGGATACTACATGGAAATTTTGGGGTCCCCATTGACATGTTTTGATGCCAGCCAGTATGGTACACTCCTAATGGTAGATCTTGAGGATGAATTTTTCAAAGAAGAGATTAGTAAACTGGAGAATGATGTAAAGATTCATGGTTTGGGGTTGCTTGTATTTGGAGATTGGTATAATGTGGAGACTATGACGAAGATGAGATTTTTTGACGACAATACTCGTAGTTGGTGGACTCCGGCTACTGGTGGTGCCAATATTCCTGCACTAAATGACCTACTCAAACCTTTTGGTATAGCATTTGGGGACACTATCCTGAATGGTGCATTCTTCTTAGGAGGAGAAAGAAGTCACTATGCTTCTGGCACAGATATTGCAGAGTTCCCAGCAGGTGGTTTCCTTCATAATTTCTCATTTCAAGAAAATTTTGATGGTAGCACCACACAGAATGTAGTGCAGGCATCTGGTCTAGCCAAAGTAAGTTCCTACTCACCTTGTGGGTATAGTGTTTCATAGTCCACATTTTAGAACAGTTCCCTGTCAAATCCTAAAAGAAAGCATATGAATTTCTGTGCAGGTAGAATCTTCTGTTCTTGGAGTTTTAGAAGTGGGTGGTGGAACTGGTCGTATTGCAGTATATGGAGATTCAAATTGTTTGGATAGTAGCCATATGGTGGTTAATTGCTACTGGCTTCTTAGAAAGCTTCTAGATTTCACCAGTCAAAATATTAGAGATCCCAGGATATTCCCAGCATCAAACAGATTGGCTTCTCCACTGATTAGGAATGATGGTTCTTTTCCAGCCCGGCGAGAAGATGTTAATCTTTCATCATATTCTTTGGTGATGAATCACAATCTAATGTGTGGGAATGATGCTCGTTTTGAGGTGTGGGGAGCAAAGGGTTATAATGCAGAGACTTGGAGGAATGGAGAACTCCCAGGGATTCCTAGTCCTTTCATAATACGACAGCCAATGAGAAGCAATCCTGATACATCTCAAAGCATTATTGGTGCAAGGCCTGCCATTGGAAATTCAGAAACAAATGTAACAGCTGAAAGGGAAACTTATCACTCTAAGGAATATTCCTTTAATGCAACCAAAGATGGTTTTGGTATTGACAAAAATCAAGGTTTAGAACAAGTTGGGAATCATTCATTGAAAATTCCTCTGTCAAAAAGAAATGTCTCAATAAACATCTCAAGCAGAAGACAACGTGCAAAGATGGACCTTCTTGGGTGGCTCAACAGGGATGAGGTAAGCATTTCACTGCATTTACTTACAAACTGAAAGCTCTTTACGTAGAAGGTAATTTAATCGTGAAATGTAAAGATATTCTTTAAAATCCCGGAAGTTAGGATCTTCTTTATTTGCCAGGGATCATTTGAAACTATGAAAGTTTGGGGCTTGTAATATTTTTGGCTTCCTGAAATGACTCAGCAAAAATATAACTCTTTATGAAGTTTGAATGGTGCAATGTCGAGAAAGCTATATTTCTTCTTTCAGAGATTTTGCTTGTATTTACATTTGGAAAGCTGATTTGGTATGCTTCTGGTAATAACTGTTTGATGTTTTTTTTGTTTGACCCACTTGATTTTAATCTTTGGAAGTAATATAGGTAGATAAGGATCATAGGAAGCTCAATACCTGATGTGGCAGAGTCCCAGTTCTTAATAGATATAAAACGTAAGATTTTTGAGGAACAACTTAATAACAATTTTATGATAATAATTCCGCTGTACTTTGTTGGTGTTGGAAATAAGCCACACCCAGACCGACGATGGACTGGTCCAAGAGGGGCCAGTAGCTCAGTGGTAGAGCACTCCAGCAGCATATGGAAGGTCCTAGGTTCGAGTCCTAGCTGGTCCATGTCTCAACATGGTATCAGAGCCAGGTCCAGGCTAGGAGCCCCAAGCACACGAGAGGTGTGGCTTAAGGGGGGGTGTTGGTGTTGGAAATAAGCCACACCCGGACCGACGATGGACTGGTCCAAGAGGGGCCAGTAGCTCAGTGGTAGAGCACTCCAGCAGCATATGGAAGGTCCTAGGTTCGAGTCCTAGCTGGTCCATGTCTCAACATACTTTGTTAATTGCCCTGCTGCTGGATTAATGTGTGAAAATTCTTTCCTCTTAAATGCTGATACCGCATTAAAATCTGCTGTACTGCTGCTGCCTTGGGACTTGCTGAGTCTTTGTGAGCCCTGCTGAGTCTTGTAAAACTGCTCTATGGGCACCACAAAAATGGTTGTCCTGAGCACACATTTGGCCAGCAAAGTTTGACCCTAACATTTTTTTGAAGGGCCTTGTAATTTACAGGGATTTTCACAATTGATTAGTTATGTCGTTTTTCAAACCTATTCCAGTGGTTGGTAGTGTTTGGTGTCTTTCAGATGCTATGGATGCATATGCAGATGATGGGATTGCACCTCTCTCTGGGGGCAGTTACCAAGGCACATTCATCCTCTTGTTCTTAACATTGTGGACCTGTTCCATGAAATTGAGGGTTTGCTACTTCTTGCTCATATTCCAGGATATCCAGTCAGATGCATATTATAGTTAACGTGGTTACAAGCTTCCTTTATATTGCTATCATTTACGAAGGATAAGAAATTTTCTACAGTTCATTCTTAGTGTTCACTAGGGCAGTTTGACTAGATCCATTTAGTTCCAGGTCATACTTATATAATTAAATTTACATCATCAAATCTTCTATTGACTTTTTCATGTTTGTTGATGTGTATGCTAAAAGCTAGAACTAGCTTTAATCTCATGTCAAATCTCCACCAGCCTTCATGTAATTTAGAATCATATGACTTTTGCCTGTATTGACATGTTTAAGGGTTATCCCCGCTTGTTTGTTAGAATCACAAATTCTTTTGTGCTTACCTTGTAGCTTGAAGTCTTTTGTTGTTTAAAGATTCAGCGCTCCTTTTATAACTCCCACATGCTATTATTAGTGGTTGGTCCCTGTTGACCTACTGTGGTCATTCATGGGTATCAACATAGTTTGTCTTTGTTTCACCCATGCACTACCTTTCTTTTGACTTTTTGATCAGTCATTCATGGACATAAATATAGTTTGTCTTTGTTTCTTCCTTGCACTGGATTTCTTTTGAGGTTTTGTCTGCAGTCTATTCTATCAGAGCTTCTCTTTTCATTGGGAAGTTACATATTTGGTGACTTGAACTCTTTTAGAGCTTCATGTTGTTTGACTAGGAGTGATTCAATTAGGAAACACTACTTTTTCTTTCTGTGGACTTCTTTCTTTTTAAACTTCAGTTCAGTATAGTGTGTTTCTTGTAGTGCGTGGCATAGCCACTTGCGCACAGAGATTGCTCTTCTCGTCAATCGTACGTGTTGGAATTAGAAAATTGTGGTAAATTGGCATTTATGATGTCTCTATAATTTTTATCTCTTGAAGCAATGGTGTCATCGGAAATGTTTTAGAAACAATATGGTGGTTTTACTTTCAAAAGTTCGTTTAACTGTCAAGTTTAGGGTTACTGTTATTTTCATTCGTATCTAACATATATAAACCTCAACCTTGCTGGCTATTTTGCAGCTTGATGTACCAACCTTGGTTGCATTTCAGTGGCTTGTCCCAGTTCTTCTCTGTATTACTGGTGAGTAATTGATATTGAAGCTCAAGGGTTCCTAAGGGTTCAATGTTCATTTTTGCTTTAAGTAATTTGTTTCCTTGTAGGGTTTCTTCTTGGTTTGAGCTTCTGGCGAATGAGGCAAAGGCGACGCAGAAGAGCACGGAATCGAACGGCGCGTCCCATTGCTGTTTAATAGTTCGATACAATTTATAACAGTTGACACCAAAGTATGCAGTGTTTAGCTATTGGTGCAGCAAAATGGAAGTCTTCATGGCCTTGCAGTTGTTTGCTAGAAATGATCTTTGATTTAAATGCTGTATATTAGTTTCATATTTTGTATGAGATGAGGAACTTAGATACCAACGAGTATGACAAGGAAACGTCAGCTAGAGGTGCATGGAGGCGACCGTAAAGAACTATTTTGTGAATACAGCAATTCAGTAGCATGACTTTTTAATGTAATTATAGAAATTTTGTCAACGTAACTTGGAAGGAGACTCAGATGGCTTTCAAATATTACTTTGATGTGGCTGCCGGGTGTCTCCTCTGGTTTTGCACTATGCCTTGTCTTGGTTGTGGGTCTGTACCAAACAGTGAGAGGATCTGGTTCAGCCTGCAAAATGGCAGGAAAGTAAGTGAGATGGTGCTTTCTCTGTATCATAGTCAAATGGTTGATGAAAGGCAACCCCAACGTATGTTTTGAATAATTAATTCTCAGTTGTCAATCAATTTTTGCTTCCCTCGAAAGAAGATTTCTTAAGCTTGTCTATTGGTAATAAGATCACGTGCACATGTTGAGTAGTAAATTTCCAATGCTAATAATTTGTAGGAATTAATGGTGGGTATTTTCTATTCTTAAGAATTTGTTATCACTGCATTTGTAAAACCTACAATAATTTGAAATCCTTGAATTAATGCCCTCCCCATTATTTTTGAGGTTATTGATGTAGGTTGATTGGTTTGATGGTCAAAACTGGTCATCGATCATTGGAAGCTGGCATATTTGATGTTCCAGTGTATATGATTCAACAGTATTTAAATAATATAGGATTCACGGGAATAAAGCTTCTCAATGGATGGATAGCACATAGGGTTTTAATATTGCATTTATAATGAGCATGAAAGCCAAAAAGATCTAATTCACTAGTCCTAGACAATTTCATTGTTTTTCAGATATCTAGATGTTCACCTTTTCTTGAAGAACAGACGAGACAGTGATTGCAGCAAACCACCGTGTCAGAATTCTGTATTGGTTGGGGTTAAAAATTGCAAGGTTTCATTTGCGCTGCTTCTATGGTGTCTGACATGTAAATATTTGCATAAGTTTATCATATAAATGTTGTGGTCTTCCAAAAGAAAGATGTTATTGTCATGACAGATAATGCCATCATGGATTACTATAGAAAATCTCGCGACTCTGGTTTCATTGTGCTCAATAGAGTTGACTCCTTTAACACCTTACATAAACAACCAAAGTGTCTGAAGGCTTGAGCCTTGAACTCTAACCATCATACAGTTCAATCTTTGGTTGCACATGTTTCTACTGAACAACTCGACACTTTTGATTATGTGACGATTGTTCAATGCTTAAAGGTTATGTTGAACAAAATCAAACACTTAGGCAAGATGTAAACAAGGAACTCAAAATGAAATATGTGACATTTTTTTGTTAACTATGAAGGGAATACATCATCTATTTATGTCAAATCTTCCTAATTTGACACTAAATATAAACTCAAATGACGTGTAGCAAGCAACACATGCAATTTATTGATTCTACACCCCCTGAATATTTATTTTCTTATCAAAACGCTACGTTTTGCAAACTTTATCCATGCAATCTCTCTTGGACTTCCCTAGCTTGCACGTATGCATTCCTTGCAAGCATTCTTCTCTTTGATGATTTCTCCTTAGGTGTAGCGACTTAAGTACTGTAAATTAAATTAAATTTATATCTTTATGATTATTGTGGAGCTTTCGATGGAAGAGTGAACCATGGGAAGATGATAAAATTCACCAGCTGGTTCTCACAAGATGTTGAGGGCTGAATTATATTTTAATTATGTGTATGCATATGCCAATACATGTATCTATGTAATGATGAAAACTGCATACACGTGCTCTTTTCTCATCGGTCAGACCCATTTTGATTAGATTGTCATTTATGTTATAAAACAAGTCTACAAGTGACATTCTTAAGTAAAAATGACATCATAATCTTATCTTAACATGTCACCATCATGACTCGGTTTTAGGTAACATGATGATCTCTATAGCTTTCATTTGTCACTATGGTTTAGATTCATGGATGCAAAATTAACATAGTTCACTTTAAGTGTAGATTTGAACTTTGAATTTTTAAAATACAAAATTTAATTTAACTTTCACAATTTTTTCTAATAGCCATTGTGAGTTGGCGTAGCACCCATATATCTGAATTTGTTTGCTATTTTATTCTATTGAAGGATATGCCCCAAATTGTCATGGAGACCTATTAGAGAACATTCATGATACATCCATAGAATAGAATAAAAGGGCATCAATATTGTATCGCTTGTTGTCATAATTGTATGCATAGTAGATGCTTACTGTCTTTGATATTTGTTTGTTGTCATTAAATCAATAGCTAGGCACTTGAATTCCTTGCCTAACAAGCTCCCAAATAGTATTAATCGCCACCTCGCTTTAGGTATAGGTACAAGAAGTCGAGCACATTTAGAACATGCATAATTTTTTTGTTAGTTCTATATTGAAAGTTAGGTTCATCTCTATGCATAATGTTCACTTTTATAGGCATAGAGTTCAATCATGTCGGTGAATATTTGAAATATAGTGACATACAATCAATTTAAATTGTTACGATGCTACCATCCAATAAGCAACTATTTTTTACATATTGACAAATAATTTCTTGACATCTTCAACAAAATATCCATGCATCTAAATTTTAAGTTATGTATCACATTTCATTTATTTAAACTATATAAATTTAATTTTAGATTTATTGTTCTAGTCCCAACTCCTTATCTTAGGTTGGAGTCATTTATTATTGTGTTTTAATTAATTTTACATCAAATAGTTATATAAGGAAGATTTTATCCTCATCACATTTTTTGGTTAACTCGACATTTGAGGCCTTTAAAAAGGAATTTGATCATGTTTTTTTTATTTTTTTATTTTTTTAAATCAAGTATTTTTAATTGTTATACTTTCATTTCATATTTCGTTTGGGTTTGGAGTATCCTTTTCATTTGCTTTTTTGTTATGCTTTCTATTGTGAGATACCGTTATTTCAACTTGTAGAGTTCCATTTGTTGATTTATTTAATGATTTGATTGCTCATTGATGTTTTTAGTTTTATATTAGAGCTTCATTGTCTTTTATATCATTTTTCTTTTAGGGTTTTCTCATTGCTTTGCATTCCAAGGTTTCATCCACATCCTTGCTTAAACAATCCTCATCTAAATATTCAAATGGCCCAATATGTTGAGAACAATATTTTTTGATAGTGATCACATGGGTAGTATTGTTGAGCTTGAGGTTGACAACTTCAATCATGAGGAATTTGGATCAATAAATTATGCACGTGAGCATGCTTGGTCATTCAATGTTCATCATCTTGCACATTTGTTTGAGGTCTTTCATGATTTGTTGATTAATAAGTCTTTTGGTTTAGAGGCTCTTCAAGGCATTAGATCTCGAGTTACTCTTTAAATTCTTAGAATGTTGCATCTTCCCTCCCCCATCCTACCTAGGTTAATTTCTCTTTCCATAATCCTACTAGTTTTATTGCCTTATTTGTCATGCCTTTATTTGCTTCCTTACCTACCTCTATTTTGGATATTGTTGTTTAGTCTATTTGTTATCTTGAGCTTTATACCTTAACCCCTCTTCATTCTTCATTTCATCTTTCTAGTTTTTTACCTCCTTACCATGTTATCCACACTAGTGCCATGGTTTACCATGTTATCCACACTAGTGCCATGGTTAACCATGTTTTTAATATTACATCTACCAATTTCATTCACGATATTAATGTTGTCTTCTTTTCTCCTTATCAGTGCCATGCCTCATTCCATCCCTTGTTCAATGCCACATTCCATTCCTCCCAACATGACCATGTGTATGTCTTATCATCCTTCCTATTATCAACCCACCTATACCCCACCTTTTGCATCTCTTGTTGCTAGTACCACCATCCCTTCTTCTACATTAGACACACTTATTCGAAATATAGACAAAGTAGGATTTTAGGTATAGAGTAGAATTTTAGGTAGATATTAAGTTGAGTAGCCAAGATATAGGCACAAAATACACAACTTAATACTCAACTTGCTTTTGAAATTATTATTTATTGTTGGTGTAAATAATTATTCATCATGGATATTATTACACCTTACTTAAGTTTACTTAGGATAATGCATTTCATAGTAGTTTGGGTATGAGACACTTGGGTGTTTGTGCCACATTGGGATAGTGTTTGCAAGAGAATTTCCACCTTTTATGGTGTGATCTTCTTACCACTCTATCATATCCACTTATTGTGGAGTGATAATTCCACCTTCGGTGGGTGATCCACCTCATGTGGAATATTTTATTGTTTTTCCTACGTACCACACCTATTTCCTACCTACCCTTGTTTCTTATTGAGCAACATGTCATGTTTGTGTGCTCACATATCCATATTGCCTTGCCTATATAAGCAGGCTCATATTAATTGTATGTAACTATTGAATAACTATTGATTTTTTGATCATCTATCTATTGATGAGAATACAATTTATTCTTGTCCTATATTTTGTACTTTTCATTGAGCTCTTGATCTTGACAAAATCTCACATGGTATTAGAGCCATTAGAGCGTCTTTGATTCGTCTTTGAGAGGCATTATTGAGACATCAAGAGGTAGATCTGAGGAGAAACATCTTTTGGAGGCGTCCTAGACCAGATCCGACCTCGTTATTGCGTTCGGGTGGTCGTTTCCATGAATTTTGAGTATATATTCGCCTATATTGGGTGAATGTCGAATTTGGGGCTTGGAGAAATTTTTTGCCCAATTTGGGTAGTACGGTATGGATTTTCGAAAAAAAAAATTCATTTTCAATCCACAGAAAGTTTTTGATTTGAAAAGTTTTATTAAAAAAAAAGAAAATCAAAAAAATCAAATTTGTATTATTAGGGGGGGACCCCTGTCCCTGACCCTCTGTACTTGATTTTCGTGTCTGTAGGTTTCTCCGGCTCATAGTACCATTGTCGTACTCTGCAACCCTCGACGCCATCCTCGCAAGTCTTCCTCTCGGCGACCCCGCTCCGCACATCCACCGGCCGCAAGCTCCCGCCGCCGCTACCAACAGCCTCCCCGACATCCCCGCTGATGGTCTTCATCGCCACCTCTCGGTCCTCCGGTTCCCGCACCGGTCTGCTGCACCACCCGCCACCGACCGTGCTTTTGCCGCCCGTGCTGCATGTCCTCCGGTCTTCGACGACTGTCTTCTTGGCCGCCGCTCACCTTACTCCGATGTCGCTGCAGTTTGTTCGCCCTCGCCGACAACCCCCTCCAGCAATCTTCTCGTCTGGCGACCCTGCACGACCGACGCCGGCTCTCGTGGTCTTCCCGTCGGTAGCCCCGTCGACGACAACTTGTTCGTCGCCCGTCGGACGACCTTCCTCCCGCCGACACTGGCCCCGCTCGCCGGCGGACCTCGCAATCCCTGCCACGCGGTCCGATCACATCAGCAGACTGCCACATGGCAAACCAATCACCTCGCGAGCTCCACATCAACAGACCTATACAATCATTTGCCACATCGGTTTTCGTACCTTGCCACGTCATTCAACACACCAGCGACTGTACGAACACATCACTTTTTTCAGCCAATTAGATTCTGCCACGTGTCAATCCATACTGTACGGACGCCCAGTCAATGGGGAGGTGAAGTTTTCGCAACAGTTAGACGACCATCAAATTTAACCTTGTGTTTTGTTGACGTCATCAATTTTTTGAAAATTTGTCAGGCCCCCTCTGTTGAGTTTTTTTGATTTTGCAGTTCAACTTCAAATGCCCATATCTTGCTCATTTTTGCTCCTTTTTTGGTCCATTTTTTTTTTTAAAATGGGCTAATTTTTCGTATATATTCTCGTGGTGGCATTATTTTCTAATTTTGATGGACAAATTTTTCAGAAATCTCAGTTTTTGGTGATTGTACCTGTCCAATCCCCGTTTTTACAACTTTCGTGACTCCGTTTGGGCTCATACGAACTCCTTTTCAGGTGCCTTTTTTTTTTAAAGTGCATAATTTTTCGTCTACTTTCATAATATGCTATCAGTTTGCAGCGATTTTGGGTAGAAATTGTACTTTCGGCATATGGTCTTTTTTGGCCAATGTGGCACTTGTATTGCATAGATCTATCTTGCTGATCTTTTGCATTGTAGTTTTCAACTTACTGGGGCAGTTGTAAAACAAAATCAGAAGTCCACCTTGCCATTGTTTTCAAGTGGCCTATTGTACACACACTACATATAAAGTGGCAAAATTATCATTTTTTTTTTAGGGAGGGAGGGGTGGGGGGTACTTTGATTGATTGAATTTGGGGGGGTGTCTCTTGTGCTTTTGTGCTCTTATGTTCCTTCCTTTTTGCTGCTATGGGTTCTCCTAAGTTTCCTCTCTTAACTCCTCATAATTATGCTACTTGGAAAATTGATGCATGGAGTAAACTTATGGAGAATATTGATTGAACTATTGTTGCTCCCACGAATCCCAAGGTTGATCCTGTTGCTCACTTGGACTGGCTCACCAAGAATATTATGGCAATTGGTACCTTAAGAAAGTATGTATCAAAGGATCTCATTTTTCATATTGAGAAATGTACTCTAATTAAGGATGCTTGGAAAAAGTTTCAAGACTTGTATGGTCAAGTTGATGAGATTAGGGGATATCAGATTGATAGTGATCTCACCATATTAGATCCCAAGAAATTTGATACTATACACGATTATGTCACTAAGGCAAAAGAGTTGAGGGCACAACTCAATGATTGTGGCATTGATAAGAAGTATACTCAATTGATCTTCAATTTGATGGGCAAACTTCCACAAGAATATGCAACATTTGTTTCTAGTTTCCAAACCCATAGGATGACAATGGGTTCAAGCTACACAATGCCTACATTTGATGCTTTCGCTAAAATGTTGATGATGGAACAAACTAAGTTGATAAGAATGGGCATTCTTAAGACTTCTAAGTCTCAAGCATTAGTGGCAAATCAAGGGAACTAAGGAAATCAAGGAAAGGACAACTCAAACAAGAATAAATGGCAATCAAAGCCTAAGGACAAAGCATCACCTTCTCCACAACAAGGAGATTCATCCTCTTCCAAGAAGGACAATTCACCAAAGAGGGAGAGGCCTACTTGTGCCTATTGTAAAAAGTTTGGTCAAGAGGAGCGTCGTTGCCATTCTAAGAAGATTGATGAGCTCACACACATCTTCAAAAAGCACAATATTGATTTTCCTAATGCCTACAAGAAGGAGGATTCATCAACTTCCACTTCCTCTCATTCAAAAGGGAAAGGGCAAGCATTCATGGCTTCAACAAGTGGGAAGGCTCACTCTTTTGGGACAAGAAAAGGAAAAGCTCTTTGTACTACTACAAGTAATGATTCAGGGAGATGGCTTCTAGATTTAGGGGCTTCTCATCATATGGCATCTTCGCAGTCCATGTTCTCTTCATTTGAGCCTTGCACCATGCCGCGGATTTTGATGGGCAATCATACATACATGGATATTATTGGGAAATGATCTATTGCCATTGGAGATAACTCCTTCAATGATGTGTTGTGTGTACCCCACTTGACAAACAATCTCCTTTTTTATCTATCAAATCACACATGACACAACTAAGAGAATTGTGGAGTTCACACCCGAGTTAGTTTTCATTAGAGACATGGAGACTAGAGCTATCATTGCGACTGGGGTGGTTGATCATGCATCTCGGTTACATTCCTTTTTAGATTTTGTTGATGAGGATGATTTCACATATGATGATTCTACACATGATGATCACACTTCTTATAATGATTCAAATTTTGAGAACTTTAGGTACTTGAACTTGGGGATTCTCACATGTGACCCCGTTCTTGAGCCTTGTGTTTCATCTTCTCCTATTTATATCTCATCACCTCTTGCACTTGATGATGTAGCTAGTGCAACAGCTTTGCCTTCTTGTGATTCAATGCAACAAGATATATCTTGTCTTCCAGCTTCAGTTTAATGGGATGACTACTTGACAGACATTGCAGGTTTGTTTGTGGAATCCTACATTGTAGATTTGGGAGACATCATTGATGATATTCATCTTCTCTTTGATGAAGATGATCCTTCTTCGATTTTTGTGAGGGAACACTCTGACCCTCTTGTTCATTCTCTACATGATCATTCTTTTGAGGTTGAAATGATTGTGGATTCTTATGCACAACAGTTGGAGGAGGTCTCTTTATGTTTAGAGGAGACATGCAAGTCTTTGGATATTGTTCTACATTCTTCTCCACTAGATCTTGGAGTACCTTTTTCAGCAGTGTGGAGCTGTTTATCACCTTTGGAGGGGGTATCTTTCAGCATCGACATGGGGACACTTGAGCAGTTTTCAGAGACTTCATTCATCCTGAGTTGTTTTCATACATCTTCCCTTCATGATTGGGGAGACCTCATGGATACACCTTTGGTTTTGTTTCTTCCCAAGGGGAGGAATGTTGTTCGGCGTTCATGGAGCAGTTTCTTCATACATCTTCGAGCTTCTGTCATTGGTGCAAATTCTACATTGAGGGGGGGCTACCTAGCTTCTCTTCTTCTTTCGTATGGGGGGGACTTTTTCATCGGACGAGGTTTTGTTCCTCACACACTTCTATGAGATTTCTCTTGTATAGTTTTCTTCTCTCTTTTTGGGGGAGGGTTTTTTCCCATTGGGTTTTTCTCTCTTTCCCTGCTTTGTGAGAGATTTCATTGCATTGGTTTGCTTTGCATTTGCATTTGTACATGGGTACCTAATATGGCATCGTCGTCGAGACCCATCTTGCATTGCTTATTTGTATTGTAGACTTAAGTACATTCCCCTAAGTTGCACTTAAGGGGGGGTGTTGGTGTAAATAATTATTCATCTTGGATATTATTACACCTTACTTAAGTTTACTTAAGAAAATGCATTTCATAGTAGTTTGGGTATGAGACACTTGGGTGTTTGTGCCACATTGGGATAGTGTGTAGGAGAATTTCCACCTTTTATGGTGTGATCTTGTTACTACTCTATCATATCCACTTATTGTGGAGTGATAATTCCACCTTCGGTGGGTGATCCACCTCATGTGGAATATTTTATTGTTTCTCCTACCTACCACACCTATTTCCTACCTACCCTTGTTTCTTATTGAGCCACATTCCATGTTTGTGTGCTCACATATCCATATTGCCTTGCCTATATAAGCAGGGTCATATTCATTGTATGTAACAACTATTGAATAACTATTGATCTTTTGATCATCTATCTATTGATGAGAATACCGTTTATTCTTGTCCTATATTTTGTCTCTCTATTTTGTACTTTTCATTGAGCTCTTGATCTTGGCAAAATCTCATACTTATCAACTACCTAGAGACTTTGTAGTATGTCATTATGAAATGCACAATGGTAAAAGGTGATCCTAATGCACATTTGAGACCCTTCATTGCATTTTTGCTAAGTTATTTACACACACTTTAAGGATTGTGGTATTAGGAGCAATTTTATCTCTTAACTAATGCATTTATTTGTTTGTTTTTCCTCTAAGTTAGGCAAAGCTTCTCATAAGCATTTGAAAGTCAACACGGGCTTAAAGACTTATTTCAAATTTGTTTTGAATGTGCTCAAGGACATGGTACATGCATACATACTTACATTACTAGATTCTAGTCCTTATGTGTTAAGTTACAAACGTAACTTCTTGATGATGAGCTATAAGACAATTTCACTAAGGGATTGTAACTTCTTGATGATGAGCTATAAGACAATTTTACTAAGGGATTGTTGCTACACATCAAAGGTAATGTGCATCTAAATACTTTTGCATTCTTCTACGGATTTGTGTGCTTATGTGAAGAATGTTGATTTGGATTTGCCTTTGTCTTCTATGCTTAAATATGGTTCATATATAGTCTCCTAGTTCTATTTCTTCTCACCCTTCTAGTTTCAAAAATCTTAATAATTTTTTGTAGTGCAATGTTCCTAGAGACAAAAAGGATAGCGTACATCATGTTGGTAATACTTCCAACATTTCTCATTTTAAGCTTTGCAGTTTCATAATTTTTTCCAAGTAATAAGAACTCTAGAATATCATGCTTCAAAGTTTTTTGAGTTCTAATTTGATTACCTTTGAATCTATCCATCTATTAAACTAATAAAGGGTGAGAATGCATTTTGTAACTTCCATAGAGTAAAGGGTCACCATAGTCAAGGGTGCATGAATTTAAAACATAAAGTACAAAATTTGGTGGACAATAATATAATTCATGTAGAAGGTATAATGATGGGGCAATCCTTCAATTACTCTGATTACCATTTTTAATGAAATTTTATACTAATCCATTTCATAACCATGCTAACAATGCTAATGCACCTTGTGAACACAATTGCGTTGCCATGGCCAATGCACATGTTGATGAAGATTTTGTATATTATTATATTGATTCTCGTACTTCGTCACATACAAATGCTTTTGTGGGTATGGTACATCATAGAGATGTACATTATGTTTTTCCATTAATTATATTTTTTGATGATGAGATCCCACAAAATAACTATTATAGTTCATTATATGTGATTTAACCATGTTATTGGTTCTTCACGCAGTTGTTTTCTCATTGATATTACATGTTAGTTTTTTAACATAAGAATTGAAGAGTTTTTATTTAATTATCTTATTTAACAATAATTTAATGCACATCTATGTGTTTCATTGGAAATGACTACTAGTATGTTGATTGAGACTTTAGGTTGTGTTATCCCATGTTTAACAATTGGTCCTAAAGAGGTCCTTATGAAATATAATTCTAGTCCATTGTTAGATATATTTGGGAGGTTGTTTGATAGACCAGATATAGAACAATACAAATCAATCCTTCTATTTTATATCGATGTTTAAATTTTTTTGATATAGGCAAAGTGGTTAAAGATGATAGAAAACAATATAAGCCATTATCTATTTTGAGTAATTTTACTTTGGATACATTATGGAGACTACTAAGGAACCTCCCTAAAAGAATAAAGACATTATACATGATTTACATAAGTAATAAAAAAAAAAAACAATGGAGTTCAAATAAGAATTAGAATCCACAATTTATTATATCTACAAAGCCTATATGGTTCAAGCAAGCTTACTTATGCATCTTATTTTAAAGTGCGTAAAGAAATGGAGGAGGCATATAGAATCTCAAATTTCACATCCAACAATGTTTATGCATGAAGGTATTGATATATGTAAACCTTTAAATACTCCTTTTGAGGAACATATTATTCATGTGCCAAGACAACAAGATAATTAGGTATGATAAATCCACATTTAATCCTAAGGGAATCATTTCTTCATGGGTACCTAAGAAAGAGATTATGGTTAAGTAGATTTAGAATTTATCTAAGTTGGCATCTCCAAAGAAGCAAGAACGATTATTAAAGAAAAATAAACCCCTCTGCATATGTTGTTAATGTTTTTACTAAGAGAGCCACTTCTTATCATGATCAAACACATTTATTTGAGGACGTAAAACACTATGTTATTAGTTGGAATGAAGATTATCTCTTGGATACTTGTCTTTTTAATGTTATGGGTTGAGGCGTTAAGAATTCTTATGCTTTACTTATGCCTACCTTGTTTTTCATATGTGGATCTATTTTCATGTTTTTAGTTCTTATTTTTTCTTTCTTTCTTACATGTGTTTATACTTTGGCATTTTGTTTATGTTATGTTTGTGTGAATCTCTTATGTTCATTTCACCTTCAATATTGTGCTTTATAATTATCTTCATAATTTATCTTATATTAAATTTTGAGGATATACTATGTGACCTTAATACTTGAGCTAACACCAACAAAGAAATGAAATCATGAACACAAACTTGTATAAACAACTCTTAAAGGAGTGGTGCATGTAGAGAATGGAATATAAAATAGAACAAACAACATTCAACTAGGTAGAACTAAATGAATATCAACTTTTCCTATATTTTTGGTGATTAAAGAATGGTATAGCTATTATATATTTTCTTTGGAGTATTGTTCTATCCAACATTATCATCTTTGTCTTCAAAGCTTGGCAAAATAAATGACTTCAAAATGGTTGAGAAATAGTTGCTTATAGTGAGAAGAATATTCACCTCAAAACCCCATTATGTCACAAAATGTAACGCCACATAGACACTAAGAGTTTACACCATAGAAGATATTTGGGGAACATAAGAACCAAATCTACCAAATCCAAGGTTGTAATAGATTCTACAATAGGAGCCACAACAAGATGTGTTTCCACAACTAAAGTCATACATTTTGAGGAAGTGACCTTGTAGTAGAGGACCACACCAAATTTGAGGGAGAGGTATCTATAGAAGGAATTTCCCTATCATCAGAATGGCCATTCTTGACTCCAAAGTGAAGTGAAGGAGCTAAAACCTCTATAGAAAATGAGATTTTACGAGCAACTTCATAGCCTTGCAAATATTCAAATATAAGCACTGCACATTTTTTCACCATGGAACCTACCTTGCAACCTTAGGTTTCCCCTTCAAATAATCAACCACCAAGTAACTTGCTTTAAAGCATTTAAAATAAAAAAATGTAAGTTTTTCATAGTCAATTTGTTGTTTCCAAATGTGATCATTAGGTTGCAACAAATTTTTTCACTAGTAACCCTTTCATAATATCAATCTCTACCTAAATTTGAGTATAAGCTAGATGGGCAAGAGCATTAGTTTCTAGTGAAAGAAATGATATTTAAGATGTTATCGATGCCATGTAAGCATGAATTAACCTAAAAGTGGAGTGGGGCATAAAGTAACCTAACCCACATTAGAAACACTAATAACGATATAAAGATGACGTGAAAACCTAAATACCAAGGCTTAAGGAGTAGAATATATTTCCACCCAAAACACAAACCATTCTCTACAATAATATCCCTATCCTCCATAGAAGCATGTAAGAATACAACAAATCCTCGTGCATAGAGGAAATTTCAATCAAATTGTTAAGAAAGTGTTGGCACAATTGGCCTATTTATTTATTTAAACTTGGCAGACTACATCAAACATTATTAAACTTACATATCAAACCGTTTTTGATATAATTTGACTCTTCTTGCAACACATCCTTACCTAATGTCAATGCAAGGGGATCCACTAAGTAATGAATAATGCAAAACCTTTTTAATGGTCTAATTGATGTGGTAATCCTAGGGTATTCACCATCAAATCAACCTCTAAATTGACTATTGAAGAGTCATTATAAAGAATGAGACTCCCATCCTCTAACCACAATTGAAGCATGAAGATCTATCTTGTAAGGAGTTGTGAGGGCCACAATACAATCCCCAAATTAGTTGAAGCATCTAGAATGTCCACAATGATAAAGACTTTGGGTTTAGGCTTTGTAGTATCATGATCAAGAGTAGGCTATTCCATTATCATGACTATGCTTGTAGGCCTATGTTGTATGAGCACTATCACACTCACATCTCTTACATCTTACTTGTGCTTACATGTTTCTTAACTAGTGTTCGTGGTTATTATTATCACATTATTTCATTTCAGTAGGGAAAAATTTAGGTCACCTTGCTTTACCTCGGTATATGTGCTTACATGATCACATCTTTGTATGTCATTTCATGATTATCAAATAGAAAAAACTTTGACCAGTCTTGCATTTTTTTTATCATGGTCATATGCTTTTCTCCTCAATTGTAACTCCTTACATCTTTTGTATGAAAGCAATTAGAAGGGGCACATATATGTCACTAATGTTCCTTTTGTGAGTTATGTTTTTAGCGACAATCTCATAACCATCCCCATATTGAAGGAACTTTATGCACTTTTTTCATTGTTAGAATCTTCTACGAAGTTAAAATCCTTTTTTCTTACTAAAACCTTATAAATTTCTACTTAGGTAAAATATCTTACTCTTCTCCTTTTTACTATTACTATTTTTGTAGATAGTTTTCAAGTAATTTTTACCTAAAACCTATTTAATTGTGTGTTAGATTCTAATCATTGTATGCATTTTCCTTTGAGTGTTTGACTTATTTATTTTTTGTTTTGATTTTTTTTTAGTTTAAAATTCCTCCTCATAGTATTTATCATGCACATCAAAGTGGGTTCCAAATATAATGGTGAAAATTGTATACCCATTCTTTTTTCCCTTATTTTTTGTGCCCACTTCAACTAGATTATCCTTTATGCAATAAAATTTCGATAATTGGCATATTCTTTTGTTAAAATAATATCAAAACCTTATCCTAACTTGTCCCCTTAATCACTTATCCCCAAGGATCAAATTTGATTCGTTAAATCCCTTTTTCCACACTAGTTTAGATTTTTGGGATTAAATTAACTGGATACCTACCATGCATGTATAATTGAACTAAGCCACTTTTTCCATACAAATTTGAACCCTAAAATCTTCTAACTTAAAATTCAAATTCGATGTTCCCAACCTTTGTGAATTTGTGTATGCTATGTTTTTATATTTAAGGACACACTATAATTCATCGTCTAGACCTAGAAAGGATAATTCATGAATTAATTATACAAGAGAACAATTAGAGAATACACATTACATCATCCCAAACATATTGTATGCTTATTTTTTGTCTTCTATATTTCTTCATTCTTGGTAAATTGATTCAACTAGGGGTTTTACCATAGGAGAAAAAATCCTCACCTAACAAGATACGAAATATTAAAGTCTCAATACCACCACACTTCAAACATAGGTACACCAATATGAAGTGCATCTATAATAATCACAAAATTTTTACCAATTCACTTTTGCTATTAGATTCATTTTTGAACTCCATATTTACTTTCACATACATGTTGATTTCAATCACATGTGTGAAGTTCAATTTTGTATATACAAATATGAACTAGAGAAAGATAAAACCAGCTTATATATTTTAAAGCATTCATTTGACAAAACCTTATTTTTTCTACATATTGCACGAGTCACATGTAGAGAAATGGGTCCAATAATCACTTGTGTGATCCTCCTATTTTCAAGAATATATCCCTCTACCTTCAGTGGCTCTCTTAGTTTGAAAAGAGAATATAGTAACAGAAGCTATGTGCATATAGCTTCTGTTACTATTTTCTTTTCCGAAAAGCGAAAAAAAAGCTAGACATTCTAGTTATTTCCCCTGCATGTTAAAATTTCTCTTTGATTTGAATAAAAATTAATTAGTTGTGTTTATTGTGATGAGAAAATGGAAATAAAGATTGTCTGGAAAATTAGGTTTAGATTTAAGGGAAAATGGGATTTGATTAGGTCTATTTGTTTTTTGTGTTTTGGAATTCTAAATTCGAAGACTTAAATGAATTCTGCAGCTCTTGATCTTTGCAAAGTTCTAAATTGCTCTTAATTTTATTTCATTTGAAAATTGGGGGTTAGTTTGAATAAAATTGTGAATCTGGGTAGTAGATTTCTTGAGTTCGAAATGGGTTAATCTCTTCATGCCTGTGATATTGTTCTGTGTTTTCATGTTTGATTTATTGTTGTCTTCATATATATATATATATATATATATATATATATATATATATATATATATATATATATATATATATATATGAGCAACATGTGCCCCTGCCTCCCGTGTTCTCCATACTTCGGCCGCTTGCTTTATATTCGCTGTGCAATATTGACTTTGACTTTTAAGAAATATTGAGTGTTGTGCGTAGTTTATGATTGGACTCTTCGGTTTGTAATATAAGATATATATAATCATAAATCTAATATATTACAAAACAACAGATCGATAAATTTAATTACATCAACCCCAAATATTGAACTTGGACTCAACTTTTATACTAGATAGTGAAAAAACCAATCCATATATATATATATATATATATATGTTACCTTCATTTTTTGAATTACATCTTTAATTGTAAATGACAATATCATGACAGTATAATGGATTAATTGTATTTTGCTATCTTTTTTTTAATTGAAGAATGAAATGTTGTCTCTATTGTGCAAAACCATAGAAATAGAATGAATAAAGATGTTTGGAATTTGGGATATTAGATCTTAGTGTTAAATTTGAATTAATGATGTTATTTGTTGATTAAGTAAAGTCATATTGAAATACTAATGTAAGAAGACTATGTGTGCTTATATATCTATTTAATTGTTATGATCTCTTTTATTATTGTCTTTTTATCTTTGGGAATGCTAATAAGATATTACACAATAGATGGATATTAGTATTGTGTTTCTTCTATAATTAGATAAGTATCAATTCTAATATGTAGATTAAAGTAATGTCTTTTATATGGAATAACTTAATATGGGAATCAAAGATATTTGAAAGCGGAATGGAGCGGGAATTCTAGATTTCAAAACTGGAAATGGCGGACTTTCTAGGGAAGGCAGATTTCCTGGGGAAAGCAATTTTTCAGGGGTCAGATCTGGCAACCAAGCAAGAGGACAGTAATCTCAAGGGTCAGAAGAGGACAAGGAAACAGTCAAACCGGGGGAGGAAAAAGATTCAACAACTGAGGTCCCACATGACAGAGGTAAAGGTACAAAATGGTCTTCGCTCTTTGGAGTGAAGCTGTTGGCTGAATCTGGGCTCCCGAAAGTTAAAAATATCTCAGATCCAGTTTGAGGGCTGGTTTCTATTTCTGTTCCGAATAAACTGGTAGATCTGATTGTTGCATGTTTAACCATGACCTTAGTGGGACGATTTTCTGGCTTTAGGCCTAACATTGATGTTGTTAGGAATTTCATAAGGAGGAAATGGATTTTAAAAGGTCAAGTGGATGTGGCAGAGCTACCTAGGGGGTTTTTTTCCTTTGCTTTTAACTCTGAAGAAGATATGAATAAGGCTCTATGTGAAGGCCCATGGATGTTCGACAAGTCAACTTTGGCTCTTCAGAAATGGGTCTCAAATCTCGCCCTTGATGATTCCTTCTTTGTTTCTGCGCCAGTCTGGACTCACCTCATGGGTCTCCCGCTAGAATTATGGAATGAGGAAGTCTTCAAGGGTATTGCAAACTCTTTTGGAGAACTTCTTTCGATTGATCCGATGACGGCGGCTAAATCAAGGTTGGTCTTTGCTCGCATTTGTATAAACGTAAATCAAATGACTGATATGCCCCAATCTATAGATATCATTTCTAAACTAGGAAATGGACCCAAGCCATTGAACATGAATCACTTCCATTTGCCTGTTTCCATTGCAAGAAATTGGGGCATTGGGCAAAATCTTGTCCGCTTAAGAAGAGAAAGGAAAGCAAGACTGACAACAATGTCAAGTACAAAAAGACCTGGCAAACGATTGATAAAAAAAGGAGACTCATCTACCGAGTCTGATCAAAATAAGGATGTAACAGAACTAGTAAATGAAGTCAAGAAGGATGAGAACAGTAATAATGAAAAACGAGATTGTGTCTGCTCTAATAACCAAACAGAGAGTTCTAAAGAAGGGGAGCAAGGTACATAGTTGAACAACAAATACAACCCAGAGGTCCAAGAGGTTGGATCCGTCAAGCCCCAATGAAGTTGTCCCTATTTCTTCTCTCTCAAAATCAGTAGAGGAAAACTATAATGAAGCTCAAGAGTGTAACTCTTCTGATATTGAGCCTTTATTTCTTTTAACTAATGAAAGAAGGAAAAATGAATAAGGAGGATCTCAATGGAGGGATTTAACTAGAAGCAGGAATAAGAAAAAGGCAGATGTTGGAAGCCAAAACAAAAAGCAGGGAAGGCCATCTCTAAATCATCAAAGGGAACAAGAAAGCTGGAAGAACCGTGCTGATGGAACACAGTATTCCATCGAGTCAGCCATATCCCAGGTTAAAGTATGAAGATAATATCCTGGAATATCAGAGGGCTGAATGCCCCTCATAAGTAGGATGTGTTACGAAACGTCATAAGAGATCATAAACCGGATGTGGTCCTCATTCAGGAAACCAAGATGTCCAAGGAAAAAGTGGAAAAGATTAGAATTTTTAAGAATAATGGTGTCATAGGATCTAGCTCAGAGGGAGCTTCTGGAGGAACTACAATTTTTTGGAACCAAAAAACCATCAAAGGTAAGGAAATTATCTCTGCTCTCAATAGGAACTCAGTGCAACTTGAGCATATTAAGGATAACTTTGTGTGGGTGTTAACTAATGTCTATGGCCTAACACCAAAACCAGGAGAGTTAAATATTTGAGAAGCCTTGCCGATGATAGACTTAAGTTTGCTGATCAAAGCTGGATTATAATGGGAGATTTCAACACTCCACTAAAAGAGGAAGAGAAGATGGGAGGTCTCCCCTTGCAGCTTGATGGGAAACAAGACCTTATGGAGTTCATCAATGATCAAGCTCTTATGGATGTGGATCTTCAGGGCAATAACTACACATGGACTAACAGAAGAACCGGAGCTGACTTGATCCAAGTAAAGCTAGATAGAACCTTAATTTCTCCTGAGTGGTTAACCAAGTATAGCTGATCCCTTGCTTCTGTTATCAAAATTGGGTCAGACCATTATCCTATCTCTTTTACTGCTAACTCTTTTTCGGCTAAAAGAAACTTCCCTTTCAGATTTGAAAAAGTGTGGCTATCCCACCCCTCTTTGGAAGCTTGTATCGCTGAGTGGTGGAATTTTGAGGTTCAGGGTATGACTCTCTTTAGAATAGCTAAAAATCTCAACATTTTAAAAGCCAAAATCAAAATCTGGAACAAAGAGATTTTTGGGGACATTTTCAAGAGTAAAATTCAAATCAAAACTCAAATTAAAGATGTTTAGGATAGAATTCAAGAGATTGGGCTGTCTGAAGAACTTAGGGTGGCGGAAAATGTTCTTTTGTCTAAATACCACACCATTATTTCTAATGAAGAGACATTCTAGAGACAAAGATCTAGAGCCTTGTTCTTGAAGGAAGGTGATAAAAATACCCCGTTCTTTCACTTAACCGCTCTTAAGCATAAGACAAATAACAATATTTCCAGATTATCTTGCAATAAAGGGATCTTAACGGAGGATAATAATATTAGAAAGGAAGCTATGGAGTATTTCAACACCTTGTTGGGAGAAGTGGATAACTTGGATATTAGTAATCAAAACATCCTCTTGCAAGCTATTCCTTCTACTTTGACTGTTGATGATAATAACTTTTTATCCCGTATTCCCTCAAATCAGGAAATAAAAAAGGCGGTGTGTTATTTTCAGGGAGATAAATCCCCTGGACTGGATGGTTTTCCAATGTTTTTCTTCCAAAATTTTTGGCACATCGTGGAGACAGACGTCTGCAATGGTGTTAAAGAATTCTTTGGCTCTAGAAGGCTCCTAAAGGAATTGAATGCTACCTTCATTGTCCTTATTCTGAAGATCCCAGGTGCTAACTCTCTCAATAAGTTTAGACCCATTAGTCTATGCAACTCTGTGTACAAGATTTTATCCAAGGTTCTGACCTCCAGGTTGCTAGAAATTCTTCCAAGAATTATCTTTGTCCAACAGAATGGTTTTGTCCCCGGTAGACAGATTCTGGATTCCATCATATCTGTTCATGAAAATATCCACTCCTTGAAAGTGGCGAATAAACATGGTTTCTTTCTGAAGTTAGACATGGCTAAAGCTTTTGATAGAGTGAACTGTCAGTTTCTCCTAAGGATCATGAAAGCGTTTGGTTTTGGTGAAAAAGTTATTTAGCTTTGTTCAACTTATGGAAACCTCCTCTTCTGCTATTTCCCCTATCATGTTTACCATTTTAGCTGAATGTTTGGGTAGATTTATTCTTAAAAATGTCGAAGATGGCAATCTTAAGGGTCTGAAACCATCTTCATCCAATGTCACTTGCTCCCATGAATAGTTTGTTGATGATTCTATTACTATGGGGGAAGCTTCCCTCTTAGAAGCTAAAAACATGAAGAAGGTGTTGAATACTTATGAATCTGCCTCTGGGCAACAAATTAATTGGGATAAAAGTTCTTTGTTCTTCATTAACACCCCTATTCAAAGGCAACCAAGGATTGAAAGAATTCTTGGTTGCAATATTTCTGAGCTTCCCTCTTCTTATTTGGGGCTTCCTCTGTGTATTAATCCTGAGGATTCTTTCTGGAATAAGATGGTGGATAGATTTAACTCAAAACTTGCTGGTTGGAAAGGGGTTGTCCTTAGTCAAGTGACCAAAGTTACTCTTCTTAAATCCACTCTCCAAAACCTACCTGTCTATGCTCTTAGTTTGTTCAAAATCCCCAAAAAATTTGCGGAAGCTATTGAAAGAATCCAAAAAAAGTTTCTTTGGTCGGGGGTGGAAGTCAAAAACAAAATTCCCCTAATTGCTCTGAATAAAATCTGTTCTCCTAAGACCTCAAGTGGGTTGGGTTTAAGGAATATTAGTTCCATGAATAAGGCTTTATTAGCCAAACAAATTTGGAGAATGAAAGGGGAGGAAAGATAATGGAACTCCATCTGGAATAACAAATATCTCTATATGCAACCTTCTGAGCAAGAATTCTTAGATGATTCTTTTATTGTTGATGGTTCAGCTATATGGAATGTTGTTCAATCTGCTAAAAGCTGGGCTGCTGCTGGACGAACTTGGAACCTTGAGGATGGTAGGAGAATAAGATTTTGGGAAGATATGTGGATATTGGACAAACCTTTGGAGGATGTTCCAATCATTAATGAATGGAAAGATTGGTTCAAACACAGGTTTGGGGAGCTGGTCAGAGACTACTGGAGAAATGGGAATTGGATTGATTTCAGCCAGCAGTGTTTGGGGCTTAAGTTCCTTCAGATTGCTCTCTTTGCTATAGTTCCTAGAGACAACAAAGATGACATACTGATATGGAGGGAAACCCCAGATGGGAAATACTCTGTTTCCTCAGCTGTGGCTATCCATAATGAATATGTGGAGGAAATTCCTATTTGGTTGGCTAAAGTCTGGAACAAGAAGCTAGCTCCTAAAGTTAATGTCTTTTTTTGGATTTTCATCCAAAACAAGGTTTTAACCCTGGACAACCTTCAAAAGAGAGGTTTTGTTTTTCCTAACATGTGTTCTCTTTGGTGCAGGGAAGAAGAGACTGACTGCCATATTCTTAATCAGTGTACCTTTAGTTAGGATATATGGAAAATTATCTTAAGTAGGTGGAACTTGAGCTGGGTTTTCCCGAACTCCCAAGGGGAAACTTGGCAGCAATTGGCAGCAATGGCACTGCCCCAATTCTAATTCGAAGATTGTGGAGACTTTGAGACTTACTCTTTCGAATATTATCTGGAATATTTGGAAAGAGCACAACAATAGGATTTTCAGGGGTAAAAGTGCTACTCCTAAAGTGGTGGCGGATAAAATTTACAGGAGTATATTTGAATGTATCTATGGCACTGATTATGGACCAGTTGCTAAAGATGACTTCAAAGATAGGTGGAACCTCTCCACTACTACCTCTAGCAAGGAAAAGGGAAGAGAAGGTCTCTTTTGGTGTTTTCCTCCTTTGGGGTGGATTAAGGATAACTTTGATGGGGCCTCTAAGGGGAATCTGAGTAAAGCTGGATATGGGGGCATTGTTAGGGATTTTGCTAGAAGTTGCTTAGTGGCGGTGGCTGGTCCTTTGGGGAGTCAAACAAGTCATTTTGCCGAAGCCTCAACTACCTTGAACACCTTAATTATAGCCAAGAATCTTAATCATGATAAATTATGGCTCAAAGGAGACTCACTTAATATTATTAAGTGTCTGAAGGGGGAGTTGGAGCCATCATGGTCAATTGAAAATATTATCTTGCAAGCTAGGTAAATTATTGCTAGTTTTAAATATATTATAATTCAACATGCCTTTAGAGAAAAAAAAATGGTGGTGGATTGTCTGGTGAACCTAGGGGTTAGTTCTAATTCCCAAATGATTTGGCACGGGGAAGATGTCAACATAAACATTAAAGTGCTCCTTCGAAGGGATAGATATATGGGAAGGGAAGGACCGCATAATCATGACAAAGCATATGAATAATTCTTGCCTTGATGGAAAGGTAATTATTGCCTGGCAGAGCGGCAGATCCCCAACCATTTCTTATAATACGTTGCACGCTTTGTGGGTCACCCAGTTCAAAATCTCGAGTAACTACAGGAAAGGAGTGTTGAGTTTGCAGAGGAACAAAGTTGATAATCCGAATTCGAAGATGGGAGGAGATTTAAGGAGGGAGGAACCTGATAATCCATCAACATGGAAAGCGATGTTGAAGGTGTGGGCAAAACTGGAAAAAGGATCCCTCACTAGCTTTATGGAGAAGCTTGCAGATTATGATAAAGGTAGGGTGAATCTCGCCATTACCAAAATTTCTGAAAATTGGTGTAATGGTTCCTTTAAAATCTATATCTATTGTGACTAGCATGCCCCATACTGGGCTTAATTTTTTTAGAGACCTTAAAGTCTCCAAAAACGCGGTTAATCTGTTCCCGCAGAAGGAAAAAGAGAGGGATAGAATTGGCAAAGCCACATGAGGTTACTATGAAGCTGCTAATATCAAGAAAATCCAGGGCTAGGTTTTGAACGCTATAATGGAATATATCACGGTTGAGGGTTGTTTCTCTAGGGCCCACACCTACCACTTTGTTCTTTTAAACCATTTCAGACATGACAAAAAGGTATCCCTACCCTACTACCTTTTCAGGTCCCTTTCCAGGTCCCTCAATAAACACAGTAAGAATCCCTCTAGTCCGGTTCTCCATTGTGGGCTCTTGCTGCTCATCTATGAGCATTGCAAAACCCTCACCCTACTGGAAAACAAGAGGTTATCCACCTCCCTGGGGAAGAGAAAGATGGAGGGAGGCGATTCCGACAAGGAGAAGTCATCTTCTAGCAAAAAAAGAAAGAATGCCCCTGGGATGGAAACAAAGGAAATTGAAAAAGAAGGCAATGAAATGGAGATGGATGATTTCGATGGTGATGACGACTAGAAAGATGAGGAGGTGGGTATTGAGGAGGAAAGCGGTGATAATGAGTCTGACAATGAAAGCCCTATCCACAGCGAATGCCCTGGCAAGGACAACAACGATCCTATGGAGGATGTGGATTACAAGGATAATGAGGAAATAGATGCAAATTCCGAGAGAGAAAGGAACAAGGAGCTTGAGGAAAATATGACTAAGGAAAGTTTAAGAAAGGACAAGGAAAATAACGGGTTATTCCTAGATAACGTCAAAAAACTTACCGATGCGAGACTGGATTATGATAGATGGACCTATGAACTCTTGGAGAACCTGGAAAAAAGGGGAAAAATACAGATGAGAAGAAGGAGAATGATGACAAAGAGCAGATAAAATGGAAGCAGGATATGGAGGAGAAGGTTAAATCACTGGAAGAAGGGAGAGAGGCCATGAAAATTTTTATGGGTATTATCCCGAATATCCTGTCAACTGTCACTAAAAATTTGGAGGATATAGCTAAGGTCTTCGATCATACTAGCTCTCCTAAGGTGGTGGTGGAACTTGACATGGATGATGAGACTATCCAGATTGGTAGTGGTGAAGCTACTCCAGTTGGTGGTGCTGCCAAGAGGACTAGGGTGAGTGTCAAGAAAGTTATGGCTGCTTTTGCTAAGGATCTCCCAAATCTCAGGGATAACATCAAAGAACTGCATGGGATTAGCAACACCCTGGATAATGCTCTGAAAAAAATCAATTAGCTTTTCTTCTTGGGTCTGGCCGGTTTTGCTGGCTTTGTGGGGCTTTAGCTGGTTTTATTTGGTTTTCTGCTAGCTTTTCGTCGGCCTATTCCTTTTTGTTTCTTGTTGCTTTTTCTGTTAAGCTCGAATTGTAAAGGTTTTCGGGGCCCCTTCAAAACCCGTTTTTACCTTAATCAAAAACTTAATATGGGAATAAAATGAATTATAATTATATGTATTGGGTTGGAAGGTAATAATATTAATTTGAGTTCATGAATGTATAGAAGATAAATTGGTCCTTTTGGAATTATGTCAAGAGTGAATTTCTATTATGTTTGGCTTTATGAGACCATGGTAATGGTATGTTCAGTCTATCATAGTTGGATTCTCCGATTGCTTAGCTTATATGTATTTCAGTCCCTGAGTCTAGGACAATGTTGGAGTTCCTCTTGTGCATGTTTTGCATTATCCTTGAATGTCATGATATTGGCATCTTGTATGACTCCCTTGGTAGTCAAGCCTTCGTTGTTGGACATTGTTCTATTGCTTCTCCTAATATTTTGGATCAATGGTTTATTTTTTGTGTGCTAGATGGTCATTCCTAGCCTATTGTTCTTGCTCCTTTTGAAGATCTTTTCTAGCAAGTGGACTGAGCCTTGCTATGGTTGAAATCCTTGTCACCTTGTGTTTTGGTTGTCATGGCCTTGTGACTTATATATTTTGATTCCTAGGTTCAAGTGAAGGGGGAGTGGCTTTCATTGGGGGTTGGGACCCAAAGTGGTCGCCAGGGGAACTCAATGGGAGTTTTGTAATCAAGTTATAACATAAAATAATGAACTTGGGTGGGTAGCTAGATAACATTAATAAAGATTAATCATCGATGCCTCTCTTACACTCAGGTACTTGTATAGGGCCGAGGTAAGTAGAGAAGTGCCTGGAATGGCTTCCACCAATCTTGTCCCTTCGAAAGGTTGGTGTGGTACACTAGTGTTTGTATGGGGGCTGGGGGTCAGGAGAGGTTACCAAGGTAACCCAGGATGGGGGCAGGGACCTAGTGAAGACCTACTAGGGTAAATCATGACAACCTAGAAATGACACTCTTCCCTATTGCTACCTAGTGGTAACTTGCATCTTTTGATTCCTTCTGTGGATTATTTTTGGAACACCAGAAGTGATTGATTATCTTATGTTGGTCTATCCTTTTGTGGATTGCTTCGGGCCTCTAGAAGTGGGTTATTGGCTTTGGTGTCTGCTTTGACATTTATGTTGTGAGCTTCTTCTAGAATCTATATTGTTTAATTCTCTTGTGAGCCCTTGTGTACTCTGTCTTGTGAATTCCCTTGTGAGTATATCTTGTGGATTCTTTTGTGGTTCTTGATTGGTACCTTTGTATGTTTGCTTCCGCCTTGTGGGTCTGACTGATATCTCCTAGCACGGGGGTGGACCTTATGGTACCACACGGTTGGGTGGAGTGCTATTGGCACCCATTGGGTTTGGCTCATCTTGCTTCATGATCGAGGAGGCTTGTGAGAAGATTGAAGATTGTTATTTTGTACCAAATTCATGTATTCATCCCATCATGGGACTCTTGGAGATTTGTATCTTGAGGTTCCATTTTAATGTATATGATGTTCTTATGTGTAATATTCAACAATATTATATGTATCTTGTATCTATGCATTTGAGCAATGTTGTTATTTGTATAGCAGTTCTTTTGTTGGGTTATGGATGATGTCCAACCTTGTGTGGCATCATTATGGGGCCTTGAGGATGGTTGCTAGATGTTAAATGTGTATCATTATTCATCTTGATGTATGTATCTCTATGCATGTGTAATGTAATCTTTTTTAAAAAAAATTATTCACTTTTTCATTGTCTATTTTGTTTTGTCCTCTGGGCCTCATGGCGGGGGGTGACACTACCTGAATTTGAATGTAAATATAACATTTAATTTATTTAAATTATATAATTTGTTCTTTATTATCCTATTTTCAACACCTTACCTTAGGTTCCATTTCATCATAAATATGTATTTGTGTATGCATGAACATATAAACATATAAACATATATACATATACATATACATATACATATACATATACATATACATATACATATTTGCATGTACACATATACATATACATAAATACACACACACAAAACCATACACATGCAAACATTTATTACCTTTATGTAGATAAACGCATACATACATACAAATAAATAAACTTGATGCATTGCATGCATAATATATGAAGTTTTATGAATCAATGGATTAAAAGATCATGTTGATACTCATATATTGGAACAGATTTTTTTTTTTTAATGCATTGCACACATAGTATAGGAAAATTTGGGAATCATATCATTATGTCTTTATTTAGTTGCTAAGATAAAAGCCTTAGTCTTAAGTAGGTGTGGTGTGGATTGTTGAAATGTTTGATTTGATCAAATGCATAGATTAAAGACAAGATGATATCTCCTTATCCTATTCAAATTCAAAAGAAAGTGTTTGTTCCATGAATTCTAGCATGATGAATTGATAGTGCGTTTTATGCAATGGTATTGCAATTCCATATGAATGTGCCTCTTGATCACTAGATATGCTTGACTTGTGAATGATTATAGTTAAGGGATAGTAGGAGATAAGGACTGAGTAAGGCAATATATGCATGTAGTTTAATTTGTGTGCATGGTATTAAATGGAAATTAAGTGGTGGTAAGAAAGATTGTGATATCAAGTTTCATGCTTAATATAGGCAATTGATTGATTAATGTTATGCGTGTTAAAATATGTCACTAAGTGATTAATTGAAGAACCAACACTTGTCTTTACTATAACTTGGTAAAGGTGATCATTCTATAGGTAGATATCTTGAATATTAATCATGTGTGAGTATATGCATTGTGTGCGTATATCTTCTTGCATATGTATTCATTCATAAAGGATAATTGCCCAGATTATCTTAAAGGATTGCATTGCAAAAATATTGGTAAAAGTAACTTGAGTATGTAAATATATTTATGATTAAAATGTTGGTGTGCACTCTCTAACACATCCAGGGCACTAATCCTGGGTGTTGTTTAGCGGCTACTACCTTTAGAGTGACTGATGTTGGTCGCCTCGTGATAAGGATTTTGGTGAATTGGTTATTTTGATTTGAGCTATTAATGTGGCGTTGTTAGTTTGATTTTTGGATGTTCTTGATCTTGTGGTGGCACCTGTCACACTTTATTTCTTGGTTGATTCACCATCAAATTTTCTCTCTTTTATGATTTAATGTTGTATTCAATGATCTTCACCTTTTGGATTTTCTCCTTGTTGTCCATAGTGGTCATTCAGTATGTCAAGTTGTGGGCCCTCATTCTATGTCAATGTTGTTCTAACATGTTCATCTCAAACCTCTAATAGTATGTGCAAGGGAGGACACTGCGGAGAAGTGCACTAGCCCTAGAGAACAATTGGATAATAATGACATTAGTAGAATATGAAATATGTTGGTAAGATGTCATGTATTGGAATTTTATAGATTTCATGAAATGTTTATTTGAAGTGCAGTGGATTGGAAGAATTTGTGAAATGTGAAGTAGATAAAGAAAAATAAACTGTTGATTTCATATCCTCATTGAATGTCTATGTCTCTATATCATGCAAGTGAATGAATTATAATTCCTTTTAATAATTGATTTGATGATGTGTATGTAAATGTTTGAATAAGAGTAGCGTAGCAGAAGTGTGGTAGAGACTGAGTAGGTTGAATTTTGCAAATATTGCTTTCTTTTGGGAATTATAGAACCTAGATCTCTGTCAGTTGTGAGAATTTCTTGATTTTATTCGGTCATGAAGAAAGTTTCTGCAAATTGCCTCATTTAGATGTATAACATGTGGCTTCTTAAGGATCTTCCTATGTGTAGCGCATTGTGTAAAATGCATATCTATCTTCTTAATTGCGTACAATTAGATGTTAAAGAAGTATTTCCATGCTTGAATAGTGAAATTTATTGCAATTCTTGCTTATAGATGCCAACTCGGATGCAAGAATCATAGTTTTAGTCTTTCAAAATGTGGTTAAATAAGGTTTTCTTGGAAATATTTTAATGATTTTAAATGCTTATTATAATTAGAAGGAGTTTTGAGACTTGTTTTGTCCCTTATGTGACATATTTACTTGGGATAATTGAAGCATAAACAAAAGAAATTTTGTTTTTATTATCTTACTTGAACTAGGAAATATTTGGATTAAGAGGTTTTGAGTTGTTGATTGTATGCTTTCAATCTAACTCTTGGCGACTTCCAAGAGTAAGTCGAGACCAAGGGGGGGAGGATGTAGTGTCCCTCCCTGACTCACCTTGTATTTTAGGTATCAAAGGATTGTATTTCCCTAGTTTAGTCTATCTTATGAAGATAGTACTAACCCTACTTCATTACTTCATAATGATGATTTTATAAAATGTGTTTGTATTGGGTGACTATCTTTGTGAAAGGGATGATGTCTTATCACTCATCGCAAGCATGATAAGGTGTTGTGATTCTCTTTCACTTGCATGTTACTATGATATTGTATATATGTTCTTTTGTGTTTATCGGTGGATGCAAGATTGCAGGTACCAGACATCGACTCCACCTGGTCTTACAGGTTTGAGCGTGTCCTAATCCCAATGGAAGTTGTTGGAGATGACTTGGTTTTCCCTCACCTACTCATGGTCTAGTATGTTCACCTTGTCAGTCTTGTCAAGTGTAAGTGTTGTCCAGTCTTGAGTCGGTATCTTGTTCTATCTATGTGTGGTTGGTTATGTGTGTGTATGATTTATCATGGATTGGATAATTATCCTATGATTGGATAATGTTTATTTAATTAATTAATTAATGTTGAGTAATAGTTATTAAAGTTATAATTAATCAATTAATTAATGGATATTTGATTTATTATTATTGAATTTATTAATGTTCAATTTATTAATTAATTGGTTTTATTTTGGATTTAATTGATTGTTATTTATTTAATCAATTTATTGAATATTGTTTTGTTTAATTAATTTTATCCTTTAAATTTTATTTATTGTTAATTGATTTATTTAATTTATTTTAGATATAGTTGTTAAGTTGATTTTGATTATTAATAATTATAAAGGTATAAAGCCTAGTTCTATTTCTACACTCCTAAAAAGCAATAATATTATTATATTGCCTTTACTATGCATGGGAGGTGTAAAAATAAAATAAAGTTAATCTTACCTACCCTCCTAATTGATTGGGTGAATTTGGAATAATAGGTAAGACATATAATAAAATATTCTTACCTTGGAACTATATACGATAGGTAAGAAATATTGATTTTTGGATTATTTTGATTGGTTGGGGTTTTTGCATAGTTTGTTGTGTATTTTCTATTTATTTCAAATTTCTGGATGATTGTCGGGTTACCAGTGGGCAGGATTTTGATTGAAACTTTTGGGATTTTGGCTTGGATCTTGGTCTGCATTTGGATTTTGGAAGCTTGGATTGTGGAAGCTTTTCTTCAGCTTTCATCCTTGGGTTTGTGATCTCCAGGTTGGAGTTCTTTCATTTTTTAGTTGTTCCGAAATTCTTATCTTCTCTGTGTCTTCCCATGAAATGATTTATTTATGATTAATGAATGGATGGGGAAAAGAAAGACATTATAGTTAGATCCTTCGAAAACAAAATGAATGAAAAGGGGGAAAATTGCAGATTGGATCTTATGTTTGGGTGAGATTCTTGAGCTGATTTGTCTGTGTAGTGAATAGTGGATAAATTCATATATGTATATAGATTTTTTGTGTGTTTGTAGAATGTTCTTTTTGGTATTTCAAATTTTTATTTGGTATTATACTCCTTGTGAACACCTGGTTGTAATAGGGGTTGTGTCTCTATGTTTTGAGTATTTTTGTGACTATGTAAGAGCTCATGAAGATCCCTGTGACTGTCTATGCCATGTTTCAATATATTGTAATCATGTTTCAAGGGTATTTAATTGTATGGAGTTGCATTTTTTAAGTCTATTTGGCCTATGCAGAGTTAGAGCTATCTCCCATGCACTTAGACTCCCAAAATGCAGATTTAGCAATTAAGATTGTGCAATGAGCTACAAACTCATTCATGTGACTTGCATTTGATGTGTAAACCATGTTTACACCCTTTCTAATGCTTATCCAACCTTTTGGTCATGCCCTTGAGGTCATTTTTGTCTCCTCAGTCAATCTGGGCAGTTACCTTACCTTCAAGATCCTTCAAACTTGAGATTTTGCACACTTTACCAAAAATGCCACCAAAACTACTATAAATGCTATTGTACTAGCCAAGAACGCTACCATACTAACCAGGAATGCCACTATGCATACCAAGAATGCCATAGTTCAGACCTAAAGAACTGACGAACTGACTAGGAGAGCTAACGTTCAGACTAAGAAAGTTGACCAATGAACCCAAAACACTGTGTAATCAACCAAAAATTATATGCTATGTTCCAGGAATTCTACCCTGCCAACTAGAAATGCTAACCTACATACCAAGAAAGCTAAATTGCTCTAGAAGGCCCATAAAGGTCAATTTTAGTGCTGTAAAGTCCTAGTATGGATTGTGTGAGTTCCTAGAGGCATGTGAATTCTATGTTGACCAATTTTAATTGGTTAATGATGTTCTATGAGGTTTCATGATGTATTTTGTGCTACACTAAGTGGGATTATGCCCTACTATTGAGGAGTTTCTTTATGATGAAGTTGCTCCAGTAAGAGGTTGTTGCCTTGCCGTTTGAGGATTGCTTCTATGGCTCCAATGAGATTTTTTGTACCTCGCTATTGAGGATTTGCAGTAGTTTATGATGTGGTTATGTTTCTTGTTCTTTCATTTGTACTATACCTATGAGGCATTGGTGAAGGCCCTATGCTTGTAATGGTTCATATGTATGATCTATGAGCAGTATGTTCTCAGTAATGTTATTTGTTCTTGAAAGTCTTTAGTGAGCATTCTTTATGTGTTGTGATATGATTTTATGTGTTACCCTATGGATTGACATATGATAAGGGGGAGTGGGATTCCTTGTGATTACCGAGGTCGCGTAAGTTGGGTTGCTTGGCACCTAGACCTCTAGGGCACAATGAAAGTTTTCCTTTTTTGTAATTCAATGATAACATTTAATAATTGATTGGGTTTGGGTTTCACCTAATAAGATAATTCTATTTGGTTGGGCCATATGAGATGGAAAGTCAATCTCCCTTGTACTCACATAGGTTGAGATGGCTCCCCATGTCTGTTAAGGGATTGTTTTCACCCTTCTTTTGTGAGGGTATCTTGTATGACTATTAGGAGTATGGACTGCTCTTCTTTGTGAGGATAGCATGCATGTCTACTATGGGTGTATATTTACCTTCTTTGTGAGGCTAGCACATAGGATCATGACTTGTAAGTATGGCCACATTCCGTTTTATATGAGGACAACATGTGATGACACTCCATTCCTACATGTGACCATGTCCATATGCCATAATTTATTGTACGCTTCTGGAAGAGTCTATTGTTGATTTCAACCTTGTGTTGTCATGTGATTATTGTTATGTTGAGTTCATTGTGTTCTATCTTGAGTCCCATGGTTGTTAGGTGTCATCCTAGGTCTTGAGTGAGTGTTGGAACCCCATGTCATCTCCTAGCATGGGGGGTGGTTCCTATTTGGTTCCACATGGTCGGGTGGTTTGATGCCTTCTCCCATTGGGATATTCTTCATTGGAGTTGAGTGTGTGGATGTGGATTCTATTGTTCTTCATTATGTGAGAAGACTTGCATCTGATTCTATGTATTGTATTACTCTTGTATTCATGATGGCATTGTATTAAGGAAAGGATCATGTACCTTGTAAAAGTGAATCTATGTAATGTGACATTGTAAGACTAGAAATCGTATGTAATAAAATGGTATTCTTGAATGCGACACGAGTTGTCTTATTGTATGTTTAAATAAGTTGATGTATGATTCTTAGATGGAATATGGACTTGAATTAGATATCATGGATGTATGTTAATGTAATTGTATATGAAAGTAATCCTAATGTTATGCATAAGATTCCTAGATCTAAGGTAGTCTTAATGGAAGTAATGATTTATTATGGAATTAGTATCATGAAGTTAGGAAGGATATGTGTTAGCTTTATGATGATAGAATTGATGCATTATATGGAATTAGGAACATTTGGTATTGGTGCTTAAAATGAACCTAGACTATATGATGTTACTCTTAAGTAGTGACATTGAGATACCCTAGGGGAAAAGATGATATGATATGTTATTCCACTTGCGTAAACTATGTTAAGATGTGTTATGTAATGTGGTAATTAAGATTAATATGTAATTTGTAATGATTCATATAGTAGATGATGTATATGATATGCTTTAGATGGATGTTATAAATGTATGTGTTGTTTAGTAGATGCCCTTTAAATTTTTTTTTATCTCTATTTGTAGTTAGATTAGGTGTACTTCTCTAGGGTATTTTGGTGGGAATTACACAATAAACATACACATACACTTGTACATACATGCACACAATCTAGACTCCATGATTTTTAACATTCAAGGAATTGTGAAAAAGATTTGGAAGAAATTGTGGCATGGGTTATATTATAATTGAAAGCTTAATTTTTTTTTATCTTATGTTGTAGTTGTAAATAAAATTCCATTACAAAAACCCTATGGAATTATCCTCTCATATTATCTTATTATTTGTATTACAATTACTAAAATTTCACAAACATAATAATAGTACCCCACAAGTCAATAAAATGCATGAACATAATAGAAAAAATAGATAGCAAATAAAAAAGTAAAAATAAGGCATGCAAAATTTTAAGTGAAATGAATGTTTGAATGTTGAATATCAAACATAGCCACTTTGAGAGGGTAACCTCCTTACTCTTATAATGGGCATAAAACTCAAAGAGTCGATGTAAAATACTAAAGAATACCTCCAAATTATACCATAATTAAGCTATAGGGACCCACAATCCTAATAAGGAAAATTATTGGTCTAGATATTAATTCTATAAATTATCAAATGATCACATTATTGGTCTAGATATTAATTCTATAAATTATCAAATGATCACATTAAAGGCATTTTATTCCACATATCAACCATTTTGTGTCTTAGTACATCAATAGAATTAAGGTGCATTCTCACCTTCTTGTTGGAAAAAGTGTCATCCTCAACACACTAAATACAAACAATTTTACATGAAGCTTTAATCTTCCCATGTAACATCTCTCTATAGTAGCCTATTCCACTTAATGAGATATCAATATTCACACTTCATCAACATCCTAACTACAGTTTAGAATTTTTTATCATTATTTATTATCATTTCTTCTTCATCTGGTAAATCCAACACATATGCCACAATGCCAATCTTGTGTAACACCTTATAAAGAACATAATACTTGGTTGTAAATTTGGTTTTATTCTATTGCTTTAAAGATATATTATTATATGATTACAACCTTAGAAAGACTAAATCTCATACATATAAGTATATTTCACTTTAATATTGATCAACATATGATTTATTCTAAATTTTATGCCATGGTTGTGTTCCCTTTGAGAGTAAATATTATTAATTGCTAAATATGATCCTCCACCATAATAACCTAAAAAACCCTTTGAATAATGATGGGTAATAGACATAAAGTGCCGAAAATAGGATTATTTTAGAATAAGTTTGATGTAAATGCTAAACTACCATTTTGTTTTTTTTGTTTTTTTAATTAAGAAATCAACAAAACAAGGGTGCTTGCTCATTTTACAACAACCCATAGGCAGCAAAAGAGAGACAACAAAACAAGGGCACACACCCAAAACAAAACAAGGTCATATATGCCTTTGACAACAAGGTATAAGACCACTGTAAAAAACTTTTCAAACTTGCAACAACCCAAAACCCAACTCAAGAATGGGGAGAAACTCCCAAAACACGAAAATGAGGGGTTTGGGGGAGGGGGGAAGACTTCCCCTTCCACTTGCGACAAATAATAGTCTAGGCAATACTGTCATTAAGACCATCAAAAGAAGAATCCAGCAGGGAGGACCCTGCAAAGTTTTTGTTTGCAACAACAGACTACTGTTGCAGAACAACAACAAACTATTGCTGCATAACAACAATAGTAGAAAATACACTAGGAGTAGATCAAAGTTGCAGAGAAGGAGCAACAAGTGTGGGAGCCTCAGGGATGGAGGATGCCACAACAATAGTAACGAGAGGGTCAACAAAGGCATCAACAACATTAAGAAGCACAACATCATCCCGAGAGGAAACATCGTCCTTTTGAGAGGAGCCAACAAAACCAGAGTATAAAGAATTAACTGTCAAGTGATCAGTAGTAGCATCCTTACACCAAGTAGCAACACCTTTGTGACACGAGAGAAAACAATCTGAAGCTAAGTGACTCGTTGAGAAGCATCTCCAACAACGAAAGGGGAGACCCTCATAATCCAATGATTGAGTCCATGGCCTATCCGCAACCATAAGAAATGTCATTTTGTTAGTGACAACCAATTAACTTAGTTTAAAACTAATAATCCATTGTAAAACAATGCATAAGTGTTCAAGAAACTATCAACAATATTGATTTTTCCATAAAAATAGAGTTGATAAGGAGATATATAAAATAATTGAGAACCCCAAAAGGCGAACACAACACTCCAAAAGAAAGACTAGTGAATATAGGATCCTTCAATTTACAAGTTCCATGTATTTTCTAAATTATTTTCATCAATGCTATTGCAATGACACTTTCTACAAAACAATGAGATAGAAACCAAAATGACATAATTCCAAAGTATATCCTTTATGAACTTAATGATATTTTTTTTAATATTTTGGTAACTTAATAATATTGTGCTAAATTTTTTGCCAAAAATATGATCAGTGATGTCATATTTATCCAATCATATCTCTCTTTACATTCACAACATTTTGCAAAGTTATCAAAAAATTACCAATTCCTTGAAAACCAATATAACTAGAAACCTAGAACATTTCTTTGTGAGAGATACTAGTTTTCTCTTTAAAAAATCTTCCAGTTCATTATTTTGATTTCAATTTAATGAAATTAATAACAATATATAGAAAATCAAGATAGTGCATGAATACAGTACTGTAATAGTTCACAAATAAAACCATTATATAAGAGATTCAATCAATTTAAGAAAGATGAATAGTAGAATGTTTGATAGCAAATCAAATCATTTCAAGGAAGAAACCTCCACTTACAAGATGAAGAATTTTTTTAACTATGATATCAAACACTAAACCACTACTTCCTAATTATAACATAATTAGACTACGTTGATCCATAATGTGAATTAAATTGACCATTCCCACAATTTATAAATTATGAAACAATCAAGTTAAATATTATTTACACCAAAATAGGACATTTATAACCCAATACATCTAATAGATCAGGGTTTGACTTTATTGTTCTAATCCATCTAAAAATAGGACATTTATAACCAGATATGAATATGCATGGAAATATAATAATAAATCTTTTCCTCAAAAGGATGTAAACATTATGTGGAAGTATATCCTATTTTTTCATATTACAGATGATGATATTTAATATGATCGCTACACTTTAAGATGTAAAATTATAATATTAAAAGGGAGAAGCCCCAATTGAAAATGTGAACCATGGTTTCATTTTTCTATATGATATTTTTTCTAATATAATATGAATATTTATTTTGTTAGGGAGCATCAATTTCTAAATGCTAGAGATATTATAAAAAATCTAGATAATTATGTCATTTTTTTCTATAAGAACTTTGAGACTATTTTGTGTCTTTTATTTGTGGGAATGCAAATACATCAAAATGTTTCTCTAGACAATGCATATTTGTAGCAATAGATTGCATAAGTAAATGTATGCATCTATTTCTAGTAAAATATGGAAAGAAAAAGATAATATCTTATAAAATTATTTGGAAGATTTAAACTACTAGTTATATATGAACAAAATACACCATATTGCAAGAATTATAAATGTTATAGGAAATAACAACATTGGCTAATTTTCTTTTAATGATGGCTCCCACTCACGAGACATTTTTAAATAAGCCTACTCTTACAACAATTATTGTCTCCACATTTTTTTGGCTCTCTTCACTGATACACGGTCTGTTCTAGCACTTGTCTTTCATGTGGAGGTTGTTGCACGTTTGGTTGGGTTTGGGTTGTTGTCTTCTTCCTCAACTACAGTGAAACCTACGATTTTGATAGCGGTTCTTCCTAGTGGTTCTCTTGCACTAGTTCTCACTGCTACTTGTTAGAGAATTTTGCCCCATGTACATTCTCCTAAGAGACCTACTCTTGGGTCTTTGGTTGTTGTGGGTGTTAAGCTCCCCCCTCCAAGGCCCCTTCCCTCTATTGGTAGATGGAGATTTTCCTCATATTGCCAGATCTGTTGCTATTCATCCTCCCAAGGGGAAATATCATCCTCTTCCTTGTGCCAAGACCTCCTGTATTGTGGTTTTTGGCCAAGGTAGGGTAGAAAATGTAGCTTTCTACCAATGTTTCAGGTTATTGTGCAGATTTGTTGGTCTTTGGCCTTCTCTCTTAGATTTGCATCATTAGGTGATGGATTCTTAGAAGCCCTTGGTTGATGGTAACATTGAGCTCTTCCCTTGTGCTAAAGTTTTTTTATTTATTCATTTGCTTCATCTGATGATCATGACTTGGTGTTCAACAAGTTGTTGCATTGGGGAGTTAATTGTCTCTCGATCAAACCCCGAACAACTTATTTTAACCCTCTTATTGAACCACTCAATGTGTGTCTGGTGTGGATTTGTCTTCCCAACCTTCCCCTTCATTTTTGGGAGAATTCTCATTATGAGGCCATTGGCAACTCTATCAATTACTTCTTGAAGGTTGATGATATCACTTCCTTCATGGGTCATTCTTCTTTCTCTCACATCTTGATTGACATTGAAATATTTACACCTCTTCTCGAGGATGTGGTTCTTATGGTTGGGGATAGGCCATGGACTCAGTTGCTCGATCATGACACCCTCCTCTTTTGTTGTCGTAGATGCTTCTCAACGAGTCACTTACCTACAAATTATTCTCTCTCGTGTCATAAAGGGACTACTACTTGTTGGAAGGATGCTTAAGGTGATTACTTGACTGTTTCATCTTCCAATTATTCTTTTGATGATTTTAAGCCTCCAATGATGATTTTAAGCCTCTTTCTACTAGTGTGGCCTCCTTTGGCCCTATGAAACTTACTCATGTTTCTCTTGTTCTGCTCCAACCTTTGCTTGTTGGCGCTCAACAATCTGCTCCAGGTGTTAACAAACCCTCTAAGGGGATTTCCCCTCATGGTCCCACTTGTAATGATGTTATAAATAATAGTATTTCTTGGAATATTGTTATTCGTAGGCGGAAAGGTAGTTCCTCCTCCCCCCAAACTCTTCCCCAAGTTGTGGGCAAAATTTCTACCCATCCTTTTGGTGGGTTCCCAACTTTACTACTAATGTGTTGTAAGTGGTATGTTGTGGATTCTTTTGTTGTTGATAATGGTATGTTTGTGACCTATTGTAAGTAGCATGTTCAACTTGAGTTTGTATAGGGTCAACACCCTTCTTTTACTACTTTTATAACATAAAAAAAAACATTGGGTAGAAAAATAATTTTAAAAAATAAAAATTGGGAGCAAAACCAACAATAGAAACAATTTATTAATCAATAATATTCCTATTATTAAGACAAATATGATTATTATAATAAACAAATACAATTTTCAAAGTTTGCACACATGAATCTGCTTGTTCCAATACTGGATAAATACACGTGATATATTTATTCACACTACAAACTTGTAAATAAATCAAATTGGTACCACATGATAATAAATAAAAGAATAGATGACCATTGACAAACTCAATCTAATGAGTGAATCTTGCCTCACTTCCTTGTGATGAAAATGATCCTATATTGGTTTTAACTAGTGTTCTTTTTCCAAGCCTTTAACAACATATCGACAACACAATATATTTTGAAGCACCAACTATTTCATTTTCATTTTTGAAAATTCATGCAAGAATACACACATATTTTGTTCCTTCAATTATTTGTATGGGATAACGACTTCCTAAAAATGGATTAGAAATAATAAAATTGTAAAGCAATTGCTATGAAAAAATACTATGAATAGATTAGTTAAACTGTATCACGTTCCATGATTATGCCAACAAACCAATTAATTATAGCTTCACATTTGTTAACAACAACCATTCCTCCTTTGCATTCAACTTCCTCTTACCTTTTCACACTCGTTTCCTTACAATTTTTTATAATTCTATTATTTTTCCACTGTTCATTTTATCAAGCAACACTAATATGATTTGGGCGCTTAATGCTAAAATCATTTCCTTAATTTGAAACAAATAATTAATTGAATCAAACTTATAACAAGAATATTTAACTAATTAAAGCAATAGAATATAATTTAAATATCATTTTAAATGTAATACTAGCAATTTCTCCTTTTTCTTTTATAATTTCATGATTCCCAAATGCATAATAAAGAATTACCATGCAATTTTCATTTATCAAAAGTAAAAAAAATGCAATAAGGCAATGTGTAATTACATTTGAAATGCATTTTTTATTTACCCACAATACAACACACCTGAATCAATCTCAATGACACATCTAGCATTCAATTCAAGCCTAATAGGAGGTAGAAAATACATTAGACCCAATGCTACATCTTGAATATAACCACCATTGGAGAAATAACCTTATATATGCACACTCAATTCATAAGTCAAGTGTACTTGTATATACATATATTATCTAAAGCAATATGAAATCACCCAATGAGGTTAACATGAACATGCTATAATCGTCACATCCAAATCACTCCATTCCATAGTATATCATCCAAACATACAATAAGATAATAAAAAAATATTACTATCTAAGAATTGCAGTATCACATGCATCTTGTGATATACACTCAAAATCTAGAAGCCAAAACAAAAGAACCAAGAGAAAATTCCAAATACATTACACATCCAACAACCTTAAATATGTCATAAATTGTTTGTTGACCTTTAACAACAAAATGTCTATGTTTCCTAATGATTATGGGTGCCACCCATGGTGCTTGTTTAAATTTAAAATTTCTTGCAAGAAATTTATTCACTCAATCCACAAATAGCTTGTCACAACATCCCGCACATAGAACCAAGACACAATGAAGGATAGAAAATGGCAACAAGAACTAAGCAACCTCAATAGCACATGAAGGTCATAGGGTAATAATGGTGCAAGGCATGGAAAATTAAATTTAAGGTATAATGACAAGACATTAACTCATAATCTTAATGATAATTTAGGAGTATACTATGATAAGGATATGCTACACCCATTGTTTGATCCACCTCACCCCCAACTCAAGTCATGAACCATCCTCAATTACAAAAAAGTGCCACATGTATAAAAATAGAAATAAAGAATACTAATTAAAGTTAAAATAAATAAAACAAGAAAAATTCTACCAACTAAGTTATCAAGCATATTTATCTCTTGTAGCAAGAGTAATGAGGAAAATGTGCATACAAATGGAAGAAACAAAAAGTACAACAATATAAAAATATCGAGATGAAAAATGTGACAAGATCATATAAAATAGGTTGTGACCACAAAGTCCCAAATGTATTGATCTTGCAAAAATACTAGTTGATAAAGACAAAGGAGCAATACATAGGAAGATGGATTTAATTTTCTTGTTTGTTTTTCATCTATTTGTGGATTTTTATTATACACTCATCTTCTAGTTAGTGGCATCAAAATCAATTTACGCCACTAAATTTTTTCTTCAATTGGAATCTATCAAAGACTAATTTTTGAATTGCAATTGTCAAGTAACACACAAAGGTTTCCATCAGCAGATTGGCAAATTCTATGAGTATGCCTTGCTCAATGATCAAATCTTCCAATTGATTTGGCCAACTAATAGAGTGAACCTTTCGAGGTTGCTAACTCCCTCACTTCTGACTCTGCAGAACTTAGGTGGGTGTACCTACTCACCAATTGATTCTCTTACTTGGTGCTTTTTATAGTAGATCTGTATATTATACTTTTTACCTCTGTTGTTTATCTCAAAGTGGTATATGTCTTTGGGATAAACTATTTCATTGATTTCAATTATATGATTTCTCCTAGTCTCTTGGTGATCTTCTTTAATTGATATATTTTTCTCTAATCTGATTCCTACAGTCTGATTTCTAACTATCCTCCCTTTTAACTTCTACTTATATCTCTTACTAACATAAAAATGAATCTGAAAAAATGTGGATAAATGATTTGAATTGAAATTTGTATGCAACTAGGCCAGTGCCTTATTTCTTTTGGGCAATAGAGTCATCCACTTGCAAACCCTATGTATAACTATGAAAGATAATTTTTAAATCCTCCCTTGGATGGATCTTGGAATTACCTAAACCTCAATGTTACAATTAGATATCTTCAATTATAGTTAGTCTGATTGAATTTCTCTCATAGAAAGACCAATCAAAATAAAATGCAAATAACTGCCTTTTGTCTCAAATGCACTCTATATTTTTCTAACTTGCAATTACAACATAAAATCTTCACACAAGGATTTAAGATAACAACCACTTGATTCAAATGGTTATAACAGAGAACTAATCTGAAGAGAAATTTATTATAGCACAATAGAGAAGAAAGAACACTGATTGTATTTTATTTATTTCTATTTGATGATATTTTACAAATCTGGTTTTTTTATACATTACCATTTTTTCTCCTTTAAAACCTTCTAAATTTTTACATATAAATATCATACATTAGGGTTACATCCCTTTGATTCATCTGTCATGTCTTCAAGTTTGCACCTTTCTGCTTTTTCATTGCTGGAAACTGTTTGTCTTTTTCGTTATTTCGGCATAGGTTATATTGATGAGTTGTTACTAGTGTGATTTTGGTCTTCAAGCTACCTATATAGAATGCCTCTTGGGTGGTGCTCATCAGGATTTTTTTAATTATCGACATACCAAAAAACTGTATGTCCAAGCTCACAAGTTATCTAGATAAAGATCTTCACATTTGATTCTATCTTTTGCTATAAGTTATTCCGATAGAAGTATTCAGTCGAGAGTGTGTTGTCGAAGTAGCTGTTCCGATGTCACTTCATATACTCATTTTTAGGATAAGTTGTTCTATCGGGTCATAGATGATCTATTATTTTGATCTCACTAGTTATACCGATACATATATCATCTTTATTTTCCTATATTGCCATAGGTTTTACTGATGTTAGTTCCTTGGTCATAAGTACATATTTGGGACAATTCCCCCGATATCATTCTATTTATCTATCATCGAGATAGTTTTAGTAATTGGAACCCTATTGATGTTCTATTCCAACTTCATTGGTTATTTTGATAGGTATCCATATGCTTGGTTCAGTATAGCTATACCGAAATGGCGATATCAGGATAGCTTGTTCTATCAGAATCACATAGAATTGTTATTCTGCCTTTAGTAGTTATTCCGACAGGCAATCAAGACTTCATGTTCAACATTGCTATCCCGATGTTCGTGTTCAACACTGATTTATTGGATCGGGTTAGGTATTCCAATAAGACTATCTAATATTGATTTATCAGATCGGAATAACTATTCCGATATAGTCATGAAATGTTTGCTTAGTGAGGTTATCTTACTAATCTTTCTCAGATTTATCAGGAATTTTTCACATATCATTAGGGCACAATGGATATAATATGTGGGATTCTATGTTAGGTAAAAGAAAACTTTTATAGCTTCAACATTTCACCACTTTAAACACAAAAGCTTGGTGATCATGTCAGGGGTATTATTATGAAAATTTAGGGTTCCAACAATGGCTCTGTCTGGGGATGTATGCGTTGGATTATTGGGGAGATTGTTGGATTTGGTTGTTCATTGCTTCTGCTAGGATATGTTGTTTTCTGATGTCAACATATTCTTGTGAGTTATTCCGGTGAGTTTGGGAAGAGTTTTTGATCCAGTTTTGTAGTTTGGTTTTGCTGATCACTGTTTTGTAGAATCCAGTATTTCCTCTGGTATATTCCGGTGTGATCAGATATTGTGCTGAGACTTTGGATTATTGTTTGGGATTATCTTTTGTATCTTCATTTCAGATGGTTCATGATTTGGTGCTCCACAAGTTATCTTTCCTCGTGACTGTTTCTGATTGGTTGTGTTCTTGAGCTTTGAGACATTGACCGATGAAGATTTGAAAAGAGGTGTTGGCGCAACTGTTCCAGATAATTCTAACGTGCTTTTTGGTATTTCCTAGTTGTGACCTATTTGCTTTGGTGATCTGCATTGATCGTTATGCGATTTTTTGGTGATTTCTATGAACCGGTGATGATTTTCATGTTATGTAGTATTTTGGGTGGTGTAGCATGTTGCGGTTGATCTTGGAAAGATTTCCGATGGATGTAATTGTTTGTGAATTTGAATTAGGTCCATGCTATGTAATGTAAATCAAAATATTGGTTTGGTGGTTGATCTTTGTATCGTGCAATGTAATTTTTGTAATTGTGAGATGCGGGTTGAGGGTTTAGCTCACCTTGTTATCTAGGTTGATAATTTGTATAGATGGGTGAGATTCTTATGTAATTTAGGTGTCGATATTATGTCTACATTATCAAAGATTGTGTGAAAAAGAGATTTATCATTCAGTGAAGTGTTGAGGTGAGATTGGTGTTGCAAAGCAGACAATTATGCTTAACCGGAACTGTCATCAGGCATTTGTAGATGCTATCATTGCATTTCATTCCTTTCGTATTGTAGTTTAAATCATATTGTAAGTCAGTGAGACTTCCCTGAGGGTTGTAGCCTTTCAGGCATATATCTTTTGAGCAGTGAGCTCTAGGCAGTGTGCCTGAATGCATGTGCATTCCCCATTGTAATATTTTCACATACTACTACAGAGTATCATCTTACTATGGGTAGGTTCCCATAGTGGCTTTTTCCTTAACCGATTTTTCCACATTAAAATTTTTGGTATTGTGTGTTGTGTTGTTAATTTACTTATCTATTTGTTGTTTTAGTTTATCAGTTTGGAGTTTAATTTGTTGTGATCCGGTGAAGACTGATTCACCCCCCTCCTAGTCTTCCTTCTTGATTGCTGCTAACAATTGGTATCAGATCTAGATCCTTTGGTAGAAGCTTAATCACTTGGGATATCCAGGATGGCAGCTCAAGGTATTCTTTTCAAGAAGGATAGTCCAAGGTTTTATGGAAACAACTATACTATGTGGAAGAGACAGATGGAGGTGCATTTGAAATGTCTTGGAGAAGATTATTGGAAGATTACTAAGAATGCCTATGTTATTCCTTAGAATGGACCATCCACTCTTGATGAGGTTAAGGAAGTTGAATATAACATGAGAGCGAAGGAAGCATTTGTTAGTGCCCTGTCTGATTCTGAAATGACAAATTGTATGGAACTTTAGACTGCACATGAGATCTGGGTGAATCTTGAAATCTTGTATGAAGGTGTTAGTCAAGTGAAAGTTGCTAAGTTGCAGAATTTAAAAGGAAAGTGTGGACATTGAAGATGGGAGATGATGAGAACATACATTCATACATGACTAAGGTGAATAAGCTTGTCCTTGGTATCATATCTTCCAGTGGAAAGATTGAAGAAGATGAGATTAATGCTAAGGTGCTGAGATATTTGCCTCCTACTTATAAACATAAGGTTGCCGCTATTGATGAGATCCAAAGTGTAACTACAAAGACAAGAGATGTGTTGGTTGGAAAACTTGCTGCATTTGAACTGAGTGAATTTGGAGAATCATACGAAAAGTTTGAGACAACATTCAAAGCATAAACATTTGTGTTTGGTAAGCAGAAATATGATTATGATGAGTGTCAGATATCCAGATATGAAAGAGAAAGAAGAGAGATAGCAGAGCAAGAAAGAGATCTCGATGAGCTTGAAGCACTGATTGCCCGTAGATTGCCTAAAGGTGTCGGTAAGTATGATGGCAAAGGTAGAAGAAAAGGGTGAATGGGTGATTGACAGTGGTTGTTCACATCATATGACCGGTGACAAAAGCAAATTTGTAACCATGGAAAGGTATGATGATGGAATAGGTATATTTGGAGATGACAAAGAATGTGTAATCCATGTGAGAGGTTCTATGTCTTTTGATGGTAAGCATAACACTGATGATGTTTTGTATGTTGTCATTTTGAAGCATAATCTTTTGAGTGTTGGACAGATGGTTGATAAGGGTTATGATCTACAATTCAAAGATGGTAAATGCAAGATCTTGAATGCCTCTGGTATAAAGATTGCATCTACAACTAAAACAAAAGGTAACATTTTTCATTTGAATGCTAGTGAGAAAAGTTGTTTTATTGCTAAGATAGATGAGAGTTGGTTGTGTCATAGAATAATGTGTCATGTAAACTTTGATTCATTGATCAAGATCAGTTCTACACAAGTTGTTAGGGATCTACCTAAGATTGTTAAACCTATCAATCTGGTATGTAAGGAATGTCAGTTGGGTAAGCAAACAAGAATTTATTTCAAGAGCAAACAATATACATCTAATGGATTGTTAGATATTGTGCATATTGACCCGTGTGGACCTACAAATGTTACAAGTGTGCAGGGTGATAGATACTTTAACTTGCTAATTGATGATTATTCCAGAATGATGTGGGTTGTATTTTTGAAGGAAAAATCAGAAGCATTTGATAAATTCAAGATATTCAAAGCTAAAGTTGAAACTGAGTCTGGATTGAAGCTAAAGTGTCTAAGATGTGATAGAGGTGGAGAATTTTGTTCCGGTGAGTTCAATTCTTTCTGTGAGATGCATGGAATCAAAAGACAACTATCTGCTCCTAGGACCCCACAATAAAATGGGATTGTTGAAATGAAGAACCATACTAATTTGGATGCTGCAAGAACCATGTTAATTGAAGGAAATATTCCGAAGGTCTACTAGAGAGAATCTATTAGCACTGCAGTCTATACATTCAATAGAGTTCATATCAAAGGTGATACCGATAAGACCCCTAATGAGATTTGGTTTGGCCATGTTCCTGCTATGAAATATTTCAAATTTTTTGGTAGCAAGTGTTATATCAAGAGAGATGAGGATATTTGAAAGTTTGATGCTAGAAGTGATGAAGGTATCTTTTTGGGATATTATACAAATAGAAAAGCCTACCAGTGCTATAACAAGAGACTGAGAAAGATAGTTGAGAGTGCAAATGTGAAGGTGGATGAAAACCTTGGGAAGGATATCAAATCTTATGATGATGGTCAACATGTTGTTTTAGCTCCTATTCATCCTAAAAAGCCTAAGCAAAATGATCTGGTAGAAACTATAAATCTGGATGTTACTATTGCTAGTGATGATGCACAGGAACTTGAAGATCAAAACAATCAGAAGACTTTGAGATATGTCAGACTAAATCATTATAAGAATCAGATTATTGGTGATAAGAATAAAGGTGTGATGACTAGAAGAAGGTTAGCTGCAGAAGAAGTTGAAGCCTGTAAAGATGATAATTAGATAAGGTTCATGGAAGAAGAGTTAGATCAGATTGAAAAGAGCAAAACTTGGGAACTTTTGCCTAGACCTAAGGATAAGAATCTTATTGGTACTAAATGGATTTTTAGAAACAAATTGAATGAAGTCGGTGAAGTAGTCAGAAATAAAGCTAGACTGGTCTACAAAGGATATTCACAACAAGAAAGGATTGATTATGAAGAAACTTTTTCTCCGGTTGTTAGAATTGAAGGTGTTAGATTTTTGCTTGCTTATAGATATTTCAAGGTATATCAGATGGATGCCAAATAGATGCATTTTTGAATGGTAATCTAGAAGAAGTTTACATTGAACAATCTGATGGATTTTCATTGTCTAACAATGGAGACATGGTCAAGTTGAAGAAAGCACTTTATGGATTAAAACAAGCTACTAGAGCATGGCATGCTAGGTTAGACAAATACTTGCTAAAATTGAGATTTATCAAAGGTGTTGTTGATAGTAATCTGTACTTTAAGATTGAAAATGATAACATTTTGATTGTTGAAGTCTTTGTTGATGACATTATCTTTGGTGGTGATGATGATATGAGTATGAATTTTTTCGGTGATATGCAAAAAGAATTTGAGATGTCTATGATTGGTGAGATGAAATTTTTCTTAGGTTTGCTGCACAGACAGGAAAATGTATCTTTATATCTCAAACTCAGTATGTGAAGGAACTGTTGAAGAAGTTTGGATTAGATGATTCCAAATTGGTTGGAACTCCTATGGTGATTGGTTGTAAATTGTCTAAAAATGATGAATCTCCTAAAGCTAATCAGAGTTTGTATAGATCTATGGTTTGTGGACTGCTATATCTTACTCAGACTAGGCCCGACATTATGCATGTTGTGTGTATGACTGCTAGATATTAAGATGATCCAAAGGAGAGTCATGTCACTACTATTAAAAGAATATTCAAATATCGAAAGGGAATTCAGGATTATGGTTTATGGTATCCAAAGAATGATGATTTCATGTTGTGTGCTTACACTGATGCAGATTGGGCTGGTGATGTTGATGACCAGAAGAGTACTACCAATGGATCATTCTTTTTAGGTAAGAAGTTGGTTTCATTGGCTAGCAAGAAACAAGATTCAGTATCTTTATCTACTATTGAAGCTAAGTACATTGTTGCTACTAGTAATTGCACTCAGATAGTTTGGATGAAGCAAATGTTGAAAGATATCAAAGTTATTTATGATGAGCCTACTTTTATATACTGTGATAATTCCAGTTCTATAAATATGTCAAAGAATCAGGTGCAACATTCAAAGACTAAGCATATATCAATCAAATATAATTACTTGAGAGAGAAAGTTAGTGAACAAAAGGTGAAGATGGAATATGTATCTACAGAGGAACAAACTATTGATATTTTCACTAAGCCTTTGCCTACAGATACATTTATCTATTTGAGAGACAAGTTAGGGGCATCCACCCCTCCTGATGAGAATTAGATGCATTGAGTTGCATCGATCCTATGGAATTAAGAGTCTTATTCTTTTATTCAGATTGATGAGTTGGTGTTGCTCCTTTGTTGGAGTAATCTGTTGATTTGGTTGTGTATCCCATGCAGACAGATTCATGATTCTATATTGAGAGCTCAATATTATATTCTGGAGATCTTTTGTATTGTTGTCAAAGGGGGAGAGAGATCATGTGAAAAACTACTCTATCTATCTTGATCTTAGGGGGAGTTTGCTGGTAATGTCTTCTTTCTTTGCATTGATTGTTTTTTACATTCATATGTTGCCATCAATGCCAAAGGGGGAAATTATTGGATTTGGTTGTTCATTGTTGCTGCTAGGATATGTTGTTGGCATTGATGTCAACATATTCCTGTGGGTTATTTTGGTCAGTTTAGGAAGAGTTTTTGATCCGGTTTTGTAGTTTGGTTTTGCTGATCACTGTTTTGCAGAATCCAGTATTTCCTCTAGTATATTCTAGTGTGATCAAATCTTGTGCTAAGACTTTGGATTATTGTTTGGGATGGTCTTGTGTATCTTCATTTCAGATGGTTCGTGATATGGTGCTCCGCAAGTTATCTTTCCTTGTGATAGTTGTTGATTGGCTATGTTCTTGAGCTTTGAGACGTTGACCAATGTAGATTTGAAAAGAGGTGTTGGTGCAACTATTTCGGATGATTCTAATGTGCTTGCTAGTTTTTCCTACTCATGTCCTATTTTCTATGGCGATCCGCATTGATTGTTGTTTGATTTTTTGGTGCTTTTTATGAACCGGTGATGATTTTTCATGTTATGTAGTAATTTTGGTGGTGTAGCGTGTTGCGGCTGATCTTGGTGGGATTTACGGTGGATGTAATCATTTAGGAATTCAAATTAGGTCCATGTTATGTAATTTAAATCATAATATTGGTCCAGTGGTCGATCTTTGTATCGTGCAATATAATTTTTGTAATTGTGAGATGAGGGTTGAGGGTTTAGCCAACCTTGTTATCTAGGTTGATGATCTGTATAAATAGGTGAGATGCTTATGTAATTTAGGTGTTGGTATTATGTCTGCATTATCAGAGATTGTGTGAGAAAGAGATTTATCATTTGGTGAAGTGTTGAGGTGAGATTGGTGTTGTAGAGTAGTAATTGTGATTAACTAGAACTGTCATCAGGCATTTGTAGATGTTATCATTGAAGTTCAGTCTTTCCGAATTGTAGTCTGAATTATATTGTAAGTCAGTGAGACTTTCCCAAGGGTTGTAGCCTTCTGGGCATATATCTTTTGAGCAGTGAGCTCTAGGCAGTGTGCTTGAATGCATGTGCATTCCTCATTGTAATATTTTCACATACAACTGCAGAGTATCATCTTACTCTGGGTAGGTTCCCCCCGTGGTTTTTCCCTTAACTTGGTTTTCCACGTCAAAAATATTGGTGTTGTGTGTTGTTTTGTTAATTTGCTTATCTATTTGTTGTTGCAGTTTATCAATTTACGTTTTGGAGTTTAATTTGTTGTGATCCAGTGAAGACTAATTCACCCCCCCCCCCCCCCCTTGTTCTTAGTCTTCCTTCTTTATTTTTTCTAATAGTATGCACCCTAAGGGCATAGAAAGACTCCAACTATCTCTGGTGTAAGTAGACCATGTGCTAATCACATCTCTTTTGCAAATTACATCAAGACTGCATCTGGTGACCCTAGGCCCCCAAAAAATAAACATTGATTTTTCCTGGATCAAATACCTGATTTTCATCATGTACTAGCATGTCAAACTAGTACATACTATTATCCAATCTGATTCCATCATAAAGCTTATCAATTGTCATCTTTCTATATTTTCCATATATGTTATAATGCCTTTTGTCTTTTATCTCCATATCCCATCATAGAATCATGGTAAGGATATTTTGAACTATTTTCTTTCCGTTTCTTCATCACAAGAGACATAAAACTTTGATAAACTATCATACCCTCATGTTTATGAAAATCTAGCTTTTGGAATTGTCCCTAATTTACATACTTTTCACTACCGGACCCTATCTTCTGGGCATGCTGCACATTATTTGTATGATCATGGTTTTCACCTTTTATTCTATCTTTAGGTGAAATTATTTTAGGAGTATCATCATTAAGATTTGAAGAATAATTATTTTCCTCCGCTGTTACTGCTTCACAATACACCTTATTATTGCCATAAAAATTTTGGAAGTCATTTTTGGATGGAGTTACCTCTATGTGATGATCATATTGCATACCCTTGTCTAATGTACCTTCTTCTTGAAACTCCTTTTCCTCTTTGGGTTTTTTATCACATGATTTCATCATATTATCACCCATGTTATTTCCACACATATCTATATTGTCCATATTGTCTGAAATTTTTTCCTTTTCATACAATGGATTTGGGAACACATAGAGGTCTTTATCAGGTACACTATGGTAGTATATCATTTCATCATCGCTATTTGTATCATCATAAAGAGGATTTGTAAAAATTTGAAAATGATTTTTATACTGATGTGACTCTTCAATTTGTCAGTCATCATATGTGCTCTCATCTTCATTAGTGTATTTATTAGAGAAATAGGACTCATCACATAATTTTTTTCCAAATTGCAACCATCCTTAGTCATGTCATCACACAACAGATTTGAATTTTTTTTAAAACTATCTCCAGGTTTATATGCATATTCTATCCGCTCTCCATGATACACCTCATTTGCCTTTCTTGCATTTATCTGATACTCTCTGTCTAGAAGATCTGAAATTTGTTCACTATTGAGCAAACATTCTTCCTCCTCCTTGTTACTGATACATGTTTCTGTTCCTATCAAAGTATCCTCATGGCTTGCAGGTATGGATGCTTCCTCACTTTCATCATAATTGGGGTATTCTTCTTCATCAATTCAATCATTGTAGTTCTCAAATTTGGATGAATCAATTGTTTGTTCACTATTAGAGAAGTGTGCTTCTTCACATGGAGATCATTCCTCATCATCAATGTTAGCAACAATTTCCTTAGGTTCTGACTCCCAATCGTGAATATCATCGATTGTTTTCTCATCGAATGGGCCTTCCAAAGGGATAATTGATTTTCCTATATATTCATCTTCATTTTCATCTCTTATGTTGATGTTACTCTTCTCACGCACATCATGTCGTTCCCTGTTCATCTCCATAGCAATCGAACACACTAATTGCAAATTATCAGGTCCACATTCCCTCATGAGTAATTTCGTAAGTGTAGATATATTAGGCCTTATATCATTAGGTATTTGCAAATAAGTTCTCATCATTCTACCAATTAATCCTTTTATAATTTCTCCTTCCTTTCTCCTTATGTTGAAGAGTTCATTAACATGTACCGAAAGATCAATATAATGATTTGTTTGAATTTGATTATGGAATGTAGAACATTATGGAGAATTGATTGAGGGATTGATGATAGATACATTTTCTTTAATTATGCCATAGAAATCCTCTACGAACCACCATTCAAGTTCCTCCCATGATGAGATGCTTTGTGGGGACAAGAACCTAAAAATCTGCTCTGCAACATCTTCCATTGTCATCACAAACAGTTTCATGATCAATTAATCTGAGTAAATCTCAAAAGTTTCAATAAACCAGTAAAATGCTTTCAAATGCCTAATCACCAATTCACTTTCTTCTCCATGGAACCTCGACATATATTTTTTAAGCTCATAGAGAAGCTTTTCTGGGCACTCAAGAACATTACTAAAATCTAATGGATTGTATCTTTCGGGAATACATCTTCCTTTATGTGTTGTAGCGGCCATTGTTGTTGTGTGCATTACATTCTTGGACGTGGGGTTTCATAAGAATATGGCTATTGGTACATTTTGGAGGCTAGATTATTGCAGTAACTAATTCTTCATTAATAATTTTTACAAAGTTGCCACCTCCTTCATGGGGGACAAAATTTTGTTTCTTTCTTTTGAGTTCTTTCTCGCAGTAGAGTCTTTTTTATGTTTGTTCTCCCCAATAGAGTTGCCAATCTATTGGTGGTCAAATCAATAGATTGGAAAATTCTATGAGTATGCCTTGCTTAATGATAAAATCTTCCAATTGATTTGGCCAACTAATAGAGTGAACCTTTCGAGGTTGCTAACTCCCTCACTTCACGCTCTGCAGAACCTAGGTGGGTGTACCTACTCACCAATTGATTCTCTTAGTTGGTCCTTTTAATAGAAGATCTGTATGTTATACTTTTTACCTTTGTTGTTTATCTCAAAGTGGCATATTTCTTTGGGATAAATTATCTTATTGATTTCAATTATTTGATTTCTCCTAGTCTCTTGGTGATCTTCTTTAACTGATTATCTTTTTCTCTAATCTAATCCCTGTTGTCTGATTTATGACTATCCTCCCTTTTAACTTCTACTTATATCTCCTACTAACATAAAAATGAAATTGAAAAAATGTGGATAAATGATTTGAATTGAAATTTGTATGCAACTAGACCAGTGCCTTATTTCTTTTGGGCAATAGAGTCATCCACTTACAAACCCTATGTATAACTTTGAAAGATAAATTTTAAATCCTCCCTTCAATGGATTAGTCAATTACCTAACCCTCAATGTTACAATTAGATATCTTCAATTATAGTTAGTCTGATTGAATTTAACTCTCATAGAAAGGTCAATCAGAATAAAAAGCAAATAGTTGCCTTTTGTCTTAGATGCACTCTATCTTTTTCTAACTTACAATTACAACATAAAATCTTCACACAAGGATTTAAGATAACAACCACTTTCTTCAAATGGTTATAACAGAGAACTGATCTGAAGAGAAATTTAATACAACACAACAGAGAATAAAGAACACTGTCTGTATTTTATTTATTTCTATCTGATGATATTTTACAAATCTATTTTTTTTATATACATTACCAATATTTTCCTTTAAAATCTTCTAATTTTTTACATATAAATATCATACATTAGGGTTACATCCCTTCGATTCATCTGTCATGTCTTCTAGTTTGGCGTCTTTATGCTTTGTCGCTGCTGGAAACTATCTGTCTTTTTTGTTATTTTGGCATAGGTTATACTGATGAGTTGTTACTAGTGTAATTTTGGTCTTCGGGTTACCTATGTCAAATGCCTCTTGGGTGGTGCTCATCAGGATTGTTTTAACTATCGGCATACCAAAAAACTGTTTGCCTGACTTCACAAGTTATCTTGATAAAGATCTTCACCTTTGATTTTGCCTTTCGCTATAAGTTATTCTGATAGAAGTATTCAGTTGAGAGTGTGTTGTCGGAGTAGCTATTCCTATGTCACTTCATATACTCATTTTTGGGATAAGTTGTTCTATTGGGTCATAGATGATCTATTATTCCGATCTCACTAGATATACTGATAGATATATCATCTTCATTATCCTCTATTGCCATAGGTTTTACCGATGTCAGTTCCTCAGTCATAAGTACATAATCGGGAGAGTTCTCCCGATATCATTCTATTTATCAATCATCGGGATAGTTTTAGTAATTGGAACTCTGATTATGTGCTATTCTGACTTCATTAGTTATTCTAATATATATCCACATGCTTGGTTCGATATAGCTATATCGAAATGGTGGTATCGAGATAGTTTGTTCTATCGGAATCACATAGAATTGTTATTCCACCTTTAGTAGTTATTCCAACAAGTAATCAAGACTTCATGTTAGACATTTCTATCCCAATGTATGTGTTCAACACTGATTTATTAGATTAGGTTAGCTAATTTGATAAGACTATCTAACATTCATTTATCAGATCGGAATAGATATTCTGATATAGTCATGAAAAGTTTTCTTAGTGAGGTTATCTTACTGATCTTTCTTGGATTTATCAGGAATTTTTCACATACCATTAGGGCATAATGGAGACAATATGTGGGAATCTATGTTAGGTAAAAGAAAACTTTTGTAGCTTCAACATTTTACCACTTTAAACACAAAATCTTGGTGATCATGTTAGGGGTACTATTATGAAAATTTAGGGTTCCAACACTCACTACGACATCAATACAAAAATTATACCCAAACAAGGGAAGGCAAGTCAGAAGGGAACTCAAGTCAGAAGGGAAGTCTAGTAGAGGAGGATATAGCCCACCTAAGAGAAATTAAATAATGGGTGAAGGGTTCCCTTGCTGAGTTTAGCCAATCCCTTATCCACAGATAAGAGAGATACTCCATATGCCACTAGCTATTCATTGGTCTCTTCCTTCATGGAGAGATTTCATTTAATATGGTCCTAACTTGATTGAGCTACCTACGACCTTTCCTATAATTTAATTATCTTAAACTAGATAAGCAAGTTGGTCCCGATCCCAAGCTTGGCTAATTGAGAATCTCCCTCATTTAGGCATGGTCCTAGGTGCACAGTTCTTTCATCATCACTTACGTCCCTAATATGTCTGATGCTAGCACTAACTCTAGCACATTTTCACTTACCCCCATTCACATATTCACTAAAGTGCTTGTTGGGTTGGGTCAAATGCTTGCCAAGTAAAGTGTCCTATATCCTCCTCTACCATACTTCCCTTTTGACTTGAGTTCCCTTCTAACTTGCCTTCCCTTGTGTGGGTATAATTTATTTATTCATGTCGTATCGGGTATGATGATATATGTACTAGGGCTTATATGGGAGACTTTTCTAGGAATTGTGTTGAAGGAACATGAGTGTAGGCACTGGATATCGATATTATATATCCAACCCCATAAAACTAGCAGCAACTCCTATGCCATCATACCTCCTCTGCAACTTATGTGTGCCACCGCACCTCATGCAAAGCATATAATTTGTCAGTTTTAATTTTTAGTTTTCTTTTTAATTTTATCTTTTATTTTAATTTTTCCTTTTAGATATAAAAAATAAATCCACCACTACCAAAGAAGGTCTGGCCCCAGGAGTATTGGCAAATAACATCTTCCAAAAACAAGATTCTAAGTTCTCAAATCCCATTTAGGAAAAGGTACTCCAACCATTTTGTTAAGCCCTTCTCTCATTTTGATCTTGGAATATCGTATAGGAACACCCTTCCCCCTTCTTTCCTTCTTTTCCAAATAATATTCCCATCCCCTATCCAATTTCTTATGGTGACCCTCTGTATAAGAGGCATTCAAATTCATGGGAGACATTCTAGTCTTGAAAGTCAATTCGAGCAAAAAAAAAAAGATAGGTATTTGGTTGATAGCCAAAATTGGTCCAATAATTATCTTCAAAACCAGCACAACTAGGCATTTAGGAGTGCTAATCTCTTCCATCCAATGGTAAGAGAGTTAGTCAAAGAAAGCTAGATTAGTTATGATCTGAATGCCTCTAGAGCTATGAAGAGGGAACAAACTATTACATCCCAAGAAGGAGAGATTAGATCGGAGGGAAAAGGACTAAGTTTGGGAGATAAAGTATGTGAGGTTTCATCATAAAAAATATGAACAAAAAATGAGGGTAAGGATGAAGACCTGGATTCAAGTCGGCAAAGGAGAGACAAGGAACCGATGGTGAATATCACCCTCTCAGAGAGTACCCTCTGCCCTCAGAGTGCAAAATTCCATCAAAAGTCTATAATCTATAAGTTCTGAAAAATATCTATTAAAAAATTTATTTATTTCAATGGGTCTTTAAACATTGGGAGGGAGTAAATGAGGTGTTTTTGATTGATAATGGCAATGGTTCTTTTATTACCTTATTTAACTCAAAGGAATATAGAGATAGAGTTTTTAGAATTAAATCATGGAGCTATAATTTGTCTGGTTTGTATATGCAAATGTGGAATCCCAATTTTGATCCTGCTTTGATTATATTAAATTTTTTCCTTTCGAGATTAATCTCCAAAATTTTCCTCTAGAATATAGAGAACAAGAGATCTTAGGAAACTCACTAGGCATCTTTCTCAAACTAGATTTAAATTTCTTTGAAAATCCTAACCTCCTAGTTAGAATGTGTATGCTCATGGACACAACTAAGAGTCTTCCTTCCCATCTTAACATCTCCTCGAAAAATGGTTGTTGGACCCAAAAGGTGTTTTTTGAAGAACCAAACTTGGTTTGTGAGAACTGTCATCTCACATATCATTTCTCTTCCTCTTGTCCAGACTCTGAGCCTATTCAAAATTCTACATCCTTTATCTCAAGCATTGAGGACAATGGTTTTTTCTCCCATTGTCTCTTTTATGAAAATAGGCCTTTAATTTCAGACCTCTTTCCAAATATTCCTTATTATGATCAACAACTCTTCGAAAATGAGGTTATTTTGGGTAATATGGGCCATCATGGATGGAAGGCTTATCCTCATGACCTAGAAAGCCTACTTCAGGAGTGGATAGTGGATATTCAAGATAACATCATTCAAAAAATAACATACCAAGTTATAAATGAAGTCCTCGAGATAAATAAGGATGATATTGGGGAGACTTAGAATATTTCTTCTCAGATTGAGTATTGTGAACTTCCACAAAATATCAAAGGGCCTCTATTACTAATGCAAAGAAACATGTTTTCTGATTCCCCTTGCCTTTTATTAAATCTTAGACATCTAGAAAGCTTTGTTTCATCCCTAGTTCTAGCTCTGGAGGTTTGGTGGCTAAATGTGGTAAAAATGCTAATTTCTTTTTATAAGGCACTAAGCTTTAGTTAGAACTGGGACCACATCCAAAAATATTTTCATTTCAAACCTCAAATAATAGAAACCTTAGATACTCAATTTACTTATTTGAACAAGGAAAGAAATGTATCAGACTTGAATGAGTCTTTCCCAGACTCAAGATTGAATCAATTTAATAATGGTGGAGAACCCTCATATATAATAAACAAGGAAGAGGCGGGAAGCTTAATCTCCTTCTTTATCTAGCACCTCTTCTCATTGAAAAATAATATCCCTCTGCTAAGGATAGATTTGGATAAAGATAGTTCAAAGAGCTCAGCAATCTATCCTATTTTTTGCCAAGTACCTGAGATTAACATCCACCCAAGGGTCCCTAAGTTTTACACCCCACCAAAATGAAAAAGAGGAAGGCCTTTGGGTAGCTCCAAGAACTTGAGAGAAAATTCTAAAAGGGAGTGCAAACAATCTCCTTCAAAGATTTTAAGTTTGAAAATGGAAAAAAGAAGATCTTTGATACTGATGGGGAAATGAAACTTGAAAGGTTCCCAATATATGCCTTCAAAGCAACTATATGTCATTCCTAAAATCCCTATTTCGGACTCTGTTAGGTTGGCCTATTATTTTTTGGATCTCTTAGATACCCTTGATGCTCAATCTCCCTTGTAGTGCCCCTCTCCAACCCCAGATTTTGAAGTTAAGGTTCATACCCCCCCTTCTTCTCTAATTGGAGAATTGGTAGTAGTTTGTGACTTCTTAGGTATCTCATCGCCTCAGATTGGTGAATCAGAAGATTCTTGGTCATAAAAACAAGATTTTTTAAGAAAATACTGAATATGGATGATTTCATAGCAGAAGAGAATGTTTTAACCATAAATAATCTTGAAACAACAGAGGCAAATAAAGTCCTTAAAGAAAAGGAATTATTCGTTGTGTTAGAGCAACCTTCTATAAAATAAAAACTAGAGTGTGGATAGTCTCCAGAGGGAAAAAGAGGTGGGAAATCCTTTGGAGTCCTAAGATATTTAGATGGGAAAGATAAGAATCAACAAAAAAAAAGATGTTTGGAACAAAGGAAAGGGGAATCCCCCATCTTTGGAATTATGCAAATAATATCGTGAAATGTCAAGGGCATGAATGCCCCCACAAAGAAATGTCTGGTCAGATGTTGTATAAAAATGTTCAAACTAGGGGTAGTCTTGCTTCAAGAAACCAAACTGAATAAAGATTGGATGTCTTCTTTCACTAAGAAATTGGGCTATTGGGAAGTGGAATTGGTAGAGGCAATAGGGGTTGCTGGTGTGTTAGCCATACTTTGGAACCCAAGGAAAATATCATACTTGCATCAATCATTAGATACAAAATGGATAATAGGGTTACTTTCAATCTTTTAGGAAGACATCAAGATTTCAATCTTCAATATTAATGGACCAATTCAAAACAACATCAAACTGGCTTTATGGAAAGATCTAGAAAGACTAATGAAAATTAATCCCCAACAAAATGTGGTGTTAGGAGGAGATTTTAATGTGGTTCTTCATCTATCAGAGAAATATGGAGGCACTCGGAAGGAATCCCAGTCCCAAATTGACTTTAGAGATTGGGATGTCAAGAATAATTTACTAGATATAGTTACTGACAATAGGGTATTTACGTGGAACAACAAAAGATTGGGTTTCAGTTATATAGAAGAGAAATTAGACAGATTCTTTTTTAAAGGGATCTTTCCAAAATATATTTTCAACTAAAAACATCTATAATGCCAATTTATGGATCACATCACTACCCAATTCAGTTATTTTTAACTGGAGATAAGAAGCCCATCGATTGCCCCTTTAAATTTGAAAAATTGTGGATGAGGGACCAGTAATTTGTTTCTTTCATGGATAAATGGTGAAATGGAGAGAGATTTGAAGGTTCCAAGCTCTTTTGCTTTGTATCAAAAATGAAGAAGATTAAACAAAATATTCTCACCCGGAATAGAGAAAAAATTTCAAACATATTTCATGAAAAAAATAGAGTTGAAAGAGAAATAGAGAAATTGAATTCAGAGGTATTAGATTGCGATAGGGATCAAGAAAGATTCTTGAAGGAGATGGAACTACTTCGGCGCCATGTAGCAAAGGAGGAATATATTTTGGAGACAAATATTAAGAGATGTATGGCTCTCAAAAGGTGATAGAAATTCTAAATTCTTTCATAATAGCACTAAAGAAAGCAAATCCTTTTATACAATTTAGAGAATTAAAGAGGAACAAGACAATATGATTGAATATTTGGAGGAAATTTTAAAAAAAATCAGTGTCTTTCTTTACAGATATTCTTAATAATTGGGAAGGATCGGATTTAAAATCTCAAAAGGAATTATTGAGAAACATCCCAAATAACGTATCAAAAGAAGTTAACTCAAAGTTAAACCAAAAAGTTTCCTCTCAGGAAGTAGAGAAAGTTTTAAAACAACTTCACATAGAAAAATCTCTGGGTCCAGACGGATTCTCGACTTGTTTCTTCCAAAAATGTTGGCCTATCTTAGGAAATGAGCTTACTAGAGCCTTAGAGATAGCTAGAAATTCAAGCAATTTTTTGAAAGAGATCAATAATACTTTCATTGTATTGGCCTCGAAGAAAGATAAGTGCTCAAAATTTGAGGACTTTAGACCTATTTCCCTCGGCAATACCATTTATAAGATCATTTCAAAAGTTCTAGCAAATAGACTGGAGTTGGTACTACCTTTAATAAACTCGAAAGAATAAACCAGTTTTGTCCCAAGGAGATCCATTGTGGATGGAGTCATCATAGCCCAAGAAGCAATCCATTCTTTGCAAATCAACAAACATCCTAGTATGTTGATCAAAATGGATATCAATAAGAAATATGACAAAGTAGATTGGAGTTTCTTATACAAATGTTTGGAGACCTTTGGATTCTCGAAAAAGTGGATCAATTTAATCTTTTACTATATCTCTACTCCACACTTTTCAATCTTAGTTAATGATTCTCCTCAAGGCTTCTTTGAATCTTCTAGAGGAATTTGGTCGGGAGATCCAATCTCACCCTTCCTCTTCATCATCCTTATTGAATCTTCGGGCGGATCTTTTCTCAAATACTAGTAGGACAGATTGATTAGAGGTATAAGGATTACCAATGTAGTAGAGACGGTTACTCATCAACAATTTGTAGATGATACAATGTTATTTGGTAAAGCGAAAAGAAGAGAAGCAATCTATTTCAAGAAAATTCTAAGGATATATAATTTAGCTTCAAGACAGTTCGTAAATAAAGTAAATTTAGGTATTATCTTCTTCAATGCAAAAAAAGAATATAGATGCCCAAATCCTTGCTCTCCTCAATTTTAAAGAAGGGAAACTTCCTTGCATTTACCTAGGTTTACCCTTAGACAAAGGTATTAGAACCTCCAAAATCTGGGTTTTGATGGGTGAAACGACAGACAAGAATATGGAGTCTTGGAAATAAAAAATGGCTATCTTGGGAAAGTAGAATTATCATGTTGAAGACAATCCTCTCTACTATTCCAATATATCTTATGTCTTTTTTATCCCTTTCAATTGGAGTGAACACAAAACTAGTAAATAAAATGAGATCCTTCTTCTAGCAAGGAATGGCCGAAAAAAGGAAATTGGCTTTGATAGCACAAGATAAAGTTTGTAAACCCAAATGTTGTGGGGGCATTGGTCTGAGAAACCAATTATGGAAGAACAAAGCTTTAGGAGCGAAGCTAATTTGAAAAATCTACTGCAATCCTAATTGGACAAAGGTTAGAGTTCTCAAAGGAAAATATTTGGATGATATGAGTAAACAAGGAACTTTCAGAACTCTTAACCCTCCAAAAGGATCAAGGGTCTGGAACTTTATCTTGAGTTGCAGAAATCTCATGTCAGAAAATATTTCATGGAATGTGAAAGATGGGGGAAAAGCTATGTTTTGGTCAAATTAATGGGGAGGTTATTCTCCTTTAGACTCAGAGATGGGCCAGATCAATCTTATAACTATTGTTGAAAATAGGTGAGGTCTCTTTGTCAAAGACTATATTGAAAAGGATATGAGGAATCTATCCTTAGGTTGGAAATGGAAAAACTTTGAAGAATTTCCAGCAGACAAAGATGAAATTAATGCTCTTAAGGATATTCTAAAGCATAGATCTTTAGTAATCAAAGCTAGCTTGGATGTAATCATTTGGCTAGGGAAAATACAGGGAATTACAATTCAAAGGATGGCTACAAAGCAATAGTCCAAATACAACATTTTGAAAGAGTTGATATCCTTATTTGTCTATGTTAGGATAAAGATGTCTTCCTAAAGTTGGTTATTTTGCATGGGTAGCATTATAGGGAAGAATCCTAACAGCAGAATGGTTCAAAAAGATTGGGTTCTCAGGGCCTTCAAAATGTGTTCTATGCAAGCTGGAGGAAGAACCTATCAACCATATCCTTCTATCCCATCCCTTTTCCTTGAAGTGTTGTCAATGGATTTGTGCTAAATTAGGTTGGTTTTCTGCTTTGCAAAATAATGTCTTGAGTCTTTTCAAAAGTTAGCCTAATCTTTACTCTTCAAGTCTATTTCATTCATAGATTTCTTCCCCTTCTGTAACTATTTGGGAAATTTGGAAGGAAAGGAATAGAAGAATTTTTAGAGGGGAGAAATTACCATGGGAAAGCATAATTAACAAATTGGAAGCTACCATTGTGGAGGTAGTAAATAGTGGTTTCTTGACCCAATTTTCAAGAAATGCTCAATTTTGTTATTGGGATAGCAAGATGAGAGAAAACTGGTATGGTTTAAAGATTCCTCCCTTTGTTGGGAAAGGGGGTGAAGAGTCAGCAAATTTAAGAAAGAAGGTAGTATGGTCTCCACCAAAGGCTGGTTGGTATAAACTAAATTTTGATGGGGCTTCGAGAGGAAATCTAGGGGTCTTAGGTGCATATTGTATTATTCACTCCTTAGATGGTCTAATTGTAGCTAAGCAATCAAAATCACTATCAAAGGATACAAATAATGTGAAATAAATTCAAGCTGCTATTGAAGGAATTTCAATTTGTAGGGAACTTGGTCTCAAAAAGATACAAATCGAAGGAGACTCAACAATTATATCAATTCTCTTAGATCTAGCTACACTCCAAATTGGAGACTAAATCCATTCCTAGGAAGAGCAACAGATTTACTCAAAGGCTTTTAATCTTTCACAATCAATCACATTTAGAGAGAAGCCAATAAATCGACAAATATTTTAGCCAATAGTGGAGCAGATGGGTATAATGAGAAGTATAGCATAATTTCCTCAGATATTAACTAGTCCCATGTGGGTGTTAACATTCCCCTTCTCTTCAATATTTGAATTAAATTTCAAAGATATTTTAACAATATTGGGAGGAATCTTGGAGACTCTAACCTCAACGACTATTTTATAAGGATGACCTCCAATTTGTAATTCAGATCCAAATAGACATCAATTTTGAAAGCCAATGGACATCCTGAAATGGCTCCATCATATTTATTCAAGGTTTTTATAAACAGATTAAACTCTAAGGTGATATGTCAGAAAATTAAAATAAGGAGGGTGGATTCTTTTAAATGTTTTCCTGCCTTTTGTTGGTAGGTGAAGGTTTGTAATGGGAATGAGTTCAGTTAGCAAGTCAATTTTAAATTTTCTTTAAATAGATAATATTATTTATTCTTTAGGGAGTTGCCTTCCTCTTTCAGTGGTAGTAGTCAAGTCATATAGCCCTTCATTACTCTCATCATATTTTTAAATTTGGCGGTGATAACTTATATTAGTATTATTTTTGCTCCTTCGATATCCATGTTTTTAGAGTCGTTGTCGATAGGCTTGCCTTTTAAGTTGGCAGAAAGCCACCAACTTTCCTTTGCATTTATTAGATTTTATGGGAATTAACATTCTAGGCCTTTTCTTGGTTATTTGCATGTTGCGTCCTCTCCAAGCTTTCGTAATAGTCTTTTTTTTCTACGCCCTTCTTCCATATTTGCTCGTTGCTTTTCCCTAGGGTTTGTTCTTTTCTAGTTGATTTCTTGGTGGTTGCAAGATTAGCTTCAAAGTTGTGAACATGGATTCCCCAATCCGGCTTTTGTCAAAAAAGAGGCAAATGATGTTTATAGGAGATATCCAAGAGAAGAGATTGCAGGAAGTAATGGTTGAATATCATTTTGTTATCTCCAGGATTGTGAAGCAAATCTTGGGTGATCTTTTTCTAAGAATGGACCACAAATATAGGGTCAACACAAAGATTCCAATAGTCTTCCTTGCCACCCTTCTTCATTTGGTCTGTCAAAGGAAAAAATAGAGATGTTATTATAAAGGGGAAAATTTGATTTGGCAATTGGTAACATAGGAGGGAGAAATCACCAAATCAATTTTTAGTTGGGGTGCCTTTACATTCAAAAGAGATAAGGGAATCCACTAGATTCAGTCACAAAGTAGATAAGGACAGAATAATAAATGGATTGGATTGATTTAGGTAAAGTGTTGAAAAATGAAGGTAAAACGGAGAAAACAATGAGCTACGGATGCATGATCGAGTTGGGCACTTGGAATTGAGCAATATAAGCCAAGTCGGATCTGACCCTCAAAATAGCTCCTAAAAAATTGTGACCAAAATGTGACACCACAATCCTATGAACTTTTTGCACGTTGAAAAGGGTTGATTCATCTCTATGAATGAAGCTTATTTTGAATAGTATAGCTTTGTACCTGTTTCCTAGACACAAAAAGAAGGGGGAAAAGGTTGGGAATAAGGGCTTGCCTAAGTCAAACCCTAGTTTGCAATCAACCTTGAATGAAATACTACAAATACTTGAAATAAATGATGGAAAGATATACCCCAGATCTATAATGAATGATGATGATGCTTTTCTTCTTGAATGTAATCACATATGTTGTATTAAATGGCATGAACATGAGAAAACCCTAACACACACATGCTTGCAAATGAATGATTAATGGTGCTTCACAATGGATAGATGAAGAATATACAGCCTTGAAGACCTCTAGAAATGCTTGATGATGAATGCTTCAATGCTTGATTGTAGTTTTCCTTATGTTCACCTATCTCCTTGCCTTATTGTGTATATCTATCTTCAAATGAGAGGGAAATACCTCCTTATACACTTACCCATCATCAAACGTATTAATTTTCTAACATAGGCCAACTTAGAGAGGGGATTCCTGCTCAAAATTTGGATAGGGCAAGGGCTTTAAATTAGGGCCCACCTAAGGAGGACCATAGTCTGGCGCCATGGTCCTAGTGAGGATCAAGGTTCCACGCTCTAATTCTACCCCATATTTGGGCCAGGGGTAAGGTGCTATGAAAGGTGAAATGATATAATATGAACATTGTTGCATGGTAGAGGAATAAATAGGTGTAGAGAGTCCCAAATATGATCAAAATTGCAAGGGGTGCAATTTTAGGACACTACATTTAGCCCCCACTTTAGAAAGAGTATGAGCTTATGCAAATACTCATGGAAAAGTAGAATAAGAGAGATGAAGATAAGGAATGCAGAGCAAGATCACAAGGAGTATAAGATATTGCTAATTTAGAGGAACCAAGCTCCCAATCTTAGGATTTTAACTCGCTCAAACATATACAAGGGCACATAAAAAAAAGATAAAAGAAATCAGTCAAACAAAGACAAAAAGACAGACAAATGCAAAAGACACACAGTATAAGCTAAAGACCAAAACAAGACCTCAAGTAAACTAGCCGAAGAGACCTCAATATCAAAATGTCTCAACAACTAATATCATTCTTGAAAAATGTCATCTCACGAACACAAGTGATCACAAAAAAGAGCAAAGCAATCATCATCCATGAACTATCAATAGAAAGCTATGAGTTCATGAGAGGAAGAAGGGAGAGCATGAATACATGCTAGATGTGTGTATCCAGGTGATCCATGAGAAGAGTGATGGAAAAGAGACCATAGATACCTCGCCCCTAGATGTTTGCATCTAGGTAATCCATGTTGGGGAGGAGAGTAGGAATGGTCTAGCCCTATTCCTCTAGTTCCACTCATCCTTGTGCCTGTGTGCAAGTGATGTCAGGTTTCAAGTGTATAGCACCCCGTATAACAGTTTGTTTCCTCTAGTCTCGAGTGTAATTCAACCTATTTAAGAAATAATTTAATTTTAAATTCCAAGGGGCGATTGTGTGTGCAAGTGTGTGTGCTAATGCCAAGGGGCGAATGTGTGAATTTTGGAACATCTCATTTAAGAGTTTTGCTCTGGTTTTGAGAATGTGTAACTTTGATTGAAATGAATACATGTCTAGTTTCGAGGATATCCCATGTAAGAGATTTTCTCTGGTTTCGGTGATGTGTTACCTCGTCTAAGACATATATCAAATGGTGCATCTGGTTTCGGGCGTGAAGCATCTCATGTAAGAGTTTTTCTCTGGTTTCGAGAATGAAGACCTCATCTAAGACATGCAAAAATATGGCACAATATGGTACAAAGGGAGCGATATGGGTGTCCCCCCCTCCCTTAAGATGTCAACATAGCACTATGTTGATGTCTTAAGGGAGATAGAAACAAGGATACCTAACCTTCAACACCAAGGAGATATCCTTTAGGCAACAATGTCATAAATCCAAGCTAAAGAGGAGATACTCTCCAAGAAAGGATAAGATAGTGGAAAAGGAGATATCTTGCAACAAATGTAAAGGAGATCATTGGAGGAGAAGAGATATTTGCTCAAAAGACATCTACCTCCAAGAGGAGCTATCTTGAACAAATATAACATCTTCTACCAAAAGAAGGGAAGGAGAACAAGAATGCATACCTCACCCCTATTGCTAGGTGAAAGATATTCTTGATGAAGGATGACACACTTTAAACCCAATGAGAGAGGGTAAGTTTATGATAGATGTACATTGTTAAGTGAAGAAGAGATTGTAGCCAATGACTTACACCTCTTTCATAAGAGATAATTCTTGAGAAAACAACAACTTCACATAAGGAATAACATCAAATCATAAGCAAACACAAGTCAACAAAGAAAAAGTGGATCCTTAGAGAAGGAGAGAGGGAGATAAATCATTGCCCCCCAAGTGTAAAGACAATGAGAATGATAACTCAATGATGAACCACTAGTACCAAACCGGTACTGAGAGGGGGGGTGAATCAGTACAAACACAAATATTGTCCAAAACCGGTTTGACTGCAAATACTCCAAGTGACTGACAAATAGGGATACTGGTAAAAACAGAGTGCAACCGGTAACATCCAGTACTGCTCAATTAGTCATGATCTGGTCACTCAATAAGCTTTCCTCTTAGCTCAATACTACAGTATCATTATACTCTCATGCATAAATAGGTAAACTTAATCATCAGCTCTTCACAACAATGAGTTCAATATGTTTTATAGATAGGCATAAAACATAGAACCTTCATATGCTCAACAGGTAAAACAAAGCATCACAATATAAAAGCATTTCACGTGACACACATATTTTTCATGTGGAAATCCAATTGGGAAAAACCACGGTGGGGATGAATACCCACAAGTTGCTTTTGAACTCTTTAGAAGTTTGCTCTGTTAGGAGCCTTGTCTGGTTAAAGACATTACAATAGGCTCTGCTAGGAACCGATCTTGTTAGGAATCACCCGGTTAAGGGATAGCAACAATACCCGGTTAAGGGTTAAACCCAGTAGGGTCACCTTGTTAGAGGATTTCAATAACTCAATAGCTAAAGGATCTCTAGAGCTCTATAGCTTCTCAGAACTCATTAACCTCGAGTTACCCGGTTAAGGGATTTGAATCAAGCCTGTTAAGACCACCCTATTAGGGGATTTTGCAACAAGCCAGTTAAGGCTACCCTGTTAGGGGATTTTACAACTGTTGAAGTGGCTAGAGATCAACAGGAATTACAATGATCTGGTAACAACACTCAATGCTAATGCAGATCCATTTTGGCTCCTCTTCACCTTCTGCACATTCACTTTGCAGGTATCTCTTCTCTCCTTTGGTCTAGCAAGAATCACGTATCACTTCCCTAGGATACACACACACAACTTTTTCCAACAACCCTAGAAAGAAACACAACATCGACCTTATAGGAAACAGATAGGTCGGTAGCAAAAACCCTAAACCCTAAACCTGTTAGGTTAAGCAATTCAAGCAGTCCAATCCTGACCATTGAATCATACTGCATTAAATGCAACAGTCTTGAATCGATCTCAAGACATTCTCCATCGTCCATTTTCCACTGATTTCATGGTGGCTGATAACCCATCACGCGTTATCACCATTTGACAGACTTCACACATTCCCGAGGTATATAGGAATAGTCTTCTTCATGCAAGATCCTTCACGTGCACAGAGCTTACGTGGAAACATGATCTGTCCTCCATTATATTGCTAACTCATCACAAAAAGATCACCGATTGAGTCACACAGACTTGAGGTACTCCAACTGGAAATCCTGAAGTGGAAACTACCTACCAACCGATAGTCATACGATGCTTCCATGTGCCAGTTCCCATAACTACATGCCGGTTCATCTTGAACAAATATGTCACTTCACTTTGGCATATAAACCAGTTCATACATATGTCGGTTCCCTCTCTTCACATATCACATATGCTGATTCACTTCATAATACATATTGACATCAATGACAACATACAATGTCATTATGTCTTCATGCTAGTTCACATAATGCCAACAGAGAAGAATTACAATACTTCTAAATAGAGATTGAACATAAGAAAATGCACAATATACTCACATGAATGAATATCCAATGCAAGAAACAACGTTAATATATGTAAAATGCAACTCTAAAGAAGTGGTAATCTTCAAAGAGAGAGAGAAAGAAAGGAAGGAAGATTATAAATAACCCTAAGAAGGTATTAATCATTAGAGACATACCATTGCAAGAAAGGATATCAACACATGAAAAATACAACCCCTAAAGGGAATAGTGATATTTTAGATAGAAGGAGAAAAAGGGAGAATGTCATCCTTGCCCCCCAAGCAAGAAGACAAGGATAGATAAGGGGGAAGAATCACACATTTCCTTAGGAGAGAATATTCATAAGAGACATACCGCTTCAAACAAAGAATAAGTCCTAACAAGGGACACACATGTACTTGCATGAAGGATAATTCTATGCAAGAAAGGAAATCAAGTTATGAACAATGCAATCCATGAAGGAAGTGGTGAAACTTAGAGATAAAAGATAGGTTAGATATAAAGGAGGATCATGTTGCTGCCCCAAAATATTTGAAATTAAAAAATAAGAACCTATAATGACAAAGAGCCCCCAATTAAGTTAACTACTTGTGCCATAGGGTGAGGAGCAACATGAGGTGAGACGAGTGCTAAGGCACTACCTTTTCACCTAGAAAGAAAGCAAGATCTGCTGAAAGACATTTACGAGCACAATCGTATTGTTCTTAAACAAATTCCTTAAATGTTTTACACTTTCCAAGAGAATGAGAACCACCATAATGAAAAAGACAATGTCCATTACCTTCTTTATGCTTAGTGCTAAACTTCACAAAAGGGAAAACAACATTCTTGTCATACTTCAATTTCCAAAAGATTCTAGTTGCCAATTTTTCTAGATCATCAATAGTTGTAGGGTTATTATTTTGACATTGAGGAAAAGAGTTATTATCAAAAGAAGGATTGTCATCAATAATTTTAACTTTACCACTATCAATAAGTTCTTTCATTGAATTTTGAAAATCGGGACAATCATTAGCATGATGATCGCGAGTTTGATGAAATGAACAAAAAGGAGCTTTTGAATAAGAAACACTTTTACGAGAGAGAATGGTTTGTTGTCTTGCAAGATGATCTTTAAAATCTTTAATCCCAAGGAGTTCATCCATAGGAGATTTATTATTGTTTCCTAAGCCTTCTGTTGTAATTTGTGTAGGAGGGTTTATAGGGACTCTAATTCCTTGTTCAATTTTTCCAAGTACTTGTCCTCTAAAACCTTGTTTTGATATTATGTTAAAGTCACTCCTATAAGAATCCTTTAATTGAGAAGGCGGGGGAGAATTATAATAAATTTCTTTGAAGTTTGTAGTGTAAGAATGTTTGGAAGGAATGTACAAATTAGTAGATGAAGAAGGAATATCTCATGGAGAAGGATCTTCCTTTCTTTCATCATGCATATCCTCTTTGGTAGATTGGGAAGAAAGATTCTTATCATCTAAGGCCCCATCTTTACTTAATGTTATATGGGGAGAGAGATCATGAATAAAATTCATGACATATTCTTCTCTACAAATGTGTTGAGGTTTAAGATAGGCTCTAGGAGAATAAGGAGGATCTAGAGAGATGGAAACACCAATATTGTGATCTTGCCCCCCTTGCGCAAGGGTATGTGTATGAGAAGAATATTGGACCATGTTTCTCTTCAATGCTTGCTCTCCATTAGGGAGATAATTGATAGGAGTATTACCTCTTTCTTCATTCACATTAGATACCCTAGGAGAGGTACAAGTATTAGGTTTTCCATTAACATCTCTAGGATTAGGATCTACAAAAGCCTTTAGGTGATCTACTTATGAAATGAATTTTCCCAAAACCATCACCACAATACAATGTACATGATAAATGAAATCTTTGAGATCTAATCTATGAAAAGGAATCAACTTGGAAATCCGAAGAATGCAATATGTCCAAGTGATATGAATGAAAAGAAGTAACATGAAGTGAAAGAGGCCATTATCTGACACATGATTATAATAATTGTACGTAAAAAGAAATGTAATCATATGTGAAATAGAAAATAGATCAAATGCGTTAATTCCCATGATGAATATTGAAATTTAGATCCAAGCAAATTAATTGAAATAAATTAGGATTTTTAAAACCACTTAATTTATGTAAATTGATGGGATTTAAATTTGATTTTTTTTTTTTGAAATTTAAATTTTAAAAAATGTGAAATGAAATATGAAAATGAGAATTTGAAAGTTGAGATTTGGAAATTGAAATTTGCAAAAATAATTGAATAATGCAAAATTTTTGAAAAATGATCATTCAATTTTTGAAAAACTATGCAACCTCCTAGGAATATTAAATTTATAATTAGATCTTTGAAAATAACCTCTTCATTTAAATTTAAAATTACCCACTAGAAGATTTGAATTTACCCAATAAAAATTTAAATTTGAAATTAGGGCTTTTTAAAATAACCTCTTAATTTTAAAATTTAAATTTAAAGTTATCCACAAGAAAATTAAATTTAAAATTATGGCCTTGTAAAAAGAACCTCTTAATTTTAGAAATTAAAATTAGATCTAGGATTGAAATTTGGAAATTAAAATAATTAATGCAAAATTGGGAAATGCACAAGGTTAATTTAAATTTAAAAATTAGGGCTCTTTTAATTAACCACTTAATTTTAAAATTGAAATTTGAAATTTTATCCAAGTACAATTTTGAATTTGAATTGAAATTAGCAATCAAATTTGAAGTGTGAAATTCAAAATTTAAACAACCCACAAGCTTATTTTTTTAAAATTTTAAAATTAGTGTTTTTTGAAATGAACCACTTAATTTTAAAACTTAATTGTGGAATTTGACTTGTAGATGAAATTTTGAATTTTGAAATTGAAGTACTCAGATCTGAAATAATTAATTCAAATTATGCAATTCACAAACTCAATTTTGAAATTAAAAATTAGGGTTTTAGTGAAATTAACCTCTAAATTTTTAAAATTTGCAAGGAAATCAAATTTGTAAATGAAAACTTGAATTTTAAATTGCATAAACAATCAAATTTGAGAACATAAATCAGAATTAAAGGTGTAAGACGTCAAGTTTACCAAAATGTAAAGAGAAAATTTTGATTTGACAATTTGTAACATAGGAGGGAGAAATCACCAAATCAATTTTCACTCGGGGGACCTTTACATTCAAAAGAGTGAAGAGAAACCACTAGATTCAGTCACAAATCAGTTAAGGACTGAATACCGAATGGATTGGATTGATTTGGGTTTCCTCTTTTGTAAGTTGAAGTGCTGAAATTAGGTAAAGTGTTGGAAAACATGGGTAAAACTGAAAAAAACAACGAGCTACAGATGCAAGATTGAGTTGGGCACCTAGAATTGAGCAAATATAAGCCAAGTCAGATTTGACCCTCGAAATAGCTCCTAAAAAGCCGAGACTAGGATGTGGCACCACAATCCTCTGAACTTTCTGCACGCCGAAAAGGGTTGATTCATCTCTGTGAATGAAGCTTATTATTAAGAGTATAGCTTTGTACCTGTTTCCTGCACATAGAAAGAAGGGCAAAAAGGTTGGGAATGGGGGCTTTCCTAAGTCAAACCCTAGTTTAAAATCAACCTTGAATGAAATATTGTAAATACTTGAAATAAATGATGGAAAGATATACCTTAGATTTGCAATGAATGATGATGATGCTTTGCTTCTTGAATGTAATCACATATGTTGTATGAAATGGCATGAACATGACAAAACCCTAACACACACATGCTTGTAAATAAATGATGTAATGTTGCTACACAATGGATAGATGAAGAATATGCAATCTTGAAGACCTCTAGAAATGTTTAATGATGAATGCTTCAATGCTTCAATTCTTTATTATAGTTTTCCTTATGTTCACCTATATCCTTGCTTTGTTGTGTATATATATCTCCAAATGAGAGGGGAAGAACTCCTTATATACTTGCCCATCGTCAAACATATTAATTTTTTGACATAGGCCAACACGGAAAGGGGATTCCCACCCAAAATTTGGATAGGGCAAGGGGTTTAAATTATGGCCCACCTAAGGAGGACCATGGTGTGGCACCATGGTCCCAGTGAGGACCAAGGCACCATGCCCTAGTCCTACCCCATATTTGGGCCAGGGGTAAGGTGCTATGTAAGGTGAAATGATATAATATGAACATTGTTGCATGATAGAGGCATAAATAGATCCAGATCAAGCGTGAGGATGAACACTAAGGTGAGGGCCCCAAATATGGTCAAAATTGTAAGAGGTGCAATTTTAGGACGCTACACTTATGCAGAAAAGTTTTTAAGGATGATTTGTTGGGGGTCTCAATAACATCCTCAAGAACATAGATAAAAATTTGACTATTTGTCTACCGATTGATTTCAATGTGAACATTAGGAATGGAAAACCACCTCCAAGGTTTCCAATTTTTTAATTTGAGAATGAGAAAGGCTTCAAAGCTAGGAGCTTCATCATTAAACAAAATGCCAACTTTCTATGGGCCCTATTCAAGAAGACAAAGATTATGAATGGAAAGTGGAACAAATAATTTCTAGACTTCCATGGTTATTCTAAATTTGCATCAGACGATAGGTTGTTGGTCTGGGAGGAAGAATTAAAGGGTACAATGGCTTGTGGAGGAAGTGAACCAGTGGAAGTGATCAAATGCTTTCCAAAACCAAAGCAATTAGAATGGGGCAAGCAAATTCCTATTGTTCTCGTAGGGGTTTATCCTTCCCTTCTCCCAGGTACTTCTTCCACAGATGGGTGAACACGTCCTTTATTTAAGATCCTTTTTTTTTATCATCTGGAGGCAATATTTTCAGCTTTATCATAGTCTCTCTCAAGAAATTTATTGCCTTCTCCAATTCTAGTTTTTGGTTGTTTGCAGGGCCTCCAAATCTTTGGGCAATTTTGTAATATTATATAGTTTAGGGTTTATTTTTTAGACTTGTTCAAACATTTTATAGTACTTTATGTATTTACTGTCTATATCAATATCAAATATTCTCGGCTATGGCCCTTTGCTGATATATATATATATATATATATATATATATATATATATATATATATATATATATATATATATATATATATATATATATGATAAAAAATATTTAAAAAAAAAAAATTACTCATATAATTTAAGAGAAAAAATTATCTATATATTAAATATAACTTTTCAAAGATAAATTAAGTTTGATTAATTCTTTTTTCATAATAACTAGGGGCAACTCTTATATACTTTTTAACTAAATGTATACTTCCCGATAAAAAATTAAAAAAATAGTAATTATGTATAAATCATTAAAAAAATATTTACTTATATAATTTAGATAAATATTATCTATTAAATTTAAACTTTTCAAAGATAAATTAAGTTTGATATATATATATATATATATATCATAATTTAGATATTACAAGTTATATTTATAATTAAGTTAATTTATATAATTCTAATATTAAATAATATTAAATATACAAAGAAGAATTTATAAATTATAATTAAGTTAAATATTTATTTTACTATATATAAATATAATTTTTAAAAATATTTAATTTATAAATATACATATAGATAATTTTTCTCTTAAATTATGTGAATAAATATTTTTTTAAATATATTTTACACCATATAATTTAAAAGTTGAAGTGTAATCCCCTCAAGGGTGGGCCTATTCCTATTAGCTCTATTCATGTTGGCTTTGTTCAAGGTCCTAGTCCTACAAGGGTTGGTGGTAGTGCTACCCCTTAGAGGCTTGTCTTTGTTTTTGGTAATAGAAGCTTCACTCAAGTTGCAAGGGTTGTTGTTGTTCACCCTCTTGGTGGAAAGCCTCACTCTTTTCCTTGTGCCAAAACCTCCCTAGTTGTGGTGTGTAGCCAAGATGTGGTGGAGAATGACAATTTCTATCAACAATGTGGGTTGGTTTGTATATTCTCCAGTCTTTGGCCTTCCCTTTTGGATCTTCATGGTTGGGTTTCAGAATTGTGGTTGCCTTTGGTGTTAGGTAAGATTGAGCTCTTCCCTTGTGCAAAAGTTTTCTTAGTTGCTTCATTTGCTTCTTCTATGGATGGAGATTTGACATTGAAAAGTTGTGAGTTTGGGTGCCCATACCCTCTCGATTAAACCTTGGACAACTTCTTTTAATCCTCTCACTGAACAACTCAATGTAAGTCTGATGTGGGTTCATCACCCTAACCTTCCCCTCCAACTTTGGGAGGTCTCTTTTTAGAAATTCATTGTCAACTCCATTGGCTACTTCTTAAAGGTTGTTCATTCCACCTCCTTCATGGGGAATTCTACTTTTTTGCGCATTTTGATTGATATTGACACCTCCAAAACCCTTAATGAGGATATTGTAGTGTCCACCCTTGACTTGGCCTATTTTGACTAGAGTTGACTTTTAAATTCACGTATGATAGACATTATTGGGCATAGGATATTTCAGATGATTTATATGATGTTGATGCTATCATTATTGATTGTGTGAGTTATTAAACACTATATACTTATTATGTGATTGATTATCGAAATATTATATTAATCATGTGATTTGATGAGCATAAGTGTTGATGGATTTTACATGCCTTACTATAATCATGAATTATACTAATCATGCACTTGATGATGTTTTTATGTACTGACCATATTTAATGATTATCTATGATGAGTTGAGCTTATGGTGTGTTTGATTGTTGTATGACTGTCTTCAGGATAGAGATAATGTCATATCATTCATTGCGAGTGGGATGTGTCATTGCGATTCTCTAACCCTTGCCTGTTATAATATATATATGCTTATGTCGTATCATTGCTTTGTGGATGCAGGATTTGCAGGTACTAGACACCGACTCCATCTGGCTCCATAGGTCTGAGCGTGTCTTTAAATCCCAATGGTATGTGGTTCAGAGTTGACACAGGTTCCCCTCACATACTCTAGGTCTAAGTTGTTCACTGTGAGTCGTCAGTGCCTTGGCGCAAGTCGCCATTTCAGTTAGTAAGTTGGGTTTCTTCTGTGTTGTGAGTATGTTAGTATTGGCTGGTTAATTCTATTATGTTGAGACTTATTGATTATTTATTTTAATGATGATTTAATATTTATTATTTAGCTTATGTTGTGGTTTTATATTTATTTATGATTTGACCTTTTAATGGTATTTAATTGTTTATTTATTTATTCATTTATTTAATCGCCTATGGTTTAATATTTATTTGGTATTTAATGTTTATCTGGTTCATTAATTCATTTATGAGCCTTTGGTTTATTTGATTTAATTTCCCCATTTGATTTATTTAATTGTGACTAATGTTTTATTTATTAGTTGACTTTTATATTAAGTGGGTTGTATAAATATACTTCATAATAAAATGATAAAACATTCCCACCTAATTGTAAAAGCATGATTTATATTTATCTTACCTACCCTCTTCTCTTATTGGTTGAATTTGAAAAGGGAGGTAAAATTATATTATATGGTGGGGTTGGTAAAATATATTATAGATTGGAATGTTTTGATTGGCCGAGATTGAGGCTAGGGTTTTTGGTTATTGTTTGACTTTTTATTTTCTTTCCCGTGAAGTTTTTGGGGTTGGCTTCTTCTTGCAAAAAAGTTCTCTGCAAGATTTTCCTTTAGTTTTTGGCTTGGGTTGTTGCTAGAGCGTGTTGGTTTTGGCTTTTGGATTTGGGGAGCTCTTCTTCAGCTTCTTCCATCACACGGGTTGCAGGTTGGAGATGTATTCCTCTTTTTGTATTTTATTTTACAGTTTTCCTGTATGCTCCGTGCCTGCAGATTTAATGTGTGAGCTTTGGAAAATAAATCTATAGTTTGTATAGTTTGGAAGGAAATATGTGAACGCATAAATTTGTTGCAAGGATTTATTCTATAGTCTGTAGAAAAGATTTATATTCTGGGATTCATCCGGTGTTTCTTTGAGTTTGTGTCGTGAATGGAGTTTCGATTGAATCTTGGTTTTAAAGTGTTTATTATTTGTTTCATTTATGCCCTTTAAATCTATTTTTCTGGGTGACTCTGTGTATATGTTTTTCAAAGCCTTATGTTTCAAGTTTAATTTTTAAATCTCTGTCGAAAGTTCTGTGTTTTTTCATCTCTTTTATGCAAAAGTGTTGACTTTGCATATGCGTTATCTTGTATTGCATTTGTGTTGTCCTTTCATGCATTTGTGATGTCTGTTATTGCATTTGTGTTGTCCTTCGGTGTATATGCATTGTCCTTTGGGTAAAACCGTTGTCTTTTACTGCACATGCGCTAAACTATTAAACACGTGTGCTAACCTGCAATGCATAAGTGCTAAACTTAAGTGCAAAAGCGTTGTTTTGCATCACGAAAGCGTTGTTCTGCCTGTTTTGGTGTTTTTCACTATTTTCCCAGTCAGTTTGGATTTTCGAGTTTCATTTCATTCTAGAGGCTTTTTGGGATTTTTGCAGACATTTTTCAGCTACTGTTATTTATCAGTTTGCTGTGATTTTATGTTTTATATGCTAAAACATTTTTGGCTTATTTATTGTTGAAGATTTGAGTCCTTTCTTATATTGAGATGTTGCAATGGAAAGATGGTATTGCTATGGAGGCAACAAGATGTTATTGTTGTGGAGATATCAAGATGTTAATGTTGTGGAGACAACAAGGTGATATTATTGTGGAGACAACATAATTGATATATTTTATTGATGGAATATTTCTTATATGATATGGATTTCCATTTTGAGGCTCATTTTGCATTATAATAGATTTAAGCCCTTTGCGCTTTTTAGCTATAGTTTTTCCTTGTATGTTTTATGTGTTGTTGGGCTGCATGATGAAGTATGGATCTCTTCTTGGAATTTGAATTGGAGCCTCTTTTCTATTGTTGTTTTTGGAGCATGGTAGGGGGAGTGGGCTTTCATGTGATGACCAGAGTCATGAGAGATAGGCTTGCATGAGGATTCCTAGTAAGGATGCATGAAGTCTAGACTTCCAAGGCACATGGGGGTTTTCCTTTGTTTTAAACAAGTGATAACATTAATAATGAATTAATTGGAATGGGTAATTAGATCTCATTAAAACAAGATAATTAATAGTTTGAGCCTCATGGCTGATTCCTAGGGAGGATGTTTTAGGATAAGCATGAGAAGGCTGTGAAGATGGTAAGTCAAATATCCCTTGATTCTCTCATGGGTAGAGATGGCTCCACATGTATATCAGGGTTATGTCGTGAAGATTTGTGTTTTGACAATATTATGGGGGAGGATAGCATGTGATGACACTTTGCTCCTACATGTGTCCTTTTCTTGAGATGTATTGATATCTTGTTGATTTGTGTGCCTCTAGGAGTTTTCTATTTGTGCTATCTTGTGATTGGTTCTTGCTTGAGTATCCTTGTTTTGGTTAGTCTCTTTGGTTATAAGTGTCAGCCTAGATGTAGAGTGTGTGTTGGGACCTTGTGTCATCTCCTAGCACGGGGGGTGGTTCCTTTGGTTCCACATGGTTGGGTGGTTGGTGCTTTTAAACCATTGGGACGTTCCTATCTTTGGATTCTTCTTGCGTGGATGAGGATGCTTCTTCAAATTGTTCATGGATAATAATTGCAGCAAGAATGTAAATGATGATGTGATTTATGTAATGAAATTCTTATCTAATGGTTGTAAAAGAAATCATGTTTATGAGAAATGACTATGTTGTTCTAGTTATAGTGATAACTTTGGTTATGGTAGATGATTGTAATGATGGACCTTGAGTTGTATTGTAACGTATTATATTAAATGAAATGGATGCATGAGATGTAAATATGTATTATGGCTTGGAATAAAATGATGCATTTTGTATTCTTGATGAGCCATGTTCAAGGAATGGTGTAAATGTTATGATAATGGTATTAGTCTTGAAATGATGTCTTTAACTAATGATTTAAGTAGAAGAAATGTTATGTCTTGATGGGATGTATGAGTATTAGTAATATTGGAAGATATCTTAGGACATGTTTATGAGTTGTGATTAAATAATTTGAAATTATAGTATCATACTTCGTAGACAGTGATCTAATGATTGAATTGAAATCTTATAATTCTTGGGATGTAATTGAAGGTTCCTTATGAAAATATTGTATGGATGTTCTTAGTGAATGAATTACTAATCTTCTTAATGGAAATTACTAGTAGGTGTATGGGTAGATAGTAAAATGAATGTTGGTCTTTTAGGAAAGGATTAGAATGTATTTTGTGTTATGGTTTAAGATTATATCTCCATTTGGTGGATGCTATTAGTGGTTATGGAATTAGGATATTGTATCTTAGTTTGTGTTGAGATGAATTCGTGTAGTTTCTTAATTTGTAATAAGATGATTGCTATTTAATTGATGTAGTGTAAGAGATTTTATGAGAATTAAATGGGCTATGGATTAAATGGTTAGGAAGACTTTGTGATTATTGCCTTTTGTACTTTGGGAATCATGATGAAGTAATAAGAATGCTAGGAGCATAGAATCATAAATGATTATGTGGAAGTTAATTGTAAATGGCAATTGTGTTAATGTAATATAAGGGTTAATCTCAGTTGTTGGTATTACAATAAGTTTGTTGGTATGATGATATTGAGAAGGTTGTTGAAGATTGATGGTATAATTGATAAAGGATGATTACTGTCTTAATAATATTATTTTGTCATTGATGTCAAGCAACTGATTTTCTGATTCAATATGATGTTGCCATATCTTAAAGAGTATGTTTTGATGAGTATAAAGATGTCGGTAAGTGACACAGAAAGAATGTGAAAATGAAGGGGAGTAATAAGTTATTCAATGGGCAACTATTACCAAGTTAGACAATGATGAGATTATGATATTTTTATTGTTTTGATATCCTATATATTTGTATTCGAAGACTGAATAAGAAGGAGAAAAGATTTCATGCAATAGAATGAGTAAAGGTTTGAAACTATTCTATTTTAGCGAGCAGGTAGCTGGACGGTATACTCTAAGGTTATCGGTGTCAGTTAAAGAAGAAAGAAGTCACTGAGCATCGTCAGCAAGCAAAGCTACCAAGACAGTAATTGAGACAAATACAGAATGTCTACCGAGTAAAGTTCATAATTAACCGAGTATCAACCGAGCAGTAACAGAATGCATTCGATGAATAAATACATTATTAAATGAAGGATGCCAAAGAGCTGGAGATTTATAGAAGATTGGAATGTCGTGCAATAATTTTGTTAAGGATCAACGACAATGAAAATTCAAGAGTTAGATCTTTGAACGGTCATAACCGAGTACAAGTACCAAGGAAGGAATACAAGTTTCAAGGCAAGATAAAATGTTTTTCAGTTCAAAGGATTCAATGAACCTGGTCAAGTTTGAAGACCTGATGGCTAAGATTAATCATGGGAAATGTGATTAAGGAGATTAAGTGGTTAGGTATTGCTTATAAATAAAGAAAAGTTGATGAACAAAGTATGCGGGCAAATAGAAGAGCAGTGATGCTGCAGAGGTGATTACCGAGTACAGAAAATTGAAGATCTGATTGAAGAACAGAGTGAGAAGCCTAGCAAGGAGGAAGATAAGTCTTATGACAAGATTATTTTGAGCACATAGAGTTTGCTATATGTCACAACCCTCCTTTATCACCTTTTGATTTAAATACAAAAATCTATTATATTTCTTTGGATAAACTATTGAATGAATATTGTAAGGGAATAAAAATAATAAAACACACACACACATGGAAAATATATATATATTTTTAATTGGTTATTTAATTTCCCTCACTCAATTAAGGCACATGTTGTAGGAGGAATAAGAAGCTTCTAGAGACTTCTCCACCACCTTGCATGTAACTCCTCCCACTAAGCCTAATCAATTTGCATGGAGGCCAAATTGGGAGAGAATCACTTTTTTTTTCAATTAATAATTAGGTAGTGGGAATTTGAAATTTCTTTTATAAAAGATGTACAAGTTTCAAAAGAGGTGTTGGCTATTCCATAAGAAATTCTGCAAGTTAAATTCTCCTTTGTAGTCAATTTTCATTTTCAGCTAAGGTTTTGTGGGGAGGAGTTCTCTTCAAATTTGGAGGATCAAGGAAGACTCTACACCATTTTCAAGCACCCAGGTTCTTTCAAACTTAGTTTCGTGCATCTTATTCTTGTTGTAGATTAGATTTGATTAAACTATTTAGGAAATTAGAATCATTTGATGAGAATGAGATTCATTAGTTTCAGATTTTTGATAAGAATTAGTTTCAGTTTTTGATAAGAAATAGATTAAAATTGTTTGATAAAAAGTAGATTAAATTGTTTGATGAGAATGAGATTCATTTGTTTCAGATTTTTTATAAGAATTAGTTTCAGTTTTTGATAAGAAATAGATTAAATTGTTTGATAAAAAGTAGATTAAATTGTTTGATGAGAATGAGATTCATTTGTTTCAGATTTTTGATAAGAATTAGTTTCAGTTTTTGATAAGAAATAGATTAAATTGTTTGATAAAAAGTAGATTAAATTGTTTGATGAGAATGAGATTCATTTGCTTCAGATTTTGATAAGAATTAGTTTCAGTTTTTGATAAGAAATAGATTAAATTGTTTGATAAAAAGTAGATTAAATTGTTTGATGAGAATGAGATTCATTGTTTCAGATTCTTGATAAAAATTAGTTTCAGTTTTTTTTTGATAAGAAGTAGATTAAATGGTTTGATGAGAATGAGACTCATTTGTTTCAGATTCTTGATAAAAAGTAGATTAAATTGTTGATAAGAATTAGATTCATTGTTTAAGAAATTAGATCCAGATTAAATTGTTTTTTTTTCTCATTAAGTTTTAGATTGATTCTTGCTAAAGTAGAACCATCTTTATTTTCTCTAGGATCATCTCTCTGGTTATTGTTATCTGAATCTCATCCTCTAAAGAGATTTCATTGTGATTAGCTCCTCTGTATCTGGTTTTATAAATTCTCTGTAGAAAAGAAAGAAATTATTTGAAAGTAAGGATAGATTTCACTGCGATTATTTCTCTCTGTAATTATTTAATGATTATTCTTTTTATCTCTGTGAATATTTTCTCTATGACCATTCTAAACTCCCTCCTTGTGATTATTTTTTTTGAAACTCTCTGTGGATTGAACAAAGAGCTCACTGTAGATATCAGTTGAACAAATCCTCCTGAACTCTGGGAATGAATCCTGGAAATAAACAATTTTCCTGAAAAGTCTGTTAAATAACTCTCTCCCTGTGATGGCTGGATAAATCTCTCTCTCTATCTCTCTGTAAATGATAAACTCCTATTTTCTGTAAAGAGAAAAATCAAAAAAAAAAAGAGGAAAAACACAATTAATTGCCCATCTACTTTGTTCTTACCTTCTTAAATAAAATCTCTTTTGTAAGGAAATTTGAAACCATATATACATATATATATATATATATATATACATATATATATATATATATATATACATATATATATATATACATATATATATACATATATATATATACATATATATATATAATTCCAATGTTATTATACCAATATTAATGCCACATTATCATTTACTGCATTTATTTCCGCATTCGGCACAGTCCCCGAAAATAACCGAAAGTACGCAGAGCAGCGATATCGAAACTGGCAGGGTTAGTGGTACCCCCCACTACCCTGCGGTCACCGCAAGTGGCCGCAGGGGAGTGGAGGGGACCACGTGGCCCCCTCAACCCCTACGGGCCTGCACATGCAGGACCGCAGGGAGTGATGGGACCCGTGGTCCCCACCCCCCTAGTTCTATAAATATAAATAAAACATAATGAAAAAAAAAAAAAAATACTCAATTTTTGTTGAATCAATTTTGGTGGGTTATTACACTATAACATTTCAGATGTGAAGTTGCAGATATATTTTATTACTGTTATTTATTTTTATAAGTGACAGGAAATCTCTTAACCGAGTGGACCTAACAGTCTTATTTGTAAATCCTCTAGAAAGGTAACATTCTAATTGAGTGTTTGAAATCCTTTGACAACATCACTTCTAACAAAGTGCAAGATTTTGATAGATCTAAGGGAAATCCCTTGACCAGGTCACATCTAGCAATGTGTTTATGTAATCTTTAACAAGATTGGCTTTTAACTGAGCATACTCTAGAAGAGTATATTTTCTTTGTGGGTCCGAGATCCCACAGTGGTTTTTCCTGATTAGGGTTTCCACGTTAAATCTGGTGTTAAATGTGTTTTGATGTTTCAAGTTTATTAGTTTATGAGTTTGAATGATTTACAGTCATAGTTGCATATCATGTAAGTTCTACCGAGGTTGAATCTGATTAGAACATTGAATTGTGAGTTTATCTGATTCACCCCCGCCCTCTCATTTAACTAACACTTGGTATGTGTATGGTGATGTTTATAGTCGGAGGTTGATTAATGGTAATAGGAACATTTGGACTTGGCGTATAAAATGAACCTAAGAGAAAAAGGGAAGTAGCTATGCATCGAAAGATAGAATCTCATATTAAATGAAAGATTAAGTAGGTTTCATATCATGAGTGTTAGGTATTGCTATGTTGGACCTATGTGTGTATAATGATTAAGATTATGAGGTATTGAACTGGAAGAAAGTAAATGCTTATTGCATATGTAGGTAGATTAAGTAATGGCATTGAGATACCCTAGGGAGTTAGTAGAAATGATTTATTGTATTCCGCTTCCATAATTGTTTGATTAGCTTGAGTAAATTATTCTATGTTCATAACACTTAAATGTTGTTGCATGCTCACTGCATTGCTTAAGTGATGTTATGTGTTGTATTGTAAAAATAAAATAAAATTAGTGTGTATTTAGCTATATTTCTCTGTGGTATTTTGGCGGGCATTATAGATATGGTTTTCATGGTGAGGGATAGATCATGGACTCGATTGTTGTGTTATGAGAGTCTCCCTTTTCAATATCATTTTTGCTTCTCAACTAGTCATTTGTCCACGAATTGTGCTCTCTCATGTCATAAATGTGTTGCTACTTGGTGGAAGGATGCTAATGATGATCAATTAACTATCTAAGCTTTCAAATCTTCTTTTGATGACTCCCATGATGATACTAACTCCTCCCAAGATGATGTTGAGCCTCTTGTTGCTGGAGTGGCCTCCTCTAGCCCCATGGAGACTACTTTTCCTATTGCTCCTTTTCTGCTATAGCCTTCAATGAATGATGTTTTGCCTTATCAACACTTTTCCCTTGTGCTAACAAACCCACTAAGGGGATTTCCTCTATTAATTCCTCATGTAATGGTGTTCAAATGATTGTCTTGTCTAGATTGTTGTTCATCATTGGAGGAAAGTTTGTTCATCCTCCTCTTACCAAACTCTTCCCAAAGTTGGTGTTATCTCAACCGAATCTTGATGTGGATTGCTTGTTGTATAGCCATTGTTTTGATGTAAGTGGTTTGTTCTTGACTTGTTGTTCTCTGCCCTTGGGGGTTTTGGTTGTATAGGATCAACATCCCTTGTTGATTATCTTTGTGCTAATGTTCTTCTTATTTTGGGTCCAAGGCCCTTCTCTACTTAATTGATCAAAAACTTAAAATTTGTGATATATATATAGTTATTTTTATGGATGTCATATATTGTCGTATTCATATTAAGGGTCTTGAAAAATGATCATACTTGTATCCAATACCACATTTGTAATCATATCCATGCAACTTTGATAAACATCAAAGAGCGAGAAGGACTTTTGTTTCTACTAGAATGATGCAATCCAAAGCCTATGCCTCTTTTATAGCCCTACAATAAAATTTCCTTTGTGATTGGATTCTCATACAAATTCAAAAAATTTCCATTATCTTAGACTTGTCTCAATCTCATAGCCTAAACTATCACATATAGAACTTGCCTTTGAAGTCCTAAAATGTGAAAAAATACAATAATGCCCAAACACTGGAATGATTTCTTACTAATAAAATGATCATGTTATAGAACATGTTATTTTTGAATTATATGTGAAAGAGAGCTTGTTGTTGCATCTCATCCATGGAGTAGAGTTGTTCAATTCTTATCTCTTGGTAACAAGTGAGATGCATACCTAATTCTAAAACTATATGTATAGTTTTAATTTCAAATTTTGCAGGTAATATAACTTTCTTACACCATATACAAGTTCATCGGGTGTAATATCACTAGTTATCTTATATGTTGTACAATAAGCTCATGTAAATTCAAGTGAGAAGCATACCTAATTCTAAAACTATATGTAAAGTTTTAATTTCAAATTTCGCAGGTAATACAACTTTCTTGCCATATACAAGTTCATTGGGTGTAATATCACTAGTGATCTTCCACATTGCACAATAAGCCCATACAAATTCAAGAAGGTGATTAACTCATTCCTTGTGACAAAGTGCTAGTCTTTGTAAAAATGTTCTTGAGCTACTTATTTGTGAAAATGGATTGCAAAGATGAGGTTAGGAATACTATGGGTTGATGTTGGTTTTTGTGAAAATGTTCTTAACCTACTTGCTTGCAATGATTCTATTGAATTTTTTTTTTATAGCTATTGCATTGTCCATGTAAAAGGTTCCAATCCCTTTCAAAACTTGATATTTACCCCTTAAAATTATTAAAATCCCCATAAAGAGTAGGTCAATCATATCTTGCAATGAGAATTTTATTTTTTATTTGTTGAGCTACAAAATTCCCTCCACACAACTTTATATGACATGCTCAAAGTATGTCAAAAACATTATCTCTAGCAACACAGTAATGCATGACATGGTTGATGTCATTGCATCAATATTTGAAATATGGACACTAAGCTCAACAAGTTCTATATGATCTCTAGGAGAGAAATGGAAAGGAAACTTACATATCACTAAGTAGTTGGCAACATAAAAAAACATGAACTTTTGGACTTAAGGTAAAAACTCTATAACAACATTCTCACAATCAATATTATCATGTATGCTAATGTCAAATTCTTGTAATAACATCTATTTAATTACACTAACATATATAGATGGCATATTCATTAAAAAAATAAATGGTAGAATAATTGATATGAATAAATACTTGATCAGAATTTATTAATAGCATTGCAAGTAGAAATTATTTTTATGTGTTGATGTAGTTCAATTTAAAAATCAATTTGTTTATATAATAAATTGTATAGAAATACGTCTTTTTTTTTTGTCCATATACAATATCCATGAATGTCTTTAAAGCATATGTATAGATATAAAAAATTGATTCCCCATTTGGTCCACATAGAATAAGTGTGATTATGAGCTCCTCCTTGATCATATCAAAATTTCATTATCACTTATTGATCCATCAAAAGCATCATCTAGAAAAACAAATAAGGTGGGGTTATTTCATTGAAATTTTGAATAAACCTTCAATAATAGCCTACATTTCCTAAGAAACTTTGGAAATATTTATAACATTTTAGGATTGAAATGTCCTTAATAACCTACACTTTCTTACGATCTATCTGTTGGCAACAACAATGAAGGAAAATTGAGAGGGGTGGGTGAATCAATTTTCACCGGATCTATAAATTTATCCACAAATACAAATCTGATAAACTCCAGCAACAACAAAGATAATTAAATTGAAAGCACAACACAAAACTCCAATATTTTGACATGGAAAAATCGGTTAAGGGAAAAACCACAGTGGGATCCTACCCACCATAAGATGATACTCTGCAGTAGTATGTGAAAATAATTACAATGGGGAATGCACCAACATTCAGGCACACTACCTAGAGCTCACTTTCTCAAGATACAATAACCCGGAAGGCTACAACCCTCAAGGAAGTCTCACTGACTTACAACAATATTCAGACTACAATTCGGAAGAAATGAACTGCAAAAATAACATCTGCTAAATGCCTGATGGTAGTTCCGGTTAAGCACATTTGTCTTCTCTACACCAATATCTTCTCAATACATCACACCGAAAGATGAATCCCTTTTCTTGCACATACACCACTGTCTAATAATGCAGACACAACCTCGACACCAAAATTACATGACTATACCACCTATTTATACAATTCATCAACCTTGATAACAAGGTCAGCTAAACCCTCAACTCACAATTACAAAATTACATCACACGATAAAAAATCGACCACCGGACCAATATAATGATATACATGATATAACATGGACCTAAATCAAATGCTCAAACATGCAACACCACTGGAAATCACGCCAAGATCCACCACAACATGCTACACCACCAATAATATCGCATAACATGAAGAAGATCACCGGTTCAACAAAATCACCAAGAATGCGCACAACGATCAATGTAGATCATCAAAACAAATAAGAAAACACTAGCAAGAATGTTAGAGTCATTAGAAACAGTTGTACCAACACCACTTATCAAATCGTCATCGATCAACTTCTGAACCTCAAAAAATTCAAACAACATCAATTGTCACGATTAAAGATAACTTGCGGAGCACCAAATCACGAACCATTTGCAATGAAGATACACATAAACATCCCAAACAATCTCCCAAAACATCAGCTCAAGATCTGATCACACTGGAATATACCAGAGGAGATACTAAACTCTACAAAGCACTGATCAAAAAAACAAATTGTAAACCAGATCATATGGTATGATCAATTAATCATCTTGGATCACTAAAACTAATACAGAAAGATGTAATAACACTAGAAATATTCCATACACCAAACCATGAACCCAATAAACCAATCTGCAATTACCAGACAAAAGGGAATATGTTGACATCAATGAGAACAACATATCCTAGCAGCAGCAATGTCCAACAATCTTCCCCTTTGGAATTGATGGAAACATATGAATGTGAAAAACAATCAATGCAGAGAAAGAAAACATCTCCAACAGACTCCCCCTAAGATCAAGGAGATAAAACAGTTTTTCACATGCTCCTCTCCCCCTTTGACAACAATGCCAAAGATCTCAAACTCTCCCCCTTTGACAAACAAATCACGATTCTCTCTCCCAACCATAAATGGACTACTCCACCAAAGGAGTAGCATAACTTCATCAATCCAAACAAAAAGATAAAACTATGAAGTCTACCGAATTGATGCAACTCAATGCATCTAGTTCCCATTAGGAGGGGTGGATACCCCTAGCTTTTCTCTCGAATAGACAAATGTATCTACAAGCAAACGCTTAGTGAAAATGTCAATGATTTGTTCCTTTTTAGATACATAGTCTACCTTCACTTCCTCTTCACTGACTTTTTCTCTTAAGAAATGATATTCAATTGACACATGTTTAGTCTTTGAATGTTGCATTGAGTTCTTTGAAATATTAATAGTGTTGAAAGTATCAAAATATATGATAGTAGGCTCATCATAGATAACTCTGATATCCTTCAACATTTGCTTCATCCAAACTACCTGAGTGCAGTTAAGTTAGCAATAGCAATGTACTCAGCTTCAGTAGTAGATAAGGACAGTGAATCTTATTTCTTACTTTCCCATGAAACCAATTTCTTACCCAAAAAGAATGCACCATCAGAGTTACTCTTTTGGTCATCAACATCACAAGCCCAATGAGCATCAGTGTAAGCACATAACATGAAATCATCATTCCTCGGATACCACAAACCATAATCCACAGTCCCTTTCAGGTATCTGAATATCCTCTTTACAATAGTCACATGACTCTCTTTCAGATCGGCTTGATATCTACCAGCCATGCACACAGCATGCATAATGTTTGGTCTAGTTTGAGTTAAGTATAGCAGTCCACCAACCATAGATCTGTACAAAGTTTGATTAGCTTTCACAGATTCGTCATTTTTAGATAATTTGCAGCCAGTCACCATAGGAGTTCCAACCGGTTTAAAATCTTCTAACCCAAAATTCTTCAGCAATTCCTTCACATATTTAGTTTAAGATATAAAAATACTTTTTCCAGTCTATGAAATCTACAATCCTAAGAAAAATTTCATCTCACCTATCATAGACATCTCAAATTCTTTCTACATATCACCAACAAACTTCATGCTTAAGTTATCATCTCCTCCAAAGATAATATCATCAACAAAGACTTCAACAATCAAGATGTTAGCATTCTCAATCTTAAAATGCAGATTACTATCAACAGTACCTTTACTAAATCCCAATTTCAGCAAGTACTTATCCAATCTAGCATGCCAAGCTCTAGGGGCCTGTTTCAATCCATAAAGAGCTTTCATCAGTTTGCATACCATGTCTCCATCATCTAATAATGAAAATCCATCAGGTTGTTCAATGTAGACTTCTTCCTCAAGATTACCATTCAGAAAGGCTAACTTGACATCCATCTGATATACCTTGAAATCCTTATAGGAAGCATATGCAAGATACAATCTAACAGCTTCAATTCTGGCTACTGAAGCAAAAGTATCTTCATAATCAATTCCTTCTTTTTGTGAATATCCTTTGCATACCAATCTTACTTTATTTCTGACAACTTCATCAGCTTCATTCAATTTGTTCCTGAATACCCATTTAGTCCCAATCACATTTTGTCTTTAGGTCTAGGCACAAGTTCACGTGTTATTCTTTTCAATTTGATTCAATTCTTCTTCCATAGCCCTTGTCCAATTTTCATCTTTTCAAACCTCAACATCTTTAGGTTCAGTTTTAGAAATCAAACATACTTCTTCAAGAGCTAGCCTTCTTCTAGTCATCACACCTTTTTTTTTATCTCCAATAATCTAATTTTCATAATGATTCAATCTTACATACCTCGGAGTCTTATGGTAGTTCTAATTTTCAGGTTCATGCACCTCTCCACCAGCAACAACAACATCTGGATTAGTTGTCTCTATCGGATCATTCTGCTTTAATTCTTTAGTCTGAATAGGAGTTAGAACAACATGCTGACCATCATCATATCCACATTCTCTGATCTCTTTTCCATAGTTCTCATCAACTTTCACATTTGCACTTTCCACTATCTTTCTCAATCTCTTATTGTAGGACCGATAGTCTTTTCTCTTTGTTGAATATCCCAAGAAAAATCCTTCATCACTTCTTGCATCAAACTTTCCTATATCCTCATCTCTCTTGATATAACACTTACTACCAAAAATTTTGAAATATCTCACAGTAGGAACATGACCAAACCATAGCTCATAAGGAGTCTTACCGGTATCACCTTTTATATGTACTCGGTTGAATGTGTAAACAACAATGCTAACAACTTCTCTCCAATAGATCTTCAAAACATTCCCTTCAATCAGCATAGTCCTTGCAGCATCCAAGATAGTTTTGTTCTTCCTTTCAACAACTCCATTTTGTTGTGGGGTTCTAGGAGTTGATAATTGTCTTCTAATCCCATGCTTCTCACATAATGAATCAAACTCACTGGAACAAAATTCTTCTCCTCTGTTAGATCTCGTACATTTCACCTTTAGTCTTGTCTCAGTCTCAACCTTTTCTTTAAATATATTGAATTTGTCAAATGCTTATGATTTCTCCTTCAAAAAGACAACCCACATCATCCTGGAATACTATTCCACCATCATACCTTTCCATACTCACAAATTTACTTTTATAACCGGTCATATGATGTGAACAACCATTGCCAATCACCCATTCATCTTTCTCTTCAACTTTAGCAACTAAAGCTTTCTCCTTAATAGTGCAGCTTGTGGAATCAACAAGGACTCGTCTATCTTCTTTAATAATGATAAACACAACTTCATCTCCTTTTAATTTTTCATCTGTAACACCTTCATCAACAACATAATAATAGTTCTTCAGATGCTTATACTTCTGGTTAGGCTTGTAAGGCTTATCATACTTCTCATGCTTTTCATATCTATCAGTCCTATCATTCTTATCAAATATATCATGCCTATCATATTTTGACATCTCTAGGCATCTAGAAGCAAAACGTCCTATCTTATTGCAAGAGAAACATTTTAGAGGCAATTTTCCATCATACTTACCGGCTCCTTTAGGCAATCTCTGGGCAATCAATGCTTCAAGCTCATCCAATTCTCTTTCTTTCTCTTCCATCTCTCTTCTCTCTCTTTCATATCTGGATATTTTGCATTCTTTAGGATCATACTTCTGCTTTTTGGATATAGATGCTCTAAATGTTGTCCCATACTTTCCATGTGATTCACCAAACTCGCACAGTTCAAATGCAACAATCTTTCCAACTAGCATATCTCTTGTCACAGTAGTCACACTTTGGATCTCATCAATAGTAGAAACCTTATGTTTGTAAGTAGGAGGCAATGATCTCGGCACCTTAGCAACAATTTAATCTTCTTGAAGGGTTCCACTGACACATATAATACCTAGGACAAGGTCATTCACCTTAGCCATAAAGGTGTTTATGCTCAGATCTTCTCTCATCTTCAGCATCTCATATTTCCCTTTCAAACTCTACAACTTAGCAACTTTGACTTGTTTATCTCCTTCATACAAGGTTTCAAGCTTCTCCCAGATCTCATGTGCAGTCTGAAGTCCCATTACATTTGTCATTTCTGAATCAGTCAAGGCACTCAGCAATGCTTTCTTCGCTCTGATGTTATTTTCAGCTTCCTTGATCTCATTAGCAGTAACCGGTCCATTCAGAGGAACAGAATAGGCATTCTTTGTAATCTTCTAGTAATCTTCTCCAAGACATCTCAAGTGCACCTCCATCTAGTTCTTCCATATATCATAGTTACTTCCATCAAATCTCAGACTCTACTTCTTAAAGATAACACCTCCACTTGTCATCCTGGATCTCCTCAAGCGGTTAAGCTTCTTCCAAAGGATCAAGCTCTAATACCAATTGTTCACAACAACAATGAAGGAAAACTAAGAGGGGGGGCGAATCAATTTTCACCAAATCTACAAATTCATCCACAAATACAAATCTGATAAACTGAAGCAACAACAAAGGTATGAAAATTGATAGCACAACACACAACTCCAAGATTTTGACATGGAAAACCCAGTTAAGGGAAAAACCACAGTGGGAACCTACCCACAATAAGATGATACTTTGTAGTAGTATGTGAAAATAATTATAATGGGGAATGCACCAGCATTTAGGAATACTTCCTATAGATCACTTGCTCAAGATAAAATAACCCAGAAGGATACAATCCTCAGGGAAGTCTCACTAACTTACAACAATATTTGGACTATAATCTGGAAGAAATGAACTGCAATGATACCATCTGCTAATGCCTAATGACAATTCTAGTTAAGCATATTTGTTTGCTCTACTCAATAAATCACAACGAAATATGAATCCATTTATTCACACATATACCACTCTCTGATAATACAGACACAACCTTGACACCAAAATTGCATGACTATACCACCTATTCATACAATTCATCAACCTTGATAACAAGGTTGCCTAAACCCTCAATTCACAATTACAAAAGGATATCACATGATAAAAAGGTTGACTACCGAACCAATATAATGATATACATGATATAACATGGACCTAAACAAAATTCTCAAACACGCAACACCACCGTAAATCACACCAAGATCCACTGCAACATGCTACACCACCAAGAATACTGTATAACACGAAGAACATCAGCGGTTCAACAAAATCACCAAGAACATGCACAATGATCAATGCAGATCATCAAAACAAATAGGAAACACCAGCAAGCACGTTAGAGTCATAAAAAACAACTGCACCAACACCACTTATCAAATCTTCATCGATCAACATCTGAAACTCAAAAACACTCAAATAGCAGCAACTGTCACGAAGAAAGATAACTTGTAGAGCACAAAATTATGAACCATCTACAATGAAGATACATATGAACATCCCAAACAATCTCCCAAAATATCATCTTAAGCTCTAATCACATCAGAATATACAGGAGGAAATATTGAACTCTACAAAGCACTCATCAGAAAAACAAACTACAAACCAGATCATATGGTATAACCAATTAAGCATCCTGGATCACTGAAACTAACACAGAAAGATGTAATAACACTAGAAATATTCCATAAACCAAACCATGATCCCAATAAACCAATCTACAATTATCAAAGCAAAAGAAATATGTTGACATCAATGACAACAACATATCCTAGCAGCAGCAATGTCCAACACTATAATGTTCTCAATACCTTTTGGAGAAATATAATGTTCTAATACAATTTTTTCAAATATTAAAATATGAAACTTTTCATGACTAAGGTCCTCAAGCCAATGAAGTACTTTCCCAATTTTTTCTTTAGATTCTTCATAAGTATTATTTACTATAAAATCATTTATATAAACTTCAATGAAGTTATGAAGAAAATCAACAAAAATACTAAAAAAACACTCTAAAAAGTTAAGTGTTACATAAACTAGAAGAAATAAGATGATAAGCAAATGTTCCTGAAGGGAAAATGAAAGTTGTTTTATCAGGTATTTCAAGAGAAATCCAAATCTAATTAAACTAACCAAATCCATCTAAGAAAGAAAATAACTTATTATATAAGAGTATATCACGTACTTGCTTGATAAAAAGAAACAAAATATGAACTTTTCTTATTGTATTACTAGGAGTTGTATAATCTACACCTGCTCCATTTTTCTCCTTAGGCATGAAATCAACTAATGAGACGAACTCTCTGAAATGAGATAAATGAAAACCATAATAAGTAGTTTTCTTAGTATATTTTTAACCTCTTTGTATACAAAATTCATTATGCATTTTGGTTATTTGATTGGGAAAGTTGTGGGCTTGGGGGGAGCACTCTCTCTTTGCCAATCCTTGGTCAACCTCGTATAATCCTCTTATTGATCCACTAAATATGCAATTGGTATGGGTTAGTGTTAGAAATTAGGATCTTATGATACTAATCATTATAAAATAACATAAATGCATTAAGAATCATACCACCATAAATTAACACATACACAATATATAAATGGGGAAACCCCTTTTGGGTAAGAAACCCCATGATACACCATTTTATTAAAACAATTAGAAAATGTAGTCTATCATAAAATAGGCGTGAACCTGGGGACACTACTTGACTAATCACACCTTTTCAATAACCTTCATTCATAGATAATTGATAATCTAATAGTTATTAGATTATAATTATTTCAAATGGGATATGCTTATAAAGCATATAATATATAAGGTTTTATAACCTTATATTAGAACATTAAATATAAATTTTGTAAGGACATGACCGTTAAAAACATTATGTTCTAACAATTAGACTTCCAAACCACCCTCTCAGCTTGCGGAGCCTTCTTTTTATGAGGCTGTTGGTAACTTTATTGTTTACTTCTTGCAAGTTGATGATTCTACTTCATTCATGGGGCACTCCACATTTGTGTACATTCTGGTGCATGAGCCTTGGACTCAACCTCTTAATTATGAGGGTCTCCCCTTCAGATGTCATCAATGCTTCTCCATCGAACACTTGGCTCTATATTGTCTTCTCTCATGTCACAAGAACTTTAGTACATGTAAGAAGGATGCTACTAATGACCACTTAACTAGCAATGATTTTGATTCATCAAGTGACTCCTACAATGAGGGCATGTCTATTGCTTCTGGTACTCTAACAACCTTGAACTCTATTGTGGAACCTCCCACACTCCCTTGCAAATAAACCTAGCTTCATCTTTGGAACCTCCTTGATGTTCCTCTCAAGCTAATGGAATCCATGTGGAAGATTCCCCACTTGTTTGTGTTATGAAATTGATGGTCCCTCTTTGTGTTTTGATGGGCCCTTTGAGGGTTTCTCCTCATGCTTCCCCTTGTAATGAGAAATTGGATAATGATATTACATGGACTAGTGTTTGTAGGAGGAAAGGTATTTCTTCTTCCTCTTCCCATTCTCATACTTATGTTGTGGCTATAGATGAACTCCCTCCTAACTTGGGATTGTCTTGTGGGTTGTTGTCTTGTGGGTTATTGTCTTGTTCAACAATGTGGCTACAATTGTTCCTCTTTCTCTTCTCTGCAATTTATGGCTTGTTGGGGCCTATTTCATCTAGCTTTTTGTTTGCCTTTGTATAGGGTCACGAGCCTTGTTTACAGCTTATCTTAATCAAAAACATTTATTGTTGTACCTAAATCAATGTGTTTTGAATAGAAACTTTACCAATAGAAACCTTGATTCAAATACTTAAAAATAACAATATTCCAAACATAAGATTAGTTAATTGGTTAATGATGTAGATAGTCCATAGATTTTGTTTATTCTTATTCATCTTTGCACATAATTCTTGAAGTGTCTTTTATGTAAATTGGTATGTCTGTTATTGTCTGCAAAAGAGAAATTTTAACACACATTTTTAAGTTCATTAAAAATATTAGATTTTCATTTGGGTGATATTTAAGTTCGTTAAAAATATTAGATTTTGGTTTGGGTGATATATTGGATGATCAAGTGACTAAGAAGAATTGGGTTGAATGTCTTAAAGTTGATTAGATGGTTCTTATAATTATATTATTATGAGTGTTGTACATCCCTTAAGTGTTTTACCAAATTGTAATTGTAACTCATTGATATCAAACATGTTTATAGGATATGAAGGAAAACTTGAAATAACAAGTTAAGCCACCTTATTATTCAAATTAGATGATTGGTAGTTGAGCATTATAGTAGCCCTTGGTTGTTGTGCTGAAGCAGAAGGTTGATTATTCGACTAGGATGGCAATGGTAGTAAGTGTTGGTGTGGATATAGGAGCTACAGTAAGCAATACTAGATAGGATGAGTTATTGGGGCGTTATTTTTTTTTTGCATTTAGTTAAAAACTTTATTTCATTATATATCATTATGATAAGTTTTCTTATGTAGGTTGAACTTCCATTATGTGACTTATGCTTTCCTTGTTTTCTCATGTATTAGACATGTAACTACAACTCCTATAGTCCCACATTGATTTTATATTTACATCTCTCAATGGTGTATCTTATATACCTACATTTTGATCTTATATGAGTAATCTAATCAATCAATCTCTTGTCCATAATATTATTATACTATATTGTTTGATTAGAATATAATTTATTCCATCATATTCATCTTCTAAGTTCTTTATGCTTTCCCTTAAGCCTTCTTGATCTCGGGGGGGCATCTCCATAACCAAATCTCACATGGTATCAAAGCTAGAGAATACCTTGGGCGTTGGTGTAAATGGGGTTGTTCCCTATTTGGTTTCCCCCTTTGTAGTGTGAATAAGGTGCATTACCTAATTTGTTCATATTTAGGACCATCTCACACATTATCATATGTTTTTTATTAAGAAAGCAGCAAAAAACAAGTGTGTTGACCCTTAATACATAGCCCATAGGCAGCAAAAAGAAAATACAAACTAGGGGTACAAATCCCAAACAAAACAAGGTTAGACAGGTCAACAAAAAACCTGTCCAACTTGCAACAACCCAAAACCTAGCTCAAGGATGGGGAGAAGCACGTAGGCCTTGACAAAGAGGGGCTTGGGGGAGGGGGGAAGACTTCCCCTTCCACCTACAACAAACCATGGTCTAAGTAATGCTATCATTGGGACCCTCAAAGGAAGGATCAACCAAGGAGGACCCCGCAGAGTTTTTGTCAGCAACAGGTTGTTGCAGGGTGAACTCACAATAATGGTTCACACTTTTTTGCCACTTTTGACACTAGGATGAACAATTTTAGATAATCTTCAACTTCTGACAACTATAACTTTTAAACTATTAAGAATTTGAAGATGATGTAAATTAGTGATTTGTATCATTTTGTCTGTAGATTCTATATATATTTTTTTCAATTTTTTTTTTCATCTCCCTCGAAAAGTAGTTTTTTACAGCAAACTACATTTTTTAAGAGTGATGTGCCTCCCAAAATGCATAACGTTTTTTTTATAAATGATAAAAACTCAATTCTTTCGAATTTTGGTTTGTAACATCAATATCCAGGGCTTGCAGTTGGTCTGATAGTGATATGTTGAATATTTTTCATTTTATTAAGTTTTGAAGTCCGACTAATTATATTTTAGACATAGGTGTATGTTTGAACACAACTTGTTCTATATATATCGAAATTCAATTTTATTTTTTTGTTAGAAAGAAGACATCAATACCTAGGACATAGATATTTTTTCAGAATTGTTTTGAATTAGTTTACTATTTTTCCCAGTGCATTGAATAGATAAATTCTTGTTTGGTAAAAAACCTATGTTTGGTAAAATTAAAAAAACAAGTCCATAATTAACTCAATATGTAATAAAATTATAGTCATTGGAAATATTTCTTTGAGGACTACAATACTACATTTTGGGTTGTCAAGATCATTCCATTTCAGCCTTCAACCAGAGGTTTGAAGGCCAAAAATCTGCAAAAAAATGCAGAAAGCTTCAGAGAAGTGTTAAAAAAGGGGTTCGAACGAAGGGGGGTTCGAGCGAACCCCCCATTTTTAGGGGGGTTAGAATGAAGGGGGTTTCAATTGAACCCCCCCCAATATAATTGAAAAATAAAATAAACAAGCATTAAAGGTGCTTCGCTTGAAAGAGGGGGTTTGAGCGAAGTGGGGGCTTCGCTCGAACCCCAAAGGGTAGTTCGTTCGAACACCCCCACTTCGCTCGAACCCCCTCCGAAATTTTTTTCCTCCCACCTCATTTTTCCTTTGTGGGTGAAAGTGGGAACCATTATTGTGAACTTACCCTACAAAAAAACAACAATAGGTTGTTGTGATCAAACAACATTAGGAACAAGTTCAGCTTACTTAGGGAGTTCGAAATCTTTCTAGAAGAATCTAGGTATCATGTGATCTTATCCTATTTTATTACTAGATGTCTCATTTCATAAGATTGAGATATTTGTCATCAACCTAGTTAGTTCTATTTTTCAACCTTTTCATTTGTCACAAACCTAGTTAGTCATATCTCTCAACCTTGCCTATATGAGCAAGGCATTATATGTACATATCAATGTCCAATCTTGATCTTTTGATCTTCAATAAATCCATGTTGGATTGGTTCAAAGAACCAAAATACTAATATGGGGGGTGAATTAGTATTCCCATAGATTCTAAATTTTTTACCAAACTTAAATCTTCTACTGATAATTCAAACTCATTAATTATGCTTAAAACACATAAAACAACAAATACAGAATAAACATGAAAAACATAGCCACAAAAGTAATACCGAAATTTAAACGTGGAAAAACCAAATGGAAAAAACCACAAAGAGTGTTGACTCTCAAGAGAATATAACTTCTTATTTATACAAAAGAGGTGGCTCGCTACTTGAATACAAAAATGGCTCACTACCAGAATGCTCACTGCAAAGATACAAAATTGGCTTACTGTCAGAATGCTCACTGCAACAAGAAATATTCAACTGAAGAAGATTGCATCTTTGAATGCATGAGATCAGTTCCAAGGTTAAGCTCATATCACAATTCACAAACCTTACAGCAGATCCGGTGAAGGATTACTACAATACTATTTGCACTCTGATTCTGTACCAACCATCTTCGATGTCCACAACTCATACTTCTCACTTTGCTTCTCTGATGTCTTTGTTGCTACTCACTCACACACACACATACTAGAATACTCATTCATCCTATATTCATATATATATATATATATATATATATATATATATATATATATATATATATATATATCAAAGGACACATACACAGGGATAATGTGTCGGCCTAGCTCATGAACGCGTTATCCAATAAAACTTTAAACATAAACAAGACAACCACGTTGGCCTCCACAAGATCTTTACATGCTTCCTTTTTAATAATTCATTTGCCGATGCATATACCATGATTATCGGAATCAGATAAGGTCATCCAAACCCAAAGATACTAACCTATTATCATAAAATTCAAGCATAACATCTCCAAACTCTAAAGATACAGATTCCACGCATACCAAGATACCAAAACACAAAACTCAAAGAGATACAACTTTCATAACCAAAATAGTTCATACTAGAACACGTAACTGATATCGAGACCAAAGAAAACACAACTCAGAATTTCGAACATAGGGATCTTGCGGAAATCACTCCATCTTACTATAATTCGTCTTAGGACACACAACACTTGCTCATAGAAAAAACTGCACATACCGATTGAATACGACATCTAGACCAAACTGGGTAACTGGATTGACCTCAATATACTACATATGTTGTCTGGTCCAAATCAGATAACTAGTTTGACATCAATGACAACAATATTCACACAAGTCTAACAATCTCCCCCTTTGTCATTGGTGGCAAAACATATCTACATATAACTCAACTCCCCCTAACTTATGCATCTCCAAAAACCTCAATTCTCTCTCCCCCTTTTACATCAAGGACAAAAGATGTCTTTGATGGAAAAGAAAAGAAAGAAAGAAAAAGTGTATACACAACTACAAAAAATGTCAAAAATTGAATATCAAACCATATAGAACCTCCATCTTCTCTTCTTCGGAAAGATAAGCTTGTATTTCTCCTTCAGTTCCGGAAGAACTTTCCAAGAATTTATGGCCAATTTAATGCTAACTGAAAGGCTTCTACATTCTACTAACAAATCAATAGCATGGGAGAAACTGTTTGAAGTAGATGGGTTTGTTCATACTCAACTACACTACCAAGCAATGTTGAAAAGTGCTCCAACTTTGCTTTAACAATCTCTTTCACTTTCCAAAACATACTTATAAAATTTTCTCTTTGCCTCTATAGGAATGAGAGTTCAACTTGAAGAGAGTTTATTATTTTCCTCTACTCACCATCCTTATCTTCCAGAAAGTCAAAATATTTGCCTAAAGAACTCATCACATCTTCAATAGCATCGACTTTGGCTTTGCGCTTCACTGCAGTCATCGGCCAAGAGATACAGTACCTGTAGACTCTATTGGCATTGTGAATACAATCTCTCAAATCCTCAATGCACATTGATAAAGCTCTCTTCACATCATCACATTCCTCCAATAGATTTTGCACCTCATTCCTTTTACCTCAGACACTCCAGCCTCAACACATTGCTCAGATAACTAATCCTTAAGAACTTCACTTAGAGATGTTGGAAGCAAATTACTGATATATTCAATGTCAATAATATTCCAGACCAAATGATTCATCAAAACACCTACAATCCTATCTGACTTAATTGAAGTCAGACACATTTTGCCTCTTCTCAATTTCATCCATACTACCAACTAACTCCAGCAAATTAGATTCAGCATCTGATTCTCTAGCTTCCTACTTTGCAATAGTTGAATCTCCTCTAGCTACAAGAGACTCCAGATCCTCAATCACAACAATATCTTCCTCTTTCAGATCCACCTTGTTTTTCTTTGACTCCAAACCACTAACATAAATAGACTGCCTTATTTTCTTCTTTCCAGAGGAAGAACCTCCAAAACCGGAAACAAGGGATATCGGGCCAACACTCCACATGTCCAGAAAAGATTTGAAATATGTATTACAAGCTTCCTCTTTACTATTCAAATTGTTCAAATATCTGAATATCTTCCTTGCAACTAGGACACCTGATTCCCATATAACATCTTCTTTTGTCGGAAGGGATCCCAGACAATACATGAATAAACACACTAGCAATGAGCCAAACCGGAAAGATTAATTTTTCTCTTTTGAAATTTTAACATTTTTCACAAATAATTCTCTCAACAATTCACACAATTTGAATGATTTGTTTTCCATTATAAGCATATGTGCTATATATATTGCAATTGTTGAAGTGGCACCTTCCCTATTCCTGAAATAGATCTTATAAGAAATGTCGTAGGCAACTTACCTCACCATAGGGTTGATAATCGTGTTAATGATCAATGCCCAACGATCACCCTTTATGTTGGTTAGAGCTTCCACTTCTTTGTTCTTAATCGCCTTTTTAGCCAAAACATTTCCAGTGTCGCATAAATCAATGATCATTGAGATATCCTCCTTCGTGATTGGATAGGGTTTATCCAACACGATGTTGTCATCCCGCTCACGACTCAGGATCACTCTGATAACCTCTGCATCATCAAACCAAGGGAATTTTGTCCATAGATTCAGACCTTTGTTCTCCAATTCCTTAATTCTCTGCAACTCAATATCACTCAGACCAACTTCAACATTTCTGATTTTCTCCAGGTTGAATTCATCTAGAAACACCTTTTCCAAAACCTGAAACTCGTTGCTACATTCTCCGATGATCATTTTGACTTCCATAATTGTGTGCTCTGCTTCACTAGCTCTTTTGCTCTTCTACTATTCACAATATTCTCAAGCACAAATAATTAACAATAAAAGAATGAATTCAAAAAGTTGATACTTAACTTGCCAAAAATCTCCTTTTAGGGTTTTTTCACCAAAAAATATCTTATTGATTATGTTAGAAAAATGCCTTCGATTACCGAATAGCCTCTAAACATAATCATGTTGGATCAACGACATTATCCACTCAGACAGGGGAGAGTAAAAGATTTTTTATTTCAAAAGAGAACTCCCCCTAAGCCAAAGCATTATGCTCAATTACCGGAGGAAGAGGTGTCTACACCGAATTCTGGTACATCAGGCTCACTTCCTTTGTTCACTTCCTTCTTTCTCCAAACCAAATTGTATTTCTTCTTTGATTCATCATTCTTCATCACACTCTTCTCAGCAGATTTCTTCACATTTCTATTTCCACATTGATTAGCATAATGTTTGAACTGCTTGCACTTGAAACAACTGATAACCCTTCGTATAGAGTTTATCGGATGAGATCTATATCTACATTGATTAGCTTTATGACCATAGTCATTGCAAGTATAACAATATCCATGATAGTTGTAATTCATCTTGATTACTTCAGCTGAATTATGATTATGGTTCATAATATGATTTCTAAAGTGATTTGCTTTATGACCAAACCTCTTGCAACTATAACATTGAATTCTTCTACAGTTTGCAGTCTTATATCCAAATTTATTGTATTGAAAACAATAGCCATTAAAAGATGGGTACCTTTGGGCATAAGGTTGATGAACCAATGGCCTTCTTGCACTAGTATTATGATTCCATTATTTTCCTTCATCTTCTGATTTCTCCTTCACTTCAGCTTTAACTTATTTGCCTTTGTCTTTGTTAAACAAGCATACACCAGGCTGAAATCCAAGTTCGGTCTTGTCCAAATTAGCCTTCTACTTGTTGATCAAATCTTCTAGGATCTTGCTACTATCAAGGACCTTATTTTCTGCCTTCATCTTCTTCACTTCTTGCTCTAGCTTTTCACATTCTTCATATTTTAGCTTGATTGTTTCTTTCAGGGATTGCTCTATCTTTTCTTTCTCCTCAATACTATGCATCAGATCTTTAAAAGTGTCATTCGCCTACTTCAACTAATTGTTAACCTCCTTCTACCTCAATTTAAATTTTTTGATTTTCTCTCTCAATTTTTGCACACATTCATTTTCTACCTTCACGTTATCTTTCAATTTCTCATTCTCTTATTCAACACTTTCCAAATCCGCAAGAGTTGTCTGCAAGTCTTCATCCAACTGAAATTCTTCGCTCATGCACATAGGTGCCATGATTCAACCAACATGGATCTCCCTCAAGTGATTAAGCTTCCAAGAAAGGGACCAAAGCTCTGATACCAATTGTTGGATTGGTTGAAAGGACCAAAATACTGAGAGGGGGGGTGAATCATTATTCCCATAAATTCTAAATTTGTTACCAAACTTAAACCTTATGTTGATAATTCAAACTCATTAATTATGCTTAACACATATGAAATAGCAAATGAAGAATAAACATGAAAAACATAGCCAAAAAAGTAACACCAAAATTTATACTTGGAAAACCCAAATGGGAAAAACCACAGAGAGTGTTAACGCTCGAGAGAATATAACTAGTTATATAGAGTTTAACAAAAGAGGTGGCTCACTCCCTGAATACAAAAATGGCTCACTACCAGAATGCTCATTGCAAAGATACAAAATTTGCTTATTGTCGGAATGCTCACTGCAACAATAAATATTGAACTAAAGAGGATTGCATCTTTGAATGCATGAGATTAGTTCCAAGGTTAAGCTCTTATCACAATTCACAAACCTTACAACAGATCTGGTGAAAGATCTTTGTACAACTATCTTTAAGAACTTGCAACGAATCTAGTGAAGGACTACTGCAATACTATCTGCACTCTGATTATGTACCAACTGTCTTCGATGTCCACAACTCACACTTCTCACTATTCTTCTCTCATTTGCCAATACATATACTATGATTACTAGAATGGGACAGGTTCATCCAAACCCAAATATACTGACCTATTATCACAAAATTTAAGCATAACATCTCCAAACTCTGAAGATACAGATTCCGTGCATACCAAGAGTACTGTGACATGAAGCTCAGAAGAGATACAATTGTCATAACCTAAATAGTTGATACTGAAACACGTAAATGATATCAAGACCAAAGAAAACACAACTTAGAATTTTGGAGATAGGGATCTTCCATAAATCACTTCATCTTACTGCAATACGTCTTAGGATGCACAACATCTACTCATAGAAAAAACTACACATACCAACTGAATACGACATCTGGACCAAATTGAGTAAATGGATTGACCTCAATATACTACATATGTTGTCCGATCCAAACCAGATAACTGGTTTGACATCAATGACAACAATATTCACACAAGTCTAACAATCCATTGTCCCCATAATTAGGCAATAGGTTGCCTTCACTACTCTTGTGGGAGACATCCTTTGGTTTTGTAGTTGATCTTGGGATCTTGAGTCTAGTGGTGACTCTAACATGGTATTAGAGCTTCAAATAGCCCCTTCTCAAATCTAAGAGATAATCAAGTAGGAGCTTTTACGGAATGCACTTTGAGACAAAAAAAACCTCACCATTTTGTCAGAAAGCCTAGAAACCCCTTTTTTCTATATATGGCACTCAATATATTTGAGATGAAAGAATTTGATCCATGTTTTTCTAAGTTTGAGGAATTTGTAGGCTTTTTATCATATAATTGAATACATCTATATGTTCCATATGGTTCATATTGATCTGTTAGTGTCAACAGGTGTCCAGTTGATGTCAACAACATATTACCTAGCATATTCAGCTTTTGTGTAGTTTGTGTACCCTCTTGGGATCATCATGTGTCATAATCGATGTAAGCGATACAAAATTAATTTTTATTAATCATATTCATTTTTTTTATTTTCAGAGTCGATGGTCACTATTAAGTTGAAGCCCATAGTTCCAAGCCCACTAGAAGTAGGGTTTATCCTTGATGGAGTGGTGTGGCCGCTTGGGGTCTATACTAAATGAAGCAATGTGACCAACCCATCGATTATTGTCACTGCCAATAACAATGATGCTATATTTTTTTAGAAATGTACATTGAAAACCATAGTGTGTAGTCACATGGGAAACCCCAAAGTGCCAAAATCTTGTCCCCTAATGCCCAAATAAGCCATTTTTAAAGTTTTCCATAACTTTCCTAAAAGTGTCAAAATCTTGCAAATGAGATACCATTGAAAAGTTGGTTCCACATACTTTGCAATGGTGCATGCCTTTTTGCTAGATTTTGTTGTGAATGCATTTAATTCATGATTGAAGTTAGATCTTTTTTTGTCCCTAAGCTCAACTTTTTACTTAAATCTCATATTTTTGCAATTCCTACAACATCAGAAATATATTTAGGAGCTCTATCAAGTCAACTATGCATTGTTTTCCAAATTCAATCTCATGCACATTTTATTCATTTTTTGGCATATTCACATTCTGAATTATTATTTTGACACGTTGCCCTTGGGAAGGTATGCTTTGATCAAATCAATTCATTTTAGCTTCTTGATATGTATTGATCTTCAATTTTATCATTTTGAAAAGTGTATCTTGTAATAATCATGGGTTATGCAACTAATCCTTCCATAGTCATTCTAACTAAAGACAATTATGATTCTTGATCAAACAAATCGTGACATTATAGGTGGCTTGATCTTTTGCCTTATCTTTATGGACTTATCCCTAAAGCTAGACACACAATGAAAGAAATCATTTTGGGGTGATAAAAATCGTCACATTATAAATTGATTAGTACAAGCATTAGTGCAAGCATCTTTTGGGACATTTACTATCAAATCTCAAGAATCAGGTGCCCATGCATACTTGGGACCAAAACTTGAGAGATCCCATACTTTGGACCAAAACTTGAGAGATCTATGGAGATCTACAAAATCCTCCATTCCTATATGATCTTGCATCAAATTTCTTTGTTCCATTTGATGTAGACAATATAATTTTTCATGATGATATGTTAGAGAAGCTTCAATATGATACAATACTTGAACCTCTTTATAGTTATTGCTCCCATTTCTCAAATTGAGATCACAAATCCATCTTTTGTTACTACATTAGAGTTCAAAGATGCTTCTTTGAAGCTTCCAGTGATTCTTTGTAGCAGGTATATCATAGTCTTTCGTATCCATCTTTGTAGGATGATTACTTGACAAGTATTTCAAACCCATTTGTGGAGTCTCGCATTTCAAATTTGAAAGACAAACTTGAGCAGTTATATCTCTTTTCTATCACAACCCCATCATAGTTGTTGTCATATCACCTGTCTTTGGATCTTGTCTAACATCAGTTACCATTTGATCCTAGTTTGTCACATTCTCTTTTGATTGAGCATAGAACCAATTTGATTGTGGCATCATTATCATTAATAGATATTGCAACACGTGAACAAATTTTAGAGACAATCATCATACATCTAGATTCTTCTTCGTACCAATTCCTATCCAAAATGGAAAGCATTCTCACATTTGTAGTTGGCATTATTTCTTTCCAAAGGAAGAAATGTTTGAAGGCATTGGATCATGTTTTTTCTTCAAGAACTCATCATTTATTGAAGAGATTACATATTATGGGGGGCTACATAGTCTCTCTCTTTCCCTCCTATCGGATAAAAATTGATTGTATACTCGTGATGGATCTCATCCTTGCCTCAATAGTAGGGACCCATAATCATCTTCTTCACTTTCGTATTTGCATTTGTAGATGCTTAAAACTTGCACACTTAATTAAATAAATTTTATTTGTTTAATTATCATTTATCCACCTATTAATTAAACTAAGGTTTATTTAATATATCCCTTTTTCTTCTAGACCAACTATTAATCAAAATCAAATATTTGATTAATTCCCCTTTCTATAAATTAATTAAATAAATTTTATTTTTTTAATTAAATCCACTTTTCACCATTTTAATTAAATTTGCATTTAATTAAAATCATCCATGTATATAAATAAATCAAATTTATTTATAAACCTCCCCCCCTACTTCCACTTTACTACAAATGCAAGTTGCATCCATTTAATTGAAATAAAACATTTATTTTAATTAAAATCCCAATATCTCCTACTTGCATCTTCCTACATTTCCCACTTGCATCCTAAGAATTCTTCTAGAACCCCTCTAATCCCACTTAACTAGCCTTAATCCTTATACCATGTCACATCCCTAAATTGGGGAAGTCACTTCTCCAAATTTGGAAGAAAGTCTTCTAAATGCATTAAAGACTTTATCTCTTCAACAAGTTAACTTGTTGAGTTCCCCAAATTAGTAAGGCTCTTACAAATTTGTCTCCCAAGTCTTCTTAACCATTAATGGTTAATCCAAATTTCACCCATGGAGAGTGACTTTCCCTCTAACTCAACCCTCATCTAACCTAGGGGTCTCATCAAGCACTCATTTCTTTGATCATGGTTACCTCATTAACCTTTGCACAAGACTTTACCCCCTAGGTAAAACCTTTATCCACTAGTTATCAACTAACTCAGCCATAACCTTACCTCCTAAGGTAACCACCATGTCTTCCCAAACATTTAATGCCTCTTACATCTCCTCTCAAGCCTCCTCAGGGTGACATTTGTCAACCTAGGATTGGATTGAAAAACCCCACATGGATTGAATAAATTTCAATCCTTCCCCTTGTTAAGATTTCTCGATCTTGACCATTCATTTGATAATTTCTTCTATAAATAGAGACCCCTTTTCCTCCATTAATTTAAGGATCCAAGTTTGTATGCATCTACACTATAGTCACATAGCATTTAGCATTTTAGCCTCTCTTTGAGATCATTGTAGTAAGCATCATAGCATAGATTTCATATCATGTTTTTGCATATCATGTCTTAATATATAATGCTAGTTCCATATCATCTTCATATCATTCTCATGCTAGCTTAATCTCACACTAAATCTCTCATTTTGGTAATATATCTAGTTTTGCATAATATTATCTCATTAGTAAGATCTTAGTTGCATTCATTTAGATCTTAAATCATACACTATCTCTCATTCTTTGAGTAGTCGTTCCAAGATCAAGTGCTCTTCCAATCTTAGAGCCACCTTGAATCTAAGGAATCCTTGGAGATAGAGGACAATGAGACATGCTTAGAGTTTGGTTTCATTTGTTTGTTTTATGATTTCTAACCTCTAACATAATATTTCATTGTTGTGCTTGATTTGTTTCTCATTTGCAATATTTCTAGACTTCAAGGCATATATTTTTGGTGCCCATCGTGGGGCTTGAACCCCATTTTTAGACATTTCTAACCTTTTTTTTTTGTAGGATGATCTACAGGAATTTTTGAACATGCATTTCATCGGTCTAGTGCATATACCTCTTTTTCTAGCACATATACATCATGATTTAGCGCATCTGACCACTGTAATAGCACGTTTGAGAAGTTATTTAGCGCATATGACTGATAATGTGGCGCATTTGATGTCTTTTCTACTGCATATACAACATTTTGTGGCGCATATGTTCTTTGTTTTAGCACATATAAAATAGAGAAGAAATTTGTAACAAGGTTTAAAATTTAGGCTTGTCTAGCCCACCATTTCATTTTTGCAGGTTGCTAACTGATTTTCCTTGCAGGTTTTAACAATGGTTTTACAGGTTTTAAGCGGAATAGTTATTTTTTACTTATTTTTCAAAGTTGATTTAAAAAGGACTCACCTCTTTCATTTTGCAAGTTAAAAAGAACTTCATATTTCTTTTGGTGCATAAAAGGAACTTCATATTTCATTTTGAACTCTAAAAAAGAACTTCACTTCCTCTTGCAAAGGCTTTAAAAGAACAAAGTTTCATACTCATTTATTTTAGGAAGGTCATTGTCATTTGGGGTTTAAAATAAATAAAACTATTGGAGTTGAGGAAAAATCAACTCTACAACTCCCAAAGATCACCTACATGCAAACCTGTCACAGAAGGAGAGAAGCAAAAAAGCTATAGAGGCCAGAATTCAAAGATCCAGAAAAGAGGAATCATATTGATTGTGCAACAAGAAAGCAATTCAATAATTAAAGTTGTTATGAAAATACAAAGAGAGAATCCATATAAGAGGACACTCGAAACCCTAAAGGATAAAACCCTAAAAAATTATAAGATTCCTAAGTTTCGCTTAAGCATAGAGTATAATAAACTAATAATTATATAAATAATTATTAGCTAATAAAAGATAACTCTAACACCCCCCTTAAGATGAACTTAGGGAGTAGCTAAAAAATAACTAAAGACTAAAAAAGTATGTAAAAAAAATGCATGAAAGCAACAATAGGTCCCAACAACTAGGCCTGATGAGGTACCCAAGTACAATAAAATCTCTATAAAGTGGAGAAAAAGAAGAAAACCCTGTGGGAACAAAACTCCTCTCCAAGAAGAGATGAAAGCTCAAGTGAAGGACTAAGAAGCCTCCAAACAAGAGTGTTCCAGAAGATAGGAACAAAAAAAGAGCAAGAAGAACACCACTGAAGCATGAAATAGTTGCAAACATTATCGAAGAGTAACTGTTAATCTGAAGAACCTCCACTAAAATAGAACATGACCAGGTAGACAAGACTATAATCTACATGATTTCCCTCAAATGACACTACTCGAATCAAATGGCAAACAAAGGCAAACAACTGAACTCGAAGATACAGATGGCATGAAACACCAAAGCCTGAAGAGTTGATCAATCGAACCAAGGAAGCATTAGAACAACATATCAAACCTCCTCATAATGCTAAAAAGGGAGAGGGACAAGTACACTGAAAAGAACGGCCAACAAGAACTACATGATGAAGAACCAAGAACATTGAAGGTGCAGAGAAAGTACATAGTGTTATGGAAGGAACACTCACTTGACACACATCATGAGGCTAATGTTGTGGAAGGAACACTCACGTGACAAAGACAGATGGCAAACAAAGGCAAACATCAACCCCCCATGGCACTTTATAAGTAGTGCATGTACAATAAGGCACAAGATGTGCAAGATCCAAAGTATACAATGAATGGTGGCACTTTATCTCAGTGCATTTGCATAAATAAAATGCTAGAATGATCAGAAGAGACAGAAGACTAGAAACAAAAATAATAGCCAAATACGAGACATCCTATTCAAAGAAAGAGATCCCAGGACCTGAAACATTCAAGATATTCACCAGAGTGTTGAAAAGCAAAAAACTAAATAAAATATATATGGAGCGGAATCTGGAAAGAAAACTCATATGAATGGAAAGAACACAGAACAAGCTTTCCAATGATATAAAGTTTTCAAAAAATGGAGTTCGGATGCTCAAGTTGTGTCTCCTGAAGTGGAAAAATGAACCTCTAGCTTTGACAACAAAAAACTCCATCAAACAAGCAAAATCAAAAGTTCAAACCTCCAGATCTGGATAGAGCTCGAAAAGATCTTTTCGACGATATAATATTTGTCGAAAAATGCCTTTGTATGCCCAAGATATGGCCAAAAGACTGAAGGTGCTCCGGATGGGCCCAGAAGAGGCCTGAAAGTTGCCTACACAGTGCTGACGGCATCTGTCTGGGAGCATAATTTTGATGGTCGTATGGCCGTCACCACCCAAAAAACAATCTGCCTAGAAAAACTCATCAAAATTTTTTTCGATGCTCGGCACAAAATCCTGATCATCGGAGACAGGTCGATGGCTCCTGGGCGGCGTGGGAATGGTACTGGGGCGGCGGGCGGTCGGTGGGAGATTGGCAGGCAGTGGGGCTTGGCGACAGTCAACAAGGGCGGAAAGGCCTGAGCGAGTGGGCCTGGCGGCGTCAAGGCCTTGGCGGCCGGCAGGCGGGCATGACTGGCGAGGGGCCTGGCGACGTTAGGGCCTTGGCGCCTGGCGAGCGGAGGCGGGCTCCAGCAGCGGGCTCCACGATCTGCAATAGGGTGTACAGACCTACACAGGTCGCCGGCCCCCCAAAAAGCTTTTTTTTTGTTTTAAAAAAACAAAAACGAAACCTTTTTTATTAAAGGTGCTGCAAAACAAATTGGAAATCTGGCATGGGTAAGCCATTAAAATGCCCAAAAAACATTTTTTTCTCGATCTACGTGTACGAGGCCATACATTTTGGGGCCTAAAATTTTTTTGCCTCCAAAATACCTGACACCAAAATATATCGAATTTTATATCAAAATTCATGGAAACGGCCTCCTAAATCCAACCATGAGGTCCTTTTGGAACCAAAATGTACCAAAAATCAGCTACCCCCAGAAATGGAAAAAAGCAACTGCATAAACCCCCGAATACACAGATTTGAAGAACAAGGCCCAAAAACTCTCATGAAGAGAACAGGGGCATGCAAATCTGGAGCTCTGATACCATATTGGAGTTGAGTAAAAATAAACTCTATAGCTCCCAAAGATCACCTGCATGCAAACCTGTCACAAAAGAAGAGAAGCAAAAAAGCTATGGAGGCCAGAATTCAGAGATCCAGAAAAGAGGAGTCATATTGATTGTGCAACAAGACTGCAATTCAATAATTACAGTTGTTATGAAAATACAAAGAGAGAATCCTTATCAGAGGATACTCAAAACCCTAAAGAATTATAAGATTCCTAAGTTTAGCTTAAGCATAGAGTATAATAGACTAATAATTAAATAAATAATTATTAGCTAATAAAAGCTAATTCTAACAAAAACAAACTTTATTTTCTTGCAAAGTAAAAAGAACAATCAATCATTTTCTTGCAAGCAAAAAGAACAATCCACTTGTCAATTTTGCAAAGAATTTTTTATTTTTGTTGACCAAGATTTCATTTTCCTAATTTAGAAAATCATTGCTTTGTGGGTAAAAAGAACACCATGTTTGATTGGGGCAACATCTCCAATTAGGACTTAGAAAACAATTGTCATGAATGTTTAAAATCAATCATTGTTTGATTTGTCTTAAGTGAAAGGTATATGCTCTCCCCTTAATTGGGTGACCAAAAATCCAGACTCACTCCTTCATGATTTATTTAATTTCAAGTAATTAAAACCTTTAGAGGGCCTACCTTTTCTAGTTGCCTTGAGGGGGGCGGTGAGAAGGGAATGATCTAAGTGGGGAATGAATTTTAGCCAAGTATTCCAACCCACTATAATCAAATGTGGAAGCTGATGAAAATCCCCTCCAACGGTTTTTATCGGTGATTAGCCTTCCCCTAGTATCCTTGTGATATGTAAAGCCTTTGTTCTAAAGGTTGGGAAGACTCCCGAGGGAGTTTATCACTGAAGACCATATGGAAGCCTAATTATGAACTTTAGAAATAGAACCCTCGTCGAGTCAGTATCCATACATTGATAATAGCATAGTGCAAGGGTGGGGAAGAATCTGCCCCCAAGACACTCACTATACATCTCCCAGGATAACGATTCAATTGAGGAGCAATCCTCTTTGAGTTAATATCCAGACAAAGGCAAAAAATAAGCGCCCTTTAGGAGGTGACATGGTTGTTTGAGCTAAAGGAATATCCAAATGTGGGCTATGGTATTATTGATGACCCTTGATTAAAGAGTCTACTTCGCGTGTTTTTCTTATGTCCAAACTAGTGAAAACATCGAGGATTTGAACACATCCTCAAACAAACATACACTCAATGTTTAGAATTAGAATGACCATTTGTCTTCATGCTTGTTGTGTATTTTGTCAGAATTCCTAAAACATCTTGCAAGAAAATCAAACATCCAAAAATCAGTTCAAAATTTGAGTCAAGTCGGGCAAAACACAAAGTAGCGTGTTTGAGTAAACCTATGACGCAAATTAAGATATCTTGTAGCACATTCAACCCAAATAGTGGCACATAGGAAAGATTCAGTAGTGCATTTGAGTAAACCTGTAGCGCATATAAGATATCATGTAGCTCATTAAACCCAAACAGTGGCGCATAGGAAACACAGAGTAGCGCATTTGGATAATCATGTGGCACAGTTGAACAATATTGTAGCGCATTTGATTAGCACATTTGAAACAAAGGCTTATCTAACAGGAATTATCATAAAACAAAAACAGATCTAAATACCCTTTTAAGAGGTCTTTTCTTTTCAATTATCGCAGACAGATTTTCATCTTCCAAATCACAGAGGTATCAACTAGTGATCACAAGTTTCAAATCAACCTATATCAAACATCAAAATACCAATTTAACTTTCCAAGTTAGTCAAATCCATCTAGTTTCCAATATCAGGAAGCTTTATCATATCATTTCACATGCTTAGTCATATCAATAGGGAGATATCAAACCTTCTATTCGACTAAGTAGACTTCAAGGTCAAAACAAAGTATTCATCCAATCAATCTCACAACCGAAACTTTGATCACTTGCGTGACCATTCTTCAACACATCAAGAAGAAGCATCCTTGTCTGAAAACTAATCTAAAAAGGATACAACCTAGTCAAAAGAAGGTCTTGAAAAGAAGGGAACTCCTCTACATAAACCATACACTCTTCCTAAAACACCATGCTTTCTTACACCGCTTTCATAATTATCTATGCGGTAAAGGAACTAAGTTTGACGAGGAAAATTTACAAGCACGTACCTTTCAACAAAAATCAGCATTTTCTCAATGCCTCGCCGAAGGAGGAAAAATCAATTTAGCTTATTTTCCCAAGGATCCCATCACATATTTAATCCACTTAAGTCATGTCAATTTCTACAGATCTCATAAAAATGTTGAGTGGAATGACAAGCCTAAATCAAGCATGAGACATCGAGAAGTCAACACTTGGAAAAACTACCTACATATGGATGAAAAAGAAATAACAAACAAAGTTATTGAGGAGGCACAACAAGACCCTGGCCTACAAACTTCTCAAAAAACTCATTGAAACTGACAAATAGAAATACTTCCTCCTGCTATCTAGAAAAGGTATCAAAATCCCTAAGGATTTTGACACAAAACGACCAAAACAAACTGAGAGTACCAAAAAGACAAAATCAAGAACACGCACCTCTAGCACTAATCATGACAATACACATGATCAAAGTGATACCAATGATCAGGGTGACACCAATAATCAAGGTGACATCAACCATTGGGATACTACTACTGGAAACAATCCTCTCACTACACTCACACAAAAACTACAAGCACTTCAACAACAAATGGACGACATGCAACAAGGAACTACCACGCGATATTCCTTAGAGGATATTTATCCTTACCCATTTGATTGAAGTTTGAACATGGCACCATTCCCACCAAACGCTGAAATACCAAAGTATGACAAATACAATGGTAAAAGTGATCATCACGATCACATAAGGGAATTTTTCATGATGAGCTTGGAGTTTTCCCACAATGGCACTTACATGATGAGGTTATTCCAAGGTGCCCAGGGGGACAAATGATGGAATGGCTTTCAAAAATTATACTTCCCATCAGATCATTTGAGGAGTTGGTGATTAAGTTTGTTTCCCAATATTCCTATAACATTCAACATGAGGTTACCATGCTTGATCTTTGCAACACAAAACAAAAGAACAATGAATCATTCATGATGTTTTTGCAAAGATGGAGAAGATTGATCTCTCTTTATCCCCGAACTGTACCTGAAAAAGAGAAAATGGAAATCTTCATAGACAATCTTAATGATGAGATGAGATATCAACTTAAACTGCAATGTCTACCTAGTTTTAAAAAGTTGATCGAAAATGGCATCCAGATAGAAGAAGCATCCATCAAAAGAGGAACTTTGAATTTCTCTAAAGAAGGCACTAGTTCATCAAACAACAACTATAACAACAACTACAACAACTCAGACAAGTCCAAATTTTGGACAAGGAACAAGAATGTTGTCAATGATGGTGTAGTAAACAATGTTAAAGTAAAACAACTGGTGTTAAACTTATTTGGTACTACTCCTCTGGCCAACAATCAAGGAAACACTAATCAAAGTACCAACAATCAAGGAAACATCAACCAAGGGAACAACAATTATGGAAACAACTAACCCGAAACCAGCACCATATCGACAAAATTTTACACCTTTAGGGAAAACCCTTGAATAACATTTTGAGAGCTATTGGCAAATAAACTCATTACATTTCAAAACACAAGGGATTTTGAACCTCAAATCAAACCATCATGGTGGAATTATGTTCACTACTATGAATATCATAGAAACAAAGGGCATTGCACAAATGATTGCCTAAGGTTGAAGAATTTGGTTCACAATTTGCTAGATAATGGTGACATAACGGTAGATGGTCATAAAACCAATGATGATCATGAGGCCTTCAAAAATCCACTCCCAAATTATGAAAAGGCACATCATCATCCTATAACAACAAAGGGGCTCGTATAAATCATGTGTACAACAATGTTATCAATCACATATTAGCCTACGACGACCAGGTTAATGTCATAAAGATCAAAGACAAACAAGAACATGTTCCAATCAATGTGACTACACGAGCTCAATCTAGAAATGTATTAAAAGGGAGTACCTCCAAAATGAAATCTCCAAACAATCAATACAACCTAGTAGATCAATTGATAAAGACACGAGCCCACATATCCATATTAGAGCTTCTCAAGATCTCACCTGCACACAAGGATATTGTGGAAAAGTCTCTTGTTAACACTACAGTTCCAAATAACCTGGATATTGATCGATTCCAAGCCATGGTGGGACATTTAACCGTGCCTCACAATCTATCATTTTCAAAGCACAATGATGTCTCTCTAAATCATTTGCATAATACTTCACTCCATATTGAAGTCCTGGTCAATAAACATCGAGTGAAGTGAAGACTAATAGATGGAGGAGCCAGTCTAAATATTTGTACTTTAAAACTTATCTGTGCATTGGGTTTCTCGGAAACAACCGTTGACCCTAAGAAAAAAATAACAATCAAAGCATGTGATGATGAGGAAAGATTATCAAAAGGGCTTGTGATACTACCTATTCAAGTAGGACCAGTTCAGAGAGATACTCTATGTCAAGTTTTTAACATAGATTTATCTTACAACATACTTTTGGGTCATCCCTGGATCCATGAAATGCAAGAAGCACCCTCAACATATCATCAGTTCCTAAAATTCTCATATGATGGACAAGAAATTTCCATCACGACAAACACAAATCCTTTTCAGTATTGCAATAATCTCAAAGCAGTTCAGAATGTTCTTGTACCACATAACAGGGAAGCTCTCGCTTCCACATCATCAAACAACAAGGATCAACTCAAATCTTTATCCATAGATTTTGATAAAAATATGAAGTTGAGGGATAAAGGCATGGGATAATACTCTTTTGAATCCCTATGTCTATCAAAATTGCCAATTTCACCAAGGTCTCTTGGACAACCATCAACTTCAAGACAACAATCTTCACAACCTATCAAAAAGTTTGATGGTATGTTCATTCAAGTAGGAACACTAGCAAATGAAATAGATGACAAAGAAGTTTTGAACAAGTTATACAAAGATGATAAAAATACACAAGCAACAATGTTAAGTGTCACCCTTCCAACCAAGAAATATGGCAATGGGTTCAGAATCATGCAAAGGATGGGATATTCAGGAAATGGTCCTATCGACAAACGGAAAGAAGGTATCTTAGAACCAATCCAGCCACACTCACAACTTGCCAAAGACAAATCCGGACTAGGGTATGGACAACATCAATAACTGAATCCATAGGATCGACAAACAGAAACCACAAAGTAACAACAAAAGAAACGAGAATTAATACAACAACAAGCAATTGATGAGGCATTTCACAAACACAAGGAGGAGGAATATGAGAAACAACAAGAAGAGCTTTCCATACAAAGAGAGGAGGCTTCTCACAAACAGATTCATAGATTGCAACCTAGTACAGGGCCTGATTCAAACAGAATGCAAGAAAATCCATAAACAGAAGCGAGAACTATACCTGAAGTAAAACCCTTCTCACCAAATGGTATCCCCATTACCTATAGCAATAAAGTCCTAGAGAGTGATTATAAAATAGACTCACACGAATATGAATGGGATACTTGCTCAGATGTAACTAAAGACATTAAGGTAGATACAATCCACACATATACACCCGTGCTTGATGAAAGACAAATCTCGGGGTCTAGATCATTTGAATTTGCACCACAACATATCTACGAGGCTAGCAAGAACGAGTAGCTTCGCTATGAAATAGGCAATACCGAAGAGAGTACCATTGTATACCTTACTCATATTATTGACAACTTTGACAACATTTCCATCATGATCCTCACTATTATGGAGCTTAACCCACCAGATGATTCCTTACCACTCATGCATCCTCCACTCATACATCCTGAACTCATAGACTGGGAACAACTTGAGAAACTTAACATACCTATCTTCCCAGATGATGACACTATTTTCCAATACCTTTGTTCCGTGAACCCGAAAACATGTTCCACCAGCGAATCTCATAACGACGTTCTTAATCAGTAGAGTGCCAAGTCTCTTAGTCGCAAATTGAATAAAATCAAAAATTGTTCTAATCATGAAAACCATTTAATGGCAGTATTACCTTATAAAAAAGTAAAAACAAAGGTCGTATTTGATGGTGAAAACCTCTTTGAGGCACCAAAAGATGAGAGACGTGACACTCTTCCTAAACATTATCAGGAGAGATCACCAATTTTGATTGAACCAACTCAATCAATCAAAATCGGCACTGAAGCAACAACAAAGACTATACACCTGGTAGAGTCATTAATAGAACAAGAAAGGCCAGATTTCACCAAATTCTTCAAAGAAAAGAAAACCAATTTTTCTTGGTCTTATGCAGATATGCCAGGAGTAGATCCCAACTAGATCGTGCACCACTTATCTATAGCGCCAGGAGCTAAGCTTGTCAAGCAGAAACAGAGAAAAATGAACCCGCATGTCTCCATATTGGTTAAAGAAGAAGTGAAGAAATTAATTGATGTAGGATTCATCTTCCCTATAGATTATGTGAAATGGGTCTCTAACATTGTACCTATAGCCAAACCAGATAAAAGCATCAGAATTTGTACTGACTTCAGGGATCTCAACAAGGCTTGTCCGAAGGATGAATTTCCTTTACCCAGCATTGACACAATTGCAGATCTAACAGCAAGACATGATATGTTATCACTCATGGAAAATTTCTTAGGCTACAATCAAATTAAGATAGCACCAGAAGACCAAGATAAAGCAAGATTTACATGTCCATGGGGTACTTCCTGCTAGAATTTCATGCCTGTTGGCTTGAAGAATGCAGGAGCGACCTATCAAAGAGCAATGACTACAATCTTTCATGACATGATGCACACACTCATAGAGGAATATGTAGATGATCTATTGGCCAAATCATTCACAAGAGAGGGCGATATGGATATTTTGGATAAAATCTTTTAGAGGCTAGAACAATTCAATGTATGACTAAATCCTAAAAAGTGTGTCTTTGATGTAACATCTGGCAAACTCTTGGGATACATAGTCTCCGAAAAAAGAATCAAGGTGGACCCCGTAAAGGTACAACAAATCATGGAGATGCCACCTCCTAAAAATATTAGTCAATTAAGATCTCTACAAGGACGGCTACAATCTATAAGAAGATTCATTTCTCAACTAGCCGACAAGTGCCTTCCATTTACTCATCTACTCCACAAGAATGTCCCTTTTAGATGAGAAGATCGATGTGCACAATCATTCCACCAACTCAAGCAATATATGATGAATCCACCTATCTTGGTACCACCAACAACCGACAAACCTCTCATTCTTTACATATCGGCTACAAAGGTATCACTAGGAGAATTGTTAGCATAAGAGGATTTAGTGAGCAAGGAAAGAGAAATATACTACATCAGCAAGACATTGAATGGTTACGAGATCAACTACACATTCATTCAAAAAGCATGTTTGGTTGTGGTGTGTGCTTCCCAAAAGTTTCGACACTATATGCTAGCTCACACAATCAAATTAGTAGCAAAGATCGACCCATTAAAATATTTACTCAACAAAGCCTCTCTCACAAGGAGGTTAGCTAAATGGGTCATGAAACTAAGTGAGTTTGACATTCACTACACAAACATAAAGGCTATCAAAGGTCAATCTATCATTGATCATCTAGTCAAAGCACCATTACAAGACAGTCATCCAATCCATGTTGAATTTTCAAATATAGATATTCTCACAATATCAACAAAACCATGGGTCTTATACTTTGACGGGTCATACACAAAAACATGGATCAAGAGTCGGTGTTCTATTCATCACTCTAGAAGGACACACTATTCCTACATCTTACAGATTAATGTTTCCTTGCACAAATAACATTGTTGAGTATGAAGCTTTAGTCACAAGCATCAAAATGGTTGTTGAGTGAAAGATCACAAAATTGAAAGTCTTTGGAGACTCACAATCAGTCATTAATAAAGTTAATGATGATTATGAGATAAAGGATGACAAGTCGGTGCCCTACAAATTTTCAAAAAGTACTTTGTGGACATCAAATTTGAACAGATTCTAAGGTCGGACAAAAAAGCTCCAGATGCCATGGAAACCATTAGCTCACTCCTGCAAATACCAAACATACAAAATCGTTATGAGTTCCTAGTGGAATAGTTGTTTTCCCTTGCTTGTGACAATTTTGAATCCCAAGTCATATACCACATAATCGGTTTCGACTCACCCCTCTATGGAAAGATCTACACTTACCTAAAAGACAATATTCTTCCACTAGATATATCCCAAAACTAGAAACGCAACTTTATTTGCCAAGCCGCCCGTTATACCCTAACCGTTGACACACTTTACCATCGAGGTCTTGATGGCAATCTTCTTCAGTGTCTAGATCATAACGAATTTGAAACTACCTTGAATGAACTTCACGAAGGTATTTTTGGCACACCTTCGAGTGGTCCTACTCTCGCCAAGAAACTTCTAAGGATGGGCTCTTATTGGCCGACCATAGAAAAGGAATCATATCAGTTTGCCTGGAAAATGTCCAAAATGCCAAATTCTTGACAATCTTATACATGCACTAGCACAGGAGTTGCAACCGTTCACCACATCATGGCCTTTCTGTCAATGGGGACTTGACCTAGTGGGCAAGATTCATCATTCCTCATCAAATGGACATACGTTTATCATCACTGCCACTAAGTATTTTACAAAGTGGATAGAGGTTGTCCCCTTGACTATTGTTACCGACAAACAAATATCCTCTTTTATCCTGAATTATCTCATTTGTCGGTATGGCATTCCTAGCTCCATTATCATAGATAATGGAAGACCTTTCAATAATCAAGATGTGAAAGAGTTGTGTGAACGATTTCATATCTAGCGTCGTTTCTCCACACCATATTATCCATGAGGGAATGGCCAAGTGGAGGCCTCAAACAAAACTATCTTGAAAATCCTCAAGAAGCCAGTGAACAAGGTTGGTCATGATTGGCATGTTCAACTCAACCCAGCATTATGGGCCTACAGAATTAGCATTTGCACACCTACAAGAGCTACACCATGCTCACTTGTGTATGGATCAAAGGTTATTCTACCTATTGAGGTTGAGATTCCATCACTTAGAGTGTCACTAAAGGGACTCATTCCAGATAAGGAATATCGGGTAAACATACTGCAAGAGTTAGAGTTGTTGGATGAGTGCCAACAATGTTCTTTTGATCACCTCAAAGCCTATCATCAATGCATGTGCCAAAGCTACAGTCATAAAGTCAAACCAAGAGCATTTCAAATTGGTGATTTGGTCCTAAAAGAAAATCCCTGCAATCAAAAAGATCGGGAAAAGAAGGGGAATTTTGAGTCAAATTGGCTAGGTCCTATTGTCATCATATCAACTTATGGATCTGAAGCATATCTATTATCTACATCAGAAGGAGACCTGTTTGACAAACCTATCAATAGTGTGCAGCTCAAAAATTTCTATACCTAATTTATCCAATGCACAACTAAGGAAAAATACAAAAAAAATTAAAAAATCAAAAGATCAGAAGAAAAATACAAAAAAAATAAAAAACAATCAAAAAGTGCAATAAAAGCAACTAGTGAAAACCTAACAACAGGCACTATTTGTGATAGATTGGCTCTTCCATCTATATATATCAATATCATTTTTTTTAACATCCATCTAAACTAAGCCTATGGCCATCGCAAAAAATTTTAACGCAACACAATCTTGTGCACACTTAGCATAGTCACTCTCCTTGATTATCCGAACAATTATCCACGTCATATCTCACCATGGCTTGCTATTCAATGTATATATCCATATCGAAAGAAGTGTACATAGCTAGGGGAAAAATACTGACTGTAACTGGGGACATCTCGCCTTTTAGAGTTTTTAACAAAGTAGATAACCATCAAAATAGAGACATTTTGAACAAAAAGAACTTTCAGAACTATCAATACCAAGAACTGAACAAACTAAAACAAAGATCTACTTGCAAGATGGTTTATCTAACAAAATACATAACATAGAATGCATGTTTACCTATGGTTATTTTTTATTTTTTATATCATATCTCCTAAGCGACTCCAAGATGTCTCGAAACTAGAGACACAAGGAAGGAGGGTGACATTTTCTTTGTCTGTTGTTTGTGAACGACACCTTTTACTGTGCAAGTTTGTCTCATGACATGATCAGGTAACATATCATTGAGGACAATTCGGATTTGTATAGGACAAAGGTTAGCTTTTGTCTGTTTTATACAAGCAACACTCGGGTTGTCTTGGTTCAATTATACCTCGATGCTTGTGCCATCTTGCAATATCAAAATCCATGTAAGTTATACTCAGGTCATTATGGTTCAATTATACCATGATGCTTGTATCAACTTTCAACATATCAAAGGCTCAATGATGACAAAAAGGGAAGCACAATAAAATTTGATCAAAAGGATGATTATGTCAGTAATGAGAGATCATTTCATATTAGCATGCATTAATAAGTCATTTCCGCTTAGTTGCATATCATCGATCGGTTCATCTAAATATTGCATTAGTATCATTGCATTATCATATTAGTTTTGCATCTCATTTTCAAGATACATCTCATTATCATATCATTTCAAATTTGCACTTAGGTGCATTATCATTTCATATTGTTTACACATTGGCATTAAGGTACATTATTATTTCATCATTTAAAAAAAATTGCATTTAGGTGCATTGTCATTTTTCATATCAGTTAACACGTCACATTTAGTTGCATTATCATTTTTATATCATTTGAAGTACAATTCATATAATTAATCATTTTAGTTGCATTTCATATCCTTAGGTACATTTTCATATCATATAATTTATAGTTACATTTTATATCATTTAGTTTCATTCTCATATCATGTCATTGCATATTAATATTATATCATTTATAGTTACATTTAATTGCATTTTTAGTTTCATTCTCATTTCATATCATTGCATTTCATTTTCACTGCATTTTAGCTTTGCATTAATCATTTCCATTTAAAAATATTTTATTTAAAATCATTATCATTTAGTACCATATCAACATCACATCTACATTTCATAATAGGACATTTATTCATCACATAAACACATCTACATTTAGATTTTCATATCATAAAAGCAATCATCACATAGGCATATATCACCTTCAAAACATATAGATTATCTCATCAAAAAACACATCATCACGCACAATCACAAAAAAAGAAGTCACAACAAAATCATGTAGATCTACATATCAAAGCATCTAGATCATCAAAATCAACATGCATCCATATCATGTATAAGCATGTCAGTATCATATCATCATGCATGTGTGACCCATGTCGATCCAAAGGAAAATAACGAAAACATGTGAGAATGAATCAAAAGAAAGAATAAGTGTCCAAAGTCCTTGGATATCATCTCATAAATAAATGTACAAAGAGATCTAAGTCATCACTATACATCAATGTGTACATCATGTCATATAAAAAATGCTCACAAGAAATATATCAGTGTATACATCTCATCAAGGACTACAAAATGATCAAAATACATTAAAATGAGGGACAATCTAGGAGTGGCTACCACCCAAAATTGTTGACCTGGAACCCAAACCACCACCTGCACCTAGGTCATCGCCACCGGGATCTTTCCTAAGTCTCAGGACTCCATATCAGTTCTCTCTATCAAGTGGATCCATCATCAAGATCCAATCAAATGAGTTTCTATCTCACTCAGTGTGAGATTTTAATAAATCTCATTTAGCACCTATCAATGACGGCAGTCACACTATCAATCAAGGAGTTTTGATCATAAAATCCAAGTAGGTTCATCTTATTCTATCTTATCAACCAAGTTATCTCATATCGACATCAAGTTATCTCATATCGAAATAAAGTTATATCTTATCTAAATCAAATTGACCCATATTAGTGACGAAGTCACCCTATCGAAATCAAGTTATCCCATATCGAAATCAAGTTATTTCATATAGAAATCAAGTTGACCTATATTAGTGATGCAAGTCACACTATCATTCGAGAGTCTCTATCATAAACTCTCATCAAATCAGGTGGGTTCATCTTAACCTATCTTATCAGTGACCCAAGTCATGCTATCATTCGGGAGTTTCAATCATAAACTCTTATCAAATCAGGTGGGTTCATCTTAACCTATCCTATCAAGTGACAAAAGTCACACTATCATTCGAAAGTTTTGATCATAAACTCTTATCAAATCAGTTGGGATCATCTTAACCTATCTTCGCAGTGACCCAAGTCGCACTATCAATCATGAGTTTCTATCATAAACTCTTATCAAATCAAGTGGGTTCATCTTAATATATCCTATCAATGAAACAAGTCACATTGTCATTAGGGAGTTTTGATCATAAACTCTTATCAAATTAGGTGGGTTTATCTTAACCTATCCTATCAGTGACCCAGGTCATGCTATTGATCAGGAGTTTCTGTCACAAACTCTTATCAATTTAGCAAGTTCATCTCAACCTATCCTGTCAGTGACACGATCATCTATCACTTTGTCTTATACAGGATGTATCCTTCCTGAAACTAGAGGTCCTGATCATCTTTGTCTTATACGGGATGTATCCTTCCTAGAACCAGAGGTCATGATTATCTTTGTCTTATACAGGATATATCTTTCCTGAAACCAGACATCATGATCATCTTTGTCTTATACAAGATGTGTCATTTCTGAAACCAAACTTGATCCCAATCTTATCAATCCAATCAATCTGATCGATCTTATCAATCAAATCAAACCCATGAATGTCATCAACTATCCACTCTTCTAACTTTATTATAGTCTCTCTTCTTTCAAAAGATCATTCATGCCTTTAATGCATGAACAATATCTCGAGGGGACATCCTATTTACATTTCTCACCATAATGGTGCAAATCCAATCATCGTATCGGCATCCAAATCAATATCTGGGGTACCATATCAAAAAATTTGGCAACGACATCAAAATAAAAAAATTGGCACTTCAAAGAGGGGCAAAATGTAGATGCTTAAAACTTGCACACTTAATTAAATAAATTTTATTTGTTTAATTATCATGTATCCACCTATTAATTAAACTAAGGTTTATTTAATATATCCCTTTATCTTCTAAACCAACTATTAATCAAAATCAAATATTTGATTAATTCCTCTTTCTATCCATTAAAAAAAATATATATTTATTTAATTAAATCCACTTTTCACCATTTTAATTAAATTTACATTTAATTAATATCATCCTTGTATATAAATAAATTAAATTTATTTATAAACCTCCTTCTCCCCTTGCACTTTCTTACAAATGCAAGTTGCATCCATTTAATTGAAATAAAACATTTTATTTTAATTAAAATCAATATCTCCCACTTGCATCTTCTTACATTTCCCACTTGCATCATAAGCATTCTTCTAGAAACCCTCTAATCCCACTTAGCTAACCTTAATCCTTATACCATTTCACATCCCTAAATTTAGGGAAGTCACTTCTCCAAATTTGGAAGAAAAGTCTTCTAAATGCATTAAAGACTTTATCTTTTCAACAAGTTAACTTGTTGAGCTCCCCAAATCTGTCTCCCAAGTCTTCTTAACCATTAATAGTTTTAATCCAAATTTCACCCATGGTTAGAGACTTTCCCTCTAACTCAACCCTCATCTAACTTAGGGTTTTCATCAAGGACTCATTTCTTTGACAATGGTTATCCCGTTAACCTTTGCACAAGAGTTCACCCCTTGGGTAAAAGCTTTATCCACTGGTTATCCACTAACTGAACCATAACCTTACCTACTAAGGTAACCATCGTGTCTTCTGGGGCATTTAACACCTCTTACATCTCCTCTCAAACCTCCTCGGGGTGACATTTGTCAACCTAGGATTGGATTGAAAACCCCACATGGATTGAATAAATTTCAATCCTGACCCTTATTAAGATTTCTCAATCTTGACCATTCATTTGATCATTTCTTCTATAAATAGAGCCCCATTTCGTCAATTTTAACGATCCAAGTTTTAATGCATCTACACTATAGTCACATAGAATTTGGCATTTTAGCCTCTCTTTGAGATCATTGTAGTAAGCATCATAGCATAGATTTCATATCATGTTTTTGCATATCATTTCTTAATATATAATGCTAGTTCCATATCATCTTCATATCATTCTCATGCTAGCTTAATCTCACACTAAATCTCTCATTTTGGTAATATATCTAGTTTTGCATATCATTAGCTCATCACTAAGATCTTAGTTGCATTCATTTAGATCTTAAATTATACACTATCTCTTGTTCTTTGAGTAGTCATTCCAAGATCAAGTGCTCTTCCAAGCTGAGAGCCACCTTGAATCTAAGGAATCCTTAGAGATAGACGACAATGAGATGTGCTTAGAGTTTGGTTTCATTTGTTTGTGTTATGATTTCTAACCTCTAACATAATGTTTCATTGGTGTGCTTGATTTGTTTCTCATTTGCAATATTTCCACACTTCAAGGCATACATTATTTTTTTAAAGGATAAATGATAATTAAACAAACAAAATGGATTCGAAGCATATCAATTATCTACATCAGAAGGGGACCTGTTTGACGAACCTATCAACAGTGTGGATCTCAAAAACTTCTTTACCTAAGTTATCCAATGCACAACTAAGGAAAAATACCAAAAAAAAAAAATTTAAAAAATAAAAAGATCAAAAGAAAAAAAAAAAAAAAAAAAAAAAAAAACAATCAAAAAGTGCAATAAAAGCAAGTAGTGAAAACCTGTCAATAGGTGCTATTTGTGATAGATTGGATTTTCCATCTATATATATCCATATCACATCTTTTTTTTACATCCATCTAAACTAAGCCTATGGCTATCGCAAAAAAAATTTAACGCAGCACAATCTTGGGCACACTTAGCATAGTCAATGTCCTTGATTATCCGAACAATTATCCACATCATATCTCACCATGGATTGGTATTCAATGTATATATCCATATCAAAAAAAGTGTACATAGCTAGGGACAAAATCCTGACTATAACTAGGGCATCTCGCCTTTTAGTGTTTTTAACAATGCAAATACCATCAAAACATAGACATTTTGAACAAAAACAACTTTCAGAACTATCAATACCAAGAACTAAACAAACTAAAACAAATATCTACTTGCAAGATGTTTTATCTGACAAAATACATAACGTAGCATGCATGTTTACCTATGGTTGTTTTTTTTATTTTTGAAATCGTATCTCCTAAGCGACTTCAAGATGTCTCGAAACTAGAGAAGCAAGGAAGGAGGGTGACATTTTCTTTGTCTGTTGTTTGTGAGCAACGCCTTTTACTATGCAAGTTTGTCTCACGATGTCATCAGGTAACATATCACTGAGGATATTTCGGATTTGTATAGGACAAAGGTTAACTCTTGTTTGTTTTACGCAAGCAACACTCAGGTCGTCTTGGTTCAATTATACCTCGACGCTTGTGTCATCTTGCAATATCAAACTCCATGTAAGTTATACTCAGGTCATTATGGTTCAATTCTACCATGATGCTTGTATCAACTTTCAACATATCAAAGGCTCAATGATGACAAAAAGGGAAGCACAAAAAAAATTGATCAAAAGGATGACTATGTCAGTAACAAGAGATCATTTCATATTAGCATGCATTAATAAGTCATTTTCGCTTAGTCGCATATCATCGATCGGTTCATTTAAATATTGCATTAATATCAATTACATTATCATATTAGCTTTGCATCTCATTTTCAAGATACATCTCATTATCATATCAGCTCATAGGTGTATTATCATTTCATATTGTTTACACATTGGCATTTAGGTACATTATCATTTCATATCTTTTAAAAAAAATTGCATTTAGGTGCTTTGAACCATTTTTTATATCAGTTTACACGTCACATTTAGTTGCATTATCATTTTTATATCATTTAAAGTACAATTCATATCATTAATCATTTTAGTTGTATTCCATATCCTTAGGTACATTTTCATATCATATCATTTATAGTTACATTTTATATCATTTATTTTTCAGTATCATCTCATATTATTGCATACTAATATCATATCATTTATAGTTACATTTAGTTGCATTCTCATTTCATTTTCGTTGCATTTTATCTTTGCATTAATCATATCGCATCATTTCCATTTAAAATCATTATCATTTAGTACCATATCCAAAGCATTTATCATATCATTTAAAACATTCACCATATCAACATCACATCTGCATTTCATAATAGGACATTTATTCATCACATGAACACATCTACATTTACATTTGCATATCATAAAATCAATCATCACATAGGCATAAATCACCTTCAAAATATATAGATTATTTCATCAAAAAACACATCATCACACACAATCACATAAAAAGCAATCATTCCAACAAAATCATGTAGATTTGCATATCAAAGCATCTAGATCATCAAAAGCAAAATGCATCCATATCATGTATAAGCATGTCAGTATCATATCATCATGCATGTGTGACCCATGTCGATCCAAAGGAAAATCACTGATACATTTCAGAATGAATCAATAGAAAGAATAAATGTCCAAAGTCCTTGGATATCATCTCATATATAAATGTATAAAGAGATCTAAATCATCACTATACATCAATGTGTACATCATGTCATATCAAAAATGCTCACAAGAAATATATCAGTGTATACATCTCATCAAGGACTACATCAAAATGAGGGGCAATCTAGGAGTGGCTACCAACCGAATCTATTGGCCTGGCACCCAAACCACCACCTACACCTGGGTCGTCGCCACTGGGATCTCTCCTAAGTCCCAGGATTCCATATCAATTCTCTCTATCAAGTGGATCCATCATCACGATCCAATCAAACAAGTTTCTATTTCGCTCAGTGTGAGATTTTAATAAATCTCATTGAGCACCTATCAGTGACAAGAGTCACACTATCAATCAAGGAGTTTTGATCATAAAATCTAGGTAGGCTCATCTTAGCCTATCTTATCAATCAAGTTATCCCATATCGACATCAAGTTCTCCCATATCGAAATAAAGTTATATCTTATCGAAATCAAATTGACCCATATTAGTGACAAAGTCACCCTATCGAAATCAAGTTATCTAATATCGAAATCAAGTTGACCCATACCAGTGACGCAAGTCACGCTATCATTCGGTAATTTCTATCATAAACTCTTATCAAATCAAGTGGGTTCATCTTACCCTATCTTATCAATGACCCAAGTCACGCTATCATTCGAGAGTTTCAATCATAAAGTCTTATCAAATCAGGTGGGTTCATCTTAACCTATCCTATCAAGTGACACAAGTCACCCTATCATTCAGGAGTTTTGATCATAAACTCTTATCAAATCAGGTGGGTTCATCTTAACCTATCTTATCAGTGACCCAAGTCACGCTATCAATCAGGAGTTTCTATCATAAACTCTTATCAAATCAAGTGGGTTCATCTTAACCTATCCTATCAGTGACACAAGTCACGCTATCATTAGGGAGTTTCAATCATAAACTCTTATCATCCTATCAGTGACCCAATTCACACTATCAAACATGAGTTTCTATCACAAACTCTTATCAAATTAGCAATTTCATCTCAACCTATCCTATCAGTGACACAATCATCTATCACTTTGTCTTATATAGGATGTATCCTTCCTGAAACCAGACGTCATGATCATCTTTTTCTTATATAGGATGTGTCATTTCGGAAACCAAACTTGATCCCAATCTTATCAATCCTATCAATCTTATCAATCTTATCAATCCAATCAAACCCATGCATGTCATCAACTATCTATTCTTCTATCTTTCATATAGTCTCTCTTCTTTCGAGAGATAAATGCATTCCTTTAATGCACGAACAATCTCTCGAGGGGGCATCCTACTTACATTTATCAACATACTGGGGTGTTCGCATTTGACACTCAATTGGTTGGTTTCACTATGTTGTCATTGATGCCAACATGGTATTGTGTTTCGGCTTCATGTTTTGGTTCAGTTGTGTACCGACAGACACTTCACAATCACTACATCGTCACTGGCACTAGCAGGACAGAAGGATTTCTTTAGTCACCAGCAATGCAGGCCAACATGGTTTAGAATATGGTTATCAATATTGGATGTCGACATCTCTTGGATCTGGCATCGGCAATTGGTTTTAATATTTATGCATTTATGTTATCTGGCCGATATGTAATTTAATATTGTCTATATCTTTGTAAGCCGACATAAGGCATGATAAGTTGTATATGGTATATAGATCAGTTGGATTAGATGATTTTTATATACATGGACATATAATAGGAGATTATGGATATGCGAATGTAATATGATGCGAAATATATTAGAGAGATTATGTGTGTGAGGAAATTCATGTAAGGGTTATTCCAATAAAGGGTTTAGGGTTTCAGGCCGAAACAGACAAAGCTTAAACTAGAACTGTATTCCGGCATAGAAGATGTTATCTTAGCAGTTCAACACTTCTCCGGATTGTAGTCTGGATTTATATGTAGTCAATGAGGCTCCTTTTGTGATTGAGCAGTGTGCTCTAGGTTGTAAGCCTTCTTGCAAGTGCAGGCCCCTCATATTTTGTAATATCCCTTCATATGGCCAGTGGATTGATATTGTAGGTCACAAATCTCACCGTGGTTTTCCTCTTTGAGGTTTTCCACGTATAATTTTTTGTGTTATGGGTCTCATTTTTGTGATTGGCTTATTGGTCGCTTTACTTCTTTCAATTTTGTATGTACTGGTATACCGGTTGGTGTATGCATGTTTTAATAAGGCTAAAATTAATCATTCTGGTATAACACTTATTCACCCCCCCTCTCAGTGTTATTGGATTCTAACAATTGGTATCAGAGTCTTGTGCCTTGGAGGAAGTTTAACAGCTTGAGGAAGATCCGGAATCCGGAATCCAGAATCCATTAACATGGCTTTGGAGAAGCAACTTGAGATGGAACTTGAAGATTATGATGTTGAAAGGTTGAAGAACTTAAAGCTACAATATGAATTCAATTCTGCTAAGGAATTCATTCTTGTCCTACAAGAGAGGCTATCATATGTTCAAGCTAGGAGGAAGGAACTTTTGCAACGTCGGGATGATGAAGAGAAAGATGCACTTAAGGAGCAATGTCAAAAATTGAGTCAGAAGAACATGGTTATGAAAAATGAAATGCAAGTTATAACTATGAGAATGTCTAAGGAGATTGAGTTTGGAAAGAAAAAGGAATAAAATCTTGTTGTATCCCTGAAGAACAAATTTGAAGAATGTGGTAGGTTGGTTCATGAAAATGATATGTTGAGAATTGATTTAATACAATCCCAGAGTAATGAACAAGAACTTTAGAGACAAATGATAATTTTGAGAGAAGATCTAACTACTGCAAGTGAGTATAAAGAAAAATTCAAGATTAGCTTAGCACAGCTAGATGAGTTATTGAAGAGACAAAGGCAGATTAAATTCCAGTGGACTTGGATTTGAGCAAGGACAGAGTTCTGGTACTACTAATGAAGATCAAAACCATAAGGCACAGGTAAGGCAATTTAATGCTTATAAGTTTAATGCAAGATGTTTTGTTTGCAATAGATTTGGTCACATGGCTAGACAATGTAGAAATAGAGCAAATCAGAACCCTGATTCTGCTCTTGGTTATTGTTCTAAATGCAATAAATATGGTCATAAGACAAAGGATTGCAGAATGAATGTTAAATGCTATGCATGTGGAAAAATTGGACATATGGCTAATCAGTGTAGGTCAAGAAATTTCACTTATTTTAGAAAATTAATTCGAAGGAATAATGTTACATGTTATGCATGTAATGAGGTCGGACATATTGCTAAATTTTGTAGAAGCATAAATTCACCAGTTGATAATAGAGGATCAAATGAGAAAGGAAAAGAGAAGGTTAGTGAAATCCAACAAGATCATTTTCAGAGATGGGTTAGGAAGACTAAAGAACAATCATCAGATGGAAATGTCACGGTTACTTATCCGGCAGAGGAGGTTGCTCCTGCACTGGCAGGTAGCTCATCCGATAATTGAGGCAGATGCCTTAGGGCTAGGCAAAATTCATGAAGATGTTGCATATGCCCCGGGAAGAGGTTCTCGAAGATGTTCCAGATATTGGAGATGATTATCCGACATGGATATATTCTGTGCGAGATCCAGTATCTTTCACCAACAGTCATTTATATCAATGGAAGATTAGAGTTTTTCATGGAGGTTAAAAGTTCAAATTGACTTCATTATTGATCACCTTGCATTAAGAGCAACTTTAGAGCAATTAAGAGTGGCTATGAGCGATCAAAGGCAATTCAGAGCAATCAGAATTCTTCTTGAGCGATTTCACCGATGTCTGGAAGAATTTGTTGGAGGTTTTCACCGAGAGCAATCAAAGGGTATTTATCTTTAAACATGGAAGCAGGATCATCATCTATTCCTATTTTTGTTGTAAACCCGACTGTAGTAGAGGTCAAGGACCGTCTCAGGCCAATTTTCAAGTGGTATCCACATGTGGCTACCCTGGAAGATTTAGTTGGAGCATTTTCTTGTGTTCCAGAGGGAGTTGTCCATGTAGAAGATGTTAGGGCATATATTCACTGTCACATTGAGGACTTGGGAACTTCTGAAATTAAGGGTATGTATATGAGTGAGCTGATGGGAGAATCTGGAAAGATCAAACTGACATACAAGCATATTGAAGACTTAGGGTTTACCGGTATTCTGGATATTCTGGAATTTGAAGATGAGATAATTAGGTATGTTTTGAGCATAGTACATGGAGAATTTATATGGTTAGACAGACCTTACAAGATCACCATGGAAGTCATCCGATCAATCATTGATTTACCATCAATTGGGCAACATCCAGACAAGAAGGTTTCGAATGATTTCGTGAACAAGATCACCGACGCGACATCTCACAGGAGGTCTATGAGAGTGAGCACTATTACCAACACTGACATTAGATTTGGTAGCATGATCATTGGGTATAAGGTAACTCAGTCAAACAGACTGAATTCTGTTTCCAGTTCCTACATTTTAGTTGCATACAAAATGATGAGAGATAATGTGAAATTGGATCTATGTGGTTGGATGCTAGATGAGTTGTTAATAAACCTAGGGAAGATTAAGGGAGAAAAGAAGGAAACCTTCTGGTATGGCAACTTGATAGTTTGCTTGATGTTATATTTCATGAATGATACACTCGGTTCTGGTAAAAGGCAATGGGCATTTGACATCCCGGTAGGGAGACAATTGAAACAGTCAATTGTTGCTTTAATAAGTCAGAGAGATGATAAAGTTTGGGGATTTTTCAAGGCATTTCAGAAATGTATGATGTCTAGGGTAAGGGTACCTGAGCATACTGTAGAAAAATATTCAACCGACGTATGCTTCATGGTGAAGAAGGATGAAACACTTACGGATGCAGTTAAGCCACGAAAGATTTGGATTGAGGAAATGGGCTATGAGGAGGATGCACAGATTCTCGATGCCTGTGCAAAAATGTTGATTGATGCACCTATTGATGAGACAGAGAAGCCAAGTAGTACTGCACAACAGAAAACACATCAGGTTGAAACAAAGTTCAACCGGAAGAAAAGAGAGAAGCAGGAAGGAAAGGCTAGCAAATTTGTGGAGAAGGTCTCACAAGACATCAAAGCATTAATTGATGTTGTCCCGAAGAAAGGCAAAAAGAGGAAGAATCCAGAAGTACACATTGAGCATGTTACTGCAGAGTCTAAATCTGAGGATGACACACCGTCGAAATTCAAGAGGGTTGTAAGGAAGAAGACAGAGGAAACAAAGGTTGAAGCTACAAAGCGACCGGTTAGGAAGGTTACACTCAAAATACCGGCAAAGAAGAAAGCACTAAAAGTAACCACTTCAGCTGCATCTGGTACTGCAAAGAGGAAGAAGAAGAATGACATTGATACTACTATTCAACATGTTCTATTATGAACACTTAGAGGAGGATGAACAAAGAGAGGTAGAGGAAGAAGTCTTATTATACTTGGATATTTACAAGAAAGCCTTAATAGAAATTGAAAATGAAATATTAGCTAAGTTGTATAATATGTTAGATGCTAGAAGACTGTCAGCTATGCAAGAAGATAAGCATATTAAAATTCAAGAGCTATTATTTGTTTATGTTACTATTGCTCCAAATGAAATAGAAAAGACACTTGAGGTGGCAGATAGAAAAGTCTTTAATAGCAAACATAGAATAACTAGTTTGATGCTAGGAAGGGTAAATGAAATAATAAAGGAGACTCAAAAAAGCATGGGTTAAATTCCTTGGATAGAACAGCGGATTCTTTACTTCACCGGAAACCAAGACAAACACTGTAGATACCCTGGTTGAAGGAAAAGGAAAGGGAATTATGAGTACTTCACCCTCAGTTTTGAAAAATATTAAGATAATGGAAATTAAGCCCCCGGTTGATACAGATGTAATATTGAGATACTGGTTAATACAAAAACAGAACAAGTTAATGTTGTACATGATACTAATATTGAGGATAACAGTCCTCCGAATACAAATGTATAGGTTGAGGTTGCAGTTCCTACAGAAGAACCGGTAGTTACACAGACTGCACCAAATGGCGAAGCCACCGGTGCAAGTGAGAATGTTATAAAGGATAAATCTTAAGAGGGAATCTGCCAGGGAACCGGTAGTTGGTACATCATTGTTGTCAATTGACACCTCACAAGTTGAAAAGAAAAACATAACAAAGATGAGTCCTACTAAACTCATAATGATGGCAGCACAAAAATTAAAAAATTAATGAAGGAGGGATCTAAAGACAAAGGGATTATTGATCAATCAATCACTTTTTTACACAGACTAGTCCCGGAGTTTAAGATTGACAATGAAGCGAGCCCATCTAAAAATCTTTAGATTAATATTGAGCATATTTCAAAGGATTTTCAATCCTTATAGCAGATTTCAAATCGGCAAGCATTGGATAGGTTTGCTCAGGCTAAGAGAGATGCAATTGATCAGGTAATTGAATCTGAGAAGAAGAAGATTGATGAGAAGCTGAAACTAATAGAAAGTTCCTTAAAACAATGCACAAATATTTAGAGGGTATATTGTAACACTGATATACTTACAGCTAATGTGAATAAGAATATAAAAGAACTTCAAGAGAAAATTGCAAATATAGCTAATTCTTTTGACAAATTGATTTCATTGACTACATCAATTGATGCTCAAATTTTGATTTTGGAAAACCAAATTTCTGTTCTTGAGAAGGAAAGAGACAAAATTATAAGAAGAGCCAGAAGTCTGAGAGGCTTGGTGAGTCCCCGGTTGGATTCACTCAGTGTACATAAGAAAGAATGTATGGATATGCTAGGAAAGCCCACATCGGTAGAGGTAAATGAGAAAGAGTCATTTTCACATATACTAAATGGACTTGTATCCATTTACGACACTTTCAAAACAGGTTGGGATACTTGTCTTGAGCTATTGGAGAAGGCTTATCTGAAAATTTTGAAATTTGTTAAGCTCCCGTTAGGTATTTTGGGATATTCAGTGTACAATTTTTTGAATCTTTGACATTCTTTTTAGAATTTTTGATGGCATTGATGTCAAAGGGGGAGTGGTATAGATGTGAAAAATAGAAAGAGTTGTATACATTAGGGGGAGTTATGGAGATATGGAGATGTGGAGTATTTTGCATTAATGAATATTCAGTTCAGGGGGAGTAGGTAGGATAAAACCGACAGATGAAACCTTGACCATTTTTCACATGAGTGTTGCCATCAATGCCAAAGGGGGAGATTGTTGGCAATTGACACTCAATTGGTTGGTTTCACTATGTTGTCATTGATGGCAACATGGTATTGTGTTATGGCTTCATGTTTTGGTTCATTTGTGTACCAACAGGCACTTCACAGACACTACACCGGCACCAAAAGGATAGAAGGATTTCTTTGGTCACCGACAATGCAGGTCGGTATGGTTTAGAATATGGTTATTGGTATTGGAGGCCGACATCTCTTGGATCCGGCATCGACAACTGGTTTTAATATTTATGCATTTATGTTATCTGGTCGACATGTAATTTAATATTGTATATATCTTTGTAAGCCGACATAAGGCATGATAAGTTGTATAGGGTATATAGGTCAGTTGGATTAGATCATTTTGATATACATGGACATATAATAAAAGATTATGGATATGTGAATGTAATATGATGTGAAATATATCAAAGAGATTATGTATGTGAGGAAATTCATGTAAGGGTTATTCCAGTAAAGGGTTTACGATTTCATACCGGAACAGGCAGAGTTTAAACCGGAACTGTATTCTAGCATAGAAGATGTTATCTTAGCAGTTCAACACTTATCTAGATTGTAGTCTGGATTTATATGTATTTAGTGAGGCTCCTTTTGTAATTGAGCAGTGTGCTCTAGGTTGTAAGCTTTCCTACAAGTGCAAACCCCTTATATTTTGTAATATCTCTTCATATGGCCAATGGATTGATATTGTGGGTCACAAATCCCACCGTGGTTTTTCCTCTTTGAGGTTTTCCACGTATAATTTTGTTTGTTATGGTTCTCATTTTTGTGATTGACTTATTGGTTGCTTTACTTCTTTCAATTCTGTATGTACTAGTATACCAGTTGGTGTACATCATCATCATATCGACATCCAAATCAATATTTGAGGCATTATATCAAAAAATTAGGCGATGACATCAAAATAAAAAATTTTGGCAACATATCGAGCGATTTTTCTTTGAATCAACATGTGGTCACACACCACTTCAAAGAGGGGCAAAATGTACACGCTTAAAACTTGCACACTTAATTAAATAAATTTTATTTGTTTAATTAACATTTATCCACCTATTAATTAAACTAAGGTTTATTTAATATATCCCTTCTTCTTCTAGACCCACTATTAATCAAAATGGAATATTTGATTAATTCCCCTTTCTATCCATTAATTAAATAAATTCTATTTATTTAATTAAATCCACTTTTCACCATTTTAATTAAATTTACATTTAATTAAAATCATCCTTGTACCCCTCACCCCCCACCCACTTGCACGTTCCTACAAATGCAAGATGCGTCCATTTAATTGAAATAAAACATTTTATTTTAATTAAAATCTCAATATCGCCCACTTGCATCCTAAGCATTCTTCTAGAACCCCTCTAATCTCACTTAACTAGCCTTAATCCTTCTACCATGTCACATCCCTAAAATTGGGGAAGTCACTTCTCCAGATTTGGAAGAAAGTCTTCTAAATGCATTAAAGACTTTATCTCTTCAACAAGTTAACTTGTTGAGTTCCCCAAATTTGTAAGGCTCTTACAAATTTGTCTCCTGAGTCTTCTTAACCATTAATGGTTAATCCAACTTTCACCCATGGTTAGAGATTTTCCCTCTAGCTCAACCCTCATCTAACCCAGGGATCTCATCAAGCACTCATTGTTTTGACCATGATTATCCCATTAACATTTGCACAAGTGTTTACCCCTTGGGTAAAAGCTTTATCCACAGGTTATCCACTAACTCAATCATAACCTTATCTCCTAAAGTAACCATTGTGACTTCTCAGGCATTTAATGCTTCTTACATATCCTCTCAAGCCTCCTCAGGGTGACATTTGTCAACCTAGGATTGGATTGAAAACCCCACATGGATTGACTAACTTTCAATCCTGACCCTTGTTAAGATTTCTCAATCTTGACCATTCATTTGATCATTTATTCTATAAATAGAGCCCCATTTCCTCCATTTTAAGGATCCAAGTTTTAATGGATCTACACTATAGTCACATAGCATTTAACATTTTAGTCTCTCTTTGAGATCATTGCAGTAAGCATCATAGCATAGATTTCATATCATGTTTTTGCATATCATGTCTTAATATATAATGCTAGTTCCATATCATCTTCATATCATTCTCATGCTAACTAAATCTCTAGTTTTGCATATCATTAGCTCATCACTAAGATCTTAGTTGCATTCGTTTAGATCTTAAATCATACACTATCTCTTGTTCTTTGAGTAGTCATTCCAAGATCAGGTGCTCTTCCAAGCTGAGAGCCACCTTGAATCTAACGAATCCTTGGAGATAGAGGACAATGAGACGTGCTTAGAGTTTAGTTTCATTTGTTTGTTTTATGATTTATAACCTCTAACATAATGTTTCATTGGTGTGCTTGATTTGTTTCTCATTTGTAGGACTTCCACACCTCAAGGCATACAACATTTATTTACATTTGCCTTGGGTTGTTGGTGTGAACAGGGCTATTTCTTATCCAATTTCCCCCTTCATAGTATGAACAAGGAACAATATCTACTTGTTCATGCTTGGAAAGTTACGAATCTTTCTAGAAACTTCTCCGAGTCATATAATCTTTTCATATCTTATCATTAGTTGTCTCAATAATAAATATTTAAGGCATTGGATCATGTTTTGTCTTCAAGCATTCACCATTTCTTGAAGAGATTACACATTGTGGGGGACTACATAGTCTTTCACTTTCCCTCTTATTGGGGAAAATTTTATTGTATACTTGAGATAGATATCATCCTTGCCTCAATAGTAGGGACCCATAATCATCATCTTCATTTTTGTATTTGCATTTATTTACATTCTCCTTAAGTTGCACTTAAGGAGGGTTGTTGGTGTGAAGAGTGATGTTTCCTATCCAATTTCTCCCTTTATAGTATGAACAAGGCACAATATCTATTTGTTCATGCTTGGAGAGTTAGGAATCTTTCTAGAAACATCTACGTGTCCTATAATATTTTCATATCTTATCATTAGTTGTCTCAATGCATAAGATTAAGACACTTGTCACAATCCTAGTTAGTCTTATCTCTCAACCTTGCCTATATAAGTAGGGCATCATATGTACATATTAGTGTCCAAACTTAATCTTTTGATCCTAAATCAATCCATTGTGTCCATAATTAGGAAATGTTTTGCTCTTGAAAGGCATCTTTTGGTTTTGCAAGTGATCTTGAGAGATTGAGACAATTGGTGACTCTAACATTGGGTCAATTTTTTTAAGATAATTTAGCATTGGAGATCATAGTTTTTTTGGAAATTGAACATCCACCTCTTGCATTGAATTTGATAGAATTGCCAGATTTTAAACAGTTTCTCTTTGTAACTTGTGTTCGCAAGTGCATTTTAATGATCAATGGAGCAAATATAAGCTCATAACTAAGTCCAAAACATCTGAGATAATGGATTTTGTCTTTTGTTGCATCCAAATTAGAGATTAAAGGCTAAAACTATAAGATTTATCATTTGGGAGGTTCTTGCAAGATCCAATAAGTGAGCATCATTTTAGAACATATTTTGCCAAATTTAACCTTGACGTCTCATTTAGAAGGCCAAAAATCCATAGATCAATTATCAATTCATCAAAATTGAAGCATTTTATTGGCTCCTAAGAAAAAAAAGTTGTCCCTCATGTAAAATATTCCTTGACATCTATGAAGATACTTCTTGCATCACATGTGCACCACCCCTATTCAATATGTATGGAGGTGTGAGACTTTTTTTACATTTTATAATAAATTTCAATGCAATATTTGTCCTACCAAAAAGTAATAATTAATTAGATTTATGAGGCATCATACAAGCCCCACATTTAAGCTACTAGTGGCATATGTAAGCCACATAGCTTGGGTGTATAGGTCACAACTAATAAGCCATAGACTCCATAGGTCTACACACCTTCTATAGGTCTGTCCCCCTTTGTATTAGGGTTATAGACTATATAAAAACATCCCAATCCTTGCTATAAGCCTACACAGCCCTAACCCAATCAACAACCCCTTAAAAAATTATTGTCTCCTAATATGCATAGCTCCCAACTTTCGCAAGACCCCATCCATGAAACCTATTTAGTACGATTCCATATTCAATAGAAAATCCACATTTTTTCGCAATAGCCTTTGTAAGCTTGGCAAAACTAGAGCCTTGTTAACTTTATCAAGAAGCCTTATAAAATGGTGATACTTTTAGCTAATGTACTAAACCTATTTGAATTTAATTATTTGGTATAGACTCTCTAAATTTATTGATATTGCTAGTTTAGTCTCTAAGAAGGTTGCACCATTGAAATTTTGTCCATTGCACCTAATTTTTGGAAGCTATGTCTCGAACATATAAGCTCCTTCCCCATGCAATTTTTTAATTGAGCTTTTTTCTATGTACTTCATAATAGAGCAAGTATTTTATAATTTTGATGCACAAGCTTTCTAAAAATTATTAAATAGCACAAAGACAAAAGGCAACCTATTAAACTCTTGCCCATTCTTTATGGGCTTATCCCTAAACTCAATGCTAGAGCATGGAGTGAAAGGGTTGAAAATGTCTTGTAATTAATTGTGTAATGTTGATATTGACATCATGATGTTCACTCCTCACATTGTGTGTCATCATGACCCTTGGACCAAACTATGGGAGACCTTTGGAGACTAAAAAGAATCTTCATTCGCATAAGATCCTTCTATGGATTGTCTTCTACCACTTGATGTTTTCTACCATATGACTAAAATAGTCAAGGTGTTTGATGAATGGAAATTCTTAATCATCGTGATAACACAGACTTCTCATGATGATTCTCCTCCTCCTGTAGTGACTTCCATTGATTCTTTGGCTTCTATGTCTTCTATGACACCTATTGCAAATTCAAAGAGCTCATTTTCTCTCTTTAAATCAACATTCTAAGGCTAAAGACTCTTCTACTCCATTATTGGAAAATTCATTATTGTTCATACGAAGGCATTTAGTTTGAACACTACATTAATGAAACACAACAAAAAAGACAAGAAGAAAAGAGGCAATTCCAAATGAAATCAAGTATGATGACTTTTGTTGGGATGAGGAGGATATTTTAGAGGATGAGGTTAATCCTCCAAATTTTGTTTAATGATACATGAGCATCACTCTAGCACATATAGCTTAAATTTCGTTTTATTTTTTGCTTCCTTATTGCTTTTACACTTTAGCCCTATTGTTTATACATTGATTGGTGTGTATCAAATTCTCATTTCACCTTCTATAATTGGTCACATGCTTAACTTTCCCCACTTGAGGAGTATTTGCTACTTCCCCTTGCTGGATTTTGCCAAGATCAAGGGCACAATGAAAAGCATAAAAGAGACAATAGAATGACAAGAACAAACTGTATTCTCATCAATATAAAAATGATCAACTGGATTAACCAATACAATGAATAGAGGCCTGCTTATATAGGCAAGGCCATATGGATGTATGAGCACACAAATATGACAAGTGGCTCAATGAGAAACAAGGGTAGGTAGGAAATAGGTGTGGGTAGGTAGGAGAAATAATATAATATTCCACATGAGGTGGATCACCCACCGAAGGTGGAATTATCACTCCACAATAAGTGGATATGATAGTGTAATAACAAGATCAACACCATAAAAGGTGGAATTTCTCTTACACACACTATCCCAATGTGACACAAACACCCAAGTGTCTCATATCCAAACTACTATGAAATGCATTATCCTAAGTTAACTTAAGTAAGTGTAATAATATCTATAATGAATATTTATTTACACCAACCACCCCCCTTAAGTGCAACTTAGGGGAATGAAGACTCAAGCCAACAATGCAAGAGGGGTCCCGGCTACAAGGCCATGATAGGTACCCATGCACAACGTGCAAATGCAAGCAAAACAATGCAATGCAATCTCTCACAAACGAAGAAAGGGAGAAAACCCAGTGGGAAAAAACTCCCCCCCAAAACAGAGATGAATGTACAAAATAATCTCAAAGAAGAAGGACAAAACCTCAAGGAGGAAAAAGTCCCCCCCATAAGAGAGGAAGGAGAGGTCAGCTGACCCCCCCTAATGACACATCCCGCACCCCCAAGAGAGCTCGCAACTGCTGGAACTTACTCTCAGTGAAAGGTTTGGTGAATATGTCAGCAACTTGCTCTGCTGTAGGACAATACTGCAAATCAATGACCTGCTCCTGGATGAGCTCTCGGATATAGTGCATATGAATCTCGATGTGTTTGGTCCGCTGGTGCTGGACCGGGTTCTTCGAGATGGCAATGGCACTCTGATTGTCGCAATGTAGGACTGTCGGCCGTGGAGTAGTGAATCCAAACTCTGTGAGAACCTGCTGGAGCCAAATGGTCTCAGTCGCTGCGTTAACAGCGCCTTGATACTCAGCCTCAGTCAAAGAGAGAGCAATAGCATGTTGCTTCTTGCTCTGCCAACAAATGGGGCCTGAACCAAGGTGAAAACTGTAACCAGAAGTAGACTTACGATCAACTAGATCGCCAGCCCAATCGGAGTCTGTGTAACCAACCAAGCAAAGTCCTGTGCCTGCTGCATAGTGAATCCCATAGTGATGTGTACCCTGGATGTAATGTAGAATGCATTTGGCGGCTTTCCAATGAAGCTCATGTGGTTCCTGCATGAAGCGGGAAACCATGCCAACTGCAAATGAAATATCAGGGCGTGTATGAGTCAAGTAGATGAGACTACCCACAAGCTGACGATACAAAGTGGCATCAACTAGTGGAGAAGAACACTGAGCCTCAAGCTTGACTCCTGAAAGAAAGGGAGTCGGGGCAGGCTTACAATCAGCCATATGAAAGCGTGCAAGTAGATCAAGAGCATACTTGGGCTGCGATAGAATAATCCCGGAAGGTGACTGTGAAATCTCTATCCCGAGAAAGTAGTGCAAAAGACCCAAGTCAGTCATAGAAAATCTGTCATGCAAAGCAGATTTGACCCTGCTAATGATGGATGAAGTACTCCCTGTAATGATCAAGTCATCAACATAGAGCACAAGTATCAAGTGAGAGTCATCCTGTCTCAAAATGTAGACATTTGGATCGGAATGACACCTGGTGAAACCGGCGGAGAGAAGAAAGGAATCCATCTTGGCATACCAAGCCCTGGGGGCCTGCTTAAGGCCATAGAGAGATTTCCTTAGTCTGCAAACCAAGGAAGTATCCTGGATGAAACCCTGTGGCTGCTCCATATAAATCTCCTCATCAAGACCACCATGAAGAAAGGCACTCTTCACATCCATCTGATGTACAGCCCAACCATGAGCTGCAGCAATAGCAAGTGTCAAACGAATGGAGTTCATCTTGGCTACGAGTGCAAAGGTCTCAGTATAGTCAACACCTGCAACCTACGAGAAACCTTTTGCAACAAGCCGAGCCTTATACTTATCCACACTGCCATCCGCTACAAACTTGGTCCGATAGATCCACTTACATCGAACCATCTTTCTCCCCTTAGGGAGATGGACTAGATCCCATGTGTTGTTCCTCATCAAGGAACTATACTCTTCCTCCATAGCTTGGTCCCACTCAGGAACCCCTGATGCTTCCCTAAATGTCTGTGGATCGGAAGCGGTAGCAATGAATGCATGTGGAAGATCCTGATGTTGTGATCAAGTTCTCCGTGTATCCGAAGGATCCCCAACAAGAGAACCCGCGGACTCAAGTGTCTGTCGAGCCCAACGAGGTCTAGGTGGAGGTGGAGAACGAGGCACCTCAACTGCAAGTGGACCCTGCGGAGGTGTAACCCTGCGAGTCGGAGTTGAGGGAGTCTCATCATCTGAATCACTAACATCACTATCCACAATGGAGGAAGGTGGAGGAGGTAGAGAGGCTAAGCTAGGAGAGCTTTCCTCAAAGTGAACACTCCTCTCAATGAATACCTCATGTGTCTCTGGATCCATCAATCTGTATGCCTTAACACCCTCAGGATATCCAACAAATATGCAAGGCCGACTCTGTGGTTCAAATGCCTTGCGTTTCTGTGGAGGTATGCGAGCCCATGCTGGACACCCAAAGACTCTGAAATGTCTCACAATCGGTTTCCTACCAGCCCAAGCTTCAAAAGGAGTAATACCTTGTAAAGCTTTGTGAGGAACCCGATTCTGGATGTGTGTGGCACAACTGATAGCCTCTGCCCAAAAGGCGGGATCAAGAGAACGTGCATGAATCATACAGCTAGCCATTTCTTTGAGAGTTCGATTCTTGCGTTCTGCAACCCCGTTCTGCTGTGGAGTGTATGCAACAGAATGCTGAAGATCAATCCCCTCAAATGTACAAAAATCCTCAAGTCTCTTGTTCACATATTCCCTGCCATTATCTGTACGAAGAATCTTGACCACTTTCCCTGATTGCTTCTCCACACGAGTCTTGAAGTCCTGAAATCTGTCAAATACTTCACTCTTATGAATGAGAAAGTAGACCCAAGTGAAGCGGGAGTAGTCATCAATGAAGGTAAAAACATAGCGGGCCTTACTAAATGAAGGTGCTAGAAATGGACCTGCTACATCACTGTGAACAAGTTGAAGAACTTCCAAAGCTCTCCAAGTTTTCTCTTTATCAAATTTCTCTTCGGGATGCTTGCCCATGGAACAGCCTGAACATACACCCTCTGAAAAGTTGATTCGAGGAAGACTTGTGACCATGTCTTTAGTGCTGAGCTGCTGAAGATAGCGGTAGTTGAGGTGACCAAACCGCTCATGCCATAGCTTACTTTCTGAATTTGAATGAGTAAGCAAGGCCCTAGAAGGTGAACTTGGCACAAAGTGGGAGAATGAATAAAGCCTTGAGTTGTCATTGACTTGTCCCACTGCTACCAAGGCATCATCATCAAGTTCCTTTACCACAACTGAATCTGGTGTAAACTCAACCTTTTTCCCATTCCCATAGTGAGTGATTTGGTAGATGGAGAGAAGGTTGGTAGACAAGTTAGGAACATAGAGAACATTCTCAAAGGTTCCATCATCCATGTCAATTGAACCTTTCCCTTCAACCTCTACTTGTGTGTCATCACCTATGTAAATGTGAGGTACCTTAGATGGCTCCAATGAAGAAAATTGCTCCTTTGTAGAACCCATGTGATATGAGGCACCCGAGTCAAGTATCCATTGTTGTGAAGAACCTGTTGTAGCCACAAATGCTTGCCCTTTTCCCTTAGACTGTGAGGAAGAAGAAGAAGATGAATCCTTCTTTGTGTAGGCAGATGGCAAGTTGATGTTGTTTTTCTTGAGAAGATTGGTTAACTCATCAACTTGCTTTGCGTGGCATCGATGCTCATCATGACCATACTTTTTGCAATATGCACAAGTTGGTTTATCCTTCTTAGGTGGTGTCCCCTTCTTGGAAGAGGATTGAAGATTGCCTTGTGGTGGAGAGGATGATTGTCCCTTTTCCTGGTGTGGTTGAGACTTAGATTGCTTCTTCTTCTTGTTGGAATTTTTGCCTTGACTTCCTTGATTTCCTTGATTTCCTTGATTTGCTACCAAAGCCTTGGACTTTGAAGACTTGAGAAACCCCATGTTCAACAACTTAGATTGTTCCAATATCAACATTTCTGTGAAAGCATCAAAAGAAGGCATAACATAAGAACTCCCCACTGTCAAACGATGAGTTTGGAAGCTAGATACAAATGCTACATATTCTGGTGCAAGCTTGTCCAACAAGTTGAATATCAATTGAGCATCCTTTTTGTCAATTCCACAATCCTTTAGCTTTGCTCTTAGCTCATTTGCTTTGGTTACATAATCTTGGATTGTATCAAAATTCTTGGGATCTAAGTTGGTGAGCTCATTATCAATCTGATAGCCTCTGATTTCATCAACTTGTCCATACAATTTCTGAAACATATCCCAAGCCTCTTTAATTGTTTTACACTTCTCAATGTGGAAAATGAGGTCATCTGATACATACTTGCGTAAGGTTCCAAGAGCCATGCAATTCTTTGTGAGCCATTCTAATTGAGCATTTGGATCAGCCTTAGGATCAGGTGGTGTTGTTATTGTTCCATCTATGTAGTGTGTGAGACCCTTTTCCATTAGTTTACTCCATACTTTAATTTTCCATGATGCATAATTATGTGGAGTTAATGGTGGAAACTTATTAGGACTCATTGCAACAAGAATGGAAAGAGCACAAAGAGAGGCACAATCACACAAGACACCCCCCCAAATTCACTCAATCAAAGAACCCCCCCCAAATGTGATGATTTTGGCACTTTATAAGTAGTGCGTATACAATGGGCCACTTGCAAAAGATGGCAAAGTGGACTTCTGATTTACAATTTTACAACTGCCTCAAGAAGGCCAAAAGAGACTCAAACTGATAATGCAAGAGATCTAACTAAGATCCAAGCAATTTACAAGTACCTAATAGGCCAAATAAGACCAATATCTGAAAGTACAATTTTCACTCAAAATCTCTGAAATCTGATCATAGATTCTGAAAGTAGACGAAAAAATAAGCACTTTCAAAAAAAACGGCCCCTGAAAAGGAGGTCGTATGAGCTCAAACGAGGCCTTTGAAGTTGCAGAATTGAGGATTAGACAGGTACAGCTGAGAGAATCCGAAAATTCAGAAAAACCTGTGCATCAAAATCAGAAAATAACCACACCACTGCGAAGATCACGAAATTTTAGCCCATTTCAAAAAAAATTGCACCAAAAAAGGAGCAAAAATGAGCAAGATATGGCCTTCCAAAGTTGGACTACAAAACTGAAAAGCCCAATGGAGAGGGGTTAAAAATTTTCAAAAAATGTTGATGTGGCGCTGACGTCAGCAAAACACTATGTTAAATTTGACGGTCGTATGACCGTCACGAAAACTTCGTCTCCCTGCTGACTGGGCGTCCGTACTGTACGAACTGCTGACTGTGTCACTGACTGTGCAGGCCGTACTGATGACGTGGCACTGTACGGATGCTTACGCGGCTATGTGATTGGGCAATACGGAATGCACGCATGGCGATGTACGGATGCCTATTTGCGGGCCACGTGGCTGGGTCGAGTTGGCTGGGCCGTGCCGGAGGGTTATCTGCCGGCGGGAGTTGTCTGCGTCGGAGGTCTGAGGTCGACGGCGGCGCTGGAGCAGCTGGAGTAGGCGCGTCGCCGAAGATCTCTGGCCGGCGGTGGCACCGAGGAGACGAGTGCCGCGAGCCGGGGCTTTCGGAGTGACGGCGGCGACGGCGACGGCGACGCGGGAGAACGGCAGGAGGAGAAATACAGCGCGGGCGCGGCGTTCGGGACCTGCGGTCTGTGGCTGCTCGAGGGTACGATGCCCTACAAAACCTGCGCACATCAGGTACTTTGTACGGGTCTGCGGGTACCGTCAGCCTGCAGAACCTGCAGCGAGGGTACGGCCTGGTACGGGGGTCTGCGGACCCCTCAATAAATATTTTTTTATTTTATTTTTTGCTTTCGGATTTTTTCGAAATTTTTTTTGATTTTTCTAATTTTTGAAAAAAAAAATTTGAAAAATGACAATAAATCCGAAAATCTGTACTATGTAGCAAAATTGGGGAAAAAAATTTTTCTCACCAAAATAGGTCGACTTTATAGTCGAAATTTATGGAAATGGCCTCCCGGATTCAACGGTGATGTCCAAATCGCTGTATGATGCCTCCAAAAAATGAAGATCCCCAAATCCGAAGATAGAAGCCTTCCACGATGTCTCCAAAAACTGATCAACGAAGCCCCAATAGCTCTGATACCATGTTGGATTTTGCCAAGATCAAGGGTACAATGAAAAGCATAAAAGAGACAATAGAATGACAAGAACAAACTGTATTCTCATCAATATAAAAATGATCAACTGGATTAACCAATACAATGAATAGAGGCCTGTTTATATAGGCAAGGCCATATGGATGTATGAGCACACAAATATGACAAATGGCTCAATGAGAAACAAGGGTAGGTAGGAAATAGGTGTGGGTAGGTAGGAGAAATAATATAATATTCCACATGAGGTGGATCACCCACCGAAGGTGGAATTATCACTCCACAATAAGTGGATATGATAGTGTAATAACAAGATCAACACCATAAAAGGTGGAATTTCTCTTACACACACTATCCCAATGTGACACAAACACCCAAGTGTCTCATATCCAAACTACTATGAAATGCATTATCCTAAGTTAACTTAAGTAAGTGTAATAATATCCATAATGAATATTTATTTACACCAACACCCCTTTTGCTTGATATACTTACTCTTATGATTGTTTATGTGTCCTTTATATCCTTTGTTTGTTTGTTTTACTATTACTCTTTATCTATGTTTTCTAATCATTTACCTTTTTTTTCTACTTCACCTTCCACATCCTTCCTTACAGCCCATATCTTACCACTTTGGTTTCTCACATTCTTTTGTGTGCTTCGCATCATCATGTCTACATTACCATGTTACAATCAAGAGCTATCCTATTAAAGTGGATTCACCATGCATTCCCCATTTCACATTGAGCATCATGCCTTACCCATTGAGCATCATGCCTTACCCTTGCTATTTGTGTTTTCATTAACTTACCTTGTCTCTAGACCTACCTTGCTTCAAGCATTCCCCCAATTTTCCTTGACATTATATACCTAAATGTATGTTACAACTAGAGGGCTATTGTCTTACCTCTACCATTGTATGCTCATGCTCTTAGATGCCACATTAAGGGCATTTGTTGATCCTAGTGGCATATGCACCTACACTAGTGTGTGTGGCCATTGAATGTCATACCACCATTTTCATTTGTGCATACAAAGGCAAAACTTATTTACTTTGCCAATCACCAATGCATATAATCTTCATGACTATCATTTGATATTTACATCTTAATTATTTTTTTATTAAAGCAAAAACAGGTTTTGAAGGGACCTGAAACCCCTTACAAAAGGAGATCAGTTTGGACTTAACAAGACATTAAGCCCAAACATACCACAACAACAAAAAAGCCCCATAGAAAACATTTTCAATATTACAACGATGGGGCAGAGACAAAGCCAATCAAGGAATAAAACTCCCAAAAACAAAGACATGGGTTTTAACAAAACCAGAGAAAGACCAGAAAAAATCCAACCAGGGCTCCCCCAAACTAAAACCATCAAGATTTACACTTACTCTTGTGGGAGCGGAGAGTCATATCAAAAGAAGGTTTTGAAAGCTTGGCTTTCTTACCCTTAACAGTAATTCAACCCTCCTCCACATGTGCTACCTTGTTATGCCAAGCCAACGAAATTCCACCATCAATCTGAGACAGAGAACCAGCAGAAAGAGCATTCACCATATCAGAGGAATCAATAACATTCATCCCTACATCAGAAGAGCCACCGAGATTGATAGCCAGAACGCTACCACAAGACACATCAACCTGAGGCCCAATCCCTCTCGCATTTGAGGAATCACCATGTACACTTGCTCAACATCAGTGTTCCCTCCCTTTGAGACATCCAAAGAAGATGTTGCATCAACTTTCCCACCATTTGTGGTCTCCGGTGGGGATGTCGCAACACCTTGTGAATCCAACGCAGCCACCTGAGAAAAACTCCTAGGTTGCTCAATTTTTTTCTCAATTGTATAGTGTTGTTCAGAAGCCCCTTTCCACCACGAAGCCAACATAGTCTTTTTCTCTAATCCGCATTATGCAGCCGCATGACCTGTTTTAAAACATCTTCTAAACCGAAAAGGTATCCCCTCATAGTCCAAAGATTGAACCCAAAAACCCTTAGAAGATTTGAGCACAATCTCAGTAGGCAGCCCTTTTGAGACATCCATTTCAACCAGAATATGGGCAAAGGTGGAGTGAAAAACATCAGAAGATTCATTATCCACCATCAAAAAATCACCAAGGGCTTCACCCACTTCCTCCAAAAGAGGATCAGCCCAAAGATGAAGGGGAAGATTAGGCAACCGAACCCAAATCAGGTTCTTGTTAAACGTTTCAAAAGAGGGATTGAAATCCAAGTGCCAAGGTTTAATCATCAGCATGAATTTGTCCTCCCAACTAAAATAATGATCACATAATATTATGTTTATGTCCTGAGCATTCTCAAACTTTTCTATGAAAAAACCTTTTGCCATGGGATAAATATGAACTTTACCAGTAATGAGTGGCTCCCACTGTTCTGAGAGCCAAGCACGCAGCTGAGGGAGGCTAGGCCAAAAACGTCTAAACCGGCAGATAACTCCTTAAGTGGAAAAAATAGAAACATTGTAATCTATTTCCTCTTCCATCTCCGCTTTCAATTGAATGGAGATGGCATTAGAAATTGGAATAAACCCTCTATCAACATTCTCTCTCTTCAACCCTTACTGAAATCGAGCCTTCGAATCCTTATACAGTCCACCAAAGCCAACAATGGAAGGCCTCGCCGCATTCGCACCAACCCTAGCGGCGGAATCAACCCTAGCGACGGGAGAATCAACCGCCAAAGTCAACAATATCCTAACATCCGCCACAGACTACAACCCTACAGCCGCAGACAACAACACCGCAGAGGGAATCGCATGGTCTCCAACCGCAGAGGTCAACGCAACGTGGGCAACAACCGCAAAGGGCATCTAAATTTTTCCCTTGAAAATGGATAGATCCTATTTACATTGACCAAACCCTACAAACCAAAGAAGTGTGTTGTTTGACACTCTAAATGTTGTTGCTAATGGTAAGAAAGATAAAATTATGAGGTCTCAAAAGAAAAAGAAATCATATATTTACATCTCAATTGTTACATCATGCATTCTTGACATTTATTTTACATGATTCATACACTTGCATCCATATCCTTAAATTCCATTTACTTTTGTGTACCTTTTTTCCATCTCCAACTTAAATTACATTAACTTTCATGTTCCTTTTTTCTCTCTCTGATTTCTTGCATACAATGTTGTGTATCCAACCAATTGGAGGGGCACATATTCATCATCTATTATTCATATAACTAAGCTTCCAAGTAGTAATAGACATTGGACAAAGACTCCTCACCATGTCCAAATAGATCTTTAGTGGATAATGTTATGCTACAAAGTAGCACACCATACATATCACTTTTCATATAGGCGGAATTTTCTAACCCTACCCCTTCCCATTTTCCCACTTTTCTATTCTCAAGACAAGTGGGCAAGTTCATATTTTGTGTCTATTTTAATTATGAGATAAAAGCAAATCATTACACATGTTTTCTCTATTTTAGAAGTCCCCATGGAGCGTGCATGCAAGGATGCTTTAACACACAATGATATGTAGCTTTTTATGAAGCCAATATCATTTTTATGTCTATGTATCTACTTCCATGCATGTTTTTGAGTACTCATCTACTTTTAAGATTAAATGCACCACAAGGTTGGGGTAAACTAGTAAAATGTAAAGATGAAATATGCGTACCCATGTTAAACTCCCATTTAATTTTGTAACCATTTTGAAACAATATCTTAATGCAATTACATATCAATATATGGCGCATCCAGTGCTACAATGTTGGGCTCATTCCACAATCCTTCACCCATCCCAATTTACACTTCCACATATCTAGTTTTACCTTATTTGTTTCCAGATATTTTACTGCAAGTTTACATTTATTATGACTCACACTTCCACCCATGAATTTGGGTCCCGAATTTCAAAAATTCAAAATCAAATTTTGGCCAACTCCCACTCGGTTCATACCCATTTCATTCCTACTATGAACCAATTTGGTGCATGTTTCACATGGCTATTGCTATGTAGTGGTATTTAAAGACGTTTGTTTAGACATTGATTCATGTCCAAAAAGTCATTCGACTTCCTACATAAATCAATTCTTAAAAGAAAACACTTCAATTGGCGCACTAAAAGGAAGAGTATTTACTTTAAAATCATCATTTTTTAGATTTATACACTTGCCTGTTGTCTGCCAATTAGCACAACTATAAAGCCAATCTCTTAAAGAAGTTGACCTAGGAGATCTTAATAATCCAACAGCCTCCTTAAGGTATTTTTAAATACCAACAACTCTTACTAACTAGCAAGAAGCAAAAGCAAAAAATCCAGCAAACAGCAGGATCATATCTATTAATTTCTCTAGAGCCCAAATCAAATTACTATTCCAATAAATATTTTATACCCAGATTTTTATCCACGGAAAATAAAAAATTTCAGATCTGAGATTTATGAACAGCAATACACTAAGCTCTTTAACTTAGAATTATGGAGTGGAAAAAAAGAAATAGAACCAATCCACGAAATTTGACAAAAACAATTTACCCTAGAAAACCCCAAAAGAAAAAACCAGCAAAGAGAAATTTTATTATTTTCATACCCACGGAAGAATTTGAAAAAAAATTACAGCAAAAAGTATAGCAATTTGCATTTGCAAGAAGAATTCTCTCCTTCCTTAGCTTCTCTAGAAAATTCTCTTCTTCTCGATGTGTCTAGCTCTTCCTCCACACTCCAATTTGTAATCCTCCAGTGACCCAAGATCTCCAAATTAATGTGCTTGTTCACTAAATATTACAAATTCCATGAACTAACTATATGAAAAATTAATCAACCGACTTCCACATGCGTAAACACCACACCTATGCAAAAGTACTTGTCCAAGCTACAAAAACTCAACACTCCCTCTTAGCAAGGACGGTATTCTGCACAACACCCAGCTTATTCCCGAAGAAACAAACTTGCCCTTCATTAAGGCCTTGGTCAAGATGTCTGCTACCTGCTCGTCTGTAGGAATGTATTGCAGCTTCACTGTCCCCTTCTGCACACAATCTCTAATGAAGTGGTACTTGATCTTAATGTGCTTCTACCTGTCATGAAACACTAGATTCTCAGAGAGTTTGATACAACTCTGATTATCACAGTAAATGACTAAAAAAGTCAAACTAGAAGTTTCCAAAGCCAGATAACCTCACACGCAGCCATATTGGCTACCATATACTCGGCCTCTGCAAAACTCAGTGCAACTGCATTCTGTTTCATATTGTACCAAGAGACTGCTCCTGATCCCAAACTAAAACTACACCTTGAAGTGTTTCTCCTATTAGTTGTACTGCCTACCCAATCTGCATCGATGAACCCTTCGAACTTCACTCCATCCTGTTGAATATACCTCATCCCATTATCAACTATGCCATGAAGATACCTCAAAACATGCTTCGCAACTACCCAGTGCACACGCTTAGGCTCTACCATAAACTAACTGAGTGAATTCACTATGAAACAAATATATGGCCTAGTGTTGACTAAATACATAAGAGAGCCAAAAAATTGTTTGTATAAAGTTGGGTCCACTGCTTCTTATCTGGAAGCATCGATCTTCTTACATGGGCTTACAGTCCTCCATCCTAAAAGATCTCAACTGTGTACTTCCCTTGTCCAAGGAAGATCTCTCCCTCTCTGCCACACCTCCAATCCTAGAAAGTAATTCATCAACCCCAAGTCCTTCATTTCGAACTCTCTTGCAAGATCCTACTTGCAATGTGTTGTGAGATCCTCTGACCTTGTGAGAAATAGGTCAGAAACATACAACACCAATATGAGAGGCTCGTCCTTCACCTGAATGTAGTACAAGTTCAATTACGTCTCTCTTGGTAAAGCTCACACTCTGCAAGTAATTGTCAAGGCATGCATACCACACCCTGGGAGCCCTCTTGAGCCCATACAGTGCTCTCCTCAACCTACATACATGGGAATCCCTCCCATGCACCTCAAAACCCTCTAGCTTCTCTATGTAAATCTCTTCCTCAATTGCTCCGTTGAGGAAGGTTGTCTTCACATCCATCTGATGGACCCTCCAACCCATATGTGTTGCTACAGAAATGATAGCCCTGATGGATGAGAACCTAGCTACTAGAGCGAAGGCCTTGTCATAATCAACCCCTTCCTTTTGTGATAACCCTTAGCCACAAACTGTGCTTTGAAATTCTCCACGCTGCCATTTGTAGCATGCTTAATCTTCTACAGCCATCTCCAACCCACAACTTACTTTCCTTTTGGTCATGGCACTACATCCCACACATTATTCTTCGTAATGGAAGAATACTCTTCCACCATGGCATCCCTTTATACCTAGCGCTTGAACCCCTCCTAAAAGCTGGAAGGCTCCACCTCAATCAGTTCACTTATAAGCACCATATACTCATAATAGCACTTAGGAGCCTTTCTTTTTCGAACTAAATCCTGTGGAGCACCAACATACTCCTAGGCCTCTCTTAGTGTCTTCTCAACCGCCTTGTTCCTCCTCCTCCCTATGATAGGAGTTGAGGCTAAGGAATCATCTGTTCCTCCTCCTAATCAACCTGCTCGACCTGCCTGCTCTGCTCTCCAACTTGCGTGACTGAATAATGTGGAATCTGCATTGCCTCAACCTTGGGTGCCTACTCCTCTTGAACCTTCATTAAGTTCCCAGACTTCTGAAGAGCCCTCTCTTCCTCAAACTTCGCATCCTTACGTACAATTGTGTTCTTGAGGGTAGGAATGTAAACTTTGATAGGCCTTGGAAATATCACTGTACCCAACGAGGATACCCTTCTTTGCAATTGATTCCAACTTGGTTCTCTTCTCGGGAACATGACAATACACAAGGCATCCAAAGATGCGAATATGCTCCAAATACTGGTTTCTTTCAAGTGAACGCCTCCTTCGGTGCCGACTTGCCCAACACCTTGTGTGGGCTCCTATTCTGCAAGTATACGGTTGTATTGCAAGCCTCTACCCATAGAAACCAAGGCAGATCCTGATCATGGAGCATAGCCTTGGCCGCTCCAACTATAGCCCTATGTTTCCTTTCAGCAACCCCATTTTGCTAAGGGTTGTATGGAACCGTCAACTCTTTCTTGATACCTTCTTGAGCATGGAAACCCTTGAAGGCATTCGAGGTATACTCGCCTTCATTATCCAACCTCAATGTCTTGATCTTCCTCCTTGTTTGGTTCTCCACAAGATCCTTAAACTCTTTGAACCTACTGAAGACCTCATCTTTATTCTTAAGAAAATATATCCATGTCTTCCTGGAGAAATCATCAATGAAGGTAACATAATACTTGTACCCATACAAGGATGTTGTTGACATGGGCCCACAAACATCGAGTGTACTAGATCCAAAATCCCCTTGAACCTAGTGTCACTGCTCGAAAAACTGGTCTTGGCATATTTCTCCAAAGCACATCCCTTGCATACCTCATGCTTCTCGACCTTCATATCAGGCAGCCCCGTAATTATTTCCTTGAGCACATCAAGTGATCCATGGTGAAGATGGGCCATCCTCCTTTGCCGCAATTCTCCTAGCCCTCTATTGTTGCTTATCAACACATCCACTAGCTAAAACTCTAGCCGAAACAAGTTGTTGTGCATGACTCCAATCACTTTTGCTACCTTGGAATCCTTGAGACAAATATAGACTTTTCCCCGTCAAAGGTCACGATATAACCCTTGTCCTCCAAAGTAGAAACGAATATCAGTTTCTTTGTCATGCCTGGGACATACAACACATCCTCCACCAACAAAGGTTTGTCAAACTCCCTTCGAAACTTGACGAATCCAACACCAACTACATGATACTTGGCATTGTCACTAAGCTCAATATAAAAGTCCCAACTTCTTCTCCTCCAACTTGGTGAAACACTCCTTGACTCCCGTCATGTGTTGAGAAGCCCCATTGTCAATATACCACATATTGTTGGCAACTGAACTTGAAAGACAGGCAATGAGTGAAAACTCATTCTCAAACCGTGTTGCAAACTCATCCACCTCTGCAGTAGCTCCAACCTGCTTCTTTTGCTTGCCCTTTTTTTCTTATTCGAACACTGACTGGCAGAGTGTTCCAACTGATGGCAACAAAAACACTTCACTTTACTTGGATCTTTCTTCTTCCCACTTTTGGAAGAAGACTCTTCACTTGGCCCTTTTTTGGCCTTCTGCTTACCCTTGCTTAAAAGAGCAAAGTTTTCTTCATCTTCAACCTTCAACTGATTTCCTCACTGAGAACTTTCTTGGATCTCCTCATAGACGAAATCATCCCAAAGCCTCGCCCAATCGGGTAGGTGATCTCAGTTGACTACACACTTGACAAACACTTCCTAGTGCTTCGAAAAACTAGTCAAAGCTATACGCATTGGATCATCATCAACAAGCTTCTCTCCAGCAACAACCAACTCGTCCTCGACCTTGTTGGCAAGAGACAATGTTTCGGTAATGTTTGATGTGTGGAGATTGCTTAGGGGTTGTCATTGATGGCAACTCAGTCAATAAACCATATCCGGTATATGCAAATTTGACTTATCGGAAGTCATATTGTTCATAGGCTTAAGTCTAGAAGGTGGAACTCAGTTACCGGCAGAATATGAGATCATTGTGCATATCTTATTATTGATGATGTAATTTTGGTTGCAGTGATTAAGGTAGTTGATTCATGATTCGAGGCAGCTCACTTTGGAATTCCAGCCTTCGGTGTCGATTCTAGTGCAAGATTCAAGGTCCAGTATCTGGTGATTCCGAAAGAACAGAACTAAAGTATTGATCAGTTGGGTATCGCGTAATTCAAAATGCTTGAGTTGTTTTCAGTGATTGGTGTTACGTTCGAGTTAATTGTGTCATTGTGTGTGAAGCTTGTCAACATCTATTTTGGGTCCGCATATGCATTTGTGGATGGATTGAGCCGACATATGTTACTACACGTTTCATATTTTACAATTTTGTGAAGCCGACTGTGTAGTATTTTGCAATTTTGTGAAGTCAACTTGGTTGTGATCTATTTTGTTGGTGTGGATATATAATGTCGATCCAGACGATCATTTTATGTGGTTTTTATGCAAATGTGGATGTGTGGCATGCGAATGAGCATCAGAATGCAAAATTGGTGCTCTGATAGATGACTATGCAGCAGAATAGGGCAGAAAGGCAGAACAGCATTTGATAGTCAATTTGTGCTTAACCGGAACTGATCTTTGGCATTTTTAGATGTTATATTCCAATTCAGTCATTGTAATTACTCTTTTATCTCATATTGTAGGACAGTGAGTCCTCCGGGTTAGTTACCCTTCATTGTAATTGAGTCGTGAGCTCTAGGCAGTGTGCCTGAATGCAAGTGCATTCCACTTTATGTAATATTATCATAAGCCTATCCAAAGTATAATAATATTGTGGGTTCAAATCCCACCGTGGCTTTTCCCTTTCCGAGTTTCCACATAAAAATTTCAGTGTTATGGTTGTGTGGTTGTTTTCTTTGAGTTTCTGCATTTTAATTTCTTTCTTATGCATATGGTGGTTTAAGAATCAGTTTAATAAACATAAATTGAGAACATTGATTCACCCCCCCACCCCTCCCCCCCTCTCAGTGTTCATTGATTCCAACAATTGGTATCAAATCCTAGTTCCTCCGAGGAAGCCTAACAGCTTGAGGAAGATCCAGAAGATTGAATCAATGGACTGGTTTGCAAATACAGCTTAGTGTGGCACTTGAAGACCTTGATGCAACTATGAAAGAGAAGAGTAGCCTAAGGAAAATCTTGGAAGCAGCTGAAAATGTCATTGAAACTCTGAAAGAACAAGTGAGTACATCCAGAGAGAAGAGAAAGGAGCTTATGGATAAGTTGAAGGAGAAAGAAGAACAAAGCATTGACAATCAAGCCCTACAAGACAAGACAAATGACTGTGAGAAGCTGGCTAGAGAGAATGCAGTCTTGAAGAATGGGATGCAATCCATTGTAATGAAGATGACAAAGGAGATTGAAGACCGGAAGAAGAATGAAAAAACCCTGAGTCAGTCACTCACTGAAGGAGAGTTCTGATGAATGTTGTAGATTGAACTATGAGAATGATCAATTGAAGCTTGAATTGGTGTAGACAAAGAATGATGGACAAGAACTTGAAAGGCAAATCATAATTCTGAGAGATGAACTTTCTACTGCTAATGAGTACAAAGAAAAATTCAAAGCTAGTTCAGCCTAGTTAGATGAGATGTTGAAAAGATGAGATGTTGAAAAGTCAGAGACATGGGAAAGATATGCGAGGACTTGGATTTGAGAAAGGAGAATCCTCTGGTTCCGCACAAAGCAATCATCAGCAAAACAAAAAGAAACCTCTGGTAAGACAACCTAATGCCTATAAATTCAATGGTAAATGTTTTATTTGTGGAAAATTCGGTCATATTGCAAATCAATGCAGAAGTAAGATGAATAATGGGATGATGAATAATGTGATGAATAATGGTCCTACCTTTACCGGTGAATGTTTCATATGCAACAATTTTGGTCATAAGTCAAACATGTGCAGAACAGTGATGAACAATTTTCAAAATAAGAGATGTTATGCTTGTGGAATGTTTGGACATATCTCTAACCAATGCAGGATGAGACCAAATCAGATGAACTTCAGGCCTATGCAAAGGAATGTTGTCTCCTATGCATGCAACAAACCCGGTCACATTGCAAGATACTGTAGAAGCAAGAATGCTCTGGTAAACAAGAACACTTCAGATGAAAAGGGAAAAGCAAAGGTGGAAGAGATCAGAGATCAGCATAAGAAGATGTGGGTTAAAAAGGAAGATTCAAATGTGCAGAATGACTCCACACCTAAATACGGTGTTGGACCTCATCCGGTAACTAAAGCATTTTGGCCTTAGGGGGAAGTTTTTCATGTAGATCTTTAAAACCCCCTTTTGGAGGTCTGTAACCAGTCAAGAATGGTTGCAGATGATGGGGATTAACTGTGCAGTTGATATCCAAAAGAATTCATGGTAATTTGAGAATCTAATGAGTGAATTCATGAAAAACAAGGTATCCAGAAGCTTTTAGGGTTATGCATTTATTGCAACTAAAAGTTAGGTTTCAAAAGCATAAAAGAGAATTCTTCTATTCGTTTTTCACATTGCGAACGAGAGAAAAGAGCATAGCAACAAAGCGAAAGAGATATAGCAGCGAAATATGAGCTTGTAGCAATTCGACAGATACTTTGCATTTGGTTGTGAATGAAAAGGTATTTATCTATTCTCGACGCTTTCAGTTCATACCCTAAATTTCAAAATGGCATCATCATCCGGCGTAGCAACTCCTTATTTTGTGGAAATCACTAAAAGAGCTAGGCTTGTATTCAAGAAACATTCGTTTAAGTCAATTGAAGACGATCCGAATGGTGTGCTTTCTTCTATACCGTACGGAGTGTTGCACAATAAAGACATTAGGGCATATATACATTGCAATATCGAGGAATTGGGTAATTCAGACATGTTATCTCTGTATGCTAAGCACATGGTTGATGATTTTAGGAATTTGAAATCAGATTTCAAGAATTTGGAGAATAAGGGTTTCATTCAGTTTGTATACTTCCTAGTATTTGACGAGCCTGAATGGGTAAGGTATGTTCTAAGCTGAATTCACGATGAATTTCCATGGCTGGACAAACCCCACAAGATCACAAAGCAAGCCATTCAAGCAGTAACCTGTTTGAATGCGACCAATGAAGTACCTGGGCTCTGGAATGTGAAGAACACCACTGTAATGGAGGTAACCAGTTCCAAGCATGACAGTCGGTCAATGACTATTAGTGACATTGTAGAATTTGATGTGAGATTTGCTTCAATGATTATTGGTTACAAGGTTTATTAGTCAAGCAGACAAAATTCAATATTCGGTACTGCTATTTATGCAGCTTATCAAATGCGCAAAGAAAACAAGAAGTATGACTTGTGTGCGGTGCATCTTAGCGAGCTAATGAGCAATATAAAAAAGATCAAACAAGACAAAAAGCATATGTTTAAATTCAGTTGCTTGATCATTTGCTTGGCACTGTACTTCTTGAATGAGATCCCCGGTATTGGTAAGGTTCAATGGGCTTATGATAAACCGGTGGCAGCTCAAATTAACGATGATTTGCAGGGTTTGGGTGATGCAATTGCTCAGAAATCAGCCTTATGGGGTTACTTTAAGACATTTCATGAGCTGATGCAAGGCAAAGAAAGAATTCCAAAGACTATTGTTGAAAAGTATGAAAATATAATTTGCTTCATGGTGGATAAGGATCAATGTCACATGGAAGCAGTTGAGCCTAGGACAGTTTGGATTCTGCCTATGGGATATGAGGTGGATGAGATTACTCTTTGACACCTATGCTCGGCACCTCCTCAGTAAGCCGGTGGATGAAAAAGAGGAAAGATTTGGTACCTTCAAAGAAAAAGACTTGAACTTGCATAAGCAATTCACTAAGTCCGGAAGGAAGAGAAAGGTTAGAAAGGAAGTAGAATAGCTTGCAGAACATATGGGCATAATCAAGGAAGTTGTGCAGAGGGCTCGAGAGCAGAATATATTGAAGGAGGAAGACATGGTGAAGCCTAAGGCTAAATCGGTCTCTACTGCTCCCAAGCAGACTAAGGCTAAACAAAGCAAGTCTACACCTACCTCCGATGTGGAGAAGGTAGTCCCTCCACCTAGGCCTCAATCATCATCAATCGGTGGAGCAGAGAAGAGACAGAAGCAGAAGCCCCATAGACAATATGTTGCAGCCAATACAGAAGAAGAAATTGAATCGGATGAGGCAATGTGTGAAGTAAAGAAGACTGCTACCTATGTTAGGGTAGTCAAGAAGCCCCCATCCGATGAAGCTCAGCCTACAAAGAAGCCTAAGACTTAAGGTGAGTCATCCGGTAAAGCCAAACCAAGTACGAAGCAGAAATAAGGATTTGATGAAGCTCTTAAATCGGGTAAGCTTGGAGGTCTTTATATTGTGCCCCCGAAGTCCTTGGATGAGATTGTTAATGAAATTGTAAAGAAAGGAAATCTCAACAATTTATCTATATATTATGAAAATTTTGATGATAACGATCAAAGGGCTATTGAGGAAGTAGTTGTACAATATATGAACATTTTTAGCAAGGCATTGATAGAATATCATCTATGATTCCAAAGGATTTATATGAAATTTTGGATGCTCAAAGACACACATCCAGTTTAGAGGATGAGAGATTAAAGAATATACCTTAGTAAATATGTGTCCTAATGTAACAAAGGATGAAATAAAAAGAATCTTGGGACTTGCTAAGGAAAACTTCAGGAGCAAACATAGAGTGAATAAAATAATGTTCGGAAGAGTTGATGAAGTTATTAAAGAAACAGAAGGTATATTGAAGAAAATTTTGAAAGAAAATAACTATTAGATCAATCCGGAGAAGGATGATTCCCAACTAGAAGGGCAATCGAGCAAATACACTTCTACTCTGGCAATTCACGCTCAGAATGAGGTTCCTCATGAGCAGAAAGATCGGCCATCTGTGATCGATCAGGTTGAGCATGAAGTTGCAGATGATACTAGTGATAACCAAGCCATTGGGGACTCCGATGAAGCTACGCAAAATCCTCTGGTTATGGAAATTCGTTCTGAGGATGCAGCCGAGGAGATTGCAAATGAGAAGGGACTAGGTGAGAAAGCAGAAGTAGAAGCTAATGCAGCAAAGGGTGATACAGGTGCAAGTGCAGGTGCGAAGAAAAAAAAAGGAGAAGAGAAGGTTGATGAGGCACCGATGACAATGGCAGAGCCACTGTATCCAATAAGGGGAAGCAGATTGTTGCAGATGATGAATTCTCTCATGGACCGATTGATTTGAGCACACTATCTCCAATTCAAGCATTAAAGTTAGCCACCCTTGACCAAATCAATGCAAGTGAGGACTTATTAAAGTCTTAATCAGAAGACAAGGAGGTTAAATCTTTGGCAACCAATGTTTTAGAGAAATTTTTGCCTTCCTACAAGCAGGATTTTGGTGACACGTCCTATGGTAAGCTTAGGAATATGTTACAAGCAGTTGATTCTCATTTTGTGTCCTTGGAGAAAGCAGCAAATATAAAAGTTTTGAACAAATTTAATGAAATGAGATTCCAAACCTTTTTGAAAGCGGTTGAGGATGATAGGGTAGTTTTGCAATCTGTGGTGAAGAGTATTGAGAATGCTTTAGATGAAGGTGGCAAGGTATATAAGTCATGTCTTATTTTGCCGAAGTTTTCTCTAGACATTGACAAGAAGAATAAGGAATATGAAGGGCAGTTAGCTGCAATTTCACAATATTTTGCCCCTCTTTCAATTTTTGCTACTAGTCTTGAAGCTCAAGTTATGGACCTAACAGACAAAATCAAAAGCTTGCAAGTAGTCTTGAAGCTCAAGTTATAGACCTAACAGACATTCAAAAGCTTGCATAAAGGACGGGACCAAATTACAAGAAGAGTAGGTGAATTGAGGAGTCATAAGACTCCTCAATTAGACACTTTGCTTGGCAGACAACAGGATGCAATGAGTGCTTTGGGTAAAGTTGTCCCCTCAGACCTTAAGCGCGTAAAAATACATGCATACATGTTCAGCGCCTTGATAAATGTTTTGGATTGTTTTCTGAGAGGATGGAATGAGTATCTAAAGTCCTTAAAGATAACCTATACTGATATTTTCAAATTCATATAAATCACTATATATATTCTTTTGTACATAAGTTTTGGCATATTCCTACCTTTGCCATTGATATCAAAGGGGGAGAGAGTGCAATGAAAAATGATGCATGTTCTTAGGGGGAGCTTGCAGATTCTTGGAGATTTAGAAATTTTGGTGTCTTGTAGTCTTGAGTGTACAGTTCATTTTTCACAGTGTTGCCATCAATGTCAAAGGGGTAGATTGTTGGCAAGAGACACTGTTCTGGTAATGTTTGATGTATAGAGATTGCTTAGGGGTTGTCATTGATGGCAACTCAGTCAATAAACCCTATCTGATATATGCAGATTTGACTTACCAGAAGTCATATTGTTCATAGGCTTAAGTCTCGAAGGTGGAACTCAGTTACCGGTAGAATATGAGATCATTGTGCATATCTTGGTATTAGTGATGTAATTTTGGTTGCGGTGATTAAGGCAATTGATTCATGATTCGAGGCAGCTTACTTTTCAATTCCAGCCTCCGGTGTCGATTCTAATGCAAGATTCAAGGTTTGGTATCCAATGATTCCAGAAGAACAGAGCTAAAGTATTGATCAGTTGGGTATCGTGTGATTCGGAATGCTTGAGTTGTTTTCGATGATTGGTGTTGCGTTCGAGGTATTTGTGTCGTTGCGTGTAAAGCTTGTCATCATCTATTTTGGGTCTGCATACGCATTTGTGGATGGATTGAGCCAACATGTTACTACATGTTTCATATTTTGCAGTTTTGTGAAGCCAACTTGGTTGTGATCTATTTTGTTGGTGCGGATATATAATGTCAATCCAGATGATCATTTTATCAGGTTTTTATGCGAATGTGGGTGTGTGGCATGCGAATGTGCATCAGATGCAAAATAGATGCTTTAGTAGATGATTGTGCAGGAGAACATGGCAGAAAGACAGAACAGCATTTGACAGTCAGTTTGTGCTTAACCGGAACTGATCTTTGGCATTTGTAGATGTTATATTCCAGTTCAGTCATTGTAATTACTCTTATATCTCATATTGTAGGACAGTGAGTCCTCCGGGTTAGTTACCCTTCATTGTAATTGAGCAATGAGCTCTAGGCAATGTGCCTAAATGCAAGTGCATTCCACTTTATGTAATATTATCATACTTCTGGCCAAAGTATAATAATATTGTGAGTTCAAATCCCATCGTGGTCTTCCCCTTTCTAGGTTTCCACGTAAAAATTCTGGTGTTATGGTTATTTGGTTGTTTGCTTTGAGTTTATGCATTTTACTTTCTTTCTTATGCATCTGGTGGTTTAAGAATCAGTTTAATAAACTTGTAAATTGCAGAACATTGATTCACCCCTCCCGCCCTTCCACCCCTCAATGTTCATTGATTCTAACAGACCTGCATCTGCCTAGGCAGGTAACATGTTGCACTCTCACCTTTTGACATCTTGGTATTGTGCAATTTGCCCTTGAGCATCATTTTACGTCTCTGATAGTCGCTCTGATATAGTTTCATGAGTGTATCCCACATTTCCTTAGCAGTGTCTTTCCCTGACAGATAGGGAATCAAGTGATGTCTTACCCCATCAAGGATAATCCTTTGCGCCTTGGCCTCCTTGAGTTCATGTGCATCTAGGGCAATGGGATCATTCGTGGGGGGACCACTTCTATACTAGCATAGGCCCACAACCTGTTCTCCTTGAGAATTGATGTAATCCGAACCTTCCACTGCAAGTAGTTGGAGGTGCCCTCAAGCCTATCCTCATATCAAACATCGGTTGCCATTGTAGAATAGAACCCTCGAAGAGATTGTAAACTGAAATCTGGTTTTTTTGTGTCCTAAAATCTGTTCTTTTGTGTCCTAAAACCTGTGTCAAATATCCTTGGATACGTATTCAGAGTTTAGGGCTTTCATACCATGTTTCTCTAGAGCCCAGATCAGATTACTATTCCTCAGGCCACGGAAAAGATCTGTGCATGCGGAAGTGACCCAGAAACTGCTACAATTCTTTGTAGGATTCTAGGCGACACAGATTGAGGATGACAGTTCTCCTGTATCAGAACATCAAAATCCACACTGCAACAGAAATATTCATTCAAATTGGTTCTAGAGCTAAGTGTATCTAGAACCCCTATACATTTACTTACCAAAAAAAATAACAATTTAATCCTAAATCAAGAAGTCCCAGCTGTCATCTGATTTGATTTACGTTGATTTAATTTAGGTTTATGTATATGCATTCTATTGGATTCACCTAGCTTAAGCTTATAGAAACTAAAAATCAATTTATTTTTTTGAAACTTTAAAGCTACGACTTTTCTAAATCTATACCATTTCAAGCTAAAAAAACAAAATCTTTGATAGTTTATATTTAAGGTCGGACATTTTTGTTAGCTCAGTCATTGGCATCAGATACCACGGCCACCAACCCCCCACAGTAGCTGCACATTACACCTCTCAGCGTAATTAGATATCTCGTTTACAGGATATAGCTTGGCACATAAGTTCCAACGAAATTTATCTCATTCAAAGGAAATCGTCTGGCGAATAAGTTCTAACGATTTTTCTTGTAGAAAAGAGCACAAATTGCTACAGCTAAGATGTTTGTCCTGGAACAGGAACTGCTGCACTTGAATCGGGTACAATTTATAAAGAGAGTGAAAATTAAAACGTAACAACATTATCCATATAACGCAATCCAATATGACAGCAAACCGAAGCATAATTTTTATTATCCATGTCTAATTTATAATCGATTTTAAACTGATGAGGCTTAAGGCCCAAAACACTAGGCCAACAAAGCATAGCCACCAGTCTCATGTCCTATAGCCCAATTCTATCACCGATAGCATAGCCACCAGTCTCATGTCCTATAGCCCAATTCTATCACCGATACGAGGGTTTATACCATCCAATAGATCTGAATCCTGATCAAAATCTCTAATTTCAATCATAATGGGAATCTGTCCCAAGTTCAAGCTAATTTTCTCAGAAATTCTTTCAACTGGGGATACACGCTAGTGCTGATGGCTTGGGTATTACACGCAATGGCATGACGAATTACCCCAGCCACCTGCCATCACTGCATCCTTAGAGACAGTAAAACCGCAAATGTTTTACTCTTAGAAAAGCCCAAACATCTTACTGATACAAGCCCAATAGTATTCCTTGTAAGAGGGCTTACCACACCCAGTTGGATCAGATTGAAATAAAGAAAATACTCTTATCTGCATCATAATGTCAACCCCTGTAAAATGATCTCTATTGAAGAATCCTCATTGAACAAGTGGATTTACTTTGATAGATCCCACAAACCACTTCAGCCTGAAAACATACAAGTCGTCTCATCTCATCTCATTTCATATATCTTCTGAATTTTAATTCTTCAACATAACTGTTCGGTGATGATATTTACAAATCTGAAAAACTGGACATCCATATAGGAAAAAATCATTTCAACAAAATGATATATTTCTTAAAGTAAAAACCGTCTAAACAAACAGATTTACTGTCCGCACGCAAATTCAAGCAAAAGAAAACTAAGTAATTTTTATAAGAGATTAATTAGTAATTTCAGCAGTATAAGTGCACCCTTGGGTGATTGTACAACAGGGATGTTTTTATTTTGACAAAAACAGCTGATGTGAGCTTTGAACAGCTCAAAGAAAAGGCTATTGAAGTTCAGCGAGAAATAAAATGAAGCTAAAGAATGTATAGCACTTATTATAAGGAATTCTACTCTGTGTTGCATACATTAAAATATTGGAGGCGCTATCTTATACATAGGAAATTCATTTTGGTGATCGATAATCAACCTTGAAGAAATAAATTCCCAAGGTAAGCCACACTGAAAACATGCCAAAAGGGCTTCATTTTTGCAGGCATATGTATTGGTTGTGCAGCATTGGACTAGTAAAACCAACGCAGTGTCTGATGCCTTAAGCAGATGGTGTCAATTGCTGGTTGTAACGGGTAAAGAATCGGTTGGCTTTGAAGAAATGAAGAGTGACTATGCAAACGAATCATAGCAGCATTTATGCAATTCTATGTGGTCAAGACCATACAAGTATGCATTCATTTGAAGACTTTTTATTAGTAGATGAATTTTTTTGTTTAAGGGATCTAAACTTTGCATTCCCCTTGCATCAAGGAAAAAAAAGTTAGTCAAAGACATGCACTCAAGTGGGTTGAGGAAACACTTCGAAAGGGATAGAATTTCAGATTAGTGAGTGAAATATTATTTTGGCCAAATATGAGAAGAGAAATTAAGAGGTTTTGTTGTTGCTAGTAGAGTGTGTCAAGTTGCAAAAGAAGGGCAGCAAAATATAGACCTTTACCTGTGCCAAAGGAACCATGAACTGATATGTCCAGCATTTTGAATTGGCGCTGCAATGAACCCAAAGTAGCTCTTGTTTTGGTGTGTCGCTTGTTTCCCCTTTTTTTTGCTTTGTCTTCTTCCTGCTTGTTATTTTTGATCTGGTTGGGTTTAGAATTAGCTCAGAGTTAGATTAGGGTTAGATTAGTTCGAGTTCAATAAATGGCTCCTCCCACAACCTTCATGACCCTGTGTCTTAGGTTCTAAAACCAAATTCTTAAGGAGTGTTCATTTCCTCCTTTCAGAAGTTTGGGTTTCGCCTGGACCCCTTAATCGCCATTAGAACACAACTAAAACCATGTCCTAGGAAAATTCAAAGGTTAAAATATTCACACGTTAAAGTCCCTTTGGGACCTCAAGCCCCAAAGGGATCATTGAACTGAACTAAACATAAAACCTTCCTGACTTTTGGGCCCTGAAAAGATGTAAGCACCAAAGCATTAAAGTTATTAGAACCCCACTGGCCTAACCTCCCCGTTATGAGTTTTAACCTTCAAAAGTTCCATCAGGACTTTGGGTCCCAAAGAGACCTTGCCCCTATTGTCGTAAAGTGCTAGGTCCACCTGCAGAACTGCCACTCACTATCAACTTTCTACATCCCTTCATGGTACCGATTCCCAATATCCACTCAAAAGCAAATATTTGTATCCTTATAGGACTTCGAGCCCCGTGAGGATTTCAACTATTGAGTCCTCTAAGCAGTGATCCTCTCAATTACCCGACTTCCGTGCCTGAACAAATCAAATGATTAAGGAAATTTCCTGCTGCCTACCAGATCCTTGCAGGATCTCAGGACCACAGGGATCCTACAATTGAAAACTAAATCTTCATCCACTCACATCCTTGATCCAACTATCCTCCCATGACCCAAGCGATGGCAAAAGTCTAAACATTGCTAGAATTGATGTAATTCAGGGTATTTCGATGGATTTTTCTGGTTCTTAAGGACATCTTGTTGTATTGTAGGTATCTTAAATGTCTCCAAAGGAGATAGAACAAGTGGAAGTGGAGATTGCTCGAGAAGAGGAACGGGTGGAGAGGAAAACCAAGAAGACTAAGGCTGACAAAACCCCCTTAAACATGAAATACAAATTTCAAGGGGTTCCTTAAGTATCAAAGTTTTTGTCAGAGCTGCAGAAAACCAAAATTACAGAGATTGGTCATATTGACCTATATGCTCTTGATAAAGATATCTTTGGAGATAATGCCACTCCTAAGTACAGAAGGATTGCCAATTCTGGCTTGATACATGCAACTAAGTTTCCTATGGCTGTCCAATCTCTTGAGCTTATCCTAGCTATTGCTCAAAACTATAACCCAGGAACAAGGAAGTGCCAATATCCCTATGGAGTGGAAATAGTGGATTTCACTGTTGCTATGATTATAAGTTAGAGCAACATTTGTCTTGCCCCCTCATAGGGAACTTAAGATGATGACTGAGGCTCAACAAAAAAGTTAAAACCATGTATGAGTCAGATGAGACTACTCACTTAAGCAAATTTCATCCCAGAGGTTGCAGATATCATAAACCTTTTGAGCAAAGCAATGGGGAAAGAAAAGTCAAGGACTTATGAGACTTGGAAGTTCAAATACATCAATGTTATTCTTAAGGAGGTGGACTATTTGGATTGGGAACAAATTATCTCAAACCAACTCCATGCCCAGTTAACCACTGTGGTTAATACCAAAAGATTCTATATGTCTTCTTATGTGGTTTATCTAGTAGCTAGGATGGGCAACTTTTTAGGGCTCAGCACATAAGGGATCAGGGAAGAAGCCCAAGGACAAAGCAAAATGTGTGAATTCTATGCTCAGTTGGAGTACAAGAAAGCAGAGAGCCACTTCAAAAGGGTCAATGATGCTTTTCTAAATGCAATGATTAACCAACTGGGGATGCAGGCTACAAGATGAGCCAAGAATCTATGGCATTGATAAAAAAATGGAGATTTCAGTATATCCGATTCCCAAGATCTACATACATTAGTGTCTTTGGTTTTCCAAAGGCACCATTCCTCCTCCCAAGATGCTGCAGCAACAAGATAATACTGAGGGATTACTAATGTTCATCTAATTCTAGCTTCAAAGCATCTGACAAACACCAGAAATGGTACAATGGCAATAGTTAAAATTTTGAAAAAGGGAATATTCTTTAATGTAAAATTATTTATTCTTTGGAAGAGTCCCTTAGGATCATTAAGCAAGCATTTTCGAGTCTTTCACTTAACTGGGAGTCAACATTTGAGTTGGTCAATGATTTTGGGGGGAACTAGAGACAAAATAGGACTCATTTTGGGACGGCAGCTTGTATGCTAACCTAACTCCCAATTTGCATGTTTTTGGGCGGGAGTTTCTTTCTTCTTGTGGATTATAAAATGAAAAATCTAGGCCACTCTGAGGGTCCAAGATTAGGTTGGAGGTCCATAGCTAGTTTATTTTTCAAGCATTTTCAGCAGTTAGTGTTCTTGAGCATTTTAATTTACTATTGAAAATTCTGAAACTCTGTAGAACTGCAGATTTCCGGTGAAGTCAAGCTGGATTTTGTGAAACATTTTTAAGATAAATGAAGATACAACCTGACCAGTTCTGCAATTCCATTGTTCTTCTTTGTATGTGATGCGGTATTTTTCTTAATTGCTTTCATTCCCTATTATAAAAGAGATAATTGTGCTTATCCAAGATTCGTTGAATTTAATTCTAATTCGTGTATGGAATGTGGTAATTGGAGTTAAATGTATGAATGTTCCTCAAAAATCCTTTGAATCTCACAATTTACTAATATATATTGTGTTTACAACAACGTAATGTCCCCTTCTAGATTTACCTTAGAATTTGCCCTAAATTCACAAATGCAATTAAAGCAAGAGATGAGATATGGTTAGAGATATATATTTACCACGTAAAATATCCTTTTTAACATGATAAACCTTGATTTAAATCCTGCAACCACAACCAGTTATATATACATATATACTTTTCAATCATTAGGGTTAGATGAGAACATGTAGTTATCTCAAATCAATAAAATAGACCATATCTATACTACTACCTAGTATTCAACCACCATAGGGTTTGGAGAAGGAAGCATGATAGGTCCGCCCGAAGTCATTCCTGCACTAAGTCCAAGAGTAGACACTGACCCTCTTGGCCCCAATGAAAGGCACATTGGATATTCACTCAAGGTGGCCTACCTAGTGGGGTGCTTGTATCTGCTTTCCCTATTCATGCTTCATCCCTTTTAAGTCAATAGTCGATAGTCAATAGTCAATAGTCAATAGTCAATAGTCAATAGGCAATAGGCAATAGTCAATAGTCAATAGTCAATAGTCAATAGGCAATAGTCAATAGTCAATAGTCAATCATCGTAGAGTTAAGTGAGGAGATAACAATGGGGTCTCGTAATCTATCTATCTAAGCCCAAGAGCGGACACTCACCCTCTTGGCCCCAGTGATAGGCACATTGGACATCGACTCGGGGTGGCCTACTTAGATGGCGATCTTATAACTGCTCCCCTTTCTTACACCTTCTTCCCTTACCTGCACGATTGCCTGTGAGGTTACAACAGATTTATGTTCACGCATATGTATTTTACATTCAACTTGTATAAGAGATTATATTATAAATGTTATCTTATAGTGCATAGGCTAAACATATACCACAAAGATAATTAGTAATACCATAATAGATCTGGATCTGATCTGTTATAGGTCTGATCTTGATTCATATTTGCTGCTCACAATGGTCTTTTCCTGATCCTGGGTATGTGTTCTTTTATTGATTGCTGCTAGTGCTTGAATCTGTTATTGATGCCTTCGTTTGGAGGTCAAAATGGATACTTATATCTTCCCATCGGGGAAAGAGGTATGTCTCTTCCTACGGGTATCTATTTGCAAAAGAGATGTCTCTTGTCTTCGTATCCCTTAGCCTTTAGTTGATTGCAACATTTGTAAATTATTCACAACTAAACTTCACTTGGTCTTAATTATCCCTCAACCCAGTCGATATTATGTTGGAATCACTGCCCTCTTTGCCAATGTGGATTAAAGGCCTGTGCTGTCTTCTATGGGAAAATTGTGTGGTCTTAGATTAAGAAGATTTTTCCATGTGCTGTGTCTTCTTGTTTATGGTGGGGTCGTGACAAACAAGTCTGAGTGTTAATAGTTACTATAATCTCTTTGATAATTAGTTAAATGAAATCAGTTATTTGAGTATTGATCACATTTTCTCTTGCATACCCTGTCCAGTCTTTTGAAGTTTCTTTAAAAATCTTTGTTATAGCAGGATTAGATCAGACAAACATTTCAGTTTGGATAAAAGCAACCAGTAGGCCCCTTACAAACCATGTTGACCACTGTGATAAACAGAATTGTTGCGACCCAAGTCGCTAGACCCTGGAAGACAGTAGATTTTATGTTTCCTACTTTTCTATGGGAGGTAAAGTGATCCCACTTTGCCTGTGTTTACATGTGTCAATTTGGCCATCAACAGGTACATTTGTGCAATGAGAGGCATCCTCAAGGTGCCTACAACAAGTTGAAGCCCAAGAAAATTGAGACTTGAAAATTATAGAGGATAAATAACAATTCTTACCTGATTGATCTGTTTGAGGACTTGGACATCATTCCTATTTTTAATGTTGCTGACAGTTATTCATCACAGTCTGCTGGGATGAGTGATTATCAGATGAATGATGAGTAACACGAGAAGGAAAACAACAATTGGACCAAGCACTTACCCAAGAAGAAAAGAAAGCAGATTGAACAAGTGTTAGATGCCAAATTGCTGCTTCACAGTCTAGGGCATATACGCTGTATTTTCTTAACTGGGAAGGCATGCTAGATTCCTTTGGATCCAAGAGCCTAACTTGCTGAAGGACAGCCAAACAACTCAAGGATATGACATTGAAGCAGGAGGTTCAAAATTCTAAAGAGATGAAGAGGAGGATGCACAGAACCTTCAACAAAGACATCTTCCACTTTCCGATATTTCACTTTTCTGTTCAGTATTTTTAGGATTTTACCTTACTAAAATTAGCAGTTTGTTCAACTGCTCTGTTTTTGTTGAGGGACAAGGAAATGGTTATCAACTAATCTATATTTTCGGATTAGAGAGTTAAAATAGGATTTGTCATTGTAATGCTACTAGGCTGTAGAGTTAAACCCATAAATTTGGGTTTGGAAGTTGGTTTTAGGAGTTTGGAGATTAGAAAGAATTAAATAGAAAATTTGTATAAAAAGCTTGGGACTTTTTCTGGGAAATAAATGCAATTCACTGTATATTGACTGCAGCTTACAGGAGCTCTTCCACTGTATTTTCAGCTGTGTTTTTGTTTAAAAGACTATTACTCAGTTGCTGTAATGTGTGTTAGTTAATTTCCTTTCATCGACCTGTAGATTGTGTTTTGATCCATTAACTGTTGGAACAAAGTATGTGAGATAGAGCAAAAGAAGATTTCTGCATCAGGTACAATAGGTCAAGAAAGAGCACCTAAAGTGATTCCAAACAAAATAAAAAAGAAATATATATAGAAGGCAAAACGACCAAAGCTGATACTAAATCAAATCAGTTGTAAAAGAAATCCACAATAGAGTGCTCCCGAAAAGATGTTTCTGATTAAAGTACCCAATAATGAGTCCAATGGAATTAGGTTGAAAAAGCCTAAGGATATATGTGAAAGAAACCTTTTCTAAAAAGATGAGTCATGATTAAAGTAGCCAATAATGAGTCCAATGGAAATAGGTTGAAAAAGCCTAAGGGCATATGTGGGAGAAACGTTTTCTAAAAAGATGGGTCGTGATTAAAGTATCCAATAATGAGCTCAATGGAAAGAGGGTGAAAAAGCCTAAGGATATGTGTGTGAGAAACATTCTGAGTGGATTAAACTAAATTTTGATGGGCCAGCGAAAGGAAACTCAGGAATAACAGGAGGAAGGGTAGAGATTATGATGGCCAACTTCCTTTAACGTTTTCAATGCACCTAGGGTCAGTGCACACAGGCAAAAGCAAAGGCTCTAATGGAAGGAATAAGATTGATAATCAGAAATGAGTAAAACAAAAACTTTGATTGGAATGAGACTCAATGTTAATTAAAGACCCTGCATGACTATAAACAAATATCACATTTCAGGAAATCAAAGGTGAAAACAAACTTTGGAGATATCTTATCATCGTTTTAGGAGGAAATGATTTATGATGGCTTTCATAACAGACTAATATAAGTGGTGGAGAAGTCCAAGGCCAGAAAGCAGGCTTGTACTCACCCTTTCCCTCGTCGGAATATATTAATATCTGTAAGATTGTACAAAAGAGAAATAGAAAGATTGAAAGGTGAAAATAATTTTACTTCTTTTTAAAGAAAATGAAACTGGAGGAGGATATGGTAGAATATGGCTGAGACTAATTTGCTTGATCCTGCACTCAATTATGTATTAAAAAACGGATTCGTGATTTCAATTGTGGGGAATGAAATAATGCCACGTGTGGGTGAAACTTCTATTGCACTCTACTCTGTGAAATGAATGGAGTAAATTTGCTCAATGATTTCCCTTCATGCATGAACTGAGCCCATATTAAGTTAAACTTTCCCACAAACCACATATTTTCGGTGAGGCAGAAAAGATAAGTAATGAGAGAGCTTTTTGCTTGAATTTTATTCGTTGTTTGTCTATACTTGGTAACATTGATAAGTAAAAAATTTCATTTTTATGCTTGAAGAGCCCTTTGTAATTTCAGTCAAAGAGAAAAATTTGTTTTCGGTTAATAAGCCCACCGCTCTTTCTCTGCCTCCTTATTTCAGTTCCAATTAATAGGCACCAAAATTTAAGGCTCAGTTCAAAGAAAAGGTTAAGAAATAGTTTTATTTTGCAGGGATGTAGAACATTGGAATTGTTTGCTTCGTAGCAGGCTTGATCAGTTTGTTCGTTGCAGCCTTTTCTCATAAGTACTCCTGTAATCCCAGTTTTTACTTTCAATGAGGTACTTGAACCTCGATGATGTGGCTAATGCTTGGCAATATTGTAGATAATCAGTTTGATTAACTCCACGGTTTGCTTGGAAAGAAAAAATAAACTTTAGTATCATCCTAGCAAAGATGACTGATGTTCCCTTCATCCTTTGAAAATAAACCAGTCTATTTGACTGAGGAGAGGAAAAAGAGACAGGATAGGATAAGACTGAGAGCAGTAAGAGAAGCATACTAAGACAGTGGAGTTTGTCTCCACTTTCAAATAATGTTCAGAACATTATACTCCGACTCTTCATTTATTAAGAGATCAGATTCGGCAAGATCAATGGTGTGAAGGGATTACGCAGCCTGTGGTGCTCCAGTTAAATGCAGTTCTACAGGGAAGGAAGGAGAAATTGCTCTATGAATGCAAAAAAATAGTCACTCGGAATATCTATGATTATGATTTTACTTTTCTAGTTTGATCAGTTAACGCCAACCAGGTGTTCTGATTTCACCAACAATTTTCTTTTTGGGTTTAAGGTTGGTCAACCTTAAGATACCTTCAGTGAAAAAGAAAAATGAAAACATTCATGTTCATCCAAAGATTTACAAACATATGTATATAGAATCGACAGGTTAAGGAAAACCTACGGGAACAACATACTTCTGATTTTTTGAGTTTACATGATCATGAGATCAAAGAACATGAAATTCAAAACAACAAAAGTCCGCGCAAATAGAAAATTTCATACATATTTGCTATAATCTGCACATCCATGTCAATGAACTCCATCACATTCAACTGAATGTTAAAGCTACAAATTGTTTTTCATTCCATGATAAATACCAATCAACCACAGAGAGCTATGCCATAAGAACTTTTGCATTTTGCACAGAACAAAAGTAACAACTGGGTGTCACCCAACCTATCCAATTAACATTTTTTTACAAGAGAAGTACCTAATCAAAAGAAAATTTTAAAAATAACCCACTTGCCTACACATAGCATTCTGCAAGTGTTGGGCCTTCTTCCTTTTTCTCACCATCATCTTTTTCAACCTGGGGTGGATCAGGCAACAACCCTTTAAGACCTGGAACACAACCCCCATCTCCATCTTCTTCCCCGGGATGCTTCTCCTTAGGTAGACCCGAATCAACGAGATCATCCCCAACATCCCCATCCACCCCAATTTCAACAACTTTATCCTTGCCTTCCTCCACAAGGCCCCCAACAAGAGGCTCCACACAGCTGTGATCTCCCTTTCCTTCATCTGTGGAATAGTCTTGCAGTTCATCAGTCCATTCCCCATTTGAGGGCCCCCCATCTTCAATGCAGTCCCCATCATCTTCGTTGAAGATTGTGGATTTAACAGCCTCTGCGGCTCTGAGGAATGCTTCTCTGATGCCCTCTGTAGAAAGTGCACAGTCTTCCAGGCCTGCATCCTCCAGCCTCGGAGGAATGATGCTGCTGGCGCTCATTTTTCCTTTGTTCAACTCCATTTCCATGTCCATCTACAATTGACTTTTTTACAGGAATGAGAAATGACAGTGTCTATATGTCAATTACAAAGAGAGACTGGGAGTTTCGAATTTATTGTCGGCAAAATGGTGATACACGGGGAGGGCTTTTGACATCTGTACTCGTATCGTAATAGAATTTGTTTTCGTATTGTTGGCTCGGCTGGAATAAAAAAATATTTAAATTATGAATAATTTTATATTTTTATTATGTTTGAACATTTTTATTTATTTAATCAATAATATATATTAAATATAAAAAATATTTTTATTATTTTTAATAATGTAATGTAGGAAAGTTAGATTAGAAAAGTCTATGTGCAAACATAAATTCTATTGACAAATAAAAAAGAATTAGAACATAATTGTATGAACTACAAAGTATATATCTAAACTTCACTTATGACTTTAAACATACATAGGCCAAGCCAAGTATAGAAGAAATGAGCAAGAAGATTCAATCTACAATAAAATGTAGATGCTCTTTCTTTGTATCACATATGATCATTTTAGATTTAAAAAAATGTAAAAATTTAGAAAACCATGATAAATCAAAAATATGTGCAAAAATCTTTAATTTATTAAGTAAGTTTCTAAATTCATATCAAAAAAATCTATCTTGTTTATAATTAAAATAAAAATTATTCTAAAAATTTATATTAAAATATTATAAAATTAGAAATAATTATATCCTCCTATTTCAAAACATTCTAAATAAATTTGTAATTTTATAATAAATATTTTAAAATAATATATATCAATAACTTGGAAGTGTTTTATATATATATATATATATATATATATATATATATATATATATATATATATATATATATATATATATATATATATCATTTTAGAAAGAAAATATATATGTGTTGGCGGGGTGTGTGTGTGTGCATACACTCCAATAAATGTTTAAGTTATCATATAATTCATATTGACTGTAAAAATTTCATTCAATCATTTTTAATATATTGCAAATATGGGAATGCAACTTCAGAATTAAAATGAAGAAACTGAATGATTTAGTACTAGATATTAATTTATCAAAAATGTTTTGAATGGTTTGATATTTTTATATTGAAATTGTAGCATATGAGTAATGTGTAATTAATTTGTGTGTTAATAAGGTTGCAAGTCAAGTGGGTTTAACGCTTAAGTTGGAGTAGTACTGGGATGGGTGACCTCTGTGAGCATCACCTTGATACAATGAATGCTAAGTGAACCATTCATTCTCATGAGAGATGGATTCTTGTGAACCACTACTCGTGAAACATGGGTCATCTCTTACTTACCAATTAAAATAGAGAGTTTAAGGCCATTGATTGGATGGATAAGTCATTGAAAAAACATACATATGTAAGATTCAATATAAAATAAAATGAAGATTAAAATAATATTAAACTAACAAGAGGCACTTAATTTAATGGCAAAGTCCATGTTGTAAGCACCTAGATGGTGATGAGTTCAAATCTTCTACAATACAATACAATACAAAAAAAAATTAAATTAAATCAAAATTAATACTACCACGTGAAAAAAGAAAATATTAATTTATCAAAAACATTTTAAATAGTTTGATATTTTTGACATTAGAATTGTAACACATGAGTTAGTGTGTCAACTAAAATTCACTTGATATAATTTGGAAAAGTAGACACTAAAAAATGGTCAACACCTCTACTCCCCTTTTTAATATGTCTTCGATTATTGTGTGTTTGGTCTTTATCATTCGTTGATATTGTGTCATTCTTCGGTTCATTATTTATGTCCTCCAATTTTCATGTCGATTTGACCTAAATCATTCTTCTTGTCTACCAGCTAAATAATTTTGTCAACTACTCAATTGCTATTTCTTTGGCATCAATTTGACCTAATTCCATCTCTAGGGTTAAATAATCATTTGATTATTGATTCCCTATCCTAACATGTCCTTCTTAGGACAAATAAATTCATTATTTATTTATTCCCTAATTCTTTTGTCATAATTAAATAAATCATATTTAATTGACCAATTACTAATATGAGAGTGAATTAATAAATGAATATTTATTAATTTCACTTTATTTCGATCTCCACTTCTAACTCCACCTCAATCTTCTACTTTCCTAATTATGTTGCACTTAACTTCACTAATCTTCAATTTTCCTCTCCACTTGGAAATGCCACCTTTCTCATTTGTCTTCACTTAACTCATCCTCACATTCAATCTTGTCCATCGATTGCAATTGATCATGTCCATCCAATCAACCTTTAAAATCTATAAATTGAGCTCTCATGTCTCATTATCATAACCACACCCTTTCGATTATCCTTGCAATCATGCTATTGAATCACCCTTGCTTTTGTCACATTTGTGCACTCACCTATTTGAGAGCTACATCCAATTAGAGGAGAAAGAAAAATGATGGAATGGAATGAAGGAGATGCATAGTGTTAGTTTGCATAGTTGATGTTCATTTCATTTTGATAGCTTTATTGGTATGATTAGGATGTTATCTTACATGATATTTAGCTTTTCGTGGTTGGTGTTATGATATCATGTTTGTTCTAACCCATTTTCCTAGTCGACGGGAAACATTGGAGAAAATAAAATTGAAATGGAGAATCCACAAGCATAGATTAGATGGTTTAGTCATTGAAAGACATGAATAGTAGTCACAAGTATAAGTGCAAGATTCAAAATAGAACAAAATGAAGATTAAAATATTATTAAACTCTCTATTTTAAATCATATAAAATAGACATGAATATTAGTGAGAAGGTTAAAATAGTATTAAACTCTCCATTTTGAATCATATTAAAACTTTTGATTGAGTTAAATGAATATTATACAAAACGAATGCATAACAATCTTACCAATGCAAAAAAATCTATTTGTTGAAGTTGATTGCTCAGATGCAATGAATGTGGTTACCCAAGGATTTGCATAAGACTTCTACAATATGTACCAGTAAGTTCTTAAAAATGTGATTTTTTAATGAAAATTTGGGTTAAAATTATTTATGTTTGAATAGGGATGTGAATGGTGAGAATTATATGATTTTTTTATGAAATTTTGGGTTAAAATTATTTATGTTTGAATAGGGATGTGAATGGTGATAATTTGATCTTGGATGAGTGATGGAGATTGATTGAAAGTGGGTGGAGAATCTTGATAGGCTAAAATAGACAAAAGGAATTAAAACATATCTTTCATGGGATTTAAAGTCAGTAAGAGTAATTAATTGTTTTTATTTGTGTGTTTTGGCTAATTAGTTGTATGGAATAAAAAAATGAGAAAATCATGGATTTATTATGGAATAGGAATGGATGGTAAGAATTTTTAATTATTTATAGAGAAAAGAGTGAAAATAGATTTATTTATTCATTCTAAGATAAATGAATGAGTATTAGCCTAAAAATTATTTAATTAACTAGTGGTGGATAGATAAAAAAGAATCACCATGAAAATGGAGAAATTTTGGTATAGTATTAGGATGTGATCTTAGATGTGATGTTAGAAGATGGTGAGAATTTTGCATTTTATCTATCTTTGAAATGGCATTGTGAAGTAATAATGTTTCAAACAAAAGTAGACATAGGCACTCAACGAGACAAAATAAGATGCTTCAAGTATTGAGATTTTGATTTTACAATTAACTGATGGTTTGGATGTTGATTGATTGGTTCTATTGAATGATGATTAATGATTGAAGTGGATGATTAAGATTGGGTTTGATACCTCGACATTTGGATAGTTTTGTACTATTGATTTTGACTTTGGATGATCTTGTTTATGTCATGTCTCATCTTTTGGCTTGATTGAAAGAATGAAATAAAGTTGATTTAGATATTAATTAGATAAATTTTGATCAATTTTAAAATGAATAAATATGACATAATAATGATGTATTTAAATTTGCAAATGAGAAAATGATGATCTAATTATGATAGTGTATGTTTTCCTTAACATGTACATGTATTGATTATGATTTTGATCACTGACCTAATGACATACAAATGAGTTTGAGTGAATGCAGGTTTGGTTGAAGATGGGAACATGGTCAAGGAGAGGAGTCTAGCCATTTGGTAAAGAATGGATGTGATGGAAACTAACGCACACACCACTTAGTCTCATGTAGCAATTGCATATTTAGATGATATAATGGATGCTTTGGAGTGCTTTATAGTGCTTGCATACTAACATTACTGCATTACCAGAATCATTATGAAAATGGATTTAAACTTGCATATCATATTGTGACTATGTATACCTTTGCTTTGATGATAGGAATATGTTGACTTCCTTGATATGGCTATTATCATTTGATATATGCTTCATATGCACATGACAAAAAAATGAATAAAACACTTACAACATTTGAATACATATAAATATGACTACATCGACACACACATATGTAATGTATGAACACGTATATATACATATTCATGTGTACGCATATGACATACACTTATGAACATTTATGACGATATAGGCACACTTATACATATTATCATAAGAAAATTACAATACATATTTGATCAAAAACACCAATTCCATTAAGAAGTTGATGTGTTTAAAAATGAAAACATACTTGTATTGTACAACATTGTGTATTCATATCAAATGTTTATTTCTTAAATTCCAATGATATGTTCATGCTATATATAATACATTGAATTGACTTTCACGTACCAAGATTGGAAAGGTCAATTTCCACGAAGGCAAAATATGCATATTATTATGACATTTGAAACATAGCCTTAAAGCATCAAAGTAATACATTGATGCCAAATTTTTGAATGCTTAAACAATCCCTAAGTTTTTTATGCATGCTTGGCAATTGCTCCTGACATTTCACAATTATAACTAGTTGTTACACATGCAAAATCAGAAATAGATTTAGTGTGACATCCATTAGGAAGTTTGCATATTAATCAATTTAAAATAGTATTATTCCTTCTTTGTAACGTTGCCAAAATACTATATGCTAGTAAATACAAACGCATGTGATTCCTTCTTAATATTCTCTTATTTCTTGAATTAATCGAATAAGATAGTCATTATCAATGGAGTTTATATTATTAACAGTTTGTTATTGATCAGAAGTTGTATTGTAATAGAATCTGAAACAAAATCCTTTTCTCATGAATTTATATGATAAATCAAGAATTAGATAAAAATTGAAAAGTAGAACATTATGAAATAGGAATAGTAGGAACAATTAGGAACAAAATAACTCTCTTATTTTTTATGTTAAATTTGAAAATTTAGAAGTTAGAAGAACTCTTTCATAATTGCATTTCACATGAACCTAAAAACATAGTTAAATCTATTATATCTATCGACATAAAATTTAAAAGAGACTAAGAATTAGAATAATATGCATAAACAATTTGAATTCTTGTTCAACTGAAAACTAATCATTTTATAACAAAAAATATAGTGAATTGGATATTCTTGAGAATGTATACACATATGAAGTATGTCTCATATATGTATATTTTGAATAAACATACAAGTGATATACCTTCTATTTTTTTATTGATTTTAAATGAATTTCTTAAGCTATTTTCTTTCTCTATCTGTTGTATAAAATTTGTATTCTTATCTTTTCTAGAAACTAGTAATCTCGAAAAGGATATCACACTTAGCCCATGATTTTTCATACATAAACAGAACATAGAAGATAAAACAGAGTACTCAACTGCATTATGCAAATTACAATTGTATTTTTTTTTGAATAAAAGGGATAAAAACTTTATTGAAGATCAGACACAAAAACTACAAGGAGGACCAGAGCCCCAAGGCCCCAAAAAAAGAGCCCTAGGCCTAGACCAAGATCAGCCAACATCATAACTATCCATGTCCTTAGCAAGAATCTTTCGCAAGACTTGACAGTAATCTGGGAGAGATGCTCCCAACCTTCAATCTTCCAATCACTATCATGTTTTGAAGCCCACTTAGCCAAACAATCAGTTGCTCTATTCCATTCACGAGGAATGTGGATGAAAGACACCTGCTCCATTAAAGAACTAATCTGAAGAATCTAATGAACAATCCCTACCAGTTGCCAATGAATCGCACTCACCTTTTGCTCAGTCAACAAATTAACAATAATTTATGAATCTAATTCACAAATAACCTTCCTACGACCCAACTCCCAAGCCCGCTCCAGGGCATAGAGAATAGCAAGTCCCTCCATATAATTATTAGATTGCCTCCCTTTATGCACCGAAAAGAAGAAAACCGCCTCTCACATACAATTCCTACCTAGCCCACCAACCCCTGCAGGGCCTAGGTTACCCCTGGAGGAGCCATCGATGTTAATCTTGATAATCTCATCTTGAGGGGGTCTCCACTTTCCCACCCTTTGGACCTTCTTCATAGCACATCTACCTCTTTTGACACAAGTGGAGGCAGGAGACAACTCATGCCAGCCCAACCTACACACAATATCCGCCTCATCTCTATGCAAAGGAAAATTCACCTCACATTTAGCTTCCACCATCTCCCGAATCATAACCATGGTTCTATTCCATACTTGTTGCACTAACAGTCTGGCCTCACGAAAGATCTTTCTGTTCCTCTCAAGCCAAATCTGCCAGAGTATAAAGATGGGCCCAATATACCAGACTGTTTGGAGGAAGGAGGACAAGATAGGAGGTCTGCCCAAACTGCTCCAAAATTCTACCAAAGAATCAATGTGAACACACGGACACTTCCACACCCCCCACCAGTAGTGCCAAATAAGCATAGAGAAGGGGCATTTGAAGAATGGATGTGAGGAGTCTTCCTCCCCATTACCACACAAAGCACAAATAGAAGGCCCCAAGAATCCCCGCTTGTGAATATTATCCCAAGTTAGGCATCTATTCAAGGCCAGAGTCTAAACGAAGCAGTTGCACTTTGGCCAAGAAAAATTGTTCCAAACCTGTTTCCACCAGTGCACCTCTCTTCCCTCCAATCTTCGGTTCAAAAGTTCCCAGTAACCACTAGCTACAATAAAGATGCCCTTAGGATTCGGAGACCAGGCAAGTCCATCCCTACCCTTGAGGGTACTACAGTGTCTACTCGCTAGAATGCCTTGCAACTTAGCACACTCTTCCTCCATCCCAACAACCAGTCACTCACTATGAGCCTTCCACCTCTCCAACTCCAGCCGCCCACACCGGTAAACAGCCTTGAAGTCACTCACCCTTGACTACCCTGCCTCCAAAAATCTTTGGCTAAGGTTCCCAAGATTAGGAATCTAAACAAGGATGGGGGGGTACCCATCCCAAAAGTCGTTCCAGAAAAGGACCTCTTCCCCCCTCCTGCAGATCCAAAAGAGTCCCTCCTTAATGAGAGATGCCCCCTTCTTGAGAGTATACCAAATCGTTGAGCCTTTTCCCTCGAGTGGATATCTTGGAACCTCCTGTACTGGGATCCTTTGCATATATTTGTAGGCCAAAAGCTTAGCCCAACCATGATCCTGCTCGACACACCACCTCCAGTACAATTTAGCCGCCAGAGCCTCCCTGAATAAAATAGCTTGCCTTAAACCAAGCCCCCCCAACTGCTTTGGGCTACACACCAAGTCCCAATTGACTAGACTCCATTTGGAGGAGGATAGATTGCATGCCCATAAGAATTGCCTTGCCAAAGAGTCCAAGCCCTTCAAGAACCACATAGGAGCCACTTGAAGCATATAACGATAAATCAGAAGAGCCTGAACCACTGACTGAATCAGTTGCACCCTCCCAGTGAAAGATAAGCATCTGTGAGTCCAATGTTCCACCTGCGAGTGAAATTTATCCAAAATACCCTGTCATGACTCCGGAGGAGGGTTACTAGGAGAGATAGGAATACCCAGATAAGTCAAGGGCAAATTGCCCACTTGGAACCTCAAGATAAGAGCAATCCTCCTTTGAATAGATCCAGGAGTGTTGAAGAAAAGGATAAAAGACTTATCTTCATTGATCAACTGACCCGAGGCCACCAGATAAACATCCAAAACCTTCCGCAGATTAGTAGCTTCTCTAATCCGAGCAAGTCCCATCAAGGTCGTGTCGTCAATAAACTGCAAATGAGACTAAGGCTGAAAGTCATTACCCCAACTCCACCCTTGAATACTACCCAAACCCACATTATGCTTGATCAGCCTCCCCATACCCTCAGCCAGGAGAATGAATAAGTAAGGGGAGAGGGGGTCCCCCTGGCGGAGGCCCCTAGACGCACCAAATAGCTCAGTGTGATCACCATTGATTAGCACTGAGAAAGAAGTGGACATAACACAACTCATAACTCATTGGATCCATTCCTCAGCAAAGCCAAAAGCCCTGAGGATCTTCTGGAGGAAGGACCAACAAACTTTATCGTAAGCCTTAGCCATATCCAACTTGATAAACATAGCTTTATCTTTGGAGGATGTCATAGAATGAATGGTCTCCGTAGCAATGACCGCACCATCCAAAATTTGACGCCCTTCCACAAACCCGCTATGTTCCTTTGAGATAACAGCCCCCAGACACTTCTTCAGCCTCTCTGCTATCAGCTTAGAAATGATCTTGTAAATCACATTGCAGAGAGATATAGGGTGGAACTGGCCTAACCTATCGGCCCCATCACACTTAGGGATTAGCGCAATGAAGGTCGCATTCAAGGCCCGAAGCATCTGTTTGTTCCTCTGGAACTCTTGGACTACTTCCAGTGAGTCCAATTTGATGATATCCCAGAACTCTTGAAAGAATTCAACCGGGAACCCATCCGGTCCAGGAGCTTTTCCTTTCCTCATGTGAAAAACAATCCTCTCGAGTTCTTCCAATAAAATAGGACCCATTAGCTACTCATTCATCTCCCTAGTAACGAGAGGAGGAATGCAAGCGAGAACATGGTTCTCCTCCACCAATTCCCCCTGAGAATCCTCACTAAAGAGGGATCGTAAATATTGTAGAGCCTCCCTAGAAAACTCCTGCAAGGATAATAACATCTCACCTCTATCATTGACCAGAGCAGAAATGGAGTTTCCATGGCATCTTGCTTTCACAGAGCTGAAAAAGAAAACAGTGTTCTTATCGCCTGCTTGAAGCCAATCAATACGAGCTCTTTGTTTCCAGTAAATTTCTTCCCTGAGTTCCCATTCCTCTAAAACCTTGAGAGCCCCGTCCTCCTCCCTAAGCAAGGCTTCAGACAAATTCTGCTCTCTGATTTCACTGGTGATGCCATTTAACACTATTTGTGCAACTTTCTTAGCATGAAAAATGTTCCCGAAACCCTGCCTATTCCACTGTTTAAGCTGAAGCTTAACAAACTGCAATTGCTTGGCAAAAGTATACATAGCAGTGTCAAAGTTCGGTCTCCCCTTCCTCCACCACTGCTCAACAAGAGCCTGCAAAGTGAGATCCCGAAGCCACATAAGTTGGAATTTGAAGGAAGCAGAGCGAGCAACCCAGGCAGAAGAAGAGACCAACTTGATAGGCCAATGGCCAGACCCTCTCCAGTCAAGAATATCAGAACTTGTGGACCACCCCCCACCAACCCAAGAACTGGAAACCAGAAATCTATCGAGCCTCTCAGTAATCCAATACTCCCCCACTCTCCTATTGTTCCAAGTGAACAAACCATTACCAGGCTTAATGTCAACCAGATGCAGTGAAGATATACTATCCCGAAAGAGAAAAGAAGAAGGATCCAACCGCATGACACCCCCTTCTTCTCACTCAACTCAATGATAGCATTGAAGTCTCCCACCATAATCCAAGGATGAAAAGGGACCAACCTTCGCATACAAGAAATATGAGACCATAAGTTTTTCTTGCCCTAAAAATCAGTGGGGGCATAGATATTAGTAAACAAGATAAGATCTCTAGTCTCAAGACTAGAGGCAACCCCGGATAACGAAGATCTGGAAGCCACCCACCAGAGAGGGCGAATCTTTGAAGGATTCCAAAGACATGCCACCCCTCCAGAGAAACCAACTGCCCCAATACACTGACACTCGCCTCGCCCCCAGAGCTTCAGCACCAACCCCATCATACTCTCCACCAAGAGTTTAGTTTCTTGCAAGAACAGGACATTAGGTGAATGATTCTTAATCAATTCCCGAACAACTTTTTGTCTAGGGCAGTTGTTTAAGCCCCTCACATTCCATGAAAAGACAATCATTTATGAGGATTGGAAAAGTGAGAGTCCAAAGTCTTTACTGACCCTAACTCAACCAAATTCTTTCTCATCAATTTGATTTTATCCAAATCCTTCTTTCTGCTAACCTTTGAGTTTTTCTCCGAAGCACTTTTCGTAATATCTTTTTGATGAAGACCTAGGTGAATAGAAGACTTATTAGTTTTAGCTCCAGCCAGTTCCAATTTCAGAGCTATCGGGGAACCCTCCCCCCCCAACCAAATTCACCTTCGAAACAGGAGTGAGTCCCAACTCGGCCCCTACTGTCTTCTCCATCTCCATTTGTTGGCTTCCAATCACTAGCAAGGCCTGGGTAAAATCCTCCATAACTCTTTCCGGACTCCCCCTGAAGCACCTTGGTCCAAAGGGGTTAACCCCAGATTCATTTCCTATTGATTGAGGTCGTCCAATGCTTCAAATCTGTTAAAGGTATCCTCCTCCTGTCTCTCCTAAAGGGACCTCTTCTAGCCTCGATTTTTGTTCCTTGTCTTAACTGAAACAAAACCATCAGCACCCACAACCTCGGCCGACATACCAACTTTTCCTTTATCAACCTTATCTTGACTCTGGGCCGGTTGTTGAGGTTGGCGCACCACTGGTTTATATCTAGGGCACTTACGCTGTAAATGACCATACTCATGACACATACGACAACGAAAAGGTAAAGTCTCATAGTCTAGCTACTAAACCCATGAGTAAGAACCTGCACACATATCTATAGCATCTGGCAAAGGTTTACTAAGATCAATTTCAACACAGATGCGTGCAAAGGTCATTACCTTTCTCCCTAGGGTTTGCGTTGAAGATCAATTGGCTTCCCAAGCAGTGCGGCCAACATCCGTAACACATCCTCCCGACAACACTCCACTGGAAAATGTGGTAAACGAACCCACACTGGAACCCTATTTGGGAGCTCCTCCAAAGGGTTAAACCTTGCATGCCAAGGTTTGATGAACAACCCCGCCTGGTTGTAAAAATATGAGCCTCCTTCAAAAACCCTATTGCAATCCTCCATACAGTTGAAAGTAACCATGAAATAGTTGTTTGCCAGCAGCATAATCTCCATTTCCCCATCTGGTGCCCAAGTCCTTTGCGCCTAGTTTTCCAAGAACTGCAAGAAAATCCTCATTCCCAAAAATTTGCAATATAGCGAGTATTTTGAAAAGTACTCAACGTCTTTAGCTATCATCTCAGAAGGAATAACCAACTTCGGCCTTTCACTGCATCTCTTCGGACAACCATTAATCTTCATAAGGCGAGAACTACCAGCACTCCCAGACCTCGGTTTTGATGAGAAAAGATTATTGGTAAATGTCTTCATACTTTGAAGTGGGGGTTTTGAGCCCACCGCAACACGGAAGTCCATGGCAGGAGCCCCCTGCGAAGCCTCACCACCAAAACACGACATCGGGAGGCAAAAAGAATTAAAAGGTAACAAAAGAAAGCCAAGTACCCCAATCCAAAGGGCCCCTTAAGAAAGCGTGGCCCCCAAGACGCCACCCCTCCCACGTTCCTCCAAAGGAAGAGGCCAACTGAATCCCCCAGACCCACGGGAGACCCACAGCCGGCAGCAGTCTGGAAACCTACTCCCGCACAGCCCAAACTTCACCCAACGACCACCGTAGCTGCCCTCACACCCACGACTAAAACCTGCCCTCTGCTCTCCCCCGACACCCTGCACTTCCCTCCCCCGCCGCACCTGCAACAACGCCTCCCACGAGCTAGGGCCTCGAAACCCTAGCTCGGTCGCTCGCGATCCCCGCACGCACGCCATCTATATTTCATTACAATTGTATTTAAATCTGATTTCTTATCTTTATTTAAGTTACTCCTTTATTAAGAACATATGCACATATATATGTCTATAATTATATACACATACATGTGACACTCCTTGTAAACAAAAATGTATTATTGTTCTTAAAAGATGTCTACGTCATAACATATCATACCTACAACTGATCATAAGTGCATTAGTCAATACATATGAATAGCCATGTAGAAGAGTGTAACGGTATTGCATTTGAACAACCATGTAGATTAATGAATTAATATGTTTGCATATGAATAGTCATGCAGAAGAATGTAACAATATTGCATATGAACGATCATGTAAACTAATGAATCAGTATATTTGCATATGAATAACCATATAGAAATGTGTTGAATAACTTATCATAGAAAGATGCATAGATATAGGTTCATTGGCATATGTTTGCATTATGTGTTTGTTAAGCTATGTTTATGGGAAGGGGTGTTGAATATGGGTATACAAAGAAGGATGATCCTCTTTTTGAGAAATTCCATGCTTTATAATGGCTTTGGACAAAGCCTATTTCATTGAATTAGATTAAATGTCTAGCAAATTTTCTTAATGTGTTTCTCTGTTGTATCCTGATAATATGACATTCCATTATCATATAGTAGATGTGCTTGTAGATGTATTAGGTTGCACCATGGTTTCCATCATGTCATTGTTTTCAGGTAGCTAGGCTCTTTGTGTAGGGTTGATGGTTCTTCATGTCATGAAGAACACTAGGGAAGCATAATTGCTTTATGGTTGGGCAAAAAAACATCTGGGCCATGTTCCCATCCTCAGCTTGTAAATGACCTTGTCATTGATGGCGAGCAAGGATGATTTATATATGCAAAATTTATACTTACTATAAATAGTATTTCATGTTGGATTTGTTGGCATTTTGGCATTAAGTTGTCATTGATGTCAACCGGCATGATGGATATTCACATGAGTGTGAGTAGAAAGAATGAAGACCTACCGGTAAGTTACAAACTAGTCTGAAGGTTGGTTGCTTATTTATGATGAAGAGGCAGAATGTGAAAGTTGTCACAAACCACTGGAGGTGTAGATGTGTTACCAGTATAGTGTGCACTACTAGTTAGTAGAAGAAGATGACCTTACTGGTAAAGGCGTGTACCGGTATGAGTTTGTTGAATGATTAAGTCTGAACCGATTGTGTGTCGATGAATAGAGTGATTGACCACCGTGATGTCTTGTGGAGACAAGATGGCAAATAGGAAGAGGTTGGTAAAACCATCATCGACACAGTTGGTAAAACTGTCTATCGACATAAATGAAACAACCACAAATCACGGGATTGTATCTGACCATTGTGGCTCGAGGAAGAAACAATTACAGAGGAATATTAGGGAGTAGTTGGCACCTGAATCAATGCAAAGGAAATCTGATTCAGGAAGTCCTCGAAAAGGAAATAGTTGAAGTGTTTTTATGTGTCAACGGATTTCAAGGCAGGAGATCTTGTTCAAGATTGCTATTTTCAGCAAATATGCATTGGATAATGGAAACCGTGTATAGATGCATCCTTGAAGGACAGGTGATCAATCCAAGACAGGCTGGATCTGATCTCATGAAGATTGTGTCGGGAAGAGGAAACCCTAACCGCTCTGAAGTTTGAATTGCTTTATGGCGGGAAATCACGGGATAAAAGAGGAGAGCTCAAAACAGAGCATGTTGATGTTGCAGATAAGAGGAAGAGAAAAGAGAGAGAGTTAGTAAAAGGAAGAATTACTAACCTCAGAAATAGTTGTAGTATATGTGAGCAAGCATACCGGTGAGAGGATTCTACCGGCATAACTACAGTTTTGCATTTGAGCCTAACCGGCAAAGTGTGGCAGAGCAGGCAGCATCCAAGTGTGACACAGAGTGTTGAGAGATTGTGTGAGAGAGGGAGAGAAAGATAACAAAGGAAGAGAATCAGAGAAAGTAATCTCACAACCAATAGTGTGAGATTTTGTGGAGGAGAAAATGCTATCAACCGGCAGTGAGTTATTTGATCAAAGAGTTGCAGAATTCATTTGCAACAAGAAGTCTTAATTGTATTCAAATAGTATTTCAATATACATCACCAAGTTGAAGCTTGGTGCAGGGGTTGGTGCTCCTTGGGTTCGTGCCCTAAACCTTTGTAATTCAGTGTTTTACCTGTGAGGCTGGATTGGAGCAGTAGTCTCCAATAGCTTTTCTCACCGAGGTTTTTCCCACATTGGGTTTTCCTTGTAAATCTGGTCTTGAGAGTTACATTTGTGTAAATGATCTCTTTAGCTTTCTTTCTTGTTCTACCGGTTTGACTGTTTAGTGTTTAAGTGAATATCTGATATTCTGAAGTTTATTTGAAAGTCAAATAGTTTAGGAACCACTGATTCATCCCCCCCTCTCAGTGGTATTTTATGTTCAACAATTGGTATCAGAGCGTAGGTTCCCGGTTATCTTTAAAACCTTGGCTAGATTCTGGACTTTAAATACAATGGCAAGAAATGAGTCTGCTTCCTCAAAAGCCCCCATGTTTGATGGATCCAACTATGCCTTTTGGAGGAGAAGAATGGAGACCTATATTTCCTCCCTGGATTTTGATGTGTGGATGTCTATCAAGAATGGGTATGTTGTTCCTAATGCTCCTCCCTCTGAATTAGATGCCAAAAAGGAGTATGAGAATAATGCAAAGGCCAAACATGCTATCTTGAGTGAACTATTTAATAATGAATTTGTCAAAGTCATGCACTATGTTTCAGCAAAGGAGACTTGGGACAAATTGCAAAGGTTGTTTGAAGGAGATGCAAAAGTCAAAGAAGCCAAGTTGCAAGCACTAAGGGGCCAACTAGAAAGCATCAAAATGAAAGATGATGAAAAGATTACAGACTATCTTCATAGATTCGATGAAACTGTGAATACTATTAGAGGACTTGGAGAAGAGATTGCAGATGAGATTCTTGTCAAGAGGTACTTAGATCTCTCACACCCAAGTACGACCATAGAAGAAGCCAAGGATATAAATACCTTTAGAATGGATGAGTTATTTGGATCTCTGACAGCCTATGAGATGAGAACAACTGGTGATACTTCCTCAAGGAAAGAAGCAGCATTCAAAATCACCAAAAAGGGCAAAAAAGAAGCTACTCATAAAGAATCCAGTGAAGACTCCAATGCAGAAGTAGAAAACTTTGTTAGAAATCTCAAAAGAGGATCCAACCGGTACAAAGGAAAGCTACCACTTAAATGCTTCAAATGCGGGAAGGTAGGACACTTTAATGCAAATTGCCCTCACAAAGAAGCCAATGGAGATGAGCCAAGAGAGTTCAGAAGATTGCTGGAAAAGACAGAGAAAGGAATGACTACCGGCAAGGAAAGAGAGGCTACCGAAACCAGAACAACATATATACTATTGAGGATGACACAACAGATGAAGAAAATGCATCAGAAGATGATTACCATGAGAACGACAAAAAAGTCAATCTCTTCATGGCACTTGATAGACCTGTTGATGAAGATGAGGAAGAGGAGGATATTGAAGCTGAAGTGGATTTGGAGAGCGAACTTATCAGTGCTCTTGAGGAATTGAGTAAAACAAGAAGAGAACTCAAGAAGGTTAAGCTTGTTGTAGTAGATGAACAAGATCTCTTGAAGCAATCCTTGGATGAGTCCAGTAAAGTTATATCTAACTTGAAATTGCAGCTAGAAGAAACTAAGAGGATTTGTGAAGCTACAGCCTCTGATCTGACAAAGAAGGAAAAGGAGCATCAAGAGTTGGAAGCAGAAATAGTAAAGCTCGAAAAGGAGATTGAAGAAAGTAAAGAAGAAATAAAAATAAGGAGCAACTATGAAGGCAACACCGAGGCTTTAGACAAGATGTTGAGCAAACAGAAGCAATCCAAAGACACCCGTGGCTTAGGCTTTGAAGAAGGTGAAATTTCAACCCACAAAGATAAATCTGACAAAGAAATAATGGTCTCCTCTTCAATTAAAGGTGAAGAAAAGAAGACATTCACTGTAGGCAAGGATACTGGCAAAAAGACATATGCAAATGTTGTTGGAAACCGCCACTCAACTCAGTATACAACAATGAACCGGAGGTCACACTTCTTGTACCAACATGCAGATCCAAGAAGAAATGCAAGAATTGACCGTGAAGGATTCACCAGACTCAACAACATGAAGGGAAGACCCCCAATGAGGCAGTTCCATTCAGGACCAAGATGACCTGATCAGTATGTTTCAAACTTGCATGGTTACTGTTACCGGTGTAACAAATTTGGGCATAGAATAGATGGTTGTAGACTAATCAATAAGCCCTCTGTGTGTTATGAAAGTAAAAATCCATTTAATGCACTCCTAGATATGATTTTTTTCTGTTATCAGTGCAATGGATATGGTCATAAGATTTTTGGTTGTAGAAAGAATAAACTAGTATCCTACAATAATTTTAAGGATGTTCCCTTAAATGAAAATGTAAAATGTTATAACTATCAAGAGTTTGGACACATAGCAAAGTTTTGTAAAAAATAGAAGATCAAGCAAAAAAAGACAAATCCAGATGAAGAGATGGAAACTGAACCTGAGCTCAATATAGTAGCTGACAAGAAGAAGGAGACCAAATCAGTTTGGGTTGAGAAAGAAAAGGAAAAGGTTGAATCAAGTCTCAGTACAGACTGCCCTACATGCTGAAAGGAAAAATCTAAGGGTTGTAGATAGTGGTTGCTCAAACCATATGACTAGTGACAAAAGGAAATTCATTAAACTTGAAGACTGGAATGGTGGTTCAGTAAGGTTTGGAGACAACTCCTCCATCAAAATAAAGGGAAAAGGAACTCTAAGCATTGATGGAAAACTGAAGGCACACGATGTATATTATGTGGAAGACCTAAAGCACAATCTGCTGAGTGTGAGTCAGATGTGTGACAAAGGTTACAAATTCACGTTTGACTCAACCGGTTGCCAGATAAAGAAATACAGTACTGGTAAAATTGTGGCAGAAGGAAAGAGAACAGATGGAAATGTTTATAATCTAAAGGAATTCTATGAGTCCCAATGTACGTTAGGACAAGTAGATGAAAGTTGGTTGTGGCACCAAAGATTAGGCCACATAAATTTTGATAACCTAGTTGCAATAAGCAAAAAAGTATGTGTGAGGAACATTCCACCCATCATCAAACCGGTAAACACATTTTGTGATGAATGTGTAAAAGGTAAGCAAACTAAAGTGAGCTCCAGGACAAAAGAGCACAACACCTCAAGACCACTTGAAATCGTGCATAGAGATCTGTGTGGTCCAACTCGAACAAGAGCACTTGCCAGTGAAAGATACTTTATGCTCTTCATTGATGACTACTCAAGAATGACATGGGTCACCTTTCTGCAAGATAAATCACAAGCATTTGAAAGATTCAAGATCTTTCGAAAGATGGTGGAAAAAGAAAGTGGGTACAAGTTAAAATGCCTAAGATCAAATAGCTATGGAGAGTTTACATCAAATGAATTTGAATATTATTGTGAAAAATGTGGAATTAGAAGGCTATTAATACTCTGCTCCTAGGACACCACGGCAAAATGGTGTGGTAGAAAGGAAGAATAGGACAGTCAAGGAGATGGCTAGAACCATATTAAATGAGGCCCACTCTGCCAGACACATATTGGAAAGAAGTTGTTCATACTATTGCATATACCTTAAACCGGGTTCAATTAAGAACAAACAACAAAATGACACCTTATGAGTTGTGGTATGATCGGAAGCCTTCGGTCAAATACTTGAAAGTTTTTGGAAGCAAGTTTTTTATCAAGAAAGACATGGATGGTCTAGGAAGTTTTGACTCCAAGAGTGATGAAGGAATCTTCCTTGGTTACTCATCTAACAACAAGGCCTACAAGTGCTACAACAAAAGACTAAGAAGAGTTGTTGAGAGTGTGCGTGTAAGATTTGATGAGCATATGCAGAAAGAATTCCAACCACAAATCAACCGGTATGATAACTCCAGTGATGAAGATGATGAAGCTCAGTCAGACATTGAACCAGAGGAAGCATCCAAGAAGGGTCCCAATTGGTATGTACAACTAAATCATCTGAAAGAACAAATTCTGGGAAATAAGAGTGATGGTGTGCATACTAGAAAAAGACTTGCTCGGAATGATGAACAAGTCAACCTATGCCTGATGATTGAAGTTGAACCCAAAGCATTCAATAAGCCCATCAAAAGACAAGAATGGATGGATGCCATAGAAGAAGAACTGCAACAGATTGAGAAGAACAGAACTTGGGAATTAGTCCCTAGACTGGAAGATAAGAACATCATTGGCACTAAATGGGTCTACCGGAACAAGATGAATGAAGAAGGTAAGATTGTTAGGCATAAAGATAGACTAGTGTGCAAAGGATACTCTCAAGTAGAGGGGATTGACTTTGAAGAAATATTTGCACCGGTAGCTAGATTAGAAGAAATTAGAATGTTTCTAGCCTACTCTGCCTACAAGGGATATAAAGTATACCAAATGGATGTAAAATCTGCCTTTCTAAATGGAAATTTGGAAGAAGTGTACATGTAACAACCAAAAGTTTTTCTGCTACATGATGATGAGACATTTGTGTGTCAATTGAAGAAGACCTTGTATGGTCTAAAGCAAGCTCCTAGAGCATGGTACTCAAGACTAGATCAGTATCTGAACGAGCAGGGATTCAAAAAGGGAAGTGCTGATAGAAATTTGTATATAAATAAATATGGGAGCCACATGATCATTGTGGTTGTGTATGTAGATGACATCATCTTTGGAGGCAACAAGGACACCCTCTGCAAAGAATTTGCTGATCAGATGCAGTCAGAATTTGAAATGTCGATTCTTGGCGAATTGACTTACTTCCTTGGTTTGCAGATAAAGGAATCTTTATCTCACAAATCAAGTATGCAAAGGAGATGTTGAAAAAATTCCAACTGGAAGATTGTAACTGGTAAGTACCCCCATGGTGACCGACAACAAATTGAGAAAGAATGATGATTCACCGGTGGTGGATCAGACTCTGTACAGATCCATGATAGGTAGTCTACTATATCTAACTGCTTCAAGACCGGATATAGTTCAGGCAGTATGCATGGTGTCCAGATTCCAAGCTGCACCAAACCAGTCACATATGAATGTTGTTAGCATAATTTTTAGGTACCTAGAAGGGACGCTCAGCTATGTTTTGTGGTATCCTAAACAAGGAGATTTTATATTAGAAGCATACACTGATGTTGATTGGGCAAAAGAGCACAAGTGGTGGTGCATTCTTTCTAGGTGACCAGTTGGTCTCATGTCATAGCAAGAAGCAGGAAACAGTCTCTCTATCTACTGTTGAAGCTGAATACATTGATGTTGCTACATGTTGCTCTCAGGTGCTTTGGATGAAGCAAACTTTCAAAGGCATACAGGTGGACATCACTAATCCTATTCTCATCCAGTGTGACAATTCGAGTGCAATCAACATAGCAAAGAATCTAGTCATGCATTCCAGAACAAAGCACATTGCTATCAAGTATCACTTTACCAGAGAGAAGGTTGAAGGACAGGAGGTAAGGATGGATTATGTTCCTACTAGTGAACAAGTAGTAGACATTTTCACCAAACCATTACTGGTAAGTACTTTTGAGTACCTCTGACATAAGTTGGGAGTTGTATCATCTGTCTAGGAAGGCTTTATGTGGATCAGGGGGAGCTCAGTATGGATCAAAGGGGGAGTGCACAGTACCCTTTGTCATTGTGTCAAAGGGGGCGAAATGTATCAATACAGACTATGTTGCGAAAAGTTGACATTAATGCCAAAGGGGGAGATTGTTGGCATTTTAGCATTAAGTTGTCATTGATGTCAACCGACATGATGGATATTCACATGAGTGTGAGCAGAAAGAATGAAGGCCTATTGGTAAGGTACAAACCGGTCTGAAGGTTGGTTGCTTGTTTATGATGAAGAGGCAGAATGTGAAAGTTGTCACAAACTACTAGAGGTGAAGATGTGTTACCGGTATAGTGTGCACTATCGATTAGCAGAAGAAGACCTTGTCGGTAAAGGTGTGTACCGGTATGAGTTTGTTGAATGATCAAGTCTGAACCGACTGTGTGTCAGTGAACAAGTGATTGACCATGGTGATGTCATGTGGAGCTAAGGTGGCAAATAAGCAAAGGTTGGTAAAACTATCATTGACACGGTTGGTGAAACTGTCTGTCGACATAAATGAAACAGCCACAAATCACGAGATTGTATCTAACTGTTACGACTAGAGGAAGAAACAATGACAAAGTGTAGCGTCCTAAAATTGCGACACTTGCAATTTCGACTGCATTTGGGTCTTCACGATGGCGATGCAATGTTAAACCTGAATGGAGACCCCGAAACCTGCTTGTGACACCAAAAACTGCATTTTTCTGCACCTTGGCATGATCCCTCCTTGCACCCTACTGTCCCAGGAGGTGGGACCATGGCACCCAGCGCCTTGGTCCCTGGCCCTATTTTGGGCCCGGTCTCTTTTGGGCATCGGGTCTTTAAGTTTGCAATTTAGGAAATAATGTTTCCTGGTCGGCCTAAGGTCGAGAAAATCAGTCTATCAACCCTAATTGACAAGTATATAAACTACATTTCCTCTCTCAAAAAGGGAGGAGGACATATGTGAGCAAGGCGCGAAAGCGATATTCAAACATTCAAACATTCAAGCATTCAAGCATTCCTTCAAGCAATTGAGCATTCTAAGTCTCCATTTAAGGCTAGGTGTTGCATTCAAGACAAGGATTCAACCATTGAAGAGGAGATCACATACAACATACAACATACTACATACATTACACCTTCGCATGTAAGAATACAAACATTCTTACAACAAGGTATCAGTACTTGTTTACATTACAAACATTTACATTTACAGCATTCTCATTTCTTGGTTAATTCCAAAACCGGGGTTTGACCTAAAGGCAAACCCCTCATCCCTAACCCCCCAATCGTCCTCTCTTTTCTGTGTGTAGGTTGCAGGCACGCGGCTGTAATTGAAGATCTAGAATCCTTGTGCAGAGACGAACAGATCCACCTTCGTTTCGTGGATTTTTCGGAGGACCGTGTGCATGTCGGGCGCCATCGTCCCGTCAACTTTCATTCAAATTTGCAGAACAACACCATCTCAACATTTTACTGCTAATTCCAGGTCCATAGCTTCATCCCATATCCCTATCTCTGTTTATAAAAGAATCTTTCCTACTTTACATGCATTCCTAGTTCAATCATTCTATCTACATTTCTTTACAAAAGAGGGTATCCTTGATGTCTTAATCCTTGAAACTCATTTAGAATCCAATCCTGCATTGTGTGGGATTGGATCTTGTGGGTTTCAACCCCTCTTTTGAATGTAAAGTCCCTCCTAAGTGAAAACCATCAACCCTAGTGACCTCCCTTCTCTCTCCTCGGAGTTGGGGAGGGGAGAACGACTAGGGTTCGATTTTTCCGCTTTACACAAAGGAAGATCAGGGAGTAGTTGGCACCTGAATCAATGCAATTAAATTCGATTTAGGAAGTCCTCAAAAAGGAAACAGCTGAAGTGTGTTATGTGTTGACAGATTTCAAGGCAGGAGATCTTGTTTGAGATTGTTATTTTCAGCAAATATGCATTGGATAATGGAAACCGTGTATAGATGCATCCTTGAAGGACAGTTGATCAATCCAAGATAGGATGGATCGAATCTAATGAAGATTGTGCCAAGAAGAGGAAACCCTAACCGCTATGAAGTTTGAATTGCTTTCTGGCGGGAAATCGCGGGATAAAAGAGGAGAGCTCGAAATAGAGCGTGTTGATGCTACGGAGAAGAGGAAGAGAAAAGAGAGAGAGTTAGTAAAAGGAAGAATTGCTAACCTCAAAAATAGTTGGAGTACATGTGAGCAAGCATATTGGTGAGAGGATTCTACTAGGATAACTACAGTTTTGCATTTGAGCCTAACCAACAAGGTGTGGTAGAGCAGGCAGCATCCAAGTGTGACATAGAGTGTTGAGAGACTGTGTGTGTGTGTGTGTGTGTGTGTGTGTGTGTGTGTGTGTGTGTGTGTGTGTGTGAGAGAGAGAGAGAGAGAGAGAGAGAGGATGAGAATCAGAGAAAGTAATCTCACAACTGATAGTGTGAGATTCTATGGAGGAGAAAAGACTATCAACCGGCAGTGAGTTATTTGATCAAAAAGTTGCAGAATTCACTTGAAACAAGAAGCCTTAATTGTATTCAAATAGTGTTTTAATTTACATCGCCAAGTTGAAGCTTTGTGCAGGGGTTGGTGCCCTAAATCTTTGTAATTCAGTGTTTTACCTATGATGCTGGATTGAAGCAGTAGTCTCCAGCAGCTTTTCTCACCGAGGTTTTCCCCACATTGGGTTTTCCTTGTAAATCTAGTGCTAAGAGTTACATTTGTGTGAATGATCTCTTTAGCTTTCTTTCTTGTTCTACCGGTTTGACTGTTTAGTGTTGAAGTGAATGTCTGATATTCTGAAGTTTATTTGAAAGTCAAATAGTTTAGGAACCACTGATTCACCCCCCCTCTCAGTGGTATTCTGTGTTCAACAAGATTGTTATCATCATGTCATGAACAACACTATTGTAGTCATGTAAACTCAACATATGTCTTATGTATATGTGCTTTCTTGGAACAAGTACTTGATCTCCTAATTATATTTCATTATTTAGCTATTTATGGAGTTAATATTTTTAATTAAAATTTGATGATGTGTTAAATGAGTAGTTAGTTTAATTTCTAAGAAATTGTGGGAAAGGAAACTTATAATTTAGGGATGTCCCCTCAAGAGGACAAGTAGGTTTGATGAACATGGGTATGCTCTTTAAAGGAATTGAATAGAGATGAAATGGTTAGGAGTGAATGAAAGATATATGAATTTTAGTGTTAATGATAGGTGAAAGGATTGGTGATGAGACATAGAATTAGTTAAAGGATGGATGTTGAGGATGAAAAGATTAGTGATGGACGGAAATGAGAGACATGGAAAAGATGAATGATCAATGATAATAATGTATAATTAAAAGTGATAGATGAAATGGTTATCTGTTCCCCCCCCCACAGAATCGGACGTGAAAGTTTCCTCTCATCTGGCTCAAGTAACTATACCGTTTGGTTATTTGTAGATGATGAAGAGATAGATATGATGAAGGACTAGGTGAAGTGGATATGGAGGATGAATGAATTTTATTTTTAAGATACAAGATATGAATTTTGCATAGTATTCCAATTATTTTGAACAACTTGGTGTTTTTAATAGTGGATAACATCATGCATTATGATATGAAAAATCATGATGATGTTATTACTATGTTGTAGAATTGACCCAAAAGAAAAAGTCACAATCAAACAAATGACATATGGCACGGTGATATGAAAGATTGTGACATCATTGCCATCAAATGCCCCATAGATCAGTACAAGCTCAAAGAAAAATAAGATGACACACATTGAAGAAATCACACAAGTCAAAGAACAAATAATAATTTGTTGCTATTCAAACTAAAAATTAAAGATTGATTGATGGTGATGATAGTATTGTTGATGTGGGATTGATATATCCCAGGTACCATGTGAGTATTAGGAACAATATATCTTGGTAACAATGTAATGATATGTTTAGAAATGAACAGGGCTTCTAGAAAGATGAGGGACAAAGCTTATGGATGTTTTTGGATAGGTGCTAGGCTTCTTGGCTAGATTTGTGTGGCTTGTGTTGTTAACTATGATTTTCTTGCATTTGTATAAATTACTTAAATTTGGAATTTTTTTTTTAAATGTAACCAATGAGAAGAGAAAACCAAGTCTAGAAACAAGGATGACAAGATGATTATATGGAGTGACAAGGGGATGTTAGATAATGGAGAGGATATATGTGAGCTTCAAGATTAATGGTGTGAAGGATTAAAGATGGGATGGATGAGGTATAGATTGATGGAGGGATTCAAGATGTGATCTCCAAGGACTATGCAACTTAGGAATACCATGTCTTAGTACTAGGTATGTTGCTCATGATGTTGCACTACCATGCTCGTTGAAGGAGGTAGTATCCAATGCAAAAATGGGATATGTCAAGAAGTGTCCAAAAAATATTTTAAAATCATGTTCTTCCCTTATCAAGATCACTAGTAAGAAGGAAAAATGAATGGGTATGATTAAATGGTATGTAGATTGATAGATATGAGGGGATCATATGAATGGTTGGCTAAGGATTCTAAAAAATAATTAGAGTAGAAAAGAAGCTTGCCCTCAATCATAGACAACCCATATACAATTGATTCACACATGATACTCATAAATATTTTTTCATTGTTGTAACTTCCCAAAGCACCATAGGAATGGTTTTCACCATTAGGCAAAAAAATTATCTTCACTCTTGGTTTTTTTTCTTTTTCTTATTTTTGATTTTTTAGTTTTTCTAAGATGCTCCTCCATAAAATGATTAATATGCATAATGTCCATTGGGTCTTCTAGCTCTTAACCATTATTTCCCATGGTGGACCAATAATATCATGTTATGAGAAACACTTTCCATGAACCATGTTGTTGTAATGTGTTATATGGATGTTGTTGTAAACTTTGTTAATTCATTTTTTAGTTTAACCCAAATGTAATACCTTAATCATGGTATCATTATAACCTCTACATTAGAAGATACAACCAAGGAAAATGGAATTAACGTGGTAGGTTGGATAAAGGATGTATGGTAGTTATTTAAAAGCATGGATTAAAAGGGAGTCATTAAAGAGATGTTGTTTAATGGATTTAGTTATGTAATAGAGGTGGATGGAAGGATGGGGTTATGAAGGCATAAGAAAAATGCATGGGACCAAGGGGAATTATGATAAACAATTTTGTGTACCATGTTGATGATCTAAGTTGTAGACCTTAAATCCCTAAGATGTGATAATCTCCCAAGTGCCAAGGGTATCAAACTTGGGAAGATTAATTGGGCAACTGAGGACCAATTATTTAGATGGGTAAGACCACTTATCAAAATCAATCTTATCAGTTAAAAATCTTAGAAGAGTTGTCAGATATAGTTGGTAAAGGAAGATTGTGAATAATAAATTGGTAGTCAATAGATGAATTGCCAAGGGATATAAGGGACGTAGCACTTGTTATCACATCTGTATGTTGATTGTCTTTCAATGGAATCGTACCTATGGTGAAAGAAGCAAAGTGCTTTAACAACAATAAGGCTAAATCACAATATTCAGATAATTTGTTTTTTATTCTTGATAATATCTATTGACTTGTATTATAATCAACTATGAATCACAAAAAATACAATGTTGAATTTTAAGAAACAAAATAGGTGGAAGCCAACATTAAGAGCTTAGTACTCGATAATGTTTTAGTACATAGAAAATTGATATGATAATATTAAAAAAATGACTTTCATGAAGGGGATATTAATATAATAGCAGCACTAGAGCTAGTTCGACATCTAGAAATCGAAGAAAAAATCCCACATTTTATCAACATCTAAAGCAAGGACATGGTCATCAAAGAATGAGTCTTGATTTGGAAGAGCAAGTGGTGAAGGAACATTAGCCAAATGGTCAATCATTGTTTCACCCTTAATTATTTTTTGAGAAACAACTTAAGAGAAAATTGAGACATCCTAATAGATCTGTCTTACAAAAAAGATGCTTCAATGGGTCAAATTTTATAATGGCATGTGTAGTCACATAAATCTGTCCACTTAATTAAATGAATACTTAGTATTTATTTGATTATTTAACCATCAATTAATAATTAATTAAATTAATATTTAATTAATTCATCTTAACCCTCTTCTCCTATTAATTAAATAAATTATTCAATTTATTTGATTTAATTCACTTAACCAAATTCATACCATTAATTAAATAAATAAATCATATTTGTTTAATTAAATCTTCTCTCACATTTAAATAAATTAATATTTATTTAAATCCCCCAAAATCCCACCTCTCACATTTAAATAAATAAATCATTTATTTAAATCACCTTTATCCTCCACCCACTTGTATTTTCCTACAAAAGCAAGTTGCACAATTATTTTAAATAAATAATTTATTTAAATCACCTTTATCCTCCACCCACTTGTATTTTCCTACAAAAGCAAGTTGCACAATTATTTTAAATAAATAATTTATTTAAATCACCTTTATCCTCCACCCACTTGTATTTTCCTACAAAAGCAAGTTGCACAACTATTTTAAATAAATTATTTATTTAAAATCCTATTTATCCTCACCCACTTGAAACCTTTAATGGTTTCCCTTAAAGTATTCAAACTTGATGGCTTTAAAGTCTTCAAACTTGATGGCTTCCTTCTATAGTCTTCTTAAGACTTTAATGGTTTTCCTTAAAGTCTTCAAGCCTTTAATGGTTCCCCTCAAAGTCTTCAAGCATTTTAATGCTTTATCTTCCTTTTTCTCATTTAAATAAATTAATATTTATTTGAATATTTATCCAAATACAACTTGCACACATTTATTGAAATAAATGAATTTTTATTTTAATAAAATCCTATTTTCTCTCACCCACCAAATCCACTTGCAAAATCTAATCCCCTTCTAGATTCTTCTAACCCCTTCCTAATTAACTTAATCCATCCCCTAAATATTGTCACATTCCTAAGCAAAATGGAGTCACTTCTCAAAGCCTAAAAGTCTTTGATAACCATTAAAGGCTTCCAACCTTCAACCACTAAATGTCTCAAAGTCTTGGATAACCTTTGAAAGCTTCCAACCTTCAACCACTAAATGGCTCAAAGTCTTTGATAACCATTGAAGGCTTTCAACCTTCAACCACTTAATCCCCAAAGTCTCCAATAACCATTGATGGTTACCTCAAACCCTCCCACATGGTTAAAACATTTGTTTTGACTCAACCTCTACCCAACCCAAGGGTCTCATCAAGCCTTTAATGCTTTGACCATGATTATCTCTTAATCATTTGCACAAAGGTTTATCCTTGCATTAACTCTTAATCTAGTGGGTAATCCTAATTTAGGCTTGACCCTTACCTTCTAGATAACCATGAGGTCTCCTCAAGCATTTAATGCCTCCAACCTCTTCTCTCAACCCAATCTTATGTTGACACTTGTCACCATTTCATTGGTGCAAATTGTGCACATGGATCCCCAACTTTCAAGCTTGACCCTTGATTAAACCTTTCAATCCTGGCCATCCATTGCTCCATTTTTCCTATAAATAGAGCCCATTCCTTCATAATCCAGATCCTGAAAACTTGTATGCATTTAGGCTATAGACATTTTTAGAGAGCATTTAGCATAAGCAATCTAACATCTTGTCTTTTTGGTTAAAATACATCATTTTAGCATAAAAATAGCTTTTCATTTCATGTTTGGAGCTATACTACAATCTCAATCCTCCATAAGCATCCATAGTGCAAAAAGCTGCTGAGAGCTACACTATTTTAGAACTTGGAGAGGAGAGGAACAAGGGAGAAAGGAGCTAATATCATGTTAAGAGATAGTTGGAGATATCTCATTGTCTTACTTCTTTAGTTAGATTCATTAGCATGTTTTTAGTGTCTCCTTTGGAATGCCTTCATAGATTTAATTTTTGATTGACTAACGCTAATGCTTTGTGTGTTTTGTGTTGTTTGATCTTAAACTAACTATTTGTGTCATTTAGGAGGGCATCATTTGGTGAACCCGACGTGAATCGAACACGTAACCTTCTGATTTTTCTAACTATTTTTCTCTTTTGTGCAGATTTAAATTAGATTAAAAAGTAGATTTATATTTTTTTACTAACTTGTTTTTTGAAGTTGGTTTTAAAAATGAATTCACTTTTTATTTTGGTTTAAAATTAACTTCACATTTCAACTTTGGACTTTTAAAAAAAGAATCACACATTTGTTTGGGGCTCTTAAAAAGAATTTCATTGTTCCAAGGTAAAAAGAACCACAAACTTACACAAAAACAACTTTTTTTTTTTTTTTTGCAAGTTAGGAAACAAACTTCGTTTTGGTGCTTAAAATCAACAAGGCAAATTTTATTTATTGCATCAAGATAAAACTCACAATCCACACTTCCATTTTTGGTGCAAATAAAATTCACAATCAACTTGTCTCATTTTTAAAGCAATTTTACTTCAGGCAAACGTGTTTTTCATTAAGTTGACCAGGATTTTCAAATTCTAGTTTACTCAAACAATTGCCTTTGAAAATTAAAAAGAACACCATGATTGTTGGAGCAACATCTCCAAATAGTTAGATCACATTGCAATGGTAGATTAAAAAGAACAAGTGTTTTTCGTGCTTGGCACACTTGTGCAAAGAGTTGGTCGAGTGGTCCTACTTCTAACACATACTATCCTCTCCCTTGGCTTTCGTGGTCCTAGGTGCAAGAGAAAAGTGTTAGTAACACTCAAAATTTTATCTTTTTAAGAGAGGCCTGCCAAGAGACACATCACTCTTGGGAACGACCTTGAGCGGTAAATCCTTCGAGCCGCTATAGAAATCAGGTGTGAGCGAAAGTTGTAGCCTTGGGTATAGCTGTTCCTACAGTGTAACTGGCCGAAAGGACAAATGGGCCCCACCACCAGTTACAAGGCTCTTAAGTAAGTCACTGCAGAATGAACTTATGTCCAAAAACATCGAACATGACTAAACACCTTTAAGTAGTAGCCCACCCGTTCTATTGATTGAGGATATTTGAGATATAATTTAGTGCAAGAGCATAGATGGTTTTTCTCCCAAGATACTCACCATACATATTTCCTTGAGTAGAAATATAGCTTTTTGAAAAGTCACTTGTGGCTTGATAAAAGTGGTGACTCCCCCATCATAGGGATCATCTATTTGTTATGCTCGTGCAAGACTTAGTATATCACATCCTTACCTACCAAGGCAGGATTCATAAGGTATGTAGTACCAAAGTCGAAGAAATATCAAGATGTGGGCTAAATTTATCACAACTGGCCATTTGACCTTAGGGATAAAACGTGTTTGAAGCGTGTTCGTTTTAAAGACCAAGTACAAATTGAGCCGACTTCAGGCTTTGGAAATACACCTTAAAATACATCTAAAGGAAGGGTCATATACAAGTCCAAAGATTGGGTTGATCTAGACCCATACTCATTTGTGCCTTTGGGGCAACATTCTTGTGTTTGTGTGCTTGCTTTGTTTTCTTGTCAAAGAAAAATCAGAAAATCACTTCCCAAAAACAAAGTATTCATCCAACCAAACATCTGTCAAAACAACCAAAAACATCAAAAACAAGGTACAAACAACAAAGAGTCAAATTTTATGACCATTCTTCACATCTTGCAAAAAAAGAAGCGTCATCAGAATATCAACTTGAAAAGAAGACTATTGAGCTCAAAGGCTTTGATCAAAAGGAGGAAATTCTTCTATATAAATAGACAAATCTTTGTCTCACGTAGAGTCTTTCTGCGTCACATGCGTCTCTACCTTCAAGGAAAAACAAACGAATTTGATTCTGAATCATTGAACCGCAGAGCTTTTATGCAATATAGAGCTCTGAGTTATCACAAAAATCAAGGAGGAAAGATTAATCCCAACTTCTTCCCGAACATCTGTATCACCTACAACACAGCTCGAGAAGTGCCACCAACGCCTGAAAGGGAAGAGATAGAGTTTGTCCCATTTGTAACACAAAGTTTTTATTGAAGTTGAAAACATTTTCATCCATCATCTCACTCATACATCATCACTTCATCATCAATCCGTCCCAACTCTCAAAACATTAAGAGGTTCTTGTCCCAAGTTCTCTTTTAGATATTGCTTGAAATCAAACACATCACATCACTTTTTAGATTGTTTCTACATCTAGGATAAGCTCATCCTAAGAGACACATCTACGCAGGTTAAAACTAGTTCATGAGTGAATCCTCTCATTACTAGGTAGTCAAAATCTGTAACACATCTCAGATTTCTCTACACCTTATCACATCCAAACTTATCAAACAAACAAGCAATTCAAAGAAGGAATTTCGGTTACATCCACCTTAAAGTGCTAGAGATCCCCATACAACACAAATCACCAACCATCAATCTTTCATTTCATCACCAACTCATCATCATCTTCAATCAACTTCAAACACAAACTTGCAAACAAAATGGCTCAAACCCGATCACAGTCGAGACAACGAGAAATAGAAAGAGAAGAAGAAGAAGAGGAAAATCTCAATGAATTTCAAGAAGCACTTGGAGGAAATGCAGATGACAAAAACCCAAGTACTCCCACTCCTGCAACAATAGAAAGGGCTCAGCATAACCCTCTCTTTAACAGACTTTTTGACGAAATACTCAGGAGCAATGCAGATGCTCACTTCTTAAGACTTGCTCAAGAAGGAGCCAAACTCCCCTCAGACTTTGATCTTGCCCAATTAAGACAAGCATCAGAAAGACAAAGTCGCCATGAGGAGGAAGGGCGTAGAGATCCCATAAGATATAACATTCCTCGAGGTAACCCACCACCACCTCCTCCAAATGAAATGGAGATGTTGCGGCAACAAGTCGAGAATCTCGCCCAACAGCTTCATAGTGGTGTCAAGACTAACCAATTCTCACTCAATGACATCTGTCCCTATCCTTTTGATAGGAATCTTTATATGCCACCCTTTCCACGAGGATTCGAAACATCCAAATTTGAAAAATATAGAGGAAAGGGGGATCCCCATGATCATGTCCAAGAATTTCATTCCGCTTGTCTTGAAGTGGCATATGAAGACACATACCTAATGCGCCTTTTTCCCCAAAGTTTGGGAGGAACAACCACGTCATGGTTTTCCTGACTACCAAGTGGCATTAGAACATTTGAGGAACTCATCCAGAAGTTCCTATCTCATTACTCTTATAATATTGAACGCAACATCACCATGGCTGATCTATGCAATACCAAACAAAAACCAGGTGAACTATTCTCAGTATTCCTGCAACGATGGCGCCAAATGTCTAGCAGACGTTCTCTTCAGTTACCTGAACGAGAACTAGTGGAAATTTTCATTTCCAACTTAAACGAAGAAATGGAATTTCACCTGGATGTCAAAGACACAGACTCTTTTAACGATATGATCACCAAGGGTTTAAAATGTGAAAGGGCACTCATCAAGAAAGGACTCATCAAAATCTTTAATGAACCAAAAGATGGTCCTCGCCCACGCTTCAATAGCGATAAACCAAACTTCTGGAATAAAAACAAGAATATCGTCAATGATGGGGTTGTGGATGCCCGGACTATCCAAAATGCACAACCTGTGGTTCGATTTGCAGGACAAAATCCTCCACCTCAGAATAACACAAATGTTCCTTCCAATCAAGGTCGCATCACATCTCATGATGAACCAAGACCTCGTCCACAAAAACAAAAACGCGCATATACTCCCTTAGGGGAACCCATTGAAACAGTGTTGCGACAACTCATTTCTCAGAATTTGGTCACTCTACCTAAACTATCCAACTACGAGCCTCAGGTCAAACCGGCATGGTGGAGAGATACTGAACATTGTGAATTCCATCAAGGAAGAGGACACAAGACAAGTAATTGTCACCGATTGAAAGATCTCATTCAAGATCTTATTGATCGAGAAGAAATTGAAATTGAAGGACATGACCCAAAAACAACCAATAATGATCATCAGATGTTCAAGAATCCACTTCCATCACAAGATCAAAGGGGTCCTTCCACTTCTAGGCGAGGCACTGATACCACTGATTATACGCAGGCTGCGTATAATTATACTGTAAATCACCTGTATGATGCCAGTGAACAAATTGCAACCATAACCTTCAAAAATCCCACCTCAAATTGCAATGTTGTTACACGTCGTGGCAAGGTTACCATCAAGGCAGCTCCACAAGACACCACCTCCATCCCAAAGCAGTACAATCTTGTGGAACAATTAGACAAAACCCCTGCACTTATATCCATTTTGGAGCTTTTGCGTTTGTCACCCTCTCATAAAACTATCTTGGATCAAGCACTCCAAGAAGCGTCAGTCCCCGCAAATCTAAATACGGACCAATTTCAAGCCATGGTTGGAAATCTAAAGTCGTCACCTTGTCTCACTTTTTCCGAAAGTGACAACTCTTCCTTCCAACAACCTCATAATGCTTCGCTACACATTGAAGGATTTATCAACCAGCATAGGATCAAGTGAGTCTTGATCGATAATGGAGCAGGCCTAAACATCTGTACACTACAGTTGGTCACAGCATTGGGATATGCAATAGAATCAGTGGATCCTCGCAAGAAGATCACCATCAAGGCCTATGATGATGCAGAGCTTTCATCCAAAGGAGCTGTGGTACTACCAATCCGAGTGGGCCCTGTGGTAAAGCACATCATCTGTCAGGTTCTGGACCTTCCTCTGCCATATAATCTATTATTAGGGAGACCTTGGATACATGCCATGCAAGCTGTTCCATCTACCTACCATCAATGTATCAAGTTCCCACATAACAGTACAGAGATCACAATCCTGGGCGATGCAAATCCCTTTGCATTTTGCCATAATATCAGCCATCAACCAGAAATTACTGTTCCTAATAATACGGAAGCCATTTCCTCCACATCATATGTAAGTCCCGCCTCTCTTGCCAGTTCGAACACCCCTATACCCAAGCAAGAAAAGCTTAAGATGAAAGTAGCAGAGGAAGGTCCTGGAGAATACAACTTGAGTCAGCTCTTTTGTGTGGGACAAATGCCCACTTCTCCTAGAACACATGGTAAGCCACAGCAGTTACTCTAGCAACCACTAATCATACCAGCATGTGCCTTGACGCCATTCATCCTTGGAAAGAGTCAAGAGGAAGAGACACAAGATGAGGACCTAGCGGACTGGATCTATAAAGATCCCATCACCACTGATAAACCGCGAGTTACACTTCCTACAGAACAGTATGGCAAAGGCCTCCTCATTATGCAAAGAATGGGATATGATGGTCAGAGTGCTTTGGGATACTGCAAACAAGGACGACATGAACCTCTGCTACCAGAATTCAAGCCCAAAGGTAATACAGGCCTAGGCTTTGAAAAAGAGATCCTTCCTAAACTCAAATTCAAAGGAAAACCCAGCAAACCATTTTGCCCACCTACTGCAAAGAGAACACCTTTCATAATCAAAGCACCATCAAGCACTATCCCCACTACCCCATCGAGGCTCACAACGCCACCGCAACCGTCATCAATATCATTCATCCCACCAAACGAACCAGTAATCCCATCAGCAGCACCATTAGCAGCAGCAACTATATCAGAACCCGCAGCAACATCTATGGCACCAGTAGTTCCAGCAGAAGCCACTGAGTCACCATTACCGATACTTCCTGTACCAGAACCTTTAAACCCCATCACGGTTCCTGAAGCACCGATCACTACAAAGATACATAAACCAATCACGCCTGTCGTGTTTAATTCTAAAGACATCCCAGTATGGTATAGCAATCGGATGCTGGAGAGTGATTCAGAGACCGACTCACATGAGTGGGAATTTGATTCTGTACAACTTAACACTTTAGATGAGGAGGACACATCACCACCTCCACCACGCAAAGACATCCCTGTTTACGGAGAAGCACAGATAAAGACCACTTGGGTACCTGAGCTGGAAACATCTTATCCTACGCCTGATTCTGACAGGGAGAGTACCATCAACGACCTTCACCACACTGTCTTAACCCTCACTGATACCTCTAACGAACTTAACCTAATCAATGAAGTAATGCCCATTATCCACCCTGAACTCATCGAATGGAACCAACCAAATCCCCCATGTCTTGACCTCTTCCAAAACGATGAGGCTATCATTGACTTTTTGGAATTAAGGGATAATCTACCAAGCGGGGATCACAAAGTTGGATTCACCATTCAACTTAATAGCGCAGCATACTTCGGGGCAGATGCCAAACCCTTCAGCTGCAAAAATATAACATTAAAACATGGATCTTCCAGTGAAAACCACACTGTGGCGCTGTTTGATCAGACAAAAGTAAAAAGAAAGAGCGTATCCAACGGTGAAAACCTCTCTGAGGCGCCTGAGGATGAAGGGTTTGACATCCTCCCTGCTAATACACAACAGGAACGATCAACGATCCTCATTGAGGAGACTAATGAATACAATGTGGGGACTCCTAAAAATCCTCATATTATACATCTGGCATCTCTTCTCACTCTAGAGGAACAACCTACATTTATAGAGTTCTTCCAGCAGCGTCAGATCAACTTCGCATGGTCATATGCAGACATGCCTGGACTTGATCCTGATTTAGTCATGCATCACCTTGCCGTAGCAGAAGGAGCCAAACCTGTCAAGCAGAAGCTTCGTAAGATGCATCCCCAGATTGCAGTGCTAGTCAAAATAGAACTCAAGAAACTCCTAGATGTTGGTTTCATTAGACCAATTGATTATGCAGAATGGATCTCCAACATCGTGCCAGTTGGCAAACCAAAAGGGGGCATCCGCATTTGTACCGACTTCAGAGATCTAAATAAGGCTTGTCCTAAAGATGATTTCCCCCTACCAAATATTGACATCTTAGTGGATTTAACAGCAGGACATGCAATGCTTTCACTCATGGATGGCTTTTCTGGCTACAATCAGATAAAGATCGCAACCGAAGATCAACATAAGACAACCTTCACATGTCCATGGGGCAGATATTGCTGGAATGTAATGCCTTTTGGTCTAAAGAATGCAGGAGCGACCTATCAAAGAGCAATGACCACCATCTTCCATGACATGATGCATACTATGATGGAAGATTATGTGGATGACTTACTAGCAAAATCACTTACTAGAGAAGGACATCTCCACATCTTAGACCAAATCTTTGATAGACTGGAACAATATCATGTTCGACTCAACCCAAAGAAATGTGTCTTTGGAGTGACCTCCGGGAAGCTTCTAGGATACATTGTCTCAAGCAAAGGTATTGAGGTCGACCCAGCAAAGGTAAAAGCTATCATGGACATGCCACCTCCAAAGAATATCAGTCAGCTAAGGACACTACAAGGACGGCTTCAATCCATCCGAAGATTCATTGCACAATTGGCTGATAAGTGTCACCCATTCACACACCTGCTACACAAGAACATCCGCTTTCAGTGGGATGACAAATGCCAGCAAGCATTTCAGACACTTAAAGACTATCTCATGAATCCACCATTGTTGATGCCACCAGATCCAAGTAGACCGTTGTTACTTTATATCTCAGCAACAAGTACAGCATTGGGTGTACTACTGGCACAACATAATGCAGAAGGAAAAGAGTGTGTTGTTTACTACATTTCTCGCACATTGGTGGGCTATGAACTCAATTACACCCCTATTGAGCGAGCTTGCCTAGCAGTAATCTTAGCAGCCACTAAACTGCGACACTATCTGTTGACACACAAGGTACAACTCATCACAAAGATTGATCCACTCAAGTATTTACTCAGCAAAGCAGCATTGACAGGTCGCTTGGCCAAATGGGTAATGATTCTAAGTGAATTTGATATTGAGTATGTGGACCGTAAAGCTATCAAAGGTCAGGTTATTGCAAATCAGTTGGCCGATGCACCACTCATAGGCGATCATCCCCTCATTTCCAATTTTCCAGATGAAAAGATATTCATGATCACAGAAGTACAACCATGGAAACTATATTTTGATGGTTCATACACTAGGCACGGCTCAGGGGCAGGCATTTTATTTATCACACCTCAAGGTGACAGCATCCCGAAGTCTTACAGGCTCACATTTCCATGCACAAACAACATAGCAGAGTATGAGGCCTTGATCACGGGACTCAGATTAGCCATACAATGGAAATTACAAGAACTGCAAGTATATGGCGATTCCCAACTAGTCATTGGACAAGCAACTGATGAATATCAGACCAAAGATGATAAACTCATGCCATATAAGCAAATGGTGGACACTCTAAAGACATCATTTACTACTATCACTTTTGAGCAGATACCAAGAGATCAGAATCGAGCTGCTGACGCCATGGCTACCATCGCATCTCTACTAGATCTTCCACAGAATTCAACACGCTACGAGTTCTTGGTAGAACAGCTTTGGATCCCCGCTTATGATATCCCCAAATCTGAAATGATATGTCGCCTTGTTGGTTCCGAATCCCCATGGTACGGTGAGTTCTACAACTATCTCCGCGATCATACCCTTCCTCCCAACCAATCAAATAACCAACGAAAAACCTTCATTCGCTAAACTGCTCGATATACCATTATTGTCGAAACCCTATACCGACGCGGTCTTGATGGTACTCTCCTTCGATGTCTGGAACAGGATGAGATAACAAAGGTTTTGGAAGAGGTACACGAAGGAATTTACGGGACTCACTCAAGTGGTCCATCACTAGCCAAGAAGATCATGCGAGCTGGATACTATTGGCCATCTATGGAAAAGGATTCCTACTACTTTGTCAGGAAATGCAAGAAATGTCAAGTTCATGGTGACCTGATACATGCACCAGCATAGGAACTGCAACCAATCACAACACCATGGCTTTTTTGTCAGTGGGGCCTTGACCTTGTGGGTAAGATTCATCCATCTTCATCCAATGGCCATAAATTCATTATTACCGCTACCGAATATTTCACAAAGTGGATCGAAGCTGTTCCACTTACCCAAGTCACCGGCAAGCAGATCGCCTCATTCATCCTCAACTACATCATCTGTTGGTATGGTGTACCCATGTCCATCATCACAGATAACGGTCTTCCTTTCAAAAATCAGGATGTCCGTGAGCTTTGTGAGAAATTTCATATCCAACATCACTTTTCCACCCCCTATTACCCACAAGGCAATGGTCAGGCTAAAGCATCCAATAAAAATATATTGAGGATCCTAAAGAAGACAGTCAATGATGCCGGCCGTGATTGGCATGTTCAATTGAATCCAGCGCTATGGGCATATCGAACTAGCATTCGGACCCCTACAGGTGCAACTCCTTATTCATTGGTCTATGGTGCTGAAGCTATCTTACCTATTGAGGTTGAGATACCATCATTACGGGTTTCCTTGCACAATCTCATCGATGACGAAGCTTACAGAGTCTCACGTCTTCAGGACTTAGAGTTACTTGATGAGAAGCGACAAGCTGCATACAATCACCTCAAAGCCTATCAGCAGCGCATGAGCAGAAGCTACAATCACCGAGTTAGACCTCATACATTTGAGATAGGTGATCTTGTTCTACGAGAGAATCCTCGCAACCAACCAAACCGAGAACATCAGGGCAAGTTTGAATCAAACTGGCTGGGCCCATATGTTGTCACTATTGTGTTCGGGTCTGGGGCATATCAGTTGGCTACATCAGAAGGAGAACCGCTTGCAGATCCAATCAACAACATGCACCTCAAACGGTTTTATACCTAAGCTGTACAAGGCATCAGGCTCCCCTACATATCAGAAAATACCAAAAACATTCAGAAAAATGTCCTAAAGAAAATACCAAAAACATTCAGAAAAATGTCCTAAAGAAAATACAAAAACATTCAAAAAAGTAAAGAAAAATCATGCATCCAAACGGTGAACAACCACTCCAGTGGCACCTTGGGTAAGTATGATGGCGAAAACCTGGCAAACAGGCGCCACTCGTAAAGGCAATGGCTCCAGTATCTTTCAGGCTCGTTGCGATCACATTCATACATACACACATCCATCCATCTAACCATGGCTTGTTATTTGATCTGTAATCCAAGAAAGTACTTCATGCGTCTGGCATCCCGCTTTTTCATAAATCATGTCCAACTCGGGGGCAATGCCCTTACAATCTAGATGATGGAAGTGGATTCTACATTACTGGTGATTCATTGGCAAAAACATTCAAAAATGTCTCGCAAAATACAAAAACATTAAAAAATGTCTCGCAAAATACAAAAACATTCAAAAATGTCTCGCAAAATCCAAAAACATTCAAAAATGACTCACAAAATCCAAAAACATTCAAAAACTATTACACAAAATCCAAAAACATCGAAAAACCCATCAAAAATCACACAAAAACATGGCAACACCTTGTACATATTCATTCAAGCAGATGCAAAACCAACATTAACACAGTACTCACACAATGACCATTTATCAATCGACCACACCATCCACATCCAACAAATCAGAAACTGTCTTTAAAAACAAGGATGCATCCTTCCTTACCAAAACAAAGACAAAAGTGACGTTTTCTTTGACAAGAAAATTATGTTAAGCTATCAAATGCTTGGTTGATTTATGAGTACAATCATTTGTTTATCTGTATCGGGATCTTTCAGCATTGTTTTGTATCATTTGCGCATTATTTCTGATGAAGTTCTGGGGCATGTACTAATGGTGTCTACGTGGGAAGTTCACCAAGCTACGTGATCATCAGCAAAAATGCAGTCATAGATCATTACGGCTTGTTGACTACAGCGTATATCTCGACCATATGAGCATGAACCATTACCAAGGATCCATATTCTTTATTCTTTATGTATATACTGTTTGTTTACAGGTACAATGCTCATTCTTTGGTTCCTCCTCATCCAATTTGGATAAAGGTTTTTATTTCTCAGTACGGTATGCACTTGTCTCAGGATATGATCAGCCTAAGATCAAGGAGGACAATCCAAGCCATGCACGAACGGAGATAATCCTTGTCTGTTCTGCAAGCAATACTCAGGTCAACTTGATCCATTATATCAAGTTGCTTGTATTAACTTGCTATATAAAATCCATGTAAGAAATACTCTGGTCATCTTGAATCTTTATGTCAAGTTGCTTGTATTTTCTTACAACATTTTAAAGCTCAATGATGAAAAATAAAGCACTATGGATCATCATCTCATCTCATCTGTATATATTGCATTTCGTTGCATTCCATCCATCCATACATTCATAAATAGCTGCATATCATTCATACATAGTCATAATAATGCATACTTTATTTTCCTCTTCTTCCATAGGAATGTAATAGGTCCTCCATTTCTTCTATTTAACATTGAACCCCCCCCACCCTCCCCATCTCAACAATCAACATCACATACCCTACATCATTTCTCAATCAACCTAATCAAGCCATGTTCATCACCATCCATCTCTAAATAGGAGGGATTGTGTTTCCTATCCTAAGTCATCCAATAAGTCAAGAAAGTTACTCTATCTGCACAGATACATCGACTCCCACACACCTAGACTATCAACAGATACTCTGATCAAGTATCTTCGGGTCTCAACAGGTAATCGATTATGGTAATCCTAGACTACATCAGGCATTTATCATAATGACCTAGTTTCAACGGGGCTGCTATGATTCACCACAATCATCCATCCCACGCACACACTATCAATTGATCAACCAATCAAACACAATCCAACGGACAATTACATCAATTGTCTACGTCTCAATGAGTATTTTGCTTCATATACCTTGACTTCATTGGGCAATTACATCAATTGTCTAAGTCACATCAGGTCACTTTGATTCACTTACTCAGATTTTATCATGTCCAAGCGACCAACTGACATCAACTATCACGCTTTGACTTGACCGGGGCAATTAAACCGATTGCACCAGATTGTCCAAACAATTTTGATCAATTGTATAGCATCAATCCAAACCCCACACTACATCTGCTATGTATCTCTTGCATGACCTCAGGGTACTCGTTGGCTTGTTGTTTCTTCATATTCACTCCATTTTCTCCCCTTCTTTCATCATTAGTTCTAATTTCTTCTATTCTACCTCCCCTCCGCTTTTCATTCTTTTTCGAGAGATCGCCCGATTTTTCAAAAAAATTCGGCCCATCCCTCGAGGGGGCATACCACCCATTAAATTTACATTTTATGGGGCATTTCTTAACACCTATTTTTCTTTCTTTGAAACAACGCGATAAACTGCACCATCTCAAAGAGGGGCAAATGTAGTCACATAAATCTGTCCACTTAATTAAATGAATACTTAGTATTTATTTGATTATTTAACCATCAATTAATAATTAATTAAATTAATATTTAATTAATTCATCTTAACCCTCTTCTCCTATTAATTAAATAAATTATTCAATTTATTTGATTTAATTCACTTAACCAAATTCATACCATTAATTAAATAAATAAATCATATTTGTTTAATTAAATCTTCTCTCACATTTAAATAAATTAATATTTATTTAAATCTCCCAAAATCCCACCTCTTACATTTAAATAAATTAATATTTATTTAAATCCCCCAAAATCCCACCTCTCACATTTAAATAAATAAATCATTTATTTAAATCACCTTTATCCTCCACCCACTTGTATTTTCCTACAAAAGCAAGTTGCACAATTATTTTAAATAAATAATTTATTTAAATCACCTTTATCCTCCACCCACTTGTATTTTCCTACAAAAGCAAGTTGCACAATTATTTTAAATAAATAATTTATTTAAATCACCTTTATCCTCCACCGACTTGTATTTTCCTACAAAAGCAAGTTGCACAACTATTTTAAATAAATTATTTATTTAAAATCCTATTTATCCTCACCCACTTGAAACCTTTAATGGTTTCCCTTAAAGTATTCAAACTTGATGGCTTTAAAGTCTTCAAACTTGATGGCTTCCTTCTATAGTCTTCTTAAGACTTTAATGGTTTTCCTTAAAGTCTTCAAGCCTTTAATGGTTCCCCTCAAAGTCTTCAAGCATTTTAATGCTTTATCTTCCTTTTTCTCATTTAAATAAATTAATATTTATTTGAATATTTATCTAAATACAACTTGCACACATTTATTGAAATAAATGAATTTTTATTTTAATAAAATCCTATTTTCTCTCACCCACCAAATCCACTTGCAAAATCTAATCCCCTTCTAGATTCTTCTAACCCCTTCCTAATTAACTTAATCCATCCCCTAAATATTGTCACATTCCTAAGCAAAATGGAGTCACTTCTCAAAGCCTAAAAGTCTTTGATAACCATTAAAGGCTTCCAACCTTCAACCACTAAATGTCTCAAAGTCTTGGATAACCTTTGAAAGCTTCCAACCTTCAACCACTAAATGGCTCAAAGTCTTTGATAACCATTGAAGGCTTTCAACCTTCAACCACTTAATCCCCAAAGTCTCCAATAACCATTGATGGTTACCTCAAACCCTCCCACATGGTTAAAACATTTGTTTTGACTCAACCTCTATCCAACCCAAGGGTCTCATCAAGCCTTTAATGCTTTGACCATGATTATCTCTTAATCATTTGCACAAAGGTTTATCCTTGCATTAACTCTTAATCTAGTGGGTAATCCTAATTTAGGCTTGACCCTTACCTTCTAGATAACCATGAGGTCTCCTCGGGCATTTAATGCCTCCAACCTCTTCTCTCAACCCAATCTTATGTTGACACTTGTCACCATTTCATTGGTGCAAATTGTGCACATGGATCCCCAACTTTCAAGCTTGACCCTTGATTAAACCTTTCAATCCTGGCCATCCATTGCTCCATTTTTCCTATAAATAGAGCCCATTCCTTCATAATCCAGATCCTGAAAACTTGTATGCATTTAGGCTATAGACATTTTTAGAGAGCATTTAGCATAAGCAATCTAACATCTTGTCTTTTTGGTTAAAATACATCATTTTAGCATAAAAATAGCTTTTCATTTCATGTTTGGAGCTATACTACAATCTCAATCCTCCATAAGCATCCATAGTGCAAAAAGCTGCTGAGAGCTACACTATTTTGGAACTTGGAGAGGAGAGGAACAAGGGAGAAAGGAGCTAATATCATGTTAAGAGATAGTTGGAGATATCTCATTGTCTTACTTCTTTAGTTAGATTCATTAGCATGTTTTTAGTGTCTCCTTTGGAATGTCTTCATAGATTTAGTTTTTGATTGACTAACGCTAATGCTTTGTGTGTTTTGTGTTGTTTGATCTTAAACTAACTATTTGTGTCATTTAGGAGGGCATCGGCATGCATTTCGGCATTAAGGAGATAATGTCTCAAATTTTGTGTTACAAATACAAGAGAGAGACATTGCTTCTCGTTGAAAAATATAAAACTTCATAATTTAGCAAAGTGTGACTTACATAATCCACAACACACTCTTTACCATCATCATTATGTTGTGCTAATAACACTTCAAGAGCATTAGATGAAGCAGATATACAAAGAAGAAAAGGGCATTTAAAGACTATATGTTGAAAGATAGGAGGATTAAACAACTAGTGTTTTAAATCATCAAAGGCTTTTTGACAATCTAAATTCTATTTGAAACTATTATCCCTTTTGAGGAGTTAAGTAAAAGGGAAAGTTTGATCCACTAATTGTGACACAAACCGACGAATAGCTTGAATATTTCCTTTTAAACTAGGTTGAGAAATATTTTTAGTAGGTGACATGTTGACTATAACATCACTTTTCTTTGTATCCACCTCGATACCACAATGTGAAACAATGAATCCTAATATTTTTTCACTAACAATGCCAAAGACACATTTTCAAGGATTCAAGCACATGTTATATTTATGCGTACATTCAAAAATTTGATGAAGTATTTTGACATAGTCTTGGTGCAATATGGATTTGGCCAAGATATCATTGACATACTCCTATAATATTTTATGAATATAATCATGAAAGATAAGGGTCAAAGAACCTTGGTATGTTGCCCCATTGTTCTTAATCCAAAAGGCATGACCACCCAACAAAATGTTCCCCTTGGTGTAATAAAAGTTATATTTGATCCTAACGATTAATGAAGATTTGGTTGTATCCAAAGAAGCCATCCACAAAGGGTAAGAAGGCATGACCTATAGTGTAATTACAATCATGTCAATGTTAGGAAGAGAAAAACATCTTTTAAAGAAGCTTTGACAAGATCTCAAAAATCAATACACATTCAAAATCCAAGGGGAATAATCAATTAGGCAGATAAAGCATGCTTGTAGAAGCTTCTCAATCTTAACCTTAACCAAAAACACAAACTTTAGATTAACTTTCAAATATTTTATTTTACAAACTTGGCACCAAGATGCAACACAATATTATGTCTCACAATCTATGGATAAATATCAGGCATATCCAAATAAGACCAAGCAAAAAGTTCAATAAATTCATGTAGAAGAGAAGAATGTTCACATTGTCCGTCAATATCTAAGCATTTTCCAATTTATATAACCTTTTTAGGATCATTTGGGTCCATCAAGACATCAATAGTATCTCCCACAATGAGATTACTATGCTCTAGGACATTAAGAAGATGAGGGAATTCTCACGACTTTTCCAAAGTTTGATTTGATTTTTCAACCTATTTCCAAAAGTATTCTTCAACATTTAAACAATAGAGAAATTCACAATTATGATGATATCGAGGGAGATTTTCATAAACTCCCATAAATTTAGATAAAGAATCATATGTTAAAAATATGTCAATTGAAGGTATACTAGAAGTGGAACTAACATAAGTATTTCATGATGAATTAAATTGAGTGATTTAGAAGAAATAGATATCACATTCACATTAAGAGATGGTTAGTAGGATAATTTGCTGGGCTTTAAAGGATGGTAACCAAAGCCAATGGAAGCATCATGCAAGTTGGGTTCTATGAGAACCTTAATAACTTGTTCCTTAACACCACAACCATTGTCTCTATATCCACTCTTAGATACGATGTGAAAACCAAGACCATAAAGGGGTGCCATTTCTATTAGAGATAGTGGAGCCTCATGAGTCCCAATGTCATATGTACAAGAATAATCGGCAAAATTTGTTGAAGCAAAAGCAATTGTGAAATTAATCTTAAGGTTTTTTAGAGAAGTTAAAGATTCCATAGATGTCATTGATGCTACCTTTGGAGTTTCAAGTTTTGATTGTGAGGCTATTCTCCCATGAAGGAAGGAGTAAAGTCTAATGAACCCCACCAATCAACTAGGAATGCATCCTCAAGTAATTGAGAATCTTCATTACTATCAATAGGAGACAATGCATCTACTTTGGTTGAAGATGGACTCATAGAGTTAAGAGCATATTTAAATCCTAGTTTTGTTCGCTAACAACTTTGCATATTTTTATTGTCTTCTATTGTGCATAGTGATTGTACCTAATGATTGTCTACCAAAATTGTTAAAACCACAAATAGAGAGAGAATATCTATCTTTGTTGCTTGCATACACTATAACAAGGTTGCTACATTTGATCTCATAAAAGGTGGTACAACCATCTTCTCCAATACTTTCTAGAGCATTCCATGGTATGTAGGCAATTTGAATCAATTCCAAAAAAGAGATCTTAGCTAGAGTAACATGAAGTTGCTCGACACGATCATACTCATTACCAAAATGTTGAGGAAGATGAGGTGTAGAAGGAAGAACAAGTTGAGGTGGAAGAGAAGAATCAGAAACAAATGTTATAGGTTTAGGTTGTCTATTGTTTCTATTTTTATACGCATGAGCAACTGCATTATAATGGTAATAACAAGTTTTGTTTGTGATTGACAAACATCTAGACAAAGGTACACAACAATATTAGGTTTCTCAAGCTCATTCTTATAACTAGAAACATGGATCATGTTGATTAATTTTTGACAAAGAGATGTTTTACAAGAGATATCAAAGTCATCACTACTAAACGGCTCATGAAATGCATGAAAATCTTGTAAAAAGAGATCCAACATTGTTGGATAATCTCCAAGATTTATGTTGATAGAAGAGAATATAAGAGAGAAAAGTAGAAGAAAAATGATAGCAATAGGAAAATGTTGACAAAGGGATAGAAGAATTTTGTTTAAAGTTCAGTTTTCTAATATAAGAGAAAGGAAAAACTTGCTTGTACAAAGCTTTTATTGTTTTATTAATAAAATTACAAAGACAAAGCATCTAATCAATTAAGTAATTAATCAAACACCACAAAATATATACAAATGTAAAAGACGTCGAGTCTACCAAAATGTTAAAAATGAAAAAGAAGATGGTCTAAACTAGCTAGTAATTAACCAGAACCAACTTTTCTTCCATAAAACATCATAACAAAATGACCAAAGGTGTTAAGTTTGCCTAAATCCTTAAAAGGTGAGCCAAACTACCTGGGTTTTGTTCCTTTTGTTACAAAGAAGATTGATTAATTGTAATGTTATCTAATTAGGTTCTAAAACATGCTTGGATCACCTAATAAACTAATAAAATAGAGATGCAAATAGATAGAGGAGCAACAAACAGACACAAAAATAGCAATGACATGCAGAGGTGCATTTTTCATTGAAAGAAAAAGGTTTATGTGTCAACACCAATGATAGGCACCAGTATCATGAAGTTGTGTAGTTCAATTTTCTATCTAGATTTAGGATCAATAGGCTTCGAACTCGTGTTTCATAAAATCTGGGTTGAAACTGAAAAGACACATGCACTAGGTGTCCCTATTGTAGGATTTTCTTTGAAATTCATAATTACGATATTTGTCACTGTCCACTTCATCTTCATATACCTTCACTTTGTCATAAAATTTTAGATATGTAACTGCACAAGCACAAAGAGGGGGAAACGGTTGTGGTTATATAAAAGTTCGCCTTAGTCAAGCCCTAGTTTTGGTATTCCTACCTCCACAAATAGTCAAGTTGTTGATTGATAAGAGTGTGTGCTTTAAACCTTAAGTGTGTCTAAGATTGTGGCGAGCAGTGACATGCATAAACATAAATAAAGGTACTCAAGTGTATTCAAGTGGAGTCCTGAATGATCCAAACAAAAGGTGGTCTAAAGTCCAAACAAGAGAGGATACTATATTTAAGGACAACAAATAACAATAATTCAAATCAAGAGATTAAAACTCAAAAATGTGAGAACAACATAAGAACCATACCAAACCCTTGAGGAGAGGTACAAGTCGATCATAAATCAATAGTCTTATCATTCTTCAATATCCTTGAAGCTTCAATGATCTTGTAATAATGTCGAATGATCAATATAGATACTTGTTCATAAGATAGCAAATAACACTTCAAAATTGAAAGGTTGAGTGATCATAATCATCATATATTTTAAAATGACTAAGCTACTAGCTTATGCATGGATCACAAGGTTAATTTTTTTATAAAAGTTTGACACATAACAATTGAATGCAAAATTTGACACATAACGATCGAATGCAAAATTCGACGCATAACTATCGAATGCATTTTTTGGGCAATTTTGCCGAAATTAAGGTGTTGAGCACCCATGTCCTCCCAAAATACGCCCTTTGAAACGAAGACACAAATGTTGAGGCCTATGGCATAGGATCTAGCCTTAATTTTGGCATTTGGTGATGAATTAAGTGTGTTATTAATGATGAAATTTTGGGTTTGTATAGGACACATCTTCTTGAGTTGAGTGTAAGGCCAAGGCTAGAAATGATCTTGAAATGAATTAGGGGAATTGACACTAAAGCAAGTATCAAAAAGAGTTTATAATTGGCCTTGCAACATTAAGGAGCACAATTTAATACACTACAACCATAAACCCAAAAAATAACCACAATTTAAGAAATCAACAAGCAATTCTACATAAATGTAAATGAACAAATCGCATACCAACACTTCCACACCTAATCCACTATGAAGTACTTAAAAATGTTCTTTGACACCTATAAGTCTAAAATCAAACACCATTGGTACAAGATATGACCTATCAAATCATGGAGAGCCAAGTTAGCTTCAGACTAACATTTTCTATCACAACTAATGAAGTATAGTAAAAACACTAATACTGTTATGTAGTGCTTAGAAACAACTTTTTATCAACTATAAGAAATTGAAACTTTGACATTGTGGATTAAAGTTATGGCTCCCACACAAAAAATTACCATTATATACCCAATGAAACTCTCTTGGTAGTTGTTGGGTGGTATTGTCAATACTTGGTTAAGGGTAGTAGTATTAAGGTGGTGAAATGCTTGGTGTGGCTAAGTTAAGGGTTCCCAAATATTGCAAAGGTAGCTCCCCATTAGCAATATGCAACAAAGGTGGCATAAATGCAAGAAAATTATTGCTTATCAAATATCAACAATCTTAGGTTGGTTAAACGATGGCTCTCTCGTCTCCCTCCAACGGCTCTCCCGCCTCCCTCTTTTTGAATGCCTCTGGTTTTGTTGCGGATGTCTGGGGCTCCGCTTCCCCCCCCCCCCCCCCCCCTTCCTTGCACGGGGTCCTCGGCTCCTACGATCCATGCTACTGTTGATTGGTCGGCGACCCCTTTGGTGGTTGTTGATGTTCCTATTGCTCCCACTAATGTTTTTGTGGCCTCATCTCTGAAGGCCCCCAGTTTCGCTTCTCCTATCGTATAGCCCTCCCCTACTGCTGAAATTTCTCTTACTACTGTTGTTCTGTCACAGCCTGTTGTTGTTGATGTTCTGCAACCCTCTTCCAACCTTATGTTGTCACTAGTGTTGTTGACCCTACAGGGGCCCTCCCAACGGATCTTAGCATTGCTTGGTCAGTGGTTGCTCATAGGCGTAAGGGGAAATCTTCTCCCCTGCCCCATACCTCCCCTCGTGGGGATTTGGGTGGCCCGTCCCCCCCTTGAGTGGGGTTTATTCCCTGGTTGTTTAGGTTCTTGTGTTTGTTCCTTTCTGCCTTTGGGTTCTTGATGTTGCTTTTTGTTAAGGGTTAGCACCCTAGTTAACACTGCTTTTTTAATCAAAAACAACCTTAGGTTGGTTATGACTGATCACTACCCCACCCAAATGATCATGGTATTCAACCTAATAAATATCTACATGCCTCGTGAGATAAGTCATGTCTTTCATTGTACCTTGATATCCAACAATATACCTCCATATGTACCAAATTGTATAGGCAAGTTAGATATCCATGTGGTTGTACAGACTAGATGGACTTGTATAGTCATATAGAATCTAATTATCAAAGATTCCTTCATGACCTTAAAAATAGCCAATTCTTTCATCTTCAAAGTATATGGATTCATAGGTTTTTAAGCCTGTTGGACCCAATAATGAGATTTTTTTGACCTAGGAGGTCATTTCCAAAACTCTCATTAAGAGAACCCACAAACACTCATCTTCCAAATCACCATAAACCCCTAGATTTACAAGCACACATGAAACCTTGAAAATACCTTAATTATTTTCCTATAAAGCCATAGATCTCACTATGCATAAGATCTAATCATACTAAGGATTACCAATACCAAGAAGATGTCCCTCCTACAACCTAACAACCAAGATCTAATACCAAAAGAAAATTTATAGCAATAATATGCCATTTCCACATAACCCTATGAGAGAAACAAGTGCAAGATGAGTATTCATAATCCACAATGCAAAACAATAGCAAATATATCATAAGATTAACACACATTCAACCTCCAAAAGCATCCCCCACATTCGATGGATTATCTCTACAGGATTGCAATACACTTGCAAGGTCTCTATTCAAGGCCTTTGAAGCATCGAGCACCATAGTTTCTTTCCTCCATGTAAATAAGAAAATGAGAACCATGTAGTTACATATCCCAACTCATGCTTACACATGCAACCTATAAAAGATGCTCAATATAGCCTTAACCAACAAGACAAAGGTTACACAAACCAACCTCGGCGACTACTCGTGCTTACTTTTATAGAGCAAGATTGAACAAAACCATTTAATAGTATCTTATAAACTACAGGCCTCAAAATGATGAGCTCACTAAATTATGACCTTAAAATTAAATATTTGATTTTTGATATTAAATATTGTGTCCATAAGACATCCATATTAAATATTTAATACCTAACCCATGTGATACATACATCCCTAGATGTATCACAATTAGATATGTACATTTTTTATCATTAGCATTACTATTCTACAAGGTGCACAACATACTTTCTAAACAATAGTTGGACTAGTATTTTAGGGCTAAAGTTGTGAGCATTGCCTACTACTTGCAAATAAATATCTTTGTTTGGCTTTAGTAAATTATATAAAGTGTAAACAAGGAAATTTATTGATTTAAGATAGCTAAAGGGAAAAGACAGAATAGCGTACTTTGAGACATATATAGGGGCAAGAAGTTGCACGTCAATGAACAATAAACTAACATGATGGAGAAGAAAATAAGATTTAGGTGAGTACAAATGTGGATGAGCATATGAAGGAACCAGAAGATATCTTATTTGTATATGAAGGAACCAGAAGAATATCTTACTCTTCCTTTGAGGATATTGACAAGAATAGACCAGAAATTTTTTTGTTATGTATTTGTTTTATCTTGTACTGTTTACAAACCAAAATTTGTTAGGGAGGATATTTCTTTGAAAGAGCATAAATATTGTTTGGAGGCCATGAAAAGGAGATGATGGCTTTGGATAGATGTGACACCTAGGATATTATGAGTTTGTTTGAGGGAAGGAATCCCATTGATTGTAAATGGGAAATTAAAATGATATTTGGAGCAAAGGGTAAGTTAAAGTGTTTCACGGTGAGATTGGTGGCAAGAGTACTTCCCGCATATTTTGGTGAGATACTATATCTATATCTAGTATTTCCATGGCTGAAATAACCTTATATTCCTTCTCTGTATTGATATGGATTCTAATTTTCAAGTAAATAAAATGTGTAAGTCCATTTTTTGAATGGAGATCTCTAGAAAAGTTATATGCAACAACCTTACAATTTTGGGAAGGGAAAGTAAATTTTAGTTTATAGCTATCGTTGTTTACACATTTGACCAAAAAATCAATATTTTACACAATAAATTTAAATAGGTCTAGAGAAAGTTAAATATATCTTAAATCCATAAGATATTGATTCTTCATAGTGCACAAATCATAATGAATTATTTCAAAATGCTTCTTAGCATGTTATTCCTTCCCTTTCTCAAAACATTTCTATTATGTTTGATGAGAACACATCCTTCATAAACACCTCTCTACGGAGAAACAGGAAGTAGCACATGGATCATTTCCTTTCGACTTATCATAACCATGTTTTTGAAATATAAATGTTTTAGCTCTCGTGCCACAATAGGCTTGCATCATCACACCTAGTGACCACTAGCAAATTTAGTAACTAACCCATTGCTAACATGTGTAAAACTACAAGCCATAGATTTCCTATAAATTTTGCGATTCACAATCACCTAGAAAAATTTGTATTATCTTTAGAGTGAACCTATCAAGCCAAAACTCAACCTTGCTTCCTAGTTGATTTATCTAATAAATCATTAGTAGAATTAAAATCAAATCAAAGAATGTAGTTAGTATCATCTTGTGCCACAATATCACATTTACTAACAATATGAAAAATTAAAGGTGAGTGATGTCCATGCGGAGAGAGATGGGCATTTCATCGCAGAGCAGTCCAAATAAACCACGACCTACTCTTGCAGCATTGTGGATATTTGGTAAATGATGCTTCAAACATTCAACTTTTTGCCAGAAAGAAACCTGATGCAGAACCTTGTGACTCAAACCAAGTCTATTTGTATTGAAGATTTAATCTAAGCGGCGAGGTTGTTAGAATGTCCTCTTAAGGATCGTCCAAAGACAAATAATGGGTTTGTTGAAAGTTGCCATCTCAAAATGGCGAGGAGCCTGGGCTGAAAACATGCTCAGCAAAGGCTCTTTTTCACTTATCAAACCTCACAGATCCAGACCTTTTGTTTTTAAGGATACTGCTCATCTTTTGTATAGGTAGTGTCATCTCCTAAAAACTAGCCAGACTTCAAGAACCGTATCCAGAACAATATCAAAAAATTTGAGTGCACAGCATATCCAATAACAATACTATTTTTAAACACTAACCATTAAAACTTGGAAGCACCCATGTTTGCCGTGAAAAGCTTCAAATATGAATATTCTACAGAAGCAAGTTGTCAATCTGCTGCAGGGATGAGTTCAAGCAATATAGCACATCATATAGAAATTTGATCATGTACATAACTAAAATGACTACCGAATAGATAGACAAGAAAACCTAAACCTGAAATGGGTCATCATTCCAAGTATAAACATATAATAAATTATACGCAGGTTATTCAGAAGAGACTGGAGCTACTAAAAATGTAAAAATGCGATAAATCATAATGCTAGATCATTCATGTCAACAAGTACCCTGGTCCATTAGTTAACTTCATTCACATCAGGAAGCACCAAGGTCATTAGTCTAGCATAAAGTTGATCCAGATGATCCATGGTGTGACCTGACCAAGAAGTTAAAATGATTCTGAAACCAGAAAAGCTGAAATGGAGAAAATGAGATTATCCGTTGTTAAATTAAAAAATGTGTCGCAAAAAAATAGCAAATTTTTTGCTTCAAAAAATAATTACATTGGTTCTCTAAACAAGCAAAGTAAGGCAGACTTGAGAGTCCAATTACTTAATTAGAGAAAAATCAAGGGAGGGAGGAATGCTAACTTCTGAAAATGACCAACAAATAAAGTACATTTCTAATTAAGGTAAAACTAAAGACAGTCAAACTCCATACCAAATGATCTCACTACATTCACATATAGTAACGATTGAAAGGAAGATTACTTAACGAAACAAAAAAGAATTGTGAAGATCAAAGCTTGAGACCACCACTGCAAACCAGCACTATCACACGTCTCTAGCATAGTAAAAGCCAAGAAAAAACAACAGTATCATGCACTGCCAAGAGAAATCATCTGATAATATCAAGGTATAAGGGAGCCAAGCTGCACATCCCAGTAAGAATCTCAATGTCAAGAAAAGAACGGCTACTTTGAGCCAAAGTTTGTTTAAGGCTGTAAATATCCAGCAAGAACTATAAGTCAATCTAGATAGCTGTAAAATGTTGGTAACCCGAAAACTTTGCCAGGCTACGTAACAGTAAAAGCAAGCAATGTATTCAACCACATTTAAAACAAGAAGTCAAATTTGGATTTCATACGAACAAATATTGACATCTCGATTCTGACTTCTTCAAAATATATGGGTTCAATTTTGGGAACCTTCACCAAAATTGGAGTCCAACTGCAGTTAGATTCCTACACATCACTTACAGGAATCTTTACAAATAAGGAGTTGTAAAATCCTGGAACTAACATATGCCCAAGGTTCAAAATGACAATATATTCTGAACCCGGAGCACTCTCAAAATAAAAAGAAATAGAATTTATCATTTCAATGTTGAAGGCAAATTATATTCTTTGAAGCGACTCTTTGAGTCAGGGATATACCATTGTATGTGTTAAGACAATATTCATGCAACACTTGTAGGAAACAAGTTAATGCCCACAAATGAAGCTCCCTCAGTGTAAAAACCAATTTGGCTTAGTCAAATTATTATGTGCATACAACACCAAGGTACAGCATACAAATTGCTTAAGCTTCTTCAAAGACGTAATAATATAGAAATCTTGAAGAAATAAACATGAACAGATTGAAATTCTAGATGGAATCTCATATTAATCCAGCAGCCAGCTCAAATTAAGGAAAGCATAATGCTCCATCAGTGTATTAAACTTGAAAACAAAGAGCTATACAAATACAATCGTTACCATCCAAATCTAGCCCAAAAGTTTAAATTGTAAACTAAAGACAATGGTTAGCAATAGCAGAGTAAGGAGTTGCAAAACCTATGACCACAAAAAACTTGGAATGACATCATTCTCCATCATCAAAAGCAATCCCACAGCAGAACAGACTTGCAAATAAATATTTTCCAAGCAAACTAATTTACCAGTAATTGTGGAAGTGGAACAGTCCTGAACTCTAGCCACTCTCTCTTGATTAACTGGTGACCCAATCAGTCAAGGTCCTAAACGTCCAAACATTAGTCAAGTGACACTTAAACTCACACCCTCTCCCCATTGGTCAAGGTCCCCAGCTTCCAACAGTCAGTTTAGTGCCTAAACGACCTTAGCACCCTCAACTAGGGTTTTTTTGTAGATATTCCAAGAAGTACAACAATATCCTTCAGGACCGACAAGTTCAAAGAATGTTTCCCCAACTTCCAACAGTCAGTTTAGTGCCTAAAGGACCTTAGCACCCTCAACTAGGGTCTTTTGCAGATATTCCAAGAAGTAAAACAATATCCTTCAAGACCGACAAGTTCAAAGACTGTTAACTAATAAAAACTAATGGCCAACAGGATTAAATATTCAAATTCTGAAGGATAAGATAGCTTTATTTAAGAGCATCAAATTGTGGAAAGCCTTGTTTGATAGTTGTAGCTGGCAAAACTTCCTGTTCATTAGAACTTTGGGAAGAAATAAACAATGTTAACAAAAATTCAGATAAAGTTCAAAAAAGATTAAATTTGGAAAGCAAGGAAGCATAGGGAGGAGAGAAAAGAAAACAAATTTTTTTTGTTAATTTGAATTTTGTACTATTAAGTCATTCTCAGGTATGTTTTTGGAGAAGGGGTGCTGAGATGGTACTTCTCATCCATCCCTGACTGTCAACCCCAAACACACTGCCTAGAAATGTTTTCCACGATGGTCATTCTCAAAAGACAAAACTGATTATCCTGGCCAAATTACATGGAACCACTGTTCATATGTATTGTAATATATTTAATGAATTGGCATTTTTATATTGATGATCAACACTAGCTGTCAAAACACAATTGTTAATAATAGTCTAAACAATAGTTCCATAGAGTTTCCTGGCGGGGGTACGTGGGGACAAGTTTTGGGGATGGGGAGACCAAGGGCCTAAACTTGGGGACCGCAAGGGGACAGCAGGGGACGGCAGCGAAGCTTCAGTAGGGGGTAGTGTTGATATACTAATTGAGGTGAATTGAAATCCTCAAGGCAAAATCTGCAATATAGCATCTCTATGAGTGCCCCATGAAAAGCAAACTAGTTTTCATGAAGTTAAAGGTTGCAATCAGTATGTAATGGCATGTGCAATATAGCAAGTGACCCAGCCGCGCCCCCAGCAAAGGTGGCAGAAGTGGTGGTGTGCAGAAGTTGTGGCAGAAGTTGTGGTGCTGTGGGGGAACATTTCCCCCAAGTCTCTGAAACATCCCCATACAGGGGACGAAGGCATTTTTGGGGGGGTCACATCCCTGTGGAACACTCCATACCCTCTCCATGTTTGTGTTTAACCATGGCAACCACAAAAACACCAAACTGAGCAGGAAAATGTGCTAACTTAATTCTAGCATAAGGTGCAATAATTATTTAATTTTTTTTCTTTTGATTAGGAGGGATTTATGTAATAAACAACGGGCTAGCCCTAACATTCAAGGCCATGCCACTGAGCAGCATAGCCTGGTAGTTCAAGGGTAGCCCTATATTTTCTACATTAAACTGTCATTAGGGTTGAATTAAAAGAAAAAACAGCACTGATGTTCACAGTTAAAGTTTGAAAAAAATATATTCTACTACCATATTTGAGGAAGCCCTTTGTTTATAGCCTAAAGTCTGGTTAAATATTTACCTCAAAAATTAATATATTCATTTAAAAGTCGGGAAATTTTAAAGTGCTCAAACCCTGAAAATAAATTAAAAATTCAGTTTATCTGTGCTCTGTATTTTTCTGACTAAAATGAGGCAGCAAATAAGCATGTATAAAAAAATTGGAACCTCTAAAACAACTAGGGAATCAGCAGGCACCAATCCTAGGGATCCAAATTCAATTTTTTAACCATAATGCTAGCATAAACTATTCAACATCCTTGCCTATTGGTCAAATGTAACATTCTTTTTTCTTGATACTATTTAACTAAATCCTTGTCAGATGATCTAACCCCAAAAGGATACAAAGATCCTATAACCCCTACAAAATGGGAGTTAGAGATCCTTCTACTTATTACCAGCAAGTTTGCCAACATATTTTATTATAAGCCAGTAACTCTTTTAAAACTGGGTTGAGAATTTCCTAAGAATGTCAGTCATGCACAAGATCAGAGGTTCAGCTCAGTTTGAAACTAATGACATAGAAGAAAATATGTTTCATCATACAGCATACACTATGCTAAAAGGGCTTGTCAGAGGTGGTGTTGGAAAACAAACAATGCAACCATCCTGGTGAAAATGTCCAACATTCAGTAAAACTTCACACACTTAGGATGTAAAGATAACTCCAGCACTACAGAAGTTTACTGCGATAACTTCAACAAGAATCCTGTGGCCACTCGAATGCATTAACAGTCACGATAGGAGGCCAGTGGATCACATGGGTAACATCATCTTAACCTCTGAAAAATAATAGGTAGCTTTAAATGGAAAAAAAATATGAGGCAGAATTTACAAATACAAAATTTGGATTCAAGCTCGGATTTGGATTTAATTTCAACAATCTTCTAGTGGGATAGAATAAGCTGCCAAAGATTAGCAGATTCGGTCACAAGCTATGAAAGATAACAATAAAGTGGAAATGTTAGCCAAAAAAGAATTTAACTAGAAGGATATCAAGGGATCATACTTTGTGAAAAGAACAGGTGCAAGAGCCAAAAGCATGTCTTGCATAAGGATATCAAGCTAGCAAACATGTTTACAAATGAATTACACAAGATAAGGTTGATATGTTGGAATAGAACACAAATAGCCAAGGACAGAGAGTTGAAAACTAGAATAGTACCTCTTAGATTGAATGATTTATGTCAGACCATAAAAGGATATCATGCACAAATATAGATATCCAAAGTTCCATGCTGCCACTGTTTTGAATGGAACTTGAGATTGCTTGCAAACATGAGGTACAAGTAGCTTGTAATGATTGCAAACAAGGATACAGTTACAGAAAAAAGCAAGTGAACATAGGAGGGAGACAGCACAAGGCACTAAACAAGCGGAGTAGGTACAGGACATTCCAAAATCCTGATTGAAAATCATAGAAGATATGTATTAGATTAAAGGATGTAAATCAGATAGAATTGAAGATAGAATTTCCATAACATTATAATCTATTACTGAACATAATTACCACAATTACATACTGTACATAGCCCAGTATGGCAATACAATTGCCGATCATCAGTTTTAAATTCATACATAATGCATAACCGCATTACTGGCAGGTAAGATTTCCTTAAGATAATTTGAATTTCCTGGAGTTACTTATAAAATACATTGGAACATACCCCCATAGATGAGACAGGTAACAGAGACTTGAGGAGACACCTCGCAATGTCTCCTACTGTTTCCTGTAAGTTCCCTACAGGCAACCATTGAAAGAAAAACTAAAAGAGTATATCCAATGTCTTTAAAAAAACACCAAATAACTTCAACTCACAATATTAAGATAGCATAAGGCAAAAATGTGATTGCATGTATGATAACTAATCTAATTTGCATTTTATTAACTTAACAGTCTGAATTTTAGCTCTTCCTATTCTTCCATGATGACACAACTAGGTTCAGGTAAGAGAAAAGTTTAGTACTCTCCATAAACGAAGGACTTGGCAAAAGCTAGAAAACAAAACAATATTTAAGGTAAATTGTCACTGACTTCCTCTGAGAAAGAAATATAATACCCAGAAGGATTGTCTACTGTATTTTGCAGGAACTGGTTTCTCCATCTCACTAAAAAATAGCATAACAAATCTGCCACAGTTCTTATGGCTTCGATCTATATTTATTTGTGAACAAATGGTACAATATAGACTTACTCATAAAATAAACAATGCAGGCCAACTTCAATCTGTATATATTGTGATTGAACACAAACAAAGCTCATGACGCAAGAGATTTCACAAACTTGAAAGCTTGAATTGTTCTTATTAAAACTAAAATATACATACCATGACAAAGTAGGCAAGCGTCAGGAATCAAGAATGCCACTAAATAACACCAAGCTATAATTTATACCAATTCTATTTACAATGTTCCAAAGTAGTACTGAAGACAATGAGTTTTCAAAATTGAAAGATGTCATTCTACCTCCAAAAAATGAATTATAAAAAAGCTATTCAACAGATCATATACCAGCCTAGCTGTTGATCTGTACTGTAACAGACCAACAAGTTTTTAGGAAGGCAGAAAAAAAAAGATACAGGCTAACTACATGAAAAACAAATTCAAACAGCAAATGAAATAGCCAGAATTCAAAGCACTGTTGTCCCCAAAGAACAATCACCCAGCTTTATCAGCGCCAAACATCAAGATTTTAACTCCCTGGAAAACTATTTATTGGCTTTGTCCAGAAATTAAATTCTGTTAAGGGCTTGCTCATACAATCCTGTCAAATATAATACCCCACTTGAAAACAAATGGAATCAATCAAATCAAAAACTTTAATAATCAAGAATAGGTATAACAATTTTTTTGTGAAATGCTCCAATACAATTGAATCGATTTTGTACATGATATGGAATACAACAAATAACTACAACATAATTTGCTTAAAAAAATTAATAAGAAAACTGGAAGTCCAGAAAGTAGGGTCACTTTAAGCTCAAGAATCAAAGAAGCATCCAACTCAAAAACTTTGTTCAGAATCAATTATGGAAAAAACACGCTCATAGTGATTTGAGAGCTAAAGACAAAAAAGTAACTTAGCGACAAGGATTTCAGCAGACCACAGACTAACTGAATATGTAGAAATTGTAAGTTCAGATTTGTTTCACTTATTATTATTGAATGGTGCACCACTAAAGAATAATTATAGCCATATTTTCAAATAATCACAATAGAATACCAACATAAGTTGCAGTACATGGTCTCATGCCATACACAAATTTAAACTGCTCAGCATTTGAATCATACAAAATAGAGTAATCAAACCCTGGGGCTCAGAGACAGGAGAATGCAGAACAGAGCTACAATTTAACAAGATTTATCTAAAGTACAATTCAATCACTACACCGAACACGAACAATATTCAATCACCCTCCCAAATGGCCAGACTCGTTGCAAAAGACCATATATAGCACCCAGAACCTTTTATGACACATGAGAGGCTAGCATTCACATCCTGACGATCTTTGTTGTCTCCCAGCAGAGACATCAATTGTATCCGGAAGATATCTACAAAGAAAATAGATTAATATCAACCTCGATAAATCCACAGGGATCATTATGTAAAAGATGGCAATAGACATAGAAAAACAAGAAAATAATGTGAGGGGAAGATCCACAAACAAAACAAATAACAAGAACAGCAAACAGAAGGCAATTCTAAGCAATATGAATAAATATATATAAAAATTTGGAACACAAAAACATATATAACTCACATCACATTACACTAGAATATAAATAGAAATGATGCAAGGCATAGATTTTACTAACATTTCCTCTTCAGGCTCATTCTTCAATGCATTTTTAGCTATGCACTGGAATGCTGCTTCAACATTGAAGCCCTCTTTGGCAGATGTTTCAAAGTAAGGAATATTGCCTTTAGAAGCACACCATGCCCTGGCTTTTTTCTCAGAAACCTGTAACAACCAAAATTTGTGCTCAGCTACTTCATGACTGCATTCCACTCCAAAGAACTAGGTAATCAAAATGGCAGTCCACCTACCACTCTACTGTTTCCACCATCCACATCAATTTTATTTCCAAGCACCACAAATGGAAAATTCTCTGGATCAGATGGGCTTGCCTGTGAAAAAAAATTGGATGGAAGGTCAGCAGTAGCACAAGTCAATAAAACCTCAGAATGAACAGCAAAGTTAAATTACTAAAGAATTCAGTCAAAATACCTGAATTAAAAATTCCTCACGCCAATTGTTAAGGTTATCAAATGACTTCATAACATTAACATCATATACAAGAACACAGCAATCAGCACCACGGTAAAAGGCAACACCAAGGCTCTGAAATCTCTCCTGGCCAGCAGTATCCCATATCTGCCTTGAAAGAACGTTTGGACAAAAACGAGGAAGATCAGTCTGTATAAGATCTATTCAATGCTCAGCCGAGCAACAGAAAATCCTCAGACAAGATAGAAACCTAGTATCTAAAGGCCACTAATTGATTGAGTCCCAGTTCATCGACTACACAAATTCACCAATGGTATTGTTATCATGCAACTGCTAGTGTTAATGATGAGAACAATGAAAGGACATTGATATAACAGGTTTGCAAAAAAATCAAGAAAAGCTGCAAACCACAACACTGGTTTCATATTATGAATATCATATACTAAGAACATTACAAAATAAAACTAAATCAAAATGCCTATGGGTAATTAATACTGACCTGCAGTGTGAAAAGCCTGTCCTCAAACTGCACTTCCTTGGTCAAGAAATCAGCTCCAATTGTTGCTTTATACTGATTGCTGAATTTCTTGTTTACATATCTATAAGGCACTTAAGGATAACAGGTGAACTAGTCCTAACTTCGACTAGTCAAAAAAGGGGAGATAATGAACTCTTTTGTGAGCTAATTTAACAGTGGAATCCCTCACAAAAAGCTTTGCTCTCAACCAAATCAATTTTGATCTAGATTAACTTATTTGTAGAAAAACTCACATATATTTCTCACTCTGCACTTCATGCCTGAAATTCCACTTAATTCAATACCAAACATTTAGTTTTCCCACAAATCCTTACTGAAACTACTATTAACAATAAAATTAGGAACAAACAGACAATTTGAATAGTTTCAACTTAAAATTAATGACTCTTGACTTAGCTTAGCCATGTCAAAACTAGGGGCAGCATTTAGATTCAAATCTTTTTCCCTCAAAATTGAGTCTTGACCTCATTTAACCACATTTATTAACACTTGAAATGATCACTTATCCCAATTACATCAAGTTATTCACCTAGGGTACAAATTTCAAGGCACGTGGAGTAAGGAGACACTTTAAAAAAGTACACAACATATTCAAATAATAAGTTAGACCATGATACCAATGGACAAAGTGCCAAGGTTATGGTACCAAAAAAAATGGGGCACATCCAAGATTGACCTTTGTTGACAGATCTTAAGAATGTGTTTCACGCAACTCTTAATTCACATCAAATTAAAGGAGGCCCATAAACTCGCCCACGATTTACTGTGAAAACAACAACAAAAGCTTTAAAATCTGCAGGAACTCTCCAGAAAACCATTTGCTGCAAACTACTGAGCGGCTATCTAATGCAACCAGATAAAGGTTCAATTCTCTCGCCAAAAAAATATTATATTTTGATCTCATCGTAGAAAAATTCAAAAAGATTTCTTGCCCCAAAATTACTGAGCATCAACTATATTTAACAAGCTACATGAATTATCTAAAAGATCCCTTGATCTATTTTACTTTATTTTGACATACCATAGCCAACCACAACAGCCTATGGGAAAACACAATGTCAATTCCTTACTCTTAAATTAGAAAAAGAAAATTCCAATTATTTTGCAAAGAAACAAAAGTTTTGAGTCTTGACCTAAGGTATTGAATTGTAGAAACATAAAAATACAGGCAGGTATCGTGTGATGGTTATGGAGAGAAATTGTTAGACCATGAAACAAATTCAAATCTCTCCACTGCAATAAAGTAACTCACGTCGTGTCGTGATGTTTATGATGTGTCCATGTCCGCCTCAACTCAATTAGGTCAAGTTGTGACGCAACATTATGAAGAGTTCAAATGCACTCACTACAATCAGGTAAGAATATAGCATATTGATTTTGGGTTCAAAATTCAACCTCGCCACAAGGTTGTGGCATATCGACTAGGGGGTGTTCATATTCCACTTAGCTGATGAGGCTTAAAGTTTAAAACTTTGGCATCACGTTTCTTACATTCATCCAGATTGCTCCCAGCTGCTAGGAGAGTTCCCGAGCTCTACGGTTCACAATCTGTATTGGCATAGAAATTGTAGAGTGCCCAATTCTTCCTCGAGGAAATTAGATAAGTTTGAGGCAAAATGATTGCGAGGGGTTCAGATCCCCCAACCACAATAAAACTGAAGGTTGCGCCCTAACGCACTACGAATTCTCGTTCCCCTCACCCCAATAAGACGTCCCATAACTCCACTGAACATTTTGGTACGAGTATTTCTAAGGATCACAAGATTCGCAAATTAAAATAATTAAAAATCCCTAAAAGTACAGAAGACCTATGTTTTTTAGCGATTTTGCCAGCTGCAAAAGTAATTTATTAACAACTTACCCTCAAAATACAGAATTTCACGATATTGGAGCAGCCCTAGAAATCCCGCATATGATCACTCAAAAACAATCGCAAATTCTTTATAAAATCACAAATAAACAAAAAACATAAATAAATACAATCTTAAGGATACTGATTCATGAGAGACGTTTTACCGACCCTGCAAACAACAATAAAACAAAACCCAATTGTCAAATTCGAGTCCACATGCAAACCCTAACATCGATCCACAAACCTATCACAGAGAAAAACTAAAATAATATAATGGAACTCTAACAAAATACAATTCTCTGCAAAATATCAACCTAAGGTCTGACGAAAATAATTGGGATTGCGCCCAAACAGTGGACCTGCTAAAACAGGGATGAAAAATCTGAATTGCCTTACCCACTGTCACCGAGGATGATAACCTTTAACAGGGTTCGCCTTCTCGCAGACATGGTCAAATTTCGATCTGTTTCTGCTCCGAGAAAATGCGATGAACAGATCTAAGCCTCAATTACCAGACAATTTGAGCTGTTATGCCCTGCCTCGCCTATTTTTTTTAGTTTTTTTGGACGTCCGCTCTCGTTTGATTTGTTTGTATATGGAATAGGGCGTATTATACGTAGTTGTAAAATATACGTATTAATTAAAGGAAACGATTGTGCATATGCATGTCGGTCTTTCGTGTAATTGGGTGTTGAATGAGATGGAAGAATAATTAGGGACTGGACTTTGAAAAAAAAATTAGCTAAACCCAAAAAAATGGGTGTATGATGTATTCGGGGAAGAGTATTAATTATTATTTATTATCGGGTTTTGTTAATTAAAGTTTACTTAAAAAATATCTAGTAGATCAATAGTCTTTCATTTTTGGAAGAAAAAAAGTTAGAAACTAAATCAATTGTGTAACTTTATTGGTACTGATAGTACAATATTATTGGGACATTTGTACATAAGTATTGGATCAATTGAGCGATTTTTTTGGTCGTCAAAGCATATGCGTAATGAGACAATAGAAAATATGTTTCAGACGGCACTTTGAAATGACCACTTTTTGACCCTTGCACACATAACGGATCCCACAGCATTCATCTTTACTTACCAGAGAAGCCTGAACAATAGTTATAAGGAATTAAGTCACATATGAAGACAACCAAAAAATTGTAGAAATTTGATGTATTTTTTAGGAGATTAGGGGGTGAAGTTAGCTATAAAAGCTACTAGTGTTATTTCCCTAAAATTAATTTTAATTATAGAAATAATAAGGTTTTAATCGATGAATAAATAGGATATTAATATATAAATATTAAGAGGTGTAGAATTCAGTTTCATTGATAGATGATATGTTTATGTGTCAATTGAAATTGTTTTATCGAATTAAAAAGAATGATATTTGTATTAAAAAAAAAAAACTAAAGATTGAATTTTTTTGGCTTTACTTATCAGTTAATTGGATCATAGTGATGCACATTTTATTCAAGAAAAACTTATTATTTCCTACCAAAGGCGAGAATACTAATGGATCTCTTAGAATTTATTAATTGATAACAAATGAACCAATGAGAGACTCAAATTTAAATACCTTGATTAGATTTTCTAATGTATAAGTTCTCTCATATTTGTTTCAAAATATCAAAATTATTTTATCTATCATTCTATTGGATGATAGTTGTAAATAGTCTTAATAGTGTGTTATAAGCTATTAGGCTCATAATTAATTATGTCGAGAGGCATCTGTAATGACATCAAAATGTTCGTAAACAAAAATTCAATTTTGAAACAATTTGACATGCAAATGACGAATAAATGTGTGAAATATGTCATCTTTTGAATTTTGTGGAGGTGTTATTGTATTACTCCAAATAAAATAGAATTCTCGCCACTTGTCTCCAACTATATGAAACCGTTACATTCAGATTCCCTTTTATTATAAGATATCTCTCGGCATAATTTACCTATATTTTTTAAATATAGATATACTAGTTACATTGTTAATGGAATCTTTTTAACTTTATTCATCTTGACTATAAAATAACTAATAGTGTAGCCTTGTTTTTGTATCACATTTTTATTCTATTCATTGTCCCATTTCATAATGATGTTATTTTGTAGGGTTGTCGACTAACATTACGAAATGCAATTTTTTGTTTAATATTGGATTCAATTTTAGTTTGTATGGGTACTCATGATTATTAAAAAGGTGAAAAGGATAAAATATGAGAGATTTTGATTAAAATAATTAAAAATTTAGAATAAATAAAATTTACATATGTAAGTTTTAAAGACAAGAGTTTGGAAAATATTTTTAAATTTAACAATAAAAAAATAATATTCAATAAAAGACTCTAAATAATTACATTTTATATCTATTTATTTCATAGGTTACTCAAGAAGTACTATATTTGTGCAAATTTTAATGTCTTTCATCATTTTAAAGTTAATTGTATTCATGCTCAAATTCAATGATTAATTTGCACATATTTAGAGCTTTAATCCTAATTTTCAATTGACTATCTTTTATTAACATATGCAACACAGTTCTAACTTTTTGTTGAAATAGGTTGTTTTGTTTTAACTTTAAACGTCATTTATAAGAAAAATATTTAAGTGGTTTCGTAACTTCATCTTTAATTTGTCAAATGATTTCATAAAATTTTATTATGTTAATAGAATTGACAAAATAATTATTTTAACAATAGTACTTTAAACTAATCAACATATAATACATCTCACCAATACATTGTATCGCTTATATTAAAATATTTCAACAAAAATATTAAAAAAAAGTTTTTAAAAAAAAACAATTTGAAGATTGAATTAAATCATTTGATTTAATTTAAATAAAATTGAAATAATTTTTTTTAATAAAAATTAGGAAATATTTTGTATACATTTCAACATTGTACATAAATACAATTCCATTGAGGTTGTACATTCTCAAAAAGCAAGTCAATACACTAAGGAGGCATTGAAGCCATATATTCCAAAGTAGATAAAGATTGGGAGTATTCATTATATCAAAGACTAAGAAAGGGTCATCAATTTTATTTACTAAGTAGATAAAGATTTGAAAGTATTCATTGTGTCAAAGACCAAAAAAGGGTCATCAATTTTATTTACATTGTTTGAGCGTAAGGGAATTTTTTAGATCCTTAGTTGTCCTTTTTCATGTTTATTAGTGTGGGAATATTTTAAGAGAGTTTTGAAAATGTAGACACTAAAAAAATGATTGATGCATTCTTAATATTTAATTCATAAATTATTTTTCTATAATTAATTAAATACTTTTATTACTTAATTAAGCTAATATCACTTTCCTCTTGTCATCTTTTTAAATCTGTATTTTCCTGCCAAACCTACATTTAATTAGATAATTTTTATTATTTAATTATCTCATTTTCATCCTCTCACATTAATTAAACAATTCCTAAAACTATTTAATTAGATCTCCTTCTTTATCTAATTTATATTATGTAATTAAAATATGAGTCAATTTCCATTTAATTTTTTTTATTTTCCTCCTTCAATTTCCATTTTGAAACTCAATCTATCTCTTCAATTAATTATTCCTCTATTTTAGAATCTTTTTCTTGTCTCTTCAATTAACTATTTATCAAAAGGGTTTTGGGTCCCTTCAAAACCTATTTTACCCTTTAATAAAAAAACTATTCATCTGTTTAGCATCTTCTTCTTCTGGCTTCATTTAACTCGGTCTCTAGAAAGAAATTGTGTGTGCGCATTCATTAATCACTCAAAATAAATAATCTTACATTATCTTCTCAATTGACAATTTATTATTTTTAGTCCAGTTAAGTCCACTCCTCCTCGTCATCTCCATTTTGAAAATCTATACATTCAATTATCATTCAATCTCATTTTCCTTATCACAATCTTCGAATTTTCATGCGATCACAATCTTATTTTGTGAGTGTGCTACATTCTATGAGCAACTTTGGGAGATGGATAAGGTTTGTGCATGAGGTAATATAGTTTATTTACTTTAGTTGCATGCATGCCCTTTTTCTCTATTCAATGATTTGAGAGGTTGTAATTATGTTTATTACATCTTAGTACATTCTCTTGCTAACAATATTTTATATCATACATTTTAGCATGCTCGATGGGACTCATGTCACTGGATACAAATGCTTTATGTGAAAGAACTAGGTGTTTTTTCAATTTGTAGGCATGGATTGGTATCTCAATTACTATTTTTGTGCTTCTCTCCCTGTTTCTTGTGCATATGTTCTAGGTATATGTGCTTCTATTTCAAGATCATATGCATATGTTAGTCTTTTCTTACACATGTGTTCAACAAACTTGTGCTTCTCTAAGGTATAATTGCTCTGTCATTCTATTCCTATGCATTTGATCATTATTCTTACGCTTTATGCATTTGATCATTATTCCTAAGTTCTCATTATATCAAAGACTAGAAAGAGCCAATTTTATTTACATTGTTTGAGAAAATATATGTTGTTTATCTTTCAAAAAGGTAATTTTAGTATTTTCAACTAATAATGAATTCATAAGGGATTTCTTTAGATTTCTCGTTGTCCTTTTTCATGTTTATTAGCGTGGGAATATCCTAAGAGACGTCTGAAAGTGTAAACACTTAAAAATGATTGATGCATTCTTAATATTTATCTCATAAATTATTCTTCTATAATTAATACTTTTATTATTTAATTAAGCTAATGTTTCATCATTTCTCGCTTTTCATCTTTTCAAATTTGTATTTTCCCTCCAAACCTACATTTAATTGAACAATTTTAATTATTTAATTGCCTCATTTTCATCTCCTCACATTAATTAAACAATTCTTAAAATTATTTAACTATCTATCTTTCTTTATCTATTTTATATTATTTAATTAAAATATGAGTCGGTTTCTATTTGAAATTTTTTATTTTCCTCCTTCAATTTCCATTTTGGAAACTGAGTCTATCTCTTTAATTAACTATTCCTTTATTTTAGAATCTTTTTCTTGTCACCTCAATTAACTATTCATCAAAAGGGTTTTGGGTCCCTTCAAAGTCTATTTTACCCCTTAATTAAAAACTATTCATCACTTTAGCATCTTCTTCTCCTTGCTTCACTTAACTCGGTCTCTAAATAGAAATTGTGTGTGCGCATTAATTAATCACTCAAAGTTAATAATCTTCCATTATCTTCCCAATTGCTAGTTTCTATTTTTAGTCCAATTAAATCAACTCCCCTTCCTCATCTCCATTTCAAAAAATATTTAAATTCAATTATCATTTAATCTCATTTTCCTTATCACAATCTTTGAATTTTTATGCAATCGTAATATTATTTTGTGATTGTGCTTCATTCTATGAGCAACGCACACAAACACCCATTTCTTCAAGGTGTGATTCAAGAATCAATGGAGATGGATAAGGTTTGTGTAATATAATTTATTTATTTTAGTTGCATGCATACCCTTTTTCTACATTTAGTGATTTGAGAGATGTAATTATGTTTATTACTTCTTAGTACATTCTCTTGCTAACAATATTTCATATCATATATTTTAGCACACTCGATGTGGCCCACATCCCTGGATACAAATGCTTTATGTGAAAGAATTGGGTGTTTTTCAATTTGTAGGTATGAATTGGTATCTCAATTACTATTTATGTTCTTCTCTCCCTATGTCTTATGCATATTTTCTAGGTATATGTGCTTCTATTTTAGGATCCTACGCATCTGTAATCTTTTCTTACACCTGTGTTCAACAAACTTATGCTTCTATGAGGTATAATTACTATGTTATTCTATTCCTATGCATTTGATCATTATTCCTACGCTTTTGGCATATGTTTTAGTGCATTTGTGTGTTGTTTCTATGGAGTCGCTTTTGGTATCCTGCATTTATTATTTTTTTATGCACTACTATCATAGTTTCTTAATTTTTAGTTTTATCATTTTATTTTAGTTTTTGGCTAACCTATTTTAAAATCCTAGCAACTAACTTGATTTGTGCAGTTTTGATTTTTGTCAAAATGATGTAGGAGCATTAGCTTGCATGCTCATTGGTGGTGAAACTTAATTTTCATACTTTTGAACCTCTTGCTTTACTAGAATTAATTGATACGGTTGGGGAAGTTGGAGTTTCTCATAAGAAAGGAGAATGTTGTAAAAATGGAAGACAAAGGTAGAACAAGGAAGTTGGGAGAATGAATCAAGAGGCATGGATAGAGTTCAGGTCGTGTCGAGTAGGAGAAGAGAGATCAATATGAGTGAGGAGCGTGGGAGTTTAGACTAAACAAGCAACACCAAGAAGAGACAGATGTCAAACAAAGAGGGAGGATCAAGGTGGAAGGAGATGCATGTCAGAGCATAAATGCAAGTGGGATTTGTTTCCTAAAGGAGGATTGATAGAATGACAAAGAAGAAAGATTAGACTAAAGTGTTTTGGGTTGTGTAGTTGGGAACTAAGTTGTAGTAAATAAATTCTATTCATCCTCTTATATAAGGCAAAAATAAACTTGTGTTCGATTGCCATATTTTCACTAGTTGTTGTTTATCAAAGTCTGACCATATGAGAATAAGCAATATTATTGTGAAGAGATTTGGTAGTTCCTATAGCATCTTTATATGTGTGTGTTGATTTATTATGTACTGGCAATTTTCTTTGAGTTTGGAGTTCATGTCGCTTTAAAGACAAAAATAGCTGCAGTATTTTGTTGATTTAGAAATTGACTTACATTAGTTTGGTATCAAAGCTACAAGATTTGGGAGAAGAGAAGCAAGAAGGTGTCTAAAGAAAACCTTAGAAGGAATTTGTTTCAAATGAGGATTTTGTAACTGCAAAGGGCTTGACCCCTGGAAGAATTTGTTATAGGTGAGTGGAGACCTATGACTACAAAGGGTAGAGAAGGAGGCACCGAATATTTCTTGAGATTGAGAGAAAAAGATGAATTTGAAGGAAAAGATGAGATGGGTGATGCAGAGGCCTATGATAATCCCATCTTGGGAAAAGTATTAGGATGAGGTGGAGGAAATAAAGATTCATGGAAAATTGGAAATGATTTCAAGTAGAATAGATGCCTTGGATATCACAACCCTCCTTTATCACCTTTTGATTTAAATACAATTCTATTATATTTTTGGATAAGCTATTTAAATGATTGAATGAATATTATAAAAGAATAAAATAATAATACACACACACACACATGGAAAATATACATTATTTTTATTTATTTATTTTTCCACATCCAATTATGGCACATGTTGTAGGAAGAATAAGAAGCTTCTAGAGGAATCTCCACCACCTTGCATGTAACTCCCCCCACTAAGTCTAATCAATTTGCATGAAGTCCAAAATTGGGAAGGAATCTCCTTTTTAATTAAATTTTCTAGATAGTGGAATGGAGGGAATTTTCTTATAAAATTATATGCAAGTTTCAAAGAAGGGAGTTGATTATGTTTTGAAGAAAATTTCCCAAGTTTTAGAAGTAGAGCTTCTTTGGTAGTTCATTTTTCATTGCAGGAATTTTAAGTTATTTCTCTCAAGTTGCAAGGAAGGATCAAAAGGATAACCAGTGGATTCAACATCAAGCTCGATAAACCAGGTTCTTTCCTTGTTATTTCGCATTCACTTATGAGGAATTCATATTTTTCAAATAAATAGTTATAGATCTTCCTTTACATAAAGAAATTCTTTTATTAAAATTTAAATCTTTCATTTGGGGATAAATAATAATGATAATGCTTTCATAGTTATTTATTTATTTTATTTCCCTTAAGAAAATATGCACAAGATCCTACTTTTTGTTTTTTTTCTTTTTCCAAAGATTTTAGCAAAAAGAAAATCATATTCTTTTATTTGTTTAAAATCTCTCTCTTTCTGAGATTAAAATTCTTTGTGTGATTTGAATCTTTATTTCTTCCCTTTAATCCATCTCTCTAGTTTTTCGAATGGAATTCTGAATCTCATTCTTAAATCTCTTTGTGATTATTTTAAATCTCTCTGTGATTATTTTAAATTTCTCTGCGATTATTTTAAATCTCTCTCTGTGATTATTTTAAATCTCTCTCTGTGATTTTTAGATAAATAATAAACTATCTCCCTGTGAATACTGGAAATAAACTATCTCCCTGTGCATACTAGAAATAAACTCTCTATTCCCCTGTAAATACTGGAAAATATTAACCTTCTGTTTACTGAAAACCAATCTAAAACAATTGTTTGTTTATCTATCTTATTCATGTTCTTATTTTCATAAGTAAATACTCCTTTGTTATATATATATATATATATATATATATATATATATATATATATATATATATATATATATATATATATATATATATATATATATATTAATGTCGGAGATTAAAATGGCACAGTAAAAAAAAAAAATTATAAATTTCGCATGGTGTACGGGGGGGGGGGCGCGGTGTCCCCTCAACCCTACGGGCCTGCGCAAGCAGGACCGCAGGGGGGACCCGTGGTTCCCCCCCCCCTATTTGCTATTAAACAAAACAAATTCGCTTTTTTATTTATTATACTCTTTGAAATTGCAAATTGGAATTTTTAATAATTGTTTTAATTAAATTTTAAGTTAATTTTTTTATAATCGTTTTTAATTAAGAAAAAAAATTTATAATCGTTTTTAATTAAGTTTTAAGTTAATTTTTAATAATTGTTTTAGTTAAATTTTCAGTTAATTATCAATGATTGTTTTAGTTACATTTTTTTGTTAATTGCTAACAATTGTTTAGTTAAATTTTAAGTTAATAAATTAGCAAAGGATTGAAATAAAAAATTATTGTCTCAATCCCTTTAGGGATTTATTGGACTACTTGATCAGTGATTTTGGCTCACTTAAAAACAAATAAGTCCTATTATTACGATTTGATCCAAAATTTCCAAAAGTATAAACTAATCACTCATTTGGAATTAGTAACTCTATAATTTAAATATTCTCATGATCGAAGTAAACATTACTTAATCTCATATGTAAATGTCACTATTTTTACATCATGCGCATTACTTATATGTTAAATTGCATTCATTGATGAGCAAGTTACCTTCCCATTATCTTCATACAAGTTACCTGTTTTAATAGATGAGTTCATAATTGCCTTTATCATACCATTATATATTAATTAGTTGAGTTGTAGAAGAATGGTATTTCTTTTTATCAAACGGTACTTGGTTGCCATCAAAGTAGTTATTCAAATAATTAACTTCGAAAGGTCTAATTATGTACATTCATTTGGTGATTATTTTCAAGCATGATGTTTTCATAGCTCTTAGTTAGAAAACTAAATAAAGGAAGATGGAAACCAAAACCTAGTGGCGTTCGGTATATACGGTGCCTCTGGGTCACGCTTACGGGTAATGTCGTCGTGTTGAACTACTGCACTTAATGCCTAATAAAGCTACATCAATGACGTCTGTGGCATCGTCCCTATAAATCGTCGGGGAGTAATAAGGGACACTTGGAAGTTAAAATCCAAGGGGCGGGTAATCCCCCTTAGATCGATAATCTAATAAGATAATTTTCAAATGATTTTACATCCGTTGAGTTAAACCATAGTAAACCCCTTTTAGGGTTGGTTAAGTAAAAATGCTTTTATGGAATTAATTTTTGAAGAGATATTGTTGTCGATTGGCAATTGGTCAAGGGTGACGCTTATGATAAGAATTAGGATCTAGTAATTTTAGGCCACAAGCAATAGGCCATCTTGAGCCTTTGCTTAAGCATTACCATTGTGGGTAGCAACCGCAGAGAAACTGTCTGGGACATTGACCCTAGAAAGGGTTGCGTACCCACTAGCCAGTTTACATCAAACCATAGAGTAGAAAATAGAATTACATACTTTACGCCTTGATCCCGTGCCGAAGCGGGTATGTAGGCAATCTTGGGACGGAGTTGTCCCTTGTACTCAGGCGTTCGTGGGTGGGGTCTAGGCTTGGTAAAAGAAAGATTGAGTAAGAATCCTATTTTGAAAGATAAGATAATTAAATTGGAAAAATTAATTCAATGCATACTTGGAAGGAATCACGTATGGATTCGCTTGACTTCCTGAGGCTTTAAGCCAAATTCCGAGGCAGAATTCAAGCTTGTATTATGTTGTTTAATTACTCCTAAGGACGGAGACCTTGGTGCACTTCTGTTAGAAGAGTGTAGTACTTAGTGAGTGGCTCAGGACCCGAATGGTCCCGATGAGTCTAAGTCTTTGGCCAGAGCACCTCCTATCCCGATTGGATAGATGCCTACCCCGTATGGGTAGATGCCTATCCCATATTGGATAGATGAAATCTTATGTCCCGTATGGACAAATGCCTAACCCGTATGGTTAGATGCTCATCCCGGATGGATGAATGCCTAATCCAAATGGATGGATGCCCAGAGTATGCAATTGAATCAAACACAATGATTAAATTAAACACACACAAAAAAAAAAATGGTCAATTTTGTTGAGTTAATTATGGTGGGTTGTCATATTGGAAAGGAAGTATTTTCCTAATTATGTTGTGACTACATGAATTGGACAAGAAAATAATAAGGATTATGATGAAGACCATGAACATTTTGTAGATGTTAAGGAAGAAGAGTACCAAGTGACATAAAATGATAAAAGTATTAATTCTAAGAGTTTAGAATGATTAGACTTTGGTCACCTTGATGATTTGATGAAAGATGGTGCTAGCAGTGATTCAGAGTCTGATGCTGGAGAAAATCTTATTCACGCTTCCACTTCTGAAGATGATAACTGTAATGAAGATGAGGACTTACTTATAAATGTCATGAATAGTAATCAACAAGTAAAGCCTTTCAACTCATTTGAAAAAAAAATAGAGATGAAAGGGTATGATTGACAAAGCAGAAGGAATATCTTAGAAAAACTTGGATACTATAATTCTCGCATGAGAGAGCCTTCCTATTGCAATGCAAATTGTGCCTATTGGCAAGAGCTCACGACTTTGATATTACATGCCCAGACTCATAACAAAAAGTGGATGTCCTTGATACTAAGGAGGAATATGAATATTATGACAATCATATCCATAGAGACTGAGGATCGTGGATTAATTTTGTCTTATAGGAAGGTAATCGCTTGTGTATACCTAGGGGGTCAATGAGAGAGACTCTATTGACAGAAAGCTATTTTGTCATTCCATTGATGATAGCATGCATGAGAACACATGATTTCATTTGTCTCTTAGGGAGTGTAATGGCTATCAAAATACCCTAGAGAAATCTAACCATCTAACAAAGAAATGGAGATAAATTTTGTTTAAAGAAACACAATAGCATATGTAACTCATATGAATGGAAATATATTAACATGATATTCAACAAATACATCATCTAAACATAAGCATAAACAATCCTAAACATGATCATGTGAACATGAGTATGCAAGTGAAAATAAACATCATCACGTAGATTACTTTATTAAGGTATCTCAACATCATCACTTAGCACAATAATAAGAATATAACAATATCATAACTCAACATATAATCTTTTCATCCAAGATCACAGAAGTCATCCAATTAACTATACTACTATATCCACAAGCCATCATTATCCCAATTTCCAATATTACTTAGATTCATTTTATATACACCAAATCCAAATGTTTCTTATTTATTTATTTCCATTCCATGAATATCCATAGTAATTCCAAGATAACAATCTAAGCATAGCCATTTCTCATTTCAATGACATAAAATACACATACAATGTTAATCTCCAAATAGCACCATCTATACAACATGGACTATAATACCCAATTACAACATAGATGAGTAGCCAATATATTATATGTCTAACAAAAGTACAACAACATCTTTTACTACAAGAACCATAATCACATTTTACTATCTCAATGCTCAACTACATGTGATTACAGTATCCTTTTACAACAAGATACATAGTCTCTTAATCTACTATAGAACATCTCAAGTTACATCTTACAACATTGAGTTTAATCCATAGAATTACATAGAATATGCTCCAAGAGATCAAATACAAGCTGCAAAGATAAGAATCCACATCCATGCACATGAACATCCAATGAAGAGAAGGGCATCCCAATGGAAGAAGGCATCAAACCACTTGACCATATGGAACTATAAGGAACCAACCCCCATGCTCCGAGAATGACACAAGATCCCACACACACTCTAGATCTAGGCTTACACCTAACAACTAGAGGACATAAACATGGCAACAACTGTAACTAAAATACAATCACATAAAAAATAATCCAAATCTCATCACAAGGATAAATCAAAAGTACAAGACATCTGAAGGCTTCACAAAAAACAAGACATAAGGAGCTAGGATCTACATGTAAGGAAGAGTGTCATCGCATGTTATCCTCACAAAGAAGTTAGATCCTCGGGTCTCTGCCCCGACACCCTTGATACACATGCGGAATTGTCTCAAACTTTGAGGAAATCAAGGGAGTTTGATTACCTGGATCTCCAGGGCCTTACCAAGCTCATCCTGAGCCTCCACTCTAGGGCTATGAGTTGGGGCACACAAATTGTTTTCTTATCTTGTTAACATGAATCACTACTACCCATCCCTCATAGGATTAGTTTATTTAGTTATCTCTTGATCACATAAACAAAAATCCTAATGAGATATCCTAGTGGTCTAGACCTTGGCACATATCACAAGGAGTTCTGATAGTCTAATCCTCTTGACCCCGACCACTCACTTGGAAGCCCACTTCCCCTATCATGATCTTAGACCTTAGGGTAATAACATATGCATGCTCAAATAAACAAGGGCTCTCTAATAAACATAACCCGAATATCTAGGGTTCTCATATCCAAATGATAATCAATACAATGCATATTAGTATGTCAATAACCAGCCTCTCAATGGCAACATAGAAACCATAATATCCAATATCTTAATAACATCATATATACAACATGTGCCCAATAATCAACAACAAGGCATATCCATATTGCTCATAAGCCAATATAGCATTTAAATACTCAAAACTGATCAATTGACCAGTCTAGAAAGCATCATAGAAATCTTAGGGAACCCAAAGACAACCTCTGGACTAATAAAAAATGAGACATAAAGCCAAAACAACTCAGAACACTAGTTACAGTAGACTTGCACGTCTGTAAATCAAAACAACGCATTCACAAGGTAACCCAACACTTATGACAACTAGTGTAGTGCATTCAAAAGACAAAATAGCACATTCATACATTCCTGCAGCGCATTTGCACATTCCTATAGCGCATTTGTGGCAGAGGGCGAAAATCGGCCCGAACGGAATTCGAAACCAACTACCGAGTATGAAAATGACTCAATATCAATTTATGACTTCAAATACACACTAACAAGGGCAATAATCAACCCAAAACCAAGAACACAATGCAAAAAGTAAAAGAATCATTTAACCAAATCAAGAAAGAATGGCCTCCCGACATCACATAGAAACTTCCACATAACCAAAGTTCTCCTGAACACCCAAGATTTCAAATAACACATTACCGACTTACAAGATAGAATACAAAACACAAAAAGCAACAAGCTCCTTCATGGCAATGAACATCAATAGTCTCCAAAGGCAAAGAGATTCAATAAACTCAAGCTCACGGAAACACATTTTCAAAAAAACTCCAAAAAGCAAATAAATAAAACTATAATGAAACAATAGCTCACATAGACATATTAAACCACACAGCGGTCTAAAATTCTTTT